>NW_027464592.1:8886500-9559375 GCF_043290135.1 Rhipicephalus microplus
AGCGCGATCAACTGTTATCCAAAAGGTTGGAAGTTCGAGCCCTCCCGAGAGCGGTGTGTCTTTTTTTTTCTTTGCGCTGATAGCTTTGGAGAAATGTTCTAACGGTGGTGAGAGTGGAGCACGACTGTCTCCGTGGCCCAATCTGCTAGTGCGTCGGCTGTTAACCAACAGGTTGGAGATTCGAGCCTTCCTATGAGCGGTGTGTCGCTTTTTTTTCTTTGAGCTGATATCTTTGTAGAAGTGTTCTCACTGTGGTGAGAGTGGAGCACGACTTTCTCCGTGGCGCAATTGGCTAGCGCGTTCGGCTGTTAACCAAAAGGTTGCAGGTTCGAACCCTCCCGAAAGCGGTGTGTCTCTTTTAGATGCGGAAGCATCTTTTACTCACGCCTTGTAGTCCGCCGTCCGCGCCGTCCGCACCGCTTCTCGAACATTCGACAGCAGACGCGCGCGCATGCGCCGTCGCGCCGTCGCCCCACCATCTGTGCCGCGCGCGCTTCTCCTTCGAGAACATTCGACAGCTGACAGCGCATGCGCCGTCGCGCTGTATATATACTCAAGGTCGGCGCTCGCTCGCTCAGTTGCCGCTCGTCGGTTGGTTTGTACGGCGCGTCGACGTCCAAGGTCGCGGTGAAATGAATTCCAACGAATCCACAAACACAATTATCGACGTCCCTTCGACCAGCGCCGCCCTTTCGCAAATGTGTGTACGTGTTCACTCATTTAACACCCCCTCCTACAACCACGTTAACCAATTTAGCCATCGACCCAAGTAAGTCGCAATTTAACACCCCATTTCACAACCACGTTAACCAATGTAGCCATCGACCCAAGTAAGTCGCACTTTAACACCCCGTTAACCAATTATATGCTCCGCATCCTCCTCAGTGTTCCCCCGAGGGAAGCTGCGGGCAATTTTTTTCTTTGCGCTGACAGCTATGGAGAAATGTTCCGACAGTGATGAGAGTGTAGCACGACTGTCTCCGTGGCGCAACTGCTAGTGCGTCGGCTGTTAAGCAAAAGGTTGGAGGTTCGAGCCCTCCCAGGAGCACTGTGTCGCTTTTTTTCTTTGCGCTGATAGCCTTGGAGAAACGTTCTGACAGTGGTGAGAGTGGAGCACGACTGTCTCTGTTGCGCAATTGGCTAGCGCGTTGAACTGTTAACGAAAATGTTGGAGGTTCGAACCCTCCCATGACCGGTGTGCCTCTTTTTTTCTTTGCGCTGATACCTTTGGAAAAATTTTCTTATGGTGGTGAGAGTGGAGCACGACTACCTCCGTGACGCAATAGGCTAGCGCATTCGGCTGTTAACCAAAAGGTTGGAGGTTCAAGCCCTCCCGAGAGCGGTGTGTCTCTTTTTTTTTGCGCTGATAGATTTGGAGAAATGTTCTGATGGTGGTGAGAGTGGACCACGACTACTTCCGTGACGCAATTGGCTAGCGCGTTCGGCTGTTAAGCAAAACGTTGGAGGTTCGAGCCCTCCCGGGACCAGTGTGTCGCTTTTTTTCTTTGCGCTGATAGCTTTGGAAAAATGTTCTGATGGTGGTGAGAGTAGAGCACGACTACCTCCGTGACGCAATTCGCTAGCGCGTTCGGCTGTTGACCAAAAGTTTGGAGGTTCGAGCCCTCCCGAGAGCGGTGTGTCTCTTTTTTTTTTGCGCTTGATTGATTGATTGATTTGTGGGGTTTAACGTACCAAAACCATTTTCTTTGCGCTTATACCTTTGGAAAAATGTTCTGATGGTGGTTAGAGTGGAGCACGACTACCTCCGTGACGCAATTGGCTAGCGCGTTCGGCTGTTGACCAAAAGTTTGGAGGTTCCAGCTCTCCCGAGAGCGGTGTGTCTCTTTTTTTTTGCACTGATAGCTTTGGAGAAATGTTCTGACGGTGGTAAAATTGGAGCAAGGCTGTCTCCGTGGCGCAATCTGCTAGTGCGTCGGCTGTTAAGCAAAAGGTTGGAGGTTCGAGACCTCCCGAGAGAGGTGTGTCTCTTTTTTTTTCTTTGCGCTGATAGCTTTGGAGAAATGTTCTGACGGTGGTGAGAGTGGAGCACGACTGTCTCCGTGGCGCAATCTGCTAGTGCGTCGGCTGTTGAGCAAAAGGTTGGAGGTTCGAGCCCTCTCATGAGCGGTGTGTCGCTTTTTTTTCTTTGCACTGATATCTTTGTAGAAGTGTTCTGACCGTGGTGAGAGTGGAGCATGACTGTCTCCGTGGCGCAATTGGCTAGCGCGTTCGGCTGTTAACCAAAAGGTTGGAGGTTCGAGCCCTCCCACGAGGGTGTGTCGCTTTTTTTTGTACTGATATCTTTGGAGAAGTGTTCTGACCATGGTGAGAGTGGTGCACGACTGGCTCCGTGGGACGATTGGCTAGCGCGTTGGTCTGTTAACAAAAAGGATGGAGCTTCGAACCCTCCCATGAGTGGTGTGTCTCTTTTTTTCTTTGCGCTGATACCTTTGGAAAAATGTTCTGATGGTGGTAAGAGTAGAGCACGACTACCTCCGTGACGCAATTGGCTAGCGCGTTCGGCTGTTGACCAAAAGTTTGGAGGTTCGAGCCCTCCCGAGAGCGGTGTGTCGCTTTTTTTTCTTTGAACTGATATCTTTTGAGAAGTGTTCTGACCGTGGTGAGCGTGGAGCACGCTTGTCTCCGTGGCGAAATTGGCTAGCGCGTTGGGCTGTCACCAAAAGGTTGGAGGTTCGAACCCCCCCATGAGCAGTGTGTCTCTTTCTTTTCTTTGCGCTGATACCTTTGAAAAAATGTTCTGATGGTGGTGAGAGTGGAGCACGACTACCTCCGTGACCCAATTGGCTAGCGCTTTCGGGTGTAGACCAAAAGTTTGGAGGTTCGAGCCCTCCCGAGAGCTGTGTGTCTCTTTTTTTCTTTGCGCTGATAGCTTTGGAGAAATGTTCTGACGGTGGTGAGAGTGGAGCACTACTGTCTCCGTGGCGCAATCTGCTAGTGCGTCGGCTGTTAAGCAAAAGTTTTGAGGTTCGAGCCCTCCTGAGAGCGGTCTGTCTCTTTTTTTCTTTGCGCTGATAGCTTTGGAGAAATGTTCTGACGGTGGTGAGAGTGGCGCACGACTGTTTCCGTGGCAGAATCGGCTAGCGCGATCAACTGTTATCTAAAAGGTTGGAGGTTCGAGCCCTCCCGAGACCGGTGTGTCTCTTTTTTTTTCTTTGCGTTGATAGCTTTGGAGAAATGTTCTAACGGTGGTGAGAGTGGAGCACGACTGTCTCCGTGGCCCAATCTGCTAGTGCGTCGGCTGTTAACCAACAGGTTGGAGATTCGAGCCCTCCTATGAGCGGTGTGTCGCTTTTTTTTTCTTTGCACTGATATCTTTGTAGAAGTGTTCTGATCGTGGTGAGAGTAGAGCACGACTACCTCCGTGACGCAATTGGCTAGCGCGTTCGGCTATTAACCAAAAGGTTGGAGGTTCGAACCCTCCCGAAAGCGGTGTGTCTCTTTTTTCTTTGCGCTGACAGCTATGGAGAAATGTTCCGACAGTGATGAGAGTGGAGCATGACTGTCTCCGTGGCACAACTGCTAGTGCGTCGTCTGTTAAGCAAAAGGTTAGAGGTTCGAGCCCTCTCAGGAGCAGTGTGTCGCTTTTTTCTTTGCGCTGATAGCCTTGGAGAAACGTTCTGACGGTGGTGAGAGTGGAGCACGACTGTCTCTGTTGCGCAATTGGCTAGCGCGTTGGGCTGTTAACGAAAAGGTTGGAGGTTCGGACCCTCCCATGAGCGGTGTGCCTCTTTTTTTCTTTGCGCTGATACTTTTGGAAAAATGTTCTGATGGTGGTGAGAGTGGAGCACGACCACCTCCGTGACGCAATAGGCTAGCGCGTTCGGCTGTCAACCAAAAGGTTGGAGGTTTGAGCCCTCCCGAGAGCGGTGTGTCTCTTTTTTTTGCGCTGATAGCTTTGGAGAAATGTTCTGATGGTGGTGAGAGTGGAGCACGACTACTTCCGTGACGCAATGGGCTAGCGCGTTCGGCTGTTAATCAAAAGGTTGGAGATTCGAGCCCTCCCATGAGCGGTGTGTCGCTTTTTTTTCTTTGCACTGATATCTTTGTAGAAGTGTTCTGACCGTGGTAAGAGTGGAGCACGACTGTCTCCGTGGCGCAATTGGCTAGCGTGTTCGGATGTTAACCGAAAGGTTGCAGGTTCGAACCCTCCCATAAAAGGTGTGTTTCTTTTTTTTTGCGCTGATACCTTTGGAAAAATGTTCTGATGGTGGTGAGAGTGGAGCACAACTACCTCCGTAACCAAATTGGCTAGCGCGTTCGGCTGTTAATCAAAAGGATGCAGGTTCGAGCCCTCCCGAGAGCGGTATGTCTCTTTTTTTTCTTTGCGCTGATAGCTTTGGAGAAATGTTCTGACGATGGTGAGAGTGGAGCACGACTGTCTCCGTGGCGCAATCTGCTAGTGCGTCGGCTGTTAAGCAAAAAGGTTGGAGGTTCGAGCCCTCCCGGAGCAGTGTGTCGCTTTTTTTCTTTGCGCTGATAGCTTTAGAGAAACGTTGTGACGCTGGTGAGAGTGGAGCGCGGTTGGGTCCATGGTGCAATGGCTAGCGCGATTGGCTGTTAACCAAAAGATATGAGGTTCGAGCCCTCCCATGAGCGGTGTGTCGCTTTTTTTTCTTTGCACTGATAATCTTTGGAGAAGTGTTCTGACCATGGTGAGAGTGGAGCACGACTGTCCCCGTGGCGCAATTGGCTAGCCCGTTGGGTTGTTAACCAAAAGGTTGGAGGTTTGAACCCTCCCATGAGCGGTGTGTTTTTTTTCTTTGCGCTGATACCTTTGAAAAAATGTTCTGATGGTGGTGAGAGTGGAGCACGACTACCTCCGTGACGCAATTGCCTAGCACGTTCGGCTGTTCACCGATAGGTTGGAGGTTCGAACCCTCCCGAGAGTGGTGTGTTTCTTTTTTTTCTTTGCACTGATAGCTTTGGAGAAATTTTCTGACGGTGGTAAAAGTGGAGCAAGGCTGTCTCCGTGGCGCAATCTGCTAGTGCGTCGGCTGTTAAGCAAAAGGATGGAGGTTCGAACCCTCCCAAAAGCGGCGTGTCTCTTTTTTTTGCGCTGATACCTTTGGAAAAATGTTCTGATTGTGGTGAAAGTGGAGCATGACTACCTCCGTGACGCAATTGGCTAGCGCGTTCGGCTGACAACCAAAAGATGGGACGTTCGAGCCCTCCCGACAGCGGTGTGTATCTTTTTTCTTTGCGCTGACAGCTATGGAAAAATGTTCCGACAGTGGTGAGAGTGGGGCACGACTGTCTCCGTGGCACAATCTGCTAGTTCGTCGGCTGTTAAGCAAAAGGTCGGAGGTTCGAGCCCTCCCCGAGAGCAGCGTGTCGCTTTTTTTCTTTGCGCTGATAGCTTTGGAGAAACGTTCTTACGGTGGTGAGAGTGGACCGCGGTTTGGTCCGTGGTGCAATGGCTAGCGCGATCGGCTGTTAACCGAAAGGTTGGAGGTTCTAGCCCTCCCATGAGCGGTGTGTAAATTTTTCTTCGCACTGATATTTTTGAAGAAGTGTTCTGACCGTGGTGAGAGTGGAGCACGACTGTCTCTGTGGCGCAATTGGCTAGCGCGTTTAGCTGTTAACCATAAGGTTGGAGGTTCGAACCCTCCCATGAGCGGTGTGTCTCTTTTTTTCTTTGCGCTGATACCTTTGGAAAAATGTTCTGATGGTGGTGAGAATAAAAAACGACTATCTCCATGGTGCAATTCGCTAGCGCATTGGGCTGTTAACCAAAAGGTTGCAGGTTCGAACCCTCCCATTAGCGGTGTGTCTCTTTTTTTCTTTGCGCTGATACCTTTGAAAAAAGGTTCCGATGGTGGTGAGAGTGGAGCACGACTGTGTCCGTGGCGCAATCTGCTAGTGCGTCGGCTGGTATGCAAAAGGTTTGAGGTTCGAGCCCTCCCAAAAGCGGCGTGTCTCTTTTTTTTGCGCTGATACCTTTGGAAAAATGTTCTGATTGTGGTGAAAGTGGAGCATGACTACCTCCGTGACGCAATTGGCTAGCGCGTTCGGCTGACAACCAAAAGATGGGACGTTCGAGCCCTCCCGACAGCGGTGTGTATCTTTTTTCTTTGCGCTGACAGCTATGGAAAAATGTTCCGACAGTGGTGAGAGTGGGGCACGACTGTCTCCGTGGCACAATCTGCTAGTTCGTCGGCTGTTAAGCAAAAGGTCGGAGGTTCGAGCCCTCCCCGAGAGCAGCGTGTCGCTTTTTTTCTTTGCGCTGATAGCTTTGGAGAAACGTTCTTACGGTGGTGAGAGTGGACCGCGGTTTGGTCCGTGGTGCAATGGCTAGCGCGATCGGCTGTTAACCGAAAGGTTGGAGGTTCTAGCCCTCCCATGAGCGGTGTGTCACTTTTTTCTTCGCACTGATATTTTTGAAGAAGTGTTCTGACCGTGGTGAGAGTGGAGCACGACTGTCTCTGTGGCGCAATTGGCTAGCGCGTTTAGCTGTTAACCATAAGGTTGGAGGTTCGAACCCTCCCATGAGCGGTGTGTCTCTTTTTTTCTTTGCGCTGATACCTTTGGAAAAATGTTCTGATGGTGGTGAGAATAAAAAACGACTATCTCCATGGTGCAATTCGCTAGCGCATTGGGCTGTTAACCAAAAGGTTGCAGGTTCGAACCCTCCCATTAGCGGTGTGTCTCTTTTTTTCTTTGCGCTGATACCTTTGAAAAAAGGTTCCGATGGTGGTGAGAGTGGAGCACGACTGTCTCCGTGGCGCAATCTGCTAGTGCGTCGGCTGGTATGCAAAAGGTTTGAGGTTCGAGCCCTCCTGAGAGCGGTGCGTCTCTTTTTTTTTCTTTGCGCTGATAGCTTTGGAGAAATGTTCTGATGGTGGTGAGAGTGGAGCACGACTACTTCCGTGATGCAATTGGCTAGCGCGTTCAGCTGTTAATCAAAAGGTTTGAAGTTCGAGCCCTCCCGAGAGTGGCGTGTCTCTTTTTTTTCTTTGCGCTGATAACTTTGGAGAAATGTTCTGACGGTGGTGAGAGTGGAGCGCGACTGTCTCCGTGGCGCAGTCTGCTAGTGCGTCGGCTGTTAAGCAAAAGGTTGGAGGTTCGAGCCCTCCCGGGAGCAGTGTGTCGCTTTTTTTCTTTGCGCTGATAGCTTTGGAGAAATGTTCTGATGGTGGTGAGAGTGGAGCGCGGTTGGGTCCGTGGTGCAATGGCTAGCGCGATTGGCTGTTAACCAAAAGGTTGGAGGTTCGAGCCCTCCAATGAGCGGGGTGTCGCTTTTTTTTCTTTGCGCTGATATCTTTGGTGAAGTGTTCTGACCATGGTCAGAGTGGAGCACGAACTGTCTCCATGGCGCTATTGGCTAGCGCGTCGGGCTGTTAACCAAAAGGCTGGAGGTTCGAACCTTCCACTGAGCGGTGTGTCTCTTTTTTTCTTTGCGCTGATACCTTTGGAAAAATGTTCTGATGGTGGTGAGGGTGGAGCACGACTACCTCCGTGACGCAATTGGCTAGCGCGTTCGGCTGTTGACCAAAAGTTTGGAGGTTCGAGCCCTCCCGAGAGCGGTGTGTCTCTTTTTTTTTCTTTGCGCTGATAGCTTTGGAGAAATGTTCTGACGGTGGTAAAAGTGGAGCAAGGCTGTCTCCGTGGCGCAATCTGCTAGTGCGTCGGCTGTTAAGCAAAAGGTTGGAGGTTCGAGCCCTACCATGAGCGGTGTGTCTCTTTTTTTTCTTTGCGCTGATAGCTTTGGAGAAATGTTCTGACGGTGGTGAGAGTGGAGCGCGACTGTCTCCGTGGCGCAATCTGCTAGTGCGTCGGCTGTTATGCAAAAGGTTTGAGGTTCGAGCCCTCCTGAGAGCGGTGTGTCTCTTTTTTTTCTTTGCGCTGATAGCTTTGGAGAAATGTTCTGACGATGGAGAGAGTGGCGCACTACTGTTTCCGTGGCGCAATCTGCTAGTGCGTCGGCTGTTAACCAAAAGGTTGGAGATTCGAGACCTCCATTAGCGGTGTGTCGCTTTTTTTTCTTTGCACTGATATCTTTGTAGAAGTGTTCTGACCATGGTGAGAGTGGAGCACGACTGTCTCCGTGGCGCAATTGGCTAGCGTGTTCGGCTGTTAACCAAAAGGTTGCAGGTTCGAACCCTCCCATGAGCGGTGTGTCTCTTTTTTTTTCTTTGCCTACCGATGGAGGCGGAAATGTCGAAGCCCGTGTGCTCTGATTTGGTGCACGTTAAAGAACCCCAGGTGGTCAAAATTTCCAGAGCCCTCCACTACGGCGTCTCTCATAATCATATGGTGGTTTTGGGACGTTAAACCACACAAATCAATCAATTTTTTTCTTTGCGCTGACAACTTTGGAAAAATGTTCTGATGGTGGTGAGAGTAGAGCACGACTACTTCCATGACGCAATTGGCTAGCGCGTTCGGCTGTTAACCAAAAGGTAGGAGGTTCGAGCCCTCCCGAAAGCGGTGTGTCTCTTTTTTCTTTGCGCTGACAGCTATGGAGAAATGTTCCGACAGTGTTGAGAGTGGAGCACGACTGTCTTCGTGGCGCAACTGCTAGTGCGTCGGCCGTTAAGCAAAAGGTTGGAGGTTCGAGCCCTCCCAGGAGCACTGTGTTGCTTTTTTTCTTTGCGCTGATAGCCTTGGAGAAACGTTCTGACGTTGGTGAGAGTGGAGCACGACTGTATCTGTTGCGCCATTGGCTAGCGCGTTGGGCTGTTAACGAAAAGGTTGGAGGTTCGAACCCTCCCACGAGCGGTGTTTCTCTTTTTTTCTTTGCGCTTTACCTTTGGAAAAAAGTTCTGTTGGTGGAGAGAGTGGAGCACGACTACCTGCGTGACGTAATTGGCTAGCGCGTTCGGCTGTTAACCAAAAGGTTGGAAGTTCGAGCCCTCCCGGGAGCAGTGTGTCGCTTTTTTTCTTTGCGCTGATAGCTTTGGAGAAACGTTCTGATGGTGGTGAGAGTGGAGCGCGGTTGGGTCCGTGGTGCAATGGTTAGCGCGATTGGCTGTTAACCAAGAGGTTGGAGGTTCGAGCCCTCCCATGAGCGGTGTGTCTCTTTTTTTCTTTGCGCTTTACCTTTGGAAAATAGTTCTGATGGTGGTGAGAGTGGAGCACGACTACCTCCGTGACGCAATTGGCTAGCACGTTCGGCTGTTGACCAAAAGTTTGGAGGTTCGAGCCCTCCCGAGAGCGGTGTGTCTCTTTTTTTTTCTTTGCGCTGATAGCTTTGGAGAAATGTTCTGACGGTGGTAAAAGTGGAGCAAGGCTGTCTTCGTGGCGCAATCTGCTAGTGCGTCGGCTGTTATGCAAAAGGTTGGAGGTTCGAGCCCTCCCGAGAGCGGTGTGTCTCTTTTTTTCTTTGCGCTGATAGCTTTGGAGAAATGTTCTGACGGTGGTGAGAGTGGAGCACGACTGTTTCCGTGGCAGAATCGGCTAGCGCGATCAACTGTTATCAAAAAGGTTGGAGGTTCGAGCCCTCCCGAGAGCGGTGTGTCTTTTTTCTTTGCGCTGATAGCTTTGGAGAAATGTTCTGACGGTGGCGAGAGTAGACCACGACTGTCTCCGTGGCGCAATCTGCTAGTGCGTCGGCTGTTAACCAAAAGGTTGGAGGTTTGAGCCCTCCCATGAGCGGTGTGTCGCTTTTTTTTCTTTGCACTGGTATCTCTGTAGAAGTGTTCTGACCGTGGTGAGAGTTGAGCACGACTGTCTCCGTGGCGCAATTGGCTAGCGCGTTCGGCTGTTAACCAAAAGGTTGGAGGTTCGAGCCCTCCCACGAGCGGTGTGTCGCTTTTTTTTCTTTGCACTGATATCTTTGGAGAAGTGTTCTGACCGTAGTGAGAGTGGAGCACGACTGTCTCCGTGGGACGATTGGCTAGCGCGTTGGTCTGTTAACCAAAAGGATGGAGGTTCGAACCCTCCCAAAAGCGGTGTGTCTGTTTTTTTATTGCGCTGATACCTTTGGAAAAAAGTTCTGATTGTGGTGAAAGTGGAGCACGACTGTCTCTGTTGCGCAATTGGCTAGCGCGTTGGGCTGTTAACGAAAAGGTTGGAGGTTCGAACCCTCCCATGAGCGGTGTGTCTCTTTTTTTCTTTGCGCTTTACCTTTGGAAAAAAGTTCTGATGGTGGTGAGAGTGGAGCACGACTACCTCCGTGACGCAATTTGCTAGCGCGTTCGGCTTGCTGTGAAATACTTCACAGCGTTTTTGATTGATGCTGCAATAAAATGCATCCCACAAACAAATGGACACCCTGGAAAACGATGTGTGCCATGGTGGAACTCTGAATGCCGAAACGCGCGCAAACAGCAAAACAGAGCTTGGAGGCTGCTTCGGAACTCACCGACAGCCGAAAATCTTGAAACCTTCAAGAAAATAAAGTCTCAAGGCAGGAGAACGCGTCGGCAGGCCAGAAGAGAAAGCTGGCAGAAGTTTTTGTCAGGGATCAATTCTTACACACAAGAGGCCAAAGTCTGGAACATGGTCGGTAGGATAGCAGGGAAACAAGTACACACACTTCCTCTCGTAAACACTCAAGGTGATCCCTTGGAAGATCAGGCAAACTTCCTCGGGGCACATTTTGAACGGGTATCCAGCTCGTCCCACTATACTGACACTTTCCAAAAATACAGAACAAGAATAGAAAAGCAGAAACTCGAACACAAATGCACTAGATTCGAGGCATATAATCAAGCGTTCAGTCTAGCTGAGCTGCGAATGTCTCTAAACTCCTGCAGTACTTCTGCCCCAGGTTCTGACCGTGTCGTATATGAAATGTTAAAAAACCTACCGATTGAAACACGAAAAATCTTACTTTGTTTGTACAATGCTATCTGGTTTTCTGGCACTATCCCTAACTCCTGGAAAGAGGCTATTATAATTCCCATTTTGAAAGAGGGCAAGGACCCTTCTTTACCTTCGAGTTATAGGCCTATTGCACTCACAAGCTGCTTGTGCAAAATCTTCGAAAAATTGATAAACCGCAGACTTGTACATTTCCTTGAAACAAACAATTTGCTCGACCCATTTCAGAGCGGGTTTCGAGAAAGTAGTTCCACCACAGACCACCTTGTTCGTATCGAGGCACAGATCAGGGACGCCTTCGTCCATAAACAATATTTTCTCTCTGTGTTCCTCGATATCGGAAAGGCTTATGATACTACATGGCGTTTCGGAATTCTAAGAGACCTGTCCCACCTTGGCGTGCGCGGAAGAATGTTTCACATAATCGAAAGCTACCTGTCAAACCGGACATTCCGTGTCCGAGTGGGCACGGCTCTTTCCCAAACATTCGTCCAGGAAACAGGCGTGCCACAAGGTGGTGTACTTAGCTGCACACTTTTTCTCATCAAGATGAATTCCTTGCACTTGTCCATCCCTCGCAATATGTTTTATTGTACATATGTCGACGACGTCCAGCTTGGCTTTAGATCTTGCAACCTGGTAATGTGCGAGCGACAGGTTCAGTTAGGTTTAAACAAGGTCTCCAAATGGGCAGAGGAAAACGGATTCCGACTGAACCCACAAAAGAGCACGTGTGTCTTGTTCTCCCGAAAGAGAGGCATGCACTCAGAACCTGACATTCGACTGAACGGTCAAGGTCTGTCTGTCAATGCGGAGCATAAATTCTTAGGATTAATCTTGGACAACAAGTTGACCTTCGTACCGCACATCAAGTATCTAAAAACAAAATGTTTAAAAGCCATGAATGTTTTAAAAGTGTTGTCACGTACTACGTGGGGTAGTGACAGGCAATGTCTCATGACTCTGTATCGAAGCCTCATTCGCACCCGCTTAGATTATGGGGCCATTGTTTATCAGTCTGCGACTCAAAGTGCTTTGAAGATGCTGGACCCCGTGCACCATTTGGGCATCCGCCTTTCTACGGGTGCTTTTCGCACCAGCCCCGTAGAAAGCCTTTATGTTGAGTCAAATGAGTGGTCGCTTCATCTGCAGAGAACTTACATGTCCTTTGTTTATTTCCTTAAGGTGAAAGCAGATAAGAAGCCCCCCTCATACTCCACTATTAATGATTTGTCGAGCTCCATTCTGTTTCAAAACAGGCCTTCGATGTGGCAGCCCTTCTCAGTTCGCCTGAAAAGTCTAGCTGAGGAAACTGGAGTCTCACTTGAACATAGTTTAATGGCTCCTGTAGCATATCTGCCACCGTGGCAATGGCAGACTATAGACTGTGATGTGTCCTTTCTTGAAGTTACAAAACATGCGCCTATTGCCCATATCCAAACATACTTTCTGGAACTTCAACACAAATACACATGTCCTGAGTTCTTTACAGATGCCTCCAAGTCCAACTCCTCTGTGTCCTACGCTGTTGTCGGCCCATCCTTCTCGGATGCTGGCCCTCTACATCCACGCACAAGTATCTTCACAGCGGAAGCTTACGCGATACTTGTGGCAGCTAAACACATCAAACAATTACACATACAAAAAGCAGTAATTTATACAGACTCCCTCAGTGTGGTAACGGCTCTGCACAGTCTTAAAAAACAAAAAAACCCGGTCCTCATCTCACTTTACTCCATTTTGTGCACACTCTACACACTCAAACAACATGTTGTAGTGTGCTGGGTGCCAGGGCACCGTGAGATTCAAGGCAACGTGAGGGCGGATCAGCTCGCTGCATCCGCCCACAAAAACACTGCCCCTACACCTATATCAATCCCGGCCCTCGATCTTAAGCCGTCTCTCAAACGAAACCTCAGAGTATACTGGCAGTTCAAGTGGGATACACATACACAAAACAAACTACACGTTATTAAGCCACACCTTGGTCATTGGCTGCCCGTATCGAAATCGCGTCATACAGAGGTAATACTAACGAGACTCAGGATAGGACACACATACATGACACACACACACCTTTTGTCTGGTGGCGATCCACCATTGTGTGACAGATGTGGTGAACCATTGACCGTCCTTCACATTTTAATTGAGTGCAAACAATTGGACACTGTAAGAGAACAACACTTTCCATTACCCTATCGACAACATATACCTTTACACCCTGCAATGTTCGTCGGTAGGGAACCGCTTTTTAGCCACAAATCATTGTTAGCGTTTTTTAAAGAAATTCATAGATTCCATATCATATACCCAGGCATCCCGTAGCATGACCTCTCCAGAGAGGTTTTTGCTGCGGTGGTTACACAAGAAAGCACTTGCCTCACGGCCCTTGGACGCAAGGGTATGAACGAGTGAGGCACTTGTGCTAATGCCATACATATCCACCATCGTCTTTTATTATCACCAACTTTTGTCATCTATTCACACCACACACATCTTTCACGGCATGGTCATGATTTTATTACTTGTATGTTTTTACCCGCCTTACCGCGAGGAATTT
The DNA here is from genome assembly GCF_043290135.1 of Rhipicephalus microplus. Lineage (NCBI taxonomy): Eukaryota > Metazoa > Arthropoda > Arachnida > Ixodida > Ixodidae > Rhipicephalus > Rhipicephalus microplus. The sequence continues at coordinate 8,899,846 of NW_027464592.1, forward strand.
TATGGCCCTTATACAGCCGCTTATCACAATCATTGTCCATTTTTTTAGCAAGATGAACTGGCGCTCTTTGGCCGTGAAACGGCCCTTGCGCCATAAAACATCAAACATCATCATAGCGCGTTCGGCTGTTAACCAAAAGGTTGGAGGTTTGAGCCTTCCCGAGAGCGGTGTGTCTCTTTTTTTTCTTTGCGCTGATAGCTTTGGAGAAATGTTCTGATGGTGGTGAGAGTGGAGCACGACTACTTCCGTGATGCAATTGGCTAGCGCGTTCGGCTGTTAATCAAAAGGTTGGAAGTTCGAGCCCTCCCGAGAGCGGTGTGTCTCTTTTTTTCTTTGCGCTGATAGCTTTGAACAAATGTTCTGACGGTGGTGAGAGTGGAGCACGACTGTCTCCTTGGCGCAATCTGCTAGTGCGTCGGCTGTTAACCAAAAGGTTGGAGGTTCGAGCCGTCCCATCAGCGGTGTGTCGCTTTTTTTTCTTTGCATTGATATCTTTGTAGAAGTGTTCTGACCGCGGTGAGAGGGAGCACGTCTGTCTCCGTGGCGCAATTGGATAGCGCGTTCGGCTGTTAACCAAAAGGTTGGTGGTTCGAGCCCTCCCACGAGCGGTGTGTCTCTTTTTTTTCTTTGCACTGATATTTTTGGAGAAGTGTTCTTACCGTGGTGAGAGTGAAGCACGACTGTCTCCGTGGGACGATTGGCTAGCGCGTTGGTATGTTAACCAAAAGGATGGATGTTCGAACCCTCCCAAAAGCGGTGTGTCTCTTTTTTCCTTTGCACTGATACCTTTGGAAAAATGTTCTGATTGTGGTGAAAGTGGAGCATGACTACCTCCGTGACGCAATTGCCTAACGCGTTCGGCTGATAACCAAAAGGTTGGAGGTTCGAGCCCTCTTTAGAGCGGTGTGTCTCTTTTTTCTTTGCGCTGACAGCTATGGAGAAATGTTCCGACAGTGGTGAGAGTGGAGCACGACTGTCTCCGTGGCACAATCTGCTAGTTCGTCGGCTGTTAAGCAAAAGGTTGGAGCTTCGAGTCCTCCCCGGGAGCAGCGTGTCGCTTTTTTTCGTTGCGCTGATAGCTTTGGAGAAACATTCTTGCGGTGGCGAGAGTGGACCGCGGTTGGGTCCGTGGTGCAATGGCTAGCGCGATCGGCTGTTAACCAAAAGGTTGCAGGTTCTAGCCCTCCCATGAGCGGTGAGTCACATTTTTTCTTTGCACTGATATCTTTGAAGAAGTGTTGTGACCATGACGAGAGTGGAGCACGGCTGTTTTTTGGCGCAATTGGCTAGCGCGTTGGGCTGTTAACCAAAAGGTTGGAGGTTCGAACCCTCCCATGAGCGGTGTGTCTCTTTTTTTCTTTGCGCTGATAGCTTTGGAGAAATGTTCTGACGGTGGTGAGAGTGGAGCACGACTGTCTCCTTGGCGCAGTCTGCTAGTGCGTCGGCTCTTAAGCAAAAGGTTGGAGGTTCGAGCCCTCCCGGGAGCAGTGTGTCGCTTTTTTTCTTTGCGCTGATAGTTTTGGAGAAATGCTCTAATGGTGGTGAGAGTGGAGCGCGGTTGGGTCCGTGGTGCAATGGCTAGCGGGATTGGCTGGTAATCAAAAAGTTGGAGGTTCGAGCCCTCCAATGAGCGGTGTGTCGCTTTTTTTTTCTTTGCACTGTTATCTTTGGAGAAGTGTTCTAACCATGGTGTGAGTGGAGCACGAACTGTCTCCGTGGCGCTATTGGCTAGCGCGTTGGGCTGTTAACCAAAAGGCTGGGGGTTCGAACCCTCCACTGAGCGGTGTGTCTCTTTTTTTCTTTGCGCTGATACCTTTGGAAAAATGTTCTGATGGTGGTGAGAGTGGAGCACGACTACCTCCGTGACGCAATTGGCTACCGCGTTCGGCTGTTGACCGAAAGTTTGGAGGTTCGAGCCCTCCCGAGAGCGGTGTGTCTCTTTTTTTTCTTTGCGCTGATATCTTTGGAGAAATGTTCTGACGGTGGTAAAAGTGGAGCAAGGCTGTCTCCGTGGCGCAATCTGCTAGTGCGTCGGCTGTTAAGCAAAAGGTTGTAGGTTTAAGCCCTCCCGACAGCGGTGTGTCTCTTTTTTTTCTTTGCCCATATAGCTTTGAAGAAATGTTCTGACGGTGGTGAGAGTGGAGCACGACTGTTTCCGTGGCAGAATCGGCTAGCGCGATCAACTGTTATCAAAAAGGTTGGAGGTTCGAGCCCTCCCGAAAGCGGTGTGTCTTTTTTCTTTGCGCTGATAGCTTTGTAGAAATGTTCTGACGGTGGTGAGAGTGGAGCACGACTGTCTCCGTGGCGCAATCTTCTAGTGCGTCGGCTGTTACCCAAAATGTTGGACGTTCGAGCCCTCCCATGAGCGGTGTGTCGCTTTTTTTTCTTTGCACTGATATCTTTGTAGAAGTGTTCTGACCGTGGTGAGAGTGGAGCACGACTGTCTCCGTGGCGCAATTGGCTAGCGCGTTCGGTTGTTAACCAAAAGGTTGGAGGTTCGAGCCCTCCCACGAGCGGTGTGGTTTTTTTTTCTTTGCACTGATATCTTTGGAGAAGTGTTTTGACCGTGGTGGGAGTGGAGCATGACTACCTCCGTGGCGCAATTGGCTAGCGCGTTCGGCTGATAACCAAAAGGTTGGAGGTTCGAGCCCTCCCGAGAGCGGTGTGTCTCTTTTTTCTTTGCGCTGACAGCTATGGAGAAATGTTCCGATAGTGGTGAGAGTGGAGCACGACTGTCTCTGTGGCACAATCTGCTAGTTCGTCGGCTGTTAGGCAAAAGGTTGGAGGTTCGAGTCCTCCCCGGGAGCAGCGTGTCGCTTTTTTTATTTGCGCTGATAGCTTTGGAGAAACGTTCTTACGGTGGTGAGAGTGGACCGCGGTTGGGTCCGTGATGCAATGGCTAGCGCGATCGGCTGTTAACCAAAAGGTTGGAGGTTCTAGCCCTCCTATGAGCGGTGTGTCACTTTTTTTCTTCGCACTGATATCTTTAAGGAAGTGTTCTGTCCGTGGTGAGAGTGAGCACTGCTGTCTCTGTGGCGCAATTGGCTAGCGCGTTAAGCTGTTAACCATAAGGTTGGAGGTTCGAACCCTCCCATGAGCGGTGTGTCTCTTTTTTTCTCTGCGCTGATACTTTTGGAAAAATGTTCTGATGGTGGTGAGAGTAGAAAACGACTGTCTCCATGGTGCAATTTGCTAGCGCGTTTGGCTGTTAACCAAAAGGTTGGAGGTTCGAACCCTCCCATGAGCGGTGTGTCTTTTTTTCTTTGGGCTGATACCTTTGAAAAAATGTTCTGATGGTGGTGAGAGTGGAGCACGACTACCTCCGTGACGCAATTGGCTAGCGCGTTCGGGTGTTGACCAAAAGTTTGGAGTTTCGAGTCCTCCCGAGAGCGGTGTGTCTCTTTTTTTCTTTGCGCTGATAGCTTTGGAGAAATGTTCTGACGGTGGTGAGAGTGGAGCACGACTGTCTCCGTGGCGCAATCTGCTAGTGCGTCGGCTGTTATGCAAAAGGTTTGAGGTTCGAGCCCTCCTGACAGCGGTGTGTCTCTTTTTTTTCTTTGCGCTGATAGCTTTGGAGAAATGTTCTGACGATGGCGAGAGTGGCGCACGACTGTTTCCGTTGCAGAATCGGCTAGCGCGATCCACTGATATCCAAAAGGTTGCAGATTCGAACCCTCCACTGAGCGGTGGGTCTCTTTTTTTCTTTGCGCTGATACCTTTGGAAAAATGTTCCGATGGTGGTGAGAGTGGAGCACGACTACCTCCGTGACGCAATTGGCTTGCGCGTTCGGCTGTTGACCAAAAGTTTGGAGGTTCGAGCCCTCCCGAGAGCGGTGTGTCTCTTTTTTTTCTTTGCGCTGATATCTTTGGAGAAATGTTCTGATGGTGGTAAAAGTGGAGCAAGGCTGTCTCCGTGGCGCAATCTGCTAGTGCGTCGGCTGTTAGGCAAAAGGTTGGAGGTTCGAGCCCTCCCGAGAGCGGTGTGTCTCTTTTTTTTCTTTGCGCTGATAGCTTTGGAGAAATGTTCTGACGGTGGTGAGAGTGGAGCACGACTGTTTCCGTGGCAGAATCGGCTAGCGCGATCAACTGTTATCAAAAAGGTTAGAGGTTCGAGCCCTCACGAGAGCGGTGTGTCTTTTTTCTTTGCGCTGATAGCTTTGGAGAAATGTTCTGACGGTGGTGAGAGTGGAGCACGACTGTCTCCGTGGCGCAATCTGCTAGTGCGTCGGCTGTTAACCAAAAGGTTGGAGGTTCGAGCCCTCCCACGAGCGGTGTGTCGCTTTTTTTTCTTTGCACTGATATCTTTGGAGAAGTGTTCTGACCGTCGTGAGAATGGAGCACGACTGTCTCCGTGGGACGATTGGCTAGCGCGTTGGTCTGTTAACCAAAAGGATGGAGGTTCGAACCCTCCCAAAAGCGGTGTGTCTGTTTTTTTCTTTGCGCTGATACCTTTGGAAAAATGTTCTGATTGTGGTGAAAGTGGAGCTTGACTACCTCCGTGACGCAATTGGCTAGCGCGTTCGGCTGATAACCAAAAGGTTGGAGGTTCGAGCTTTCTTCAGAGCGGTGTGTCTCTTTTTTCTTTGCGCTGACAGCTATGGAGAAATGTTCCGACAGTGGTGAGAGTGGAGCACGACTGTCTCCGTGGCACAATCTGCTAGTTCGTCGGCTGTTAAGCAAAAAGAGCGAGGTTGGAGTCCTCCCCGGGAGCAGCGTGTCGCTTTTTTTCTTTGCGCTGATAGCTTTGGAGAAACGTTCTTACGGTGGTGAGAGTGGACCGCGCTTGGGTCCGTGGTGCAATGGCTAGCGCGATCGGCTGTTAACCAAAAGGTTGGAGGTTCTAGCCCTCCCATGAGCGGTGAGTCACTTTTTTTCTTTGCACTGATCTCTTTGAAGAAGTGTTGTGACCATGATGAGAGTGGAGCACGACTGTTTTTTGGCGCAATTGGCTAGCGCGTTGGGCTGTTAACCAAAAGGTTGGAGGTTCGAACCCTCCCATGAGCGGTGTGTCTCTTTTTTTCTTTGCGCTGATAGCTTTGGAGAAATGTTCTGACGGTGGTGAGAGTGGAGCGCGACTGTCTCCGTGGCGCAGTCTGCTAATGCGTCGGCTCTTAAGCAAAAGGTTGGAGGTTCGAGCCCTCCCGGGAGCAGTGTGTCGCTTTTTTTATTTGCGCTGATAGCTTTGGAGAAACGTTCTTACGGTGGTGAGAGTGGACCGCGGTTGGGTCCGTGATGCAATGGCTAGCGCGATCGGCTGTTAACCAAAAGGTTGGAGGTTCTAGCCCTCCCATGAGCGGTGTGTCACTTTTTTTCTTCGCACTGATATCTTTAAGGAAGTGTTCTGTCCGTGGTGAGAGTGAGCACTACTGTCTCTGTGGCGCAATTGGCTAGCGCGTTAAGCTGTTAACCATAAGGTTGGAGGTTCGAACCCTCCCATGAGCGGTGTGTCTCTTTTTTTCTCTGCGCTGATACCTTTGGAAAAATGTTCTGATGGTGGTGAGAGTAGAAAACGACTGTCTCCATGGTGCAATTTGCTAGCGCGTTTGGCTGTTAACCAAAAGGTTGGAGGTTCGAACCCTCCCATGAGCGGTGTGTCTTTTTTTCTTTGGGCTGATACCTTTGAAAAAATGTTCTGATGGTGGTGAGAGTGGAGCACGACTACTCCCGTGACGCAATTGGCTAGCGCGTTCGGGTGTTGACCAAAAGTTTGGAGTTTCGAGTCCTCCCGAGAGCGGTGTGTCTCTTTTTTTCTTTGCGCTGATAGCTTTGGAGAAATGTTCTGACGGTGGTGAGAGTGGAGCACGACTGTCTCCGTGGCGCAATCTGCTAGTGCGTCGGCTGTTATGCAAAAGGTTTGAGGTTCGAGCCCTCCTGACAGCGGTGTGTCTCTTTTTTTTCTTTGCGCTGATAGCTTTGGAGAAATGTTCTGACGATGGCGAGAGTGGCGCACGACTGTTTCCGTTGCAGAATCGGCTAGCGCGATCCACTGATATCCAAAAGGTTGCAGATTCGAACCCTCCACTGAGCGGTGGGTCTCTTTTTTTCTTTGCGCTGATACCTTTGGAAAAATGTTCCGATGGTGGTGAGAGTGGAGCACGACTACCTCCGTGACGCAATTGGCTTGCGCGTTCGGCTGTTGACCAAAAGTTTGGAGGTTCGAGCCCTCCCGAGAGCGGTGTGTCTCTTTTTTTTCTTTGCGCTGATATCTTTGGAGAAATGTTCTGATGGTGGTAAAAGTGGAGCAAGGCTGTCTCCGTGGCGCAATCTGCTAGTGCGTCGGCTGTTAGGCAAAAGGTTGGAGGTTCGAGCCCTCCCGAGAGCGGTGTGTCTCTTTTTTTTCTTTGCGCTGATAGCTTTGGAGAAATGTTCTGACGGTGGTGAGAGTGGAGCACGACTGTTTCCGTGGCAGAATCGGCTAGCGCGATCAACTGTTATCAAAAAGGTTAGAGGTTCGAGCCCTCACGAGAGCGGTGTGTCTTTTTTCTTTGCGCTGATAGCTTTGGAGAAATGTTCTGACGGTTGTGAGAGTGGAGCACGACTGTCTCCGTGGCGCAATCTGCTAGTGCGTCGGCTGTTAACCAAAAGGTTGGAGGTTCGAGCCCTCCCACGAGCGGTGTGTCGCTTTTTTTTCTTTGCACTGATATCTTTGGAGAAGTGTTCTGACCGTCGTGAGAATGGAGCACGACTGTCTCCGTGGGACGATTGGCTAGCGCGTTGGTCTGTTAACCAAAAGGATGGAGGTTCGAACCCTCCCAAAAGCGGTGTGTCTGTTTTTTTCTTTGCGCTGATACCTTTGGAAAAATGTTCTGATTGTGGTGAAAGTGGAGCTTGACTACCTCCGTGACGCAATTGGCTAGCGCGTTCGGCTGATAACCAAAAGGTTGGAGGTTCGAGCTTTCTTCAGAGCGGTGTGTCTATTTTTTCTTTGCGCTGACAGCTATGGAGAAATGTTCCGACAGTGGTGAGAGTGGAGCACGACTGTCTCCGTGGCACAATCTGCTAGTTCGTCGGCTGTTAAGCAAAAAGAGCGAGGTTGGAGTCCTCCCCGGGAGCAGCGTGTCGCTTTTTTTCTTTGCGCTGATAGCTTTGGAGAAACGTTCTTACGGTGGTGAGAGTGGACCGCGGTTGGGTCCGTGGTGCAATGGCTAGCGCGATCGGCTGTTAACCAAAAGGTTGGAGGTTCTAGCCCTCCCATGAGCGGTGAGTCACTTTTTTTCTTTGCACTGATCTCTTTGAAGAAGTGTTGTGACCATGATGAGAGTGGAGCACGACTGTTTTTTGGCGCAATTGGCTAGCGCGTTGGGCTGTTAACCAAAAGGTTGGAGGTTCGAACCCTCCCATGAGCGGTGTGTCTCTTTTTTTCTTTGCGCTGATAGCTTTGGAGAAATGTTCTGAGGGTGGTGAGAGTGGAGCGCGACTGTCTCCGTGGCGCAGTCGGCTAATGCGTCGGCTCTTAAGCAAAAGGTTGGAGGTTCGAGCCCTCCCGGGAGCAGTGTGTCGCTTTTTTTCTTTGCGCTGATAGTTTTGGAGAAACGTTCTAATGGTGGTGAGAGTGGAGCACGACTGTCTCTGTTGCGCAATTGGCTAGCGCGTTGGGCTGTTAACGAAAAGGTTGGAGGTTCGAACCCTCCCATGAGCGGTGTGTCTCTTTTTTTTCTTTGCGCTTATACCTTTGGAAAAATGTTCTGATGGGGGTGAGAGTAGAGCACGACTACCTCCGTGACGCAATTGGCTAGCGCGTTCGGCTGTTACCAAAAGGTTGGAGGTTCGAGCCCTCCCGAGAGCGGTGTGTCTCTTTTTTTTCTTTGCACTGATAGCTTTGGAGAAATGTTCTGATGGTGGTGAGAGTGGAGCACGACTACTTCTGTGATGCAATTGGCTAGCGCGTTCGGCTGTTAATCAAAATGTTGGAAGTTCGAGCCCTCCCGAGAGCGGCGTGTCTCTATTTTTTCTTTGCGCTGATAGCTTTGGAGAAATGTTCTGACGGTGGTGAGAGTGGAGCGCGACTGTCTCCGTGGCGCAGTCTGCTAGTGCGTCGGCTGTTAAGCAAAAGGTTGGAGGTTCGAGCCCTCCCGGGAGCAGTGTGTCGCTTTTTTTCTTTGCGCTGATAGCTTTGGAGAAACGTTCTGATGGTGGTGAGAGTGGAGAGCGGTTGGGTTCGTGGTGCAATGGCTAGCGCGATTGGCTGTTAACCAAAAGGTTGGAGGTTCGAGCCCTCCAATGAGCGGTGTGTCGCTTTTGTTTTCTTTGCACTGATATCTTTGGAGAAGTGTTCTGACCATGGTGAGACTGGAGCACGACTGTCTCTGTGGCGCGATTGGCTAGCGCGTTAAGCTGTTAACCATAAGGTTTGAGCTTCGAACCCTCCCATGAGCGGTGTGTCTCTTTTTTTCTTTGCGCTGATACCTTTGAAAAAATGTTCTGATGGTGGTGAGAGTGGAGCAGTACTACCTCCGTGACCCAATTGGCTAGCGCGTTCGGGTGTAGACAAAAAGGTTGGAGGTTCGAGCCCTCCCGAAAGCGGTGTGTCTCTTTTTTCATTGCGCTGACAGCTATGGAGAAATGTTCCGACATTGTTGAGAGTGGACCACGACTGTCGCCGTGGCGCAACTGCTAGTGCGTCGGCTGTAAGCAAAAGGTTGGAGGTTCGAGCCCTCCCAGGAGCAGTGTGTCGCTTTTTTTCTTTGCGCTGATAGCCTTGGAGAAGCGTTCTGACAGTGGTGAGAGTGGAGCACGACTGTCTCTGTTGCGCAATTGGCTAGCGCGTTGGGCTTTTAACGAAAAGGTTGGAGGTTCGAACCCTCCCATGAGCGGTGTGTCTCTTTTTTTTTCTTTGCGCTGATACCTTTGGAAAAATGTTCTGATGGTGGTGAGAGTAGAGCACGACTACCTCCGTGACGCAATTGGCTAGCGCGTTCGGCTGTTACCAAAAGGCTGGAGGTTCGAGCCCTCCCGAGAGCGGTGTGTCTCTTTTTTTCTTTGCACTGATAGCTTTGGAGAAATGTTCTGATGGTGGTGAGAGTGGAGCACGACTACTTCTGTGATGCAATTGGCTAGCGCGTTCGGCTGTTAATCAAAATGTTGGAAGTTCGAGCCCTCCCGAGAGCGGTGTGTCTCTTTTTTTTCTTTGCGCTGATAGCTTTGGAGAAATGTTCTGACGGTGGTGAGAGTGGAGCGCGACTGTCTCCGTGGCGCAGTCTGCTAGTGCGTCGGCTGTTAAGCAAAAGGTTGGAGGTTCGAGCCCTCCCGGGAGCAGTGTGTCGCTTTTTTTCTTTGCGCTGATAGCTTTGGAGAAACGTTCTGATGGTGGTGAGAGTGGAGCGCGGTTGGGTCCGTGGTGCAATGGCTAGCGCGATTGGCTGTTAACCAAAAGGTTGGAGGTTCGAGCCCTCCAGTGAGCGGTGTGTCGCTTTTGTTTTCTTTGCACTGATATCTTTGGAGAAGTGTTCTGACCATGGTGAGACTGGAGCACGACTGTCTCTGTGGCGCGATTGGCTAGCGCGTTAAGCTGTGAACCATAAGGTTTGAGGTTCGAACCCTCCCATGAGCGGTGTGTCTCTTTTTTTCTTTGCGCTGATACCTTTGGAAAAATGTTCTGATGGTAGTGAGAGTGGAAAACGACTGTCTCCATGGTTCAATTCGCTAGCGCGTTGGGCTGTTAACCAAAAGGTTGGAGGTTCGAACCCTTCCATGAGCGGTGTGTCTCTTTTTTTCTTTGCGCTGATACCTTTGAAAAAATGTTCTGATTGTGGTGAGAGTGGAGCACGACTACCTCCGTGACGCAATTGGCTAGCGCATTCGGGTGTTGACAAAAAGTTTGAAGGTTCGAGCCCTCCCGAGAGCGGTGTGTCTCTTTTTTTCTTTGCGCTGATAGCTTTGGAGAAATGTTCTGACGGTGGTGAGAGTGGAGCACGACTGTCTCCGTGGCGCAATCTGCTAGTGCGTCGGCTGTTAAGCAAAAGGTTTGAGGTTCGAGCCCTCCTGAGAGCGGTGTGTCTCTTTTTTTCTTTGCACTGATATCTTTGGAGGAGTGTTCTGACCGTGGTGAGAGTGGAGCACGACTGTCTCCGTGGGACGATTGGCTAGCGCGTTGGTCTGTTAACCAAAAGGTAGGAGGTTTGAACATTCCCAAAAGCGGTGTGTCTCTTTTTTTCCTTGTGCTGATACCTTTGGAAAAATGTTCTGATTGTGGTGAAAGTGGAGCACGACTACCCCCGTGACGCAATTGGCTAGCGCGTTCGGCTGATAACCAAAAGGTTGGAGGTTCGAGCCGTCCCGAGAGCAGTGTGTCTCTTTTTTCTTTGCGCTGACAGCTGTGGAAAAATGTTCCGACAGTGGTGAGAGTGGAGCACGACTGTCTCCGTGGCGCAACTGCTAGTGCGTCGGCTGTTAAGCATAAGGTTGGAGGTTCGAGCCCTCCCAGGAGCAGTGTGTCGCTTTTTTTCTTTGCGCTGATAGCCTTGGAGAAACGTTCTGACGGTGGTGAGAGTGGAGCGCGACTGTCTCCGTGGCGCAGTCTGCTAGTGCGTCGGCTGTTCAGCAAAAGGTTGGAGGTTCGAGCCCTCCCGGGAGCAGTGTGTCGCTTTTTTTCTTTGCGCTGATAGCTTTGCAGAAACGTTCTAATGGTGGTGAGAGTTGACGCGGTTGGGTCCGTGGTGCAATGTCTAGCGCGATTGGCTGTTAACCAAAAGGTTGGAGGTTCGAGCCCTCCCGAGAGCGATGTGTCTCTTTTTTTTCTTTGCACTGATAGCTTTGGAGAAATGTTCTGATGGTGGTGAGAGTGGAGCACGACTACTTCTGTGATGCAATTGGCTAGCGCGTTCGGCTGTTAATCAAAATGTTGGAAGTTCGAGCCCTCCCGAGAGCGGTGTGTCTTTTTTTTTCTTTGCGCTGATAGCTTTGGAGAAATGTTCCGACGGTGGTGAGAGTGGAGCGCGACTGTCTCCGTGGCGCAGTCTGGTAGTGCGTCGGCTGTTAAGAAAAATGTTGGAGGTTCGAGCCCTCCCGGGAGCAGTGTGTCGCTTTTTTTCTTTGCGCTGATAGCTTTGGAGAAACGTTCTGATGGTGGTGAGAGTGGAGCGCGGTTGGGTCCGTGGTGCAATGGCTAGCGCGATTGGCTGTTAACCAAAAGGTTGGAGGTTCGAGCCCTCCAATGAGCGGTGTGTCGCTTTTGTTTTCTTGGCACTGATATCTTTGGAGAAGTGTCCTGACCATGGTGAGAATGGAGCACGACTGTCTCTGTGGTGCAATTGGCTAGTGCGTTAAGCTGTTAACCATAAGGTTGGAGGTTCGAACCCTCCCATGAGCGGTGTGTCTCTTTTTTTCTTTGCGCTGATACCTTTGGAAAAATGTTCTGATGGTGGTGAGAGTGGAGCACGACTACCTCCGTGACGCAATTGGCTAGCGCATTCGGGTGTTGACCAAAAGTTTGAAGGTTCGAGCCCTCCCGAGAGCGATGTGTCTCTTTTTTTCTTTGCGCTGATAGCTTTGGAGAAATGTTCTGACGGTGGTGAGAGTGGAGCACGACTGTCTTCGTGGCGCAATCTGCTAGTGCGTCGGCTGTTAAGCAAAAGGTTTGAGGTTCGAGCCCTCCTGAGAGCGCTGTGTCTCTTTTTTTTCTTTGCGCTGAAAGCTTTGGAGAAATGTTCTGACGGTGGTGAGAGTGGCGCACGGCTGTTTCCGTTGCAGAATCGGCTTGCGCGATCAACTGTTATCCAAAAGGTTGGAGGTTCGAGCCCTCCCGAGAGCGGTGTGTCTCTTTTTTTTCTTTCCGCTGATAGCTTTGGAGAAATGTTCTGTCGGTGGTGAGAGTGGAGCACGACTGTCTCCGTTGCGCACTCTGCTAGTGCGTAGGCTGTTAAGCAAAAGGTTTGAGGTTCGAGCCCTCCTGAGAGCGGTGTGTCTCTTTTTTTTCTTTGCGCTGATAGCTTTGGAAAAATGTTCTGACGGTGGTGAGAGTGGCGCACGACTGTTTCCGTTGCCGAATCGGCTAGCGCGATCAACTGTTATCCAAAAGGTTGGAGATTCGAGCCCTCCCGAGAGCGGTGTGTCTCTTTTTTTTTTCTTTCCGCTGATAGCTTTGGAGAAATGTTCTAGGGGTGGGAAGAGTGGAGCACGACTGTCTCCGTGGCGCAATCTGCTAGTGCGTCGGCTGTTAACCAAAAGGTTGGAGATTCGAGCCCTCCCATGAGTGGTGTGTCGCTTTTTTTTCTTTGCACTGATATCTTTGTAGAAGTGTTCTGACCGTGGTGAGAGTGGAGCACGACTGTCTCCATGGCGCAATTGGCTAGCGTGTTCGGCTGTTAACCAAAAGGTTGCAGGTTAAACCCTCCCATGAGCGGTGTGTCTCTTTTTTTCTTTGCGCTGATACCTTTGGAAAAATGTTCTGATGGTGGTGAGAGTAGAGCACGACTACCTCCATGACGCAATTGGCTAGCGCGTTCGGCTGTTAACCAAAAGGTTGGAGGTTCGAGCCCTCCCGAAAGCGGTGTGTCTCTTCTTTCTTTGCGCTGAGAGCTATGGAGAAATGTTCCGACAGTGTTGAGAGTGGAGCACGACTGTCTCCGTGGCGCAACTGCTAGTGCGTCGGCTGTTAAGCAAAAGGTTGGAGGTTCGAGCCCTCCCAGGAGCAGTGTGTCGCTTTTTTAGTTGCGATGATAGCCTTGGAGAAGCGTTCTGACGGTGGTCAGAGTGGAGCACGACTGTCTCTGTTGCGCAATTGGCTAGCGCGTTGGGCTGTTAACGAAAAGGTTGGAGGTTCGAACCCTCCCATGAGCGGTGTGTCTCTTTTTTTCTTTGCGCTGATACCTTTGAAAAAATGTTCTGATGGTGGTGAGAGTGGAGCACGACTACCTCCGTGACGCAATTGGCTAGCGCTTTCGGCTGTTAACCAAAAGGTTGGAGGTTCGAGCCCTCCCGAGAGCGGTGTGTCTCTTTTTTTTCTTTGCACTGATAGCTTTGGAGAAATGTTCTGATGGTGGTGAGAGTGGAGCCCGACTACTTCCGTGATGCAATTGGCTAGCGCGTTCGGCTGTTAATCAAAATGTGTGAAGTTCGAGCCCTCCCGAGAGCGGTGTGTCTCTTTTTTTTCTTTGCGCTGATAGCTTTGGAGAAATGTTCTGACAGTGGTGAGAGTGGAGCGCGACTGTCTCTGTGGCGCAGTCTGCTAGTGCGTCGGCTGTTAAGCAAAATGTTGGAGGTTCGAGCCCTCCCGGGAGCAGTGTGTCGCTTTTTTTCTTTGCGCTGATAGCTTTGGAGAAACGTTCTGATGGTGGTGAGAGTGGAGCGCGGTTGGGTCCGTGGTGCAATGGCTAGCGCGATTGGCTGTTAACCAAAAGGTTGGAGGTTCGAGCCCTCCAATGAGCGGTGTGTCGCTTTTGTTTTCTTTGCACTGATATCTTTGGAGAAGTGTCCTGACCATGGTGAGAATGGAGCACGACTGTCTCTGTGGCGCAATTGGCTAGTGCGTTAAGCTGTTAACCATAAGATTGGATGTTCGAACCCTCCCATGAGCGGTGTGTCTCTTTTTTTCTTTGCGCTGATACCTTTGAAAAAATGTTCTGATGGTGGTGAGAGTGGAAAACGACTGTCTCCATGGTTCAATTCGCTAGTGCGTTGGGCTGTTAACCAAAAGGTTGGTGGTTCGAACCCTCCCATGAGCGGTGTGTCTCTTTTTTTCTTTGCGCTGATACCTTTGAAAAAATGTTCTGATGGTGGTGAGAGTGGAGCACGACTACCTCCGTGACGCAATTGGCTAGCGCATTCGGGTGTTGACCAAAAGTTTGAAGGTTCGAGCCCTCCCGAGAGCGGTGTGTCTCTTTTTTTCTTTGCGCTGATAGCTTTGGAGAAATGTTCTGACGGTGGTGAGAGTGGAGCACGACTGTCTCTGTGGCGCAATCTGCGAGTGCGTCGGCTGTTAAGCAAAAGGTTTGAGGTTCGAGCCCTCCTGAAAGCGTTGTGTCTCTTTTTTTTCTTTGCGCTGATAGCTTTGGAGAAATGTTCTGACGGTGGTGAGAGTGGCGCACGGCTGTTTCCGTTGCAGAATCGGCTAGCGCGATCAACTGTTATCCAAAAGGTTGGAGGTTCGAGCCCTCCCGAGAGCGGTGTGTCTCTTTTTTTTCTTTCCGCTGATAGCTTTGGAGAAATGTTCTGTCGGTGGTGAGAGTGGAGCACGACTGTCTCCGTGGCGCAATCTGCTAGTGCGTAGGCTGTTAAGCAAAAGGTTTGAGGTTCGAGCCCTCCTGAGAGCGGTGTGTCTCTTTTTTTTCTTTGCGCTGATAGCTTTGGAAAAATGTTCTGACGGTGGTGAGAGTGGCGCACGACTGTTTCCGTTGCAGAATCGGCTAGCGCGATCAACTGTTATCCAAAAGGTTGGAGGTTCGAGCCCTCCCAAGAGCGGTGTGTCTCTTTTTTTTCTTTCCGCTGATAGCTTTGGAGAAATGTTCTAGGGGTGGGAAGAGTGGAGCACGACTGTCTCCGTGGCGCAATCTGCTAGTGCGTCGGCTGTTAACCAAAAGGTTGGAGATTCGAGCCCTCCCGTGAGTGGTGTGTCGCTTTTTTTTCTTTGCACTGATATCTTTGTAGAAGTGTTCTGACCGTGGTGAGAGTGGAGCACGACTGTCTCCATGGCGCAATTGGCTAGCGTGTTCGGCTGTTAACCAAAAGGTTGCAGGTTAAACCCTCCCATGAGCGGTGTGTCTCTTTTTTTCTTTGCGCTGATACCTTTGGAAAAATGTTCTGATGGTGGTGAGAGTAGAGCACGACTACCTCCATGACGCAATTGGCTAGCGCGTTCGGCTGTTAACCAAAAGGTTGGAGGTTCGAGCCCTCCCGAAAGCGGTGTGTCTCTTCTTTCTTTGCGCTGACAGCTATGGAGAAATGTTCCGACAGTGTTGAGAGTGGAGCACGACTGTCTCCGTGGCGCAACTGCTAGTGCGTCGGCTGTTAAGCAAAAGGTTGGAGGTTCGAGCCCTCCCAGGAGCAGTGTGTCGCTTTTTTTGTTTGCGATGATAGCCTTGGAGAAGCGTTCTGACGGTGGTCAGAGTGGAGCACGACTGTCTCTGTTGCGCAATTGGCTAGCGCGTTGGGCTGTTAACGAAAAGGTTGCAGGTTCGAACCCTCCCATGAGCGGTGTGTCTCTTTTTTTCTTTGCGCTGATACCTTTGGAAAAATGTTCTGATGGTGGTGAGAGTGGAGCACGACTACCTCCGTGACGCAATTGGCTAGCGCTTTCGGCTGTTAACCAAAAAGGTTGGAGGTTCGAGCCCTCCCCCGAGCGGTGTGTCGCTTTTTTTTCTTTGCACTGATAGCTTTGGAGAAATGTTCTGATGGTGGTGAGAGTGGAGCCCGACTACTTCCGTGATGCAATTGGCTAGCGCGTTCGGCTGTTAATCAAAATGTTGGAAGTTCGAGCCCTCCCGAGAGCGGTGTGTCTCTTTTTTTTCTTTGCGCTGATAGCTTTGGAGAAATGTTCTGACGGTGGTGAGAGTGGAGCGCGACTGTCTCCGTGGCGCAGTCTGCTAGTGCGTCGGCTGTTAAGCAAAAGGATGGATGTTCGAGCCCTCCCGGGAGCAGTGTGTCGCTTTTTTTCTTTGCGCTGATAGCTTTGGAGAAACGTTCTGATGGTGGTGAGAGTAGAGCGCGGTTGGGTCCGTGGTGCAATGGCTAGCGCGATTGGCTGTTAACCAAAAGGTTGGAGGTTCGAGCCCTCCAATAAGCGGTGTGTCGCTTTTGTTTTCTTTGCACTGATATCTTTGGAGAAGTGTTCTGACCATGGTGAGAGTGGAGCACGACTGTCTGTGTGGCGCAATTGGCTAGCGCGTTAAGCTGTTAACCATAAGATTGGAGGTTCGAACCCTCCCATGAGCGGTGTGTCTCTTTTTTTCTTTGCGCTGATACCTTTGGAAAAATGTTCTGATGGTGGTGAGAGTGGAAAACGACTGTCTCCATGGTTCAATTCGCTAGCGCGTTGGGCTGTTAACCAAAAGGTTGGAGATTCGAACCCTCCCATGAGCGGTGTGTCTCTTTTTTTCTTTGCGCTGATACCTTTGAAAAAATGTTCTGATGGTGGTGAGAGTGGAGCACGACTACCTCCGTGACGCAATTGGCTAGCGCATTCGGGTGTTGACCAAAAGTTTGGAGGTTCGAGCCCTCCCGAGAGCGGTGTGTCTCTTTTTTTCTTTGCGCTGATAGCTTTGGAGAAATGTTCTGGCGGTGGTGAGAGTGGAGCACGACTGTCTCCGTGGCGCAATCTGCTAGTGCGTCGGCTGTTAAGCAAAAGGTTCGAGCCCTCCTGAGAGCGGTGTGTCTCTTTTTTTTCTTTGCGCTGATAGCTTTGGAGAAATGTTCTGACGGTGGTGAGAGTGGCGCACGACTGTTTCCGTTGCAGAATCGGCTAGCGCGATCAACTGTTATCCAAAAGGTTGGAGGTTCGAGCCCTCCCGAGAGCGGTGTGTCTCTTGTTTTTCTTTCCGCTGATAGCTTTGGAGAAATGTTCTGTCGGTGGTGAGAGTGGAGCACGACTGTCTCCGTGGCGCAATCTGCTAGTGCGTCGGCTGTTAACCAAAAGGTTGGAAATTCGAGCCCTCCCATGAGCGGTGTGTCTCTTTTTTTTTGCTCTGATACCTTTGTAAAAATGTTCTGATGGAGGTGAGAGTAGAGCACGACTACCTCCATGACGCAGTTGGCTAGCGCTTTCGGCTGTTAACCAAAAGGTTGGAGGTTCGAGCCCTCCCGAGAGCGGTGTGTCTCTTTTTTTTCTTTGCGCTGATAGCTTTGGAGAAATGTTCTGATGGTGGTGAGAGTGGAGCATGACTACTTCCGTGATGCAATTGGCTAGCGCGTTCGGCTGTTAATCAAAATGTTGGAAGTTCGAGCCCTCCCGAGAGCGGTGTGTCTCTTTTTTTCTTTGCGCTGATAGCTTTAGAGAAATGTTATGACGGTGGTGAGAGCGGAGCGCGACTGTCTCCGTGGCGCCGTCTGCTAGTGCGTCGGCTGTTAAGCAAAAGGTTGGAGGTTCGAGCCCTCCCGGGAGCAGTGTGTCGCTTTTTTTCTTTGCGCTGATAGCTTTGGAGAAACGTTCTGATGGTGGTGAGAGTAGAGCGCGGTTGGGTCCGTGGCGCAATGTGCTAGTGCGTCGGCTGTTAATCAAAAGGTTGGAGGTTCAAGCCCTCCCATGAGCGGTGTGCCGCTTTTTTTTCTTTGCACTGATATTTTTGTTAGAAGTGTTCTGACCGTGGTGAGAGTGGAGCACGACTGTGTCCGTGGCGCAATTGGTTAGCGCGTTCGGCTGTTAACCAAAAGGTTGGAGGTTCGAGCCCTCCCCCGAGCGGTGTGTCTCTTTTTTTCTTTGCGCTGATACCTTTGGAAAAATGCTCTGATGGTGGTGAGAGTGGAGCACGACTACCTCCGTGACGCAATTGGCTAGTGCGTTCGGCTGTTGACCAAAAGTTTGGAGGTTCGAGCCCTCCCGAGAGCGGTGTGTCTCTTTTTTTTTCTTTGCGCTGATAGCTTTGGAGAAATGTTCTGACCGTGGTGAGAGTGGAGCACGACTGTCTCCGTGGGACGATTGGCTAGCGCGTTGGTCTGTTAACCAAAAGGATGGAGGTTCGAACCCTCCCAAAAGCGCTGTGTCTCTTTTTTCTTTGCGCTGATACCTTTGGAAAAGTGTTCTGATTGTGGTGAAAGTGGAGCATGACTACCTCCGTGACGCAATTGGCTGGCGCGTTCGGCTGATAACCAAAAGGTTGGAGGTTCGAGCCCTCCCGAGAGCGGTGTGTCTCTTTTTTCTTTGCGCTGACAGCTATGGAGAAATGTTCCGACAGTGGTGAGAGTGGAGCATGACTGTCTCCGTGGCACAATCTGCTAGTTCGTCGGCCGTTAATCAAAAGGTTGGAGGTTTGAGCCCTCCCCGGGAGCAGCGTGTCGCTTTTTTTCTTTGCGCTGATAGCTTTGGAGAAACGTTCTGATGGTGGTGAGAGTGGAAAACGACTGTCTCCATGTTGCAATTCGCTAGCGCGTTGGGCTGTTAACCAAAAGGTTGGAGGTTCGAACCCTCCCATGAGCAGTGTGCCGCTTTTATTTCTTTGCACTGATATCTTTGTAGAAGTGTTCTGACCGTGGTGAGAGTGGAGCACGACTGTGTCCGTGGCGCAATTGGTTAGCGCGTTCGGCTGTTAACCAAAAGGTCGGAGGTTCGTGCCCTCCCCCGAGCGGTGTGTCTCTTTTTTTCTTTGCGCTGATACCTTTGGAAAAATGTTCTGATGGTGGTGAGAGTGGAGCACGACTACCTCCGTGACGCAATTGGCTAGCGCGTTCGGCTGTTGACCAAAAGTTTGGAGGTTCGAGCCCTCCCGAGAGCGGTGTGTCTCTTTTTTTTCTTTGCGCTAATAGCTTTGGAGAAATGTTCTGACGGTGGTAAAAGTGGAGCAAGGCTGTCTCCGTGGCGCAATCTGCTAGTGCGTCGGCTGTTAACCAAAAGGTTGGAGGTTCAAGCCCTCCCTTGAGCGGTGTGCCGCTTTTTTTTTCTTTGCACTGATATCTTTGTAAAGTGTTCTGACCGTGGTGAGAGTGGAGCACGACTGTGTCCGTGGCGTAATTGGTTAGCGCGTTCGGCTGTTAACCAAAAGGTTGGAGGTTCGAGCCCTCCCCCGAGCGGTGTGTCTCTTTTTTTCTTTGCGCTGATACCTTTGGAAAAATGTTCTGATGGTGGTGAGAGTGGAGCACGACTACCCCCGTGACGCAATTGGCTAGCGCGTTCGGCTGTTGACCAAAAGTTTGGAAGTTCGAGCCCTCCCGAGAGCGGTGTGTCTCTTTTTTTCTTTGCGCTGATAGCTTTGGAGAAATGTTCTGACGGTGGTAAAAGTGGAGCAAGGCTGTCTCCGTGGCGCAATCTGCTAGTGCGTCGGCTGTTAACCAAAAGGTTGGAGGTTCAAGCCCTCCCATGAGCGGTGTGCCGCTTTTTTTCTTTGCACTGATATCTTTGTAGAAGTGTTCTGACCGTGGTGAGAGTGGAGCACGACTGTGTCCGTGGCGCAATTGGTTAGCGCGTTCGGCTGTTAACCAAAAGGTTGGAGGTTCGAGCCCTCCCCCGAGCGGTGTGTCGCTTTTTTTTCTTTGCACTTATATCTTTGGAGAAGTGTTCTGACGGTGGTGAGAGTGGAGCATGACTACCTCCGTGACGCAATTGGCTGGCGCGTTCGGCTGATAACCAAAAGGTTGGAGGTTCGAGCCCTCCCGAGAGCGGTGTGTATCTTTTTTCTTTGCGCTGACAGCTATGGAGAAATGTTCCGACAGTGGTGAGAGTGGAGCACGACTGTCTCCGTGGCACAATCTGCTAGCGCGATCGGCTGTTAACCAAAAGGTTGGAGGTTCTAGCCCTCCTATGAGCGGTGTGTCACTTTTTTTCTTTGCACTGATATCTTTGAAGAAGTGTTCTGACTGTGGTGAGAGTGGAGCACGACTGTCTCTGGGGCGCAATTGGCTAGCGCGTTAAGCAATTAACCATAAGGTTGGAGGTTCGAACCCTCCCATGAGCGGTGTGTCTCTTTTTTTCTTTGCGCTGATACCTTTGGAAAAATGTTCTGATCGTGGTGAGAGTGGAAAACGACTGTCTTCATGGTGCAATTCGCTAGCGCGTTGGGCTGTTAACCAAAAGGTTGAAGGTTCGAACCCTCCCATGAGCGGTGTGTCTCTTTTTTTTCTTTGCGCTGATACATTTGGAGAAATGTTCTGACGGTGGTGAGAGTGGAGCACGACTGTCTCCGTGGCGCAATCTGCTAGTGTGTCGGCTGTTAAGCAAAAGATTTGAGGTTCGAGCCCTCCTGAGAGCGGTGTGTCTCTTTTTTTTTCTTTGCGCTGATAGCTTGGGAGAAATGTTCTGACGGCGGTGAGAGTAGAGCACGACTACCTCTATGACGCAATTGGCTAGCGCGTTCGGCTGTTAGCCAAAAGGTTGGAGGTTCGAACTCTCCCGAAAGCGGTGTGTCTCTTTTTTCTTTGCGCTGACAGCTACGGAGAAATGTCCCGACAGTGTTGAGAGTGGAGCACGACTGTCTCCGTGGCGCAACTGCTAGTGCGTCGGCTGTTAAGCAAAAGGTTGGAGGTTCGAGCCCTCCCAGGAGCTGTGTGTCGCTTTTTTTCTTTGCGCTGATAGCCTTGGAGAAACGTTCTGACTGTGGTGAGAGTGGAGCACGACTGTCTCTGTTGCGCAATTGGCTAGCGCGTTGGGCTGTTAACAAAAACGTTGGAGGTTCGAACCCTCCCATTAGCGGTGTGTCTCTTTTTTTCTTTGCACTGATATCTTTGGAGAAGTGTTCTGACCGTGGTGAGAGTGGAGCACGACTGTCTCCGTGGGACGATTGGCTAGTGCGTTGGTCTGTTAACCAAAAGGATGGAGGTTCTAGCCCTCCCACGAGCAGTGTGTCACTTTTTTTCTTTGCACTGATATCTTTGAAGAAGTGTTCTGAGCATGGTGAGAGTGGAGCATGACTACCTCCGTGACGCAATTGGCTAGCGCGTTAAGCTGTTAACCAAAAGGTTGGAAGTTCGAGCCCTCCCGAGAGCGGTGTGTCTCTTTTTTTTGCGCTGATAGCTTTGGAGAAATGTTCTGACGGTGGTGAGAGTGGAGCGCGACTGTCTTTGTGGCGCAGTCTGCTAGTGCGTCGGCTGTTAAGCAAAAGGTTGGAGGTTCGAGCCCTCCCGGGAGCAGTGTGTTGCTTTTTTCCTTTGCACTGATAGCTTTGGAGAAACGTTCTGATGGTGGTGAGAGTGGAGCGCGGTTTGGTCCGTGGTGCAATGGCTAGCGCGATTGGCTGTTAACCAAAAGGTTGGAGGTTTGAGCCCTCCCGAGACCAGTGTGTCTTCTTTTTTTTTCTTTTCGCTGATAGCTTTGGAGAAATGTTCTAACGGTGGTGAGAGTGGAGCACGACTGTCTCCGTGGCGCAGTTGGCTAGTGTGTTCGGCTGTTAACCAAAAGGTTGCAGGTTCGAACCCTCCCATGAGCGGTGTGTCTCCTTTTTTCTTTGCGCTGATACCTTTGGAAAAATGTTCTGATGGTGGTGAGAGTAGAGCACGACTACCTCTATGACGCAATTGGCTAGCGCGTTCGGCTGTTAACCAAAAGGTTGGAGGTTCGAACTCTCCCTAAAGCGGTGTGTCTCTTTTTTCTTTGCGCTGACAGCTACGGAGAAATGTCCCGACAGTGTTGAGAGTGGAGCACGACTGTCTCTGGGGCGCAATTGGCTAGCGCGTTAGGCTGTTAACCAAAAGGTTGGAGGTTCGAACCCTCCCATGAGCGGTGTGTCTCTTTTTTCTTTGCGCTGATACCTTTGGAGAAATGTTCCGACAGTGGTGAGAGTGGAGCACGACTGTCTCCGTTTCGCAATCTGCTAGTGCTTCGGCTGTTAAGCAAAAGGTTCGAGGTTCGAGCCCTCCCGGAGCAGTGTGTCGCTTTTTTTCTTTGCGCTGATAGCTTTGGAGAAACGTTCTGACGGTGGTGACAGTGGAGCGCGGTTGGGTCCGTGGTGATGTGGCTAGCGCGATCGGCTGTTAACCAAAATGTTTGAGGTTCCAGACCTCCCATGAACGGTGTGTCGCTTTTTCTTCTTTGCACTGATATCTTTGGAGAAGTGTTCTGACCGTGGTGAGAGTGGAGCACGACTGTCTCTGTGGCGCAATCGGCTAGCGCGTTAAGCTGTTAACCATAAGGTTGGAGGTTCGAACCCTCCCATGAGCGGTGTGTCTCTTTTTTTCTTTGCGCTGTTACCTTTGGAAAAATGCTATGATGGTGGTGAGAGTGGAAAACGACTACCTCCGTGACGCAATTGGCAAGCGCATTCGGGTGTTGACCAAAAGTTTGGAGGTTCGAGCCCTCCCGAGAGCGGTGTGTCTCTTTTTTTCTTTGCGCTGATAGTTTTGGAGAAATGTTCTGACGGTGGTGAGTGTGGAGCACGACTGTCTCCGTGGCCCAATCTGCTAGTGCGTCGGCTTTTAAGCAAAAGGTTTGAGGTTCAAGCCCTCCCATGAGCGGTGTGTCTCTTTTTTTCTTTGCGCTGATACCTTTGGAAAAATGTTCTGATGGTGGTGACAGTGGAGAACGACTACCTCCATGACGCAATTGGCTAGCGCGTTGGGCTGTTAACCAAAAGGTTGCAGGTTCGAACCCTCCCATGAGCGGTGTGTCTCCTTTTTTCTTTGCGCTGATACCTTTGGAAAAATGTTCTGATGGTGGTGAGAGCAGAGCACGACTACCTCCATGACGCAATTGGCTAGCGCGTTCGGTTGTTAACCAAAAGGTTGGAGGTTCGAGCCCTCCCGAAAGCGGTGTGTCTCTTTTTTCTTCGCGCTGACAGCTATGGAGAAATGTTCCGACAGTGTTGAGATTGGAGCACGACTGTCTCTCTGGCGCAACTGCTAGTGCGTCGGCTGTTAAGCAAAAGGTTGGAGGTTCGAGCCCTCCCAGGAGCTGTGTGTCGCTTTTTTTCTTTGCGCTGATAGCTTTGGAAAAACGTTCTTACGGTGGTGAGAGTGGACCGTGGTTGGGTCCGTGGTGCAATGGCTAGCACGATCGGCTGTTAACCAAAAGGTTGGAGGTTCTAGCCCTCCCATTAGCGGTGTGTCACTTTTTTTCTTTGCACTGATATTTTGAGGAAGTGTTGTGACCGTGATGAGAGTGGAGCACGACTGTTTTGTGGGACGATTGGCTAGCGCGTTGGTCTGTTAACCAAAAGGATGGAGGTTTGAACCCTCCCATGAGCGGTGTGTTTTTTTTTCTTTGCGCTGATAGCTTTGGAAAAATGTTCTGTTGGTGGTGAGAGTGGAGCACGACTACCTCCGTGACGCAATTGGCTAGCTCGTTCGGCTGTTCACCGAAAGGTTGGAGGTTCGAGCCCTCCCATGAGCGGTGTGTCTCTTTTTTTCTTTGCGCTGATACCTTTGGAAAATTGTTCTGATGGTGGTGAGAGTAGAGCACGACTACCTCCGTGACGCAATTGGCTATCGGGTTCGGCTGCTAATCAAAAGGTTTGAGGTTCAAGCCCTCCCATGAGCGGTGTGTCGCTTTTTTTCTTTGCACTGATATCTTTGGAGAAGTGTTCTGACCATAGTGAGAGTGGAGCACGACTGTCTCTTTGGCGCAATCTGCTAGTGCGTCGGCTGTTATCCAAAAGGTTGGAGGTTCGAGCCCTCCCATGAGCGGTGTGTCGCTTTTTTTTCTTTGCACTGATATCTTTGTAGAAGTGTTCTGACCATGGTGAGTGTGGAGCACAACTGTCTCCATGGCGCAATTGGCTAGCGCGTTCGGCTGTTAACCAAAAGGTTGGAGGTTCGAGCCCTCCCGCGAGGGGTGTGTCGCTTTTTTTTCTTTGCACTGATATCTTTGGAGAAGTGTTCTGACCGTGGTGAGAGTGGAACACGACTGTCTCCGTGGGACGATTGGCGAGCGCGTTGGTCTGTTAACCAAAAGGATGGAGGTTCGAACCCTCCCAAAAGTGGTGTGTCTCTTTTTTTCTTTGCGCTGATACCTTTGGAAAATTTTCTGATTGTGGTGAAAGTGGAGCATGACTACCTCCGTGACGCAATTGGCTAGCGCGTTCGGCTGATAACCAAAAGGTTGGAGGTTCGAGCCCTCCCGAGAGCGGTGTGTCCCTTTTTTCTTTGCGCTGACAGCTATGGAGAAATGTTCCGACAGTGGTGAGAGTGGAGCACGACTGTCTCCGTGGCTCAATCTGCTAGTTCGTCGGCTGTTAAGCAAAAGGTTGGAGGTTCGAGCCCTCCCCGGGAGCAGCGTGTCGCTTTTTTTCTTTGCGCTGATAGCTTTGGATAAACGTTCATACGGTGGTGAGAGTGGACCGCGGTTGGGTCCGTGGTGCAATGGCTAGCGCGATCGGCTGTTAACCAAAAGGTTGGAGGTTCTAGCCCTCCCATGAGCGGTGTGTCACTTATTTTCCTTGGACTGATATCTTTGAAGAAGTGTTGTGACCGTGATAAGAGTGGAGCAGGAAGTGTCTTCATGGCGCAATTGGCTAGCGCGTTGGGCTGTTAACGAAGAGGTTGGAGGTTCGAACCCTCCCATGAGCGGTGTGTCTCTTTTTTTCTTTGCGCTGATACCTTTGGAAAAAAGTTCAGATGGTGGTGAGAGTGGAGCACGACTACCTCCGTGACGCAATTGGCTAGCGCGTTCGGCTGTTAACCAAACGGTTGGAGGTTCGAGCCCTCCCAAGAGCGATGTGTCTCTTTTTTTTCTTTGCGCTGATAGCTTTGGAGAAATGTTCTGATGGTGGTGAGAGTGGAGCACGACTACCTCCGTGACGCAATTGGCTAGCTCGTTCGGCTGTTCACCGAAAGGTTGGAGGTTCGAGCCCTCCCATGAGCGGTGTGTCTCTTTTTTTCTTTGCGCTGATACCTTTGGAAAATTGTTCTGATGGTGGTGAGAGTAGAGCACGACTACCTCCGTGACGCAATTGGCTATCGCGTTCGGCTGCTAATCAAAAGGTTTGAGGTTCGAGCCCTCCCATGAGCGGTGTGTCGCTTTTTTTCTTTGCACTGATATCTTTGGAGAAGTGTTCTGACCATGGTGAGAGTGGAGCACGAACTGTCTCCGTGGCGCTATTGGCTAGCGCGCTGGGCTGTTAACCAAAAGGCTGGAGGTTCGAACCCTCCACTGAGCGGTGTGTCTCTTTTTTTCTTTGCGCTGATACCTTTGGAAAAATGTTCTGATGGTGGTGAGAGTGGAGCACGACTACCTCCGTGACGCAATTGGCTAGCGCGTTCGGCTGTTGACCAAAAGTTTGGAGGTTCGAGCCCTCCCGAGAGCGTTGTGTCTCTTTTTTTTTCTTTGCGCTGATAGCTTTGGAGAAATGTTCTGACGGTGGTAAAAGTGGAGCAAGGCTGTCTCCGTGGCGCAATCTGCTAGTGCGTCGGCTGTTAAGCAAAAGGTTGGAGGTTCGAACCCTCCCATTAGCGGTGTGTCTCTTTTTTTCTTTGCACTGATATCTTTGGAGAAGTTTTCTGACCGTGGTGAGAGTGGAGCACGACTGTCTCCGTGGGACGATTGGCTAGTCCGTTGGTCTGTTAACCAAAAGGATGGAGGTTCGAACCCTCCTAAAAGTGGTGTGTCACTTTTTTTCTTTGCGCTGATAGCTTTGGAGAAATGTTCTAACGGTGGTGAGAGTGGAGCAGGACTGTCTCCGTGGCGCAATCTGCTAGTGCGTCGGCTGTTAAGCAAAAGGTTGGAGGTTCGAGCCCTCCCAAGAACAGTGTGTCGCTTTTTTTCTTTGCGCTGATAGCCTTGGAGAAACGTTCTGACGGTGTTGAGAGTGGAGCACGACTGTCTGTGTTGCGCAATTGGCTAGCGTGTTGGGCTGTTAACGAAAAGGTAGGAGGTTCGAACCCTCCCATGAGCGGTGTGTTTTTTTTTCTTTGCGCTGATAGCTTTGGAAAAATGTTCTCTTGGTGGTGAGAGTGGAGCACGACTACCTCCGTGACGCAATTGGCTAGCTCGTTCAGCTGTTCACCGAAAGGTTGGAGGTTCAAGCCCTCCCATGAGCAGTGTGTCTCTTTTTTTCTTTGCGCTAATACCTTTGGAAAATTGTTCTGATGGTGGTGAGAGTAGAGCACGACTACCTCCGTGACGCAATTGGCTATCGCGTTCGGCTGCTAACCAAAAGATTGGAGGTTCGAGCCCTCCCAGGAGCGTTGTGTCTCTTTTTTCTTTGCGCTGACAGCTACGGAGAAATGTTCCGACAGTGTTGAGAGTGGAGCACGACTGTCTCCGTGGCGCAACTGCTAGTGCGTCGGCTGTTAAGCAAAAGGTTGGAGGTTCGAGCCCTCCCAGGAGCAGTGTGTCGCTTTTTTTTTGCGCTGATAGCCTTGGAGAAGCGTTCTGAGGGTGGTGAGAGTGGAGCACGACTGTCTCTGTTGCGCAATTGGCTAGCGCGTTGGGCTGTTAACGAAAACGTTGGAGGTTCGAACCCTCCCATTAGCGGTGTGTCTCTTTTTTTCTTTGCACTGATATCTTTGGAGAAGTTTTCTCACCGTGGTGAGAGTGGAGCACGACTGTCTCCGTGGGACGATTGGCTAGTCTGTTGGTCTGTTAACCAAAAGGATGGAGGTTCGAACCCTCCTAAAAGTGGTGTGTCACTTTTTTTCTTTGCGCTGATAGCTTTGGAGAAATGTTCTAACGGTGGTGAGAGTGGAGCAGGACTGTCTCCGTGGCGCAATCTGCTAGTGCGTCGGCTGTTAAGCAAAAGGTTGGAGGTTCGAGCCCTCCCAAGAACAGTGTGTCGCTTTTTTTCTTTGCGCTGATAGCCTTGGAGAAACGTTCTGACGGTGTTGAGAGTGGAGCACGACTGTCTGTGTTGCGCAATTGGCTAGCGCGTTGGGCTGTTAACGAAAAGGTTGGAGGTTCGAACCCTCCCATGAGCGGTGTGTCTCTTTTTTTCTTTGCGCTGATACCTTTAGAAAAATGTTCTGATGGTGGTGAGAGTGGAGCACGACTACCTCCCTGACGCAATTGGCTAGCGCGTTCGGCTGTTAACCAAAAGGTTGGAGGTTCGAGCCCTCCCGTGAGCGGTGTGTCTCTTTTTTTCTTTGCGCTGATGCCTTTATAAAAGTGTTCTGATGGTGGTGAGAGTGGAGCACGACTACCTCCGTGACGCAGTTGGCTAGCGCGTTCGGCTGTTAACCAAAAGGTTGGAGGTTCGAGCCCTCACGAGGGCGGTGCGTCTCTTTTTTTTCTTTGCGCTGAGAGCTTTGAAGAAGTGTTCTGACCGTGGTGAGAGTGGAGCATGACTACCTCCGTGACGCAATTGGCTAGCGCGTTAAGCTGTTAACCAATTAAGATGGAGGTTCGAACCCTCCCATGAGCGGTGTGTCTTTTTTTTTCTTTGCGCTGATACCTTTGGAAGAATGTTCTGATGGTGGTGAGAGTGGAAAACGACTGTCTCCATGGTGCAATTCGCTAGCGCGATCGGCTGTTAACCAAAAGGTTGAAGGTTCGAACCCTCCAATGAGCGGTATGGCTCTCTTTTTTCTTTGCGCTGTTACCTTTGAAAAAATGTTCTGATGGTGGTGAGAGTGGAGCACGACTACCTCCGTGACGCAATTGGCTAGCGCGTTCGGGTGTTCACCAAAAGTTTGGAGGTTCGAGCCCTCCCGAGAGCGGTGTGTCTCTTTTTTTCTTTGCGCTGATAGCTTTGGAGAAATGTTCTGACGGTGGTGAGAGTGGAGCACGACTGTCTCCGTGGCGCAATCTGCTAGTGCGTCGGCTGTTAAGCAAAAGGTTTGAGGTTCGAGCCCTCCTTAGAGCGGTGTGTCTCTTTTTTTTTCTTTGCGCTGATAGCTTTGGAGAAATGTTCTGACGAAGGTGAGAGTAGCGCATGACTGTTTCCGTTGCAGAATCGGCTAGCGCGATCAACTGTTATCCAAAAGGTTGGAGGTTCGAGCCCTCCCGAGAGCGGTGTGTCTCTTTTTTTTCTTTCCGCTGATAGCTTTGGAGAAATGTTCTAACGGTGGTGAGAGTGGAGCACGACTGTCTCGGTGGCGCAATCTGCTAGTGCGTCGGCTGTTATCCAAAAGGTTGGAGATTCGAGCCCTCCCATGAGCGGTGTGTCGCTTTTTTTTCTTTGCACTGATATCTTTGTAGAAGTGTTCTGACCGTGGTGAGAGTGGAGCACGACTGTCTCCTTGGCGCAATTGGCTAGCGTGTTCGGCTGTTAACCAAAAGGTTGCAGGTTCGAACCCTTCCATGAGCGGTGTGTCTCTTTTTTCTTTGCACTGACAGCTATGGAGAAATGTTCCGACAGTGTTGAGAGTGGAGCACGACTGTCTCCGTGGGGCAACTGCTAGTAAGTTGGCTTTTAAGCAAAAGGTTGGAGGTTCGAGCCCTCCCAGGAGCTGTGCGTCGCTTTTTTTCTTTGCGCTGATAGCCTTGTAGAAACGTTCTGACTGTGGTGAGAGTGGAGCACGACTGTCTCTGTTGCGCAATTGGCTAGCGCGTTGGGCTGTTAACGAAAAGGTTGGAGGTTCGAACCCTCCCATGAGCGGTGTGTCTCTTTTTTTCTTTGCGCTGATACCTTTGGAAAAAAGTTCTGATGGTGGTGAGAGTGGAGCACGACTACCTCCGTGACGCAATTGGCTAGCGCGTTCGGCTGTTAACCAAAAGTTTGGAGGTTCGAGCCCTCCCGAGAGCGGTGTGTCTCTTTTTTTTCTTTGCGCTGATAGCTTTGGAGAAATGTTCTGATGGTGGTGAGAGTGGAGCACGACTACTTCCATGATGCAATTGGCTAGCGCGTTCGGCTGTTAATCAAAAGGTTGGAAGTTCAAGCCCTCCCGAGAGCGGTGTGTCTCTTTTTTTTCTTTGCGCTGATAGCTTTGGAGAAATGTTCTGACGGTGGTGAGAGTGAAGCGCGACTGTCTCCGTGGCGCAGTCTGCTAGTGCGTCGGCTGTTAAGCAAAAGGTTGGAGGTTCGAGCCCTCTCGGGAGCAGTGTGTCGCTTTTTTACTTTGCGCTGATAGCTTTGGAGAAGCGTTCTGATAGTGGTGAAAGTGGAGCGCGGTTTGGTCCGTGGTGCAATGGCTAGCGCGATTCGCTGTTAACCAAAAGGTTGGAGGTACGAGCCCTCCAATGAGCAGTGTGTCGCTTTTTTTTTCTTTGAACTGATATCTTTGGAGAAGTGTTCTGACCATGGTGAGAGTGGAGCATGAACTGTCTCCATGGCGCTATTGGCTAGCACGTTGGGCTGTTAACCAAAAGGCTGGAGGTTCGAACCCTCCACTGAGTGGTGTGTCTCTTTTTTTCTTTGCGCTGATACCTTTGGAAAAATATTCTGATGGTGGTGAGAGTGGAGCACGACTACCTCCATGACGCAATTGGCTAGCGCGTTCGGCTGTTGACCAAAAGTTTGGAGGTTCGAGCCCTCCCGAGAGCGGTGTGTCGCTTTTTTTCTTTGCACTGATATCATTGTAGAAGTGTTCTGACCGTGGTGAGAGTGAAGCACGACTGTCTCCGTGGCGCAATTGGCTAGCGCCTTCGGCTGCTAACCAAAAGGTTGGAGGTTCGAGCCCTCCCACGAGCGGTGTGTCGCTTTTTTTTCTTTGCACTGATATCTTTGTAGAATTGTTCTGACCGTGGCGAGAGTGGAACACGACTGTCTCCGTGGGACGATTGGCTAGCGCGTTGGTCTGTTAACCAAAAGGATGGAGGTTCGAACCCTCCCAAAAGCGGTGTGTCTCTTTTTTTCTTTGCGCTGATACCTTTGGAAAAATGTTCTGTTTGTGGTGAAAGTTGAGCATGACTACCTCCGTGACGCAATTGGCTAGCGCGTTCGGGTGTTCACCAAAAGTTTGGAGGTTCGAGCCCTCCCGAGAGCGGTGTGTCTCTTTTTTTCTTTGCGCTGATACCTTTGGCAGAATGTTCTGATGGTGGTGAGAGTGGAAAACGACTGTCTCCATGGTGCAATTCGCTAGCGCGTTGGGCTGTTAACCAAAAGGTTGGAGGTTCGAACCCTCCAATGAGCGGTGTGTCTCTTTTTTTCTTTGCGCTGTTACCTTTGAAAAAATGTTCTGATGGTGGTGAGAGTGGAGCACGACTACCTCCGTGACACAATTGGCTAGCGCGTTCGGGTTTTCACCAAAAGTTTGGAGGTTCGAGCCCTCCCGAGAGCGGTGTGTCTCTTTTTTTCTTTGCGCTGATAGCTTTGGAGAAATGTTCTGACGGTGGTGAGAGTGGAGCGCGGCTGTCTCCGTGGCGCAATCTGCTAGTGCGTCGGCTGTTAAGCAAAAGGTTTGAGGTTCGAGCCCTCCTTAGAGCGGTGTGTCTCTTTTTTTTTTCTTTGCGCTGATAGCTTTGGAGAAATGTTCTGACGGTGGTGAGAGTAGCGCACGACTGTTTCCGTTGCAGAATCGGCTAGCGCGATCAACTGTTATCCAAAAGGTTGGAGGTTCGAGCCCTCCCGAGATCGGTGTGTCTCTTTTTTTTTCTTTCCGCTGATAGCTTTGGAGAAATGTTCTAACGGTGGTGAGAGTGGAGCACGACTGTCTCGGTGGCGCAATCTGCTAGTGCGTCGGCTGTTAACCAAAAGGTTGGAGATTCGAGCCCTCCCATGAGCGGTGTGTCGCTTTTTTTTCTTTGCACTGATATCTTTGTAGAAGTGTTCTGACCGTGGTGAGAGTGGAGCACGACTGTCTCCGTGGCGCAATTGGCTAGCGTGTTCGGCTGTTAACCAAAAGGTTGCAGGTTCGAACCCTTCCATGAGCGGTGTCTCTTTTTTTTTTGCGCTCATACCTTTGGAAAAATGTTCTTATTGTGGTGAAAGTGGAGCATGACTACCTCCGTGACGCAATTGGCTAGCGCGTTCGGCTGATAACCAAAAGGTTGGAGGTTCGAGCCCTCCCGAGAGCGGTGTGTCTCTTTTTTCTTTGCGCTGACAGCTTTGGAGAAACGTTCTAACGATGGTGAGAGTGGACCGCGGTTGGGTCCGTGGTGCAATGGCTAGCGCGATCGGCTGTTAACCAAAAGGTTGGAGGTTCTAGCCCTCCCACAAGCAGTGTGTCACTTTTTTTCGTTGCACTGATATCTTTGAAGAAGTGTTCTGACCGTGGTGAGAGTGGAGCATGACTACTTCCGTGACGCAATTGGCTAGCGCGTTAAGCTGTTAACCATAAGGTTGGAGGTTCGAACCCTCACATGAGCGGTGTGTCTCTTTTTTTCTTTGCGCTGATACCTTTGGAAGAATGTTCTGATGGTGGTGAGAGTGGAAAACGACTGTCTCCATGGTGCAATTCGCTAGCGCGTTGGGCTGTTAACCAAAAGGTTGGAGGTTCGAACCCTCTAATGAGCGGTGTGTCTTTTTTTCTTTGCGCTGTTACCTTTGAAAAAATGTTCTGATGGTGGTGAGAGTGGAGCACGACTACCTCCGTGACGCAATTGGCTAGCGCGTTCGGGTGTTCACCAAAAGTTTGGAGGTTCGAGCCCTCCCGAGAGCGGTTTGTCTCTTTTTTTCTTTGCGCTGATAGCTTTGGAGAAATGTTCTGACGGTGGTGAGAGTGGAGCACGACTGTCTCCGTGGCGCAATCTGCTAGTGCGTCGGCTGTTAAGCAAAAGGTTTGAGGTTCGAGCCCTCCTTAGAGCGGTGAGTCTCTTTTTTTTCTTTGCGCTGATAGCTTTGGAGAAAAGTTCTGACGGTGGTGAGAGTAGCGCACGACTGTTTCTGTTGCAAAATCGGCTAGCGCGATCAACTGTTATCCAAAAGGTTGGAGGTTCGAGCCCTCCCGAGAGCGGTGTGTCTCTTTTTTTTTCTTTCCGCTGATAGCTTTGGAGAAATGTTCTAACGGTGGTGAGAGTGGAGCACGACTGTCTCGGTGGCGCAATCTGCTAACGCGTCGGCTGTTAACCAAAAGGTTGGAGATTCGAGACCTCCCATGAGCGGTGTGTCGCTTTTTTTTTCTTTGCACTGATATCTTTGTAGAAGTGTTCTGACCGTGGTGAGAGTGGAGCACGACTGTCTCCGTGGCGCAATTGGCTAGCGTGTTCGGCTGTTAACCAAAAGGTTGCAGTTTCGAACCCTTCCATGAGCGGTGTGTCTCTTTTTTTCTTTGCGCTGATACCTTTGGAAAAATGTTCTGATGGTGGTGAGAGTAGAGCACGACTACCTCCATGACGCGATTGGCTAGCGCGTTCGGCTGTTAACCAAAAGGTTGGAGGTTCGAGCCCTCCCGAAAGCGGTGTGTCTCTTTTTTCTTTGCGCTGACAGCTATGGAGAAATGTTCCGACAGTGTTAAGAGTGGAGCACGACTGTCTCCGTGGCGCAACTGCTAGTAAGTTGGCTTTTAAGCAAAAGGTTGGAGGTTAGAGCCCTCCCAGGAGCAGTGTGTCGCTTTTTTTCTTTGCGCTGATAGCCTTGGAGAAACGTTCTGACTGTGGTGAGAGTGGAGCACGACTGTCTCTGTTGCGCAATTGGCTAGCGCGTTGGGCTGTTAACAAAAAGGTTGGAGGTTCGAACCCTCCCATGAGCGGTGTGTCTCTTTTTTTCTTTGCGCTGATACCTTTGGAAAAAAGATCGTATGGTGGTGAGAGTGGAGCACGACTACCTCCGTGACGCAATTGGCTAGCGCGTTCGGCTGTTAACCAAAAGGTTGGAGGTTCGAGCCCTCCCGAGAGTGGTGTGTCTCTTTTTTTCTTTGCGCTGATAGCTTTGAAGAGATGTTCTGACGCTGGTGAGAGTGGAGCGCGACTGTCTTCGTAGCGCAGTCTGCTAGTGCATCGGCTGTTAAGCAAAAGGTTGGAGGTTCGAGCCCTCCCGGGAGCAGTGTGTCGCTTTTTTACTTTGCGCTGATAGCTTTGGAGAAACGTTCTGATGGTGGTGAGAGTGGAGCGCGGTTTGGTCCGTGACGCAATTGGCTAGCGCGTTCGGCTGTTGACCAAAAGTTTGGAGGTTCGAGCCCTCCCGAGAGCGGTGTGTCGCTTTTTTTCTTTGCACTGATATCATTGTAGAAGTGTTCTGACCGTGGTGAGAGTGAAGCACGACTGTCTCCGTGGCACAATTGGCTAGCGCCTTCGGCTGTTAACCAAAAGGTTGGAGGTTCGAGCCCTCCCACGAGCGGTGTGTCGCTTTTTTTTCTTTGCACTGATATCTTTGTAGAAGTGTTCTGACCGTGGTGAGAGTGGAGCACGCCTGTCTCCGTGGGACGATTGGCTAGCGCGTTGGTCTGTTAACAAAAAGGATGGAGGTTCGAACCCTCCCAAAAGCGGTGTGTCTCTTTTTTTTCTTTGCGCTGATACCTTTGGAAAAATGTTCTGTTTGTGGTGAAAGTGGAGCATGACTACCTCCCTGAAGCAATTGGCTAGCGCGTTCGGCTGATAACCAAAAGGTTGGAGGTTCGAGCCCTCCCGAGAGCGGTGTGTCCCTTTTTTTCTTTGCACTGATATCTTAAAAGAAGTGTTGTGACCGTGATGAGAGTGGAGCACGACTGTTTTGTGGCGCAATTGGCTAGCGCGTTGGGCTGTTAACCAAAAGGTTGGAGGTTCGAACCCTCCCATGAGTGGTGTGTCTCTTTTTTTCTTTGCTCTGATACCTTTGGAAAAATGTTCTGATGGTGGTGAGAGTGGAGCATGACTACCTCCGTGACGCAATTGGCTAGCGCGTTCGGCTGTTAATCGAAAGGTTGGAGGTTCGAGCCCTCCCGGGAGCAGTGTGTCGCTTTTTTCTTTGCGCTGATAGCTTTAGAGAAACGTTCTGACGCTGGTGAGAGTGGAGCGCGGTTGGGTCCGTGGTGCAATGGCTAGCGCGATCGGCTGTTAACCAAAAGGTTGGAGGTTCGAGCCCTCCCATGAGCGGTGTGTTGCTTTTTTTTCTTTGCACTGATATCTTTGGAGAAGTGTTCTGACCGTGGTGAGAGTGGAGCACGACTGTCTCCGTAGGACGATTGGCTAGCGCGTTGGTCTGTTAACCAAAAGGATGGAGGTTTGAACCCTCCCATGAGCGGTGTGTTTTTTTTTCTTTGCGCTGATACCTTTGGAAAAATGTTCTTTTGGTGGTGAGAGTGGAGCACGACTACCTCCGTGAAGCAATTGGCTAGCTCGTTCGGGTGTTCACCAAAACTTTGGAGGTTCGAGCCCTCCCGAGAGCGGTGTGTCTCTTTTTTTCTTTGCGCTGATAGCTTTGGAGAAATGTTCTGACGGTGGTGAGAGTGGAGCACGACTGTCTCCGTGGCGCAATCTGCTAGTGCGTCGGCTGTTAAGCAAAAGGTTTGAGGTTCGAGCCCTCCTTAGAGCGGTGTGTCTCTTTTTTTTTCTTTGCGCTGATAGCTTTGGAGAAATGTTCTGACGAAGGTGAGAGTAGCGCATGACTGTTTCCGTTGCAGAATCGGCTAGCGCGATCAACTGTTATCCAAAAGGTTGGAGGTTCGAGCCCTCCCGAGAGTGGTGTGTCTCTTTTTTTTCTTTCCGCTGATAGCTTTGGAGAAATGTTCTAACGGTGGTGAGAGTGGAGCACGACTGTCTCGGTGGCGCAATCTGCTAGTGCGTCGGCTGTTATTCAAAAGGTTGGAGATTCGAGCCCTCCCATGAGCGGTGTGTCGCTTTTTTTTCTTTGCACTGATATTTTTGTAGAAGTGTTCTGACCGTGGTGAGAGTGGAGCACGACTGTCTCCGTGGCGCAATTGGCTAGCGTGTTCGGCTGTTAACCAAAAGGTTGCAGGTTCGAACCCTTCCATGAGCGGTGTGTCTCTTTTTTCTTTGCACTGACAGCTATGGAGAAATGTTCCGACAGTGTTGAGAGTGAAGCACGACTGTCTCCGTGGGGCAACTGCTAGTAAGTTGGCTTTTAAGCAAAAGGTTGGAGGTTCGAGCCCTCCCAGGAGCTGTGTGTCGCTTTTTTTCTTTGCGCTGATAGCCTTGGAGAAACGTTCTGACTGTGGTGAGAGTGGAGCACGACTGTCTCTGTTGCGCAATCGGCTAGCGCGTTGGGCTGTTAACGAAAAGGTTGGAGGTTCGAACCCTCCCATGAGCGGTGTGTCTCTTTTTTTCTTTGCGCTGATACCTTTGGAAAAAAGTTCTGATGGTGGTGAGAGTGGAGCACGACTACCTCCGTGACGCAATTGGCTAGCGCGTTCGGCTGTTAACCAAAAGGTTGGAGGTTCGAGCCCTCCCGAGAGCGGTGTGTCTCTTTTTTTTCTTTGCGCTGATAGCTTTGGAGAAATGTTCTGATGGTGGTGAGAGTGGAGCACGACTACTTCCATGATGCAATTGGCTAGCGCGTTCGGCTGTTAATCAAAAGGTTGGAAGTTCAAGCCCTCCCGAGAGCGGTGTGTCTCTTTTTTTTTCTTTGCGCTGATAGCTTTGGAGAAATGTTCTGACGGTGGTGAGAGTGGAGCGCGACTGTCTCCGTGGCGCAGTCTGCTAGTGCGTCGGCTGTTAAGCAAAAGGTTGGAGGTTCGAGCCCTCTCGGGAGCAGTGTGTCGCTTTTTTACTTTGCGCTGATAGCTTTGGAGAAACGTTCTGATGGTGGTGAAAGTGGAGCGCGGTTTGGTCCGTGGTGCAATGGCTAGCGCGATTCGCTGTTAACCAAAAGGTTGGAGGTACGAGCCCTCCAATGAGCAGTGTGTCGCTTTTTTTTTCTTTGAACTGATATCTTTGGAGAAGTGTTCTGACCATGGTGAGAGTGGAGCACGAACTGTCTCCATGGCGCTATTGGCTAGCACGTTGGGCTGTTAACCAAAAGGCTGGAGGTTCGAACCCTCCACTGAGTGGTGTGTCTCTTTTTTTCTTTGCTCTGATCCCTTTGGAAAAATATTCTGATGGTGGTGAGAGTGGAGCACGACTACCTCCATGACGCAATTGGCTAGCGCGTTCGGCTGTTGACCAAAAGTTTGGAGGTTCGAGCCCTCCCGAGAGCGGTGTGTCGCTTTTTTTCTTTGCACTGATATCATTGTAGAAGTGTTCTGACCGTGGTGAGAGTGAAGCACGACTGTCTCCGTGGCGCAATTGGCTAGCGCCTTCGGCTGCTAACCAAAAGGTTGGAGGTTCGAGCCCTCCCACGAGCGGTGTGTCGCTTTTTTTTCTTTGCACTGATATCTTTGTAGAATTGTTCTGACCGTGGCGAGAGTGGAGCACGACTGTCTCCGTGGGACGATTGGCTAGCGCGTTGGTCTGTTAACCAAAAGGATGGAGGTTCGAACCCTCCCAGAAGCGGTGTGTCTCTTTTTTTCTTTGCGCTGATACCTTTGGAAAAATGTTCTGTTTGTGGTGAAAGTTGAGCATGACTACCTCCGTGACGCAATTGGCTTGCGCGTTAAGCTGTTAACCATAAGGTTGGAGGTTCGAACCCTCCCATTAGCGGTGTGTCTCTTTTTTTCTTTGCGCTGATACCTTTGGCAGAATGTTCTGATGGTGGTGAGAGTGGAAAACGACTGTCTCCATGGTGCAATTCGCTAGCGCGTTGGGCTGTTAACCAAAAGGTTGGAGGTTCGAACCCTCCAATGAGCGGTGTGTCTCTTTTTTTCTTTGCGCTGTTACCTTTGAAAAAATGTTCTGATGGTGGTGAGAGTGGAGCACGACTACCTCCGTGACGCAATTTCTGCTTCCGGCAGTCGTGCTGAACGGATCGCAGGATCATGAGCTCCAGCGGAGCGGCGACAGCGGCCAATCTTAGCCGCGGAAACAGGAACGGAGATAGCGAATACCAGTTTATTTTGCCGCAAATGCCAAAAGGACGACTTGTTATCAACACCGTGTTTTTACACGGTGATGTACGAGCGAGGCCATATAAGGTCGAAGATTTCAGGGACGCATTGACGCCAACGGGCCTGCTGCCGGATGTGGTAAGCCTCGGTGCATACCAGGTTAACCACTTGTGGGCGGTGACATTCAATGATGCCGCTCCCACGAAACGCCTGCTCGCCTTGAAGGAGCTGCAGGTGAAGGGGCGGCGCTGCGTCGTCGTCGACCCACAGGACCAGCAGGTGCGGCTACGAATTCACTGGCTGCTTCACGGGGTGAGCGACGAAGAAGTACGGACGGCGCTGTCGGCTTTCGGCAAGGTCGTGGAGGTGAGCCGTGAGCGGTGGCGTGTCCCGGGCATGGCCGACAAGTGTTCGACCACGAGAACAGCTCTCCTGAAGCTGAAAAGCGGCGTCAGGGTCGAAGACCTTCCGCACCAGATCAGGATCGATGGAGAGCTGGCCTTGCTGGTTGTGCCTGGTCGGCCGATGCAATGCTTGCGCTGCCAAGGCAAAGGGCACGTCCGCCGAGAGTGCAAGGTTCCCCGTTGCTCGCGGTGCAAACGCTTCGGACACGTCGAGGCGGATTGCGTTCGAACGTACGCCAGTGCAATGGGGCCAGCGAAGAACGAGGCGATGGCTGATCACGTCATGGACGCGGCCGAGGCAGAGGACGCCGCCAAAGGGGTCGGAAGCCCAGTGGTCCCTGTGACTACTGGAGGGGCGGCGCCGGCAGACACACCCAAGTTTCCGGAGACTCTCCAGCTTTCGACTACACCGGCCAGCGCCCCGTCAGCGGCCGAGCCTGAGCGGGTCGAGACGGACGTGGTTCCAGTGGGGACAGCTGATGCAACGGAGGGTCAGGGAGAGACGGCGGCGGACAGCGACGACGAGATGTGCGTGACCAGCGCCACGCTAAAGCGTCCACTCGACGACTCGGTAGAGCAGGACGGGGCGTCGTCCACCAGCAGCCAGGAGCCGCCTGCGAAGGCGCCGCAAGGGAGGCGGCGTAGTCTCAAACCTAAGCCGAAAGTCCCTACCGACCGGAGACTGGAGGACAAGGCAAAAGAAAACAGCGCTGGGAAGCAGGATGGTCCTGGAGGCGGCTAGCCGAGGGCTGGTCGTGAAGGGTAAGCGCCATGCTCCGGGCCTACTCCTTTAGCGAACAAGTCACTATGGCATTAACTCCGCCATTCAGTATAGCTACGCTTAACGTCAGAGGGTTGGCGGCTAGGCGTAGGCAAAGTCAGCTCTATCGGTTGCTCACAGACCAAGACATAGACGTCCTAGCCGTCCAGGAAACTAAGGTAGACGGAGAGGAGGAGACCGGGAGCATGGTGCGCCGTTTCACTGACCGATATTACGCGGTCGTAAGCCACTCGATAGGAACGTCCGCGGGTTGTGTTCTTTTTGTAAAAAAATTGCAAGGCCTTCTTGTGCAAAGTGTTTTTTCATGCCAGTCGGGCAGAATTGTTTATTGTGACTTTGTTTATGGTGCCACTGAATTTAGAGTTATATGCGTATACGCACCGAACAGTGTAGAAGAGCGTGCTCAGTTTTTTTCTAACCTGTTTCAGTGGACAAAGTGTGATAAGAGGGTGGTTTTGTTAGGTGATTTTAACTGTGTTTTAAGGGCTCGCGATAGAGTCAACAGCACTGGCGTTCGTGACAAAAGCAGTGACGTGCTAGGCAAATTAATAACCGAAAATGACTTGGAAGACGTGTATGAATGTGTGGCAGCAAATCGCGAAGTGATCTACACGCGATTTCATGGCAATAGCCATGCACGTTTAGACCGCATATACCTATCCCTAGATGTATTGCCTATGTGTCACGATTTTTCGGTTGAGCCAGTGTCGTTTTCAGATCACTGTTTGGCTGTGTGTCGCATAGGCATGAAGAAACAGCGTAAGGTTTTCAACTGGGATTTATGGAAACTGAACGCATTGTTACTAAAAGATGAACCATTTTTAGAAGCAGTGCACGAGACCATTAATGAAGTGCTTATGGAAAGAACGGAAACAGTAGCAGAGAAATGGGAGTGTTTAAAGCAGAAGGTGAAAATGAAAGCGCTTGACAGATCGAGCACGCTAAAATTCGAAGCGCAAATAAAAGAAAGAAGTCTTAAGAAAACACTGCAGCAGCTGATAGCCCTAGAAAGTCGGGAGCCTGGGACTTGCAAAGACGAGGTGCGCAGTGTCAAGGAAAAATTAGAACTGCATGACAGAGAGCGTTATCGAGGCGCCTGGGTTCGCGCGCGCGCAAATGATCTTGCCGCGGGTGAGACGCCCACAAAAAGGGCGCTTGGTCTCGAAAAAGCGCAAGGACGCCGAAACCACATCGATAAGGTCTATTGCAACGGGACTCTCGCGAGCGACAATGAAAGCATCGAACGGGCCTTTGTTGCGTATTATCAGTCACTTTTTGCAATTCGAAAAGCGAATGTACATGGTTTTAAAGAAGAGTTTCTCAAGCGCTTGCCGCGGCTTAGTGACGACACAAAAAAGCTTTTAGAAGGCAGAATAACGGAAGGTGAAGTGGAACGCGCGATTGGTCATCTGAACCCCGGAAAGTCACCGGGACCCGATGGCCTAACCGCAGCATGGTATAAGACGTTTAGAATAGAACTGTCCCCGGGGTTAGCTGAGCTGTTCAATGAGGCGTACGAACGGAAAACTCTGCCGCCCTCCTTCAGCAAAGCGCATACGATATTAATTCCTAAAACGGACGAAGGGGAAAAACTTAAACTGGTGACATCGTATAGGCCCATATCGCTGACCAATGTCGACTACAAGATTTTTATGAAGGTTCTGGCAGCGCGACTTCAAGGTGTCATTAAAGAAATTGTTGGAGAGCACCAAACTTGTGGAATCAAAGGCAGAACCATTAGCTCAAACATTCACAAGATGCGGTGTGTGCTAGAGTGTTGTGACGAAGATTCACTTGGCGTTGCTCTGCTCCAGATAGACCTGGAGAAAGCTTTTGATTGTGTTGCGCATGATATTTTGTTTGTCATCTTAGATCATATTAATGTCGGTTCCATCATCAAGGAGGGAGTGGCCTTGGCGTACCAGAACTGCACAACACGTTTAATTGTTAACAAGTCTTTGGGGGCCCCCATTCACGTAATGCGTTCTGTGCGTCAAGGCTGCCCCCTCAGTCCACTTTTGTTTTGTATTTACATCGAAGCGATGTGCTTAGCGATAAATGAAAATGAAAAAATTCGTGGCTTCAGCTTGGCGGCAGTGGAAGTTAAGCTGCTGGCATATGCAGACGACATTGCGGTGTGTTGTACGAACAAAGAAAGTGTAGAGGAAACGATAAGTGTTGTGAAACATTTTTGTAGCGTCACAGGAAGCCGCGTAAACTGGGCGAAATCTCTTGGGCTTTGGCACGGAAGGTGGCCTTCAAAACCGGACCTTTTTGCGAATGTGCACTGGACGGAAACACCGACAAGGTACCTCGGTGTTCCCCTGGAATGTTATAACGGCAGCGAGGAGTATTGGTCGCGTCAAACAAAAGAGACGAAGGAAAAAGCAGACAGGTGGAAAGGCATGAACCTGTCTGTTTTCGCTAGGGCTACTGTGTGCAACATGTTTTTTATCGCTAAACTGTGGTATGTGATGCAGGTGTTACATTGTTCAAGGATCAACGTGCAAAGGCTGCACAGAGTGTTCGCAGTTTTTATATGGGGCTCGAAATGGGAAAGGTGCAGACGGACCAACTTGTTCAGGCGCGTGAAGGACGGAGGTCTTGGTTTGGCGCACCTATTTGTGAGACAAGTAGTAAATAGATTTTTGTTTTTCCGTGACGTCAGGGATCCGTTTTTGCGTACGGTATGCCAGCTCAGGTTAGGCAGTGCCTTACCAGATTTTGTTGTTACTACGGATAGCCGGCCCGTGACGTTGCGTGGGTATCTCAAGGAAGTGGTAGACAGTGTACGTTTTTTATCTGTACGCTTTTCGATAGATTATCTAGCAAGTGTTAGAAGAAAAGAATTGTACAAAGATGTATGTGCTATGGTTTTGCCAGTACCATTGTACAGGGCCATATACAGTGGAAGACCGGGACAAAATGTACTGAAGCGGGTGAGAAACATGCAGGTACCTACAGGGGTGAAAACTTTTTTCTTCAAGTTACACACAGGAACACTATCAGTAAAGACTTTCACAGAGGAACGGGGTTTTTTTACACCATGGGGGTCACACTGCTTGATATGTAAGAAACCAGAAACAATAGACCATGTTTTTTTGCATTGTTGGGAAGGGGTACATTTTTGGGACATATTACAGAGGACAATAAAGAAGGATTTTCCACTAGACCCACACGGAATAAGGTACCTCGCAGTAACAAATGATGATGGGGTCCCATTTGATGTAGTGATGTTGACCGGTCTCCACTGTATATGGCGTGCACGAATGGCCGGATACCATTTCGACCCGGACGCAAAGCCAGCAGTAATTTATTTCAGG
Source organism: Rhipicephalus microplus (assembly GCF_043290135.1). NCBI lineage: Eukaryota > Metazoa > Arthropoda > Arachnida > Ixodida > Ixodidae > Rhipicephalus > Rhipicephalus microplus. The sequence continues at coordinate 8,940,531 of NW_027464592.1, forward strand.
CAAAGCATGTCTGCATTCATTGAGTGTAGCAAAATAGAGGATATCGAGCCAGAATGGTTGTCAAGGTTTGAACCCCTGGCAAACCTTAAGTATTTTTAAGAGGACAACATCAGTACAAATGGGACTGATGGCAATGCTTGTTTTTTTTCTTTTCTTTGTATTGTAATATATGTGTGTGCAATGATTGCCCTGTACAATGTCCATGCCAGGCAATAAATAAAAAAAAAAAAAAAACCTCCGTGACGCAATTGGCTAGCGCGTTCGGGTGTTCACCAAAAGTTTGGAGGTTCGAGCCCTCCCGAGAGCGGTGTGTCTCTTTTTTTCTTTGCGCTGATAGCTTTGGAGAAATGTTCTGACGGTGGTGAGAGTGGAGCACGGCTGTCTCCGTGGCGCAATCTGCTAGTGCGTCGGCTGTTAAGCAAAAGGTTTGAGGTTCGAGCCCTCCTTAGAGCGGTGTGTCTCTTTTTTTTTTCTTTGCGCTGATAGCTTTGGAGAAAAGTTCTGACGGTGGTGAGAGTAGCGCACGACTGTTTCTGTTGCAAAATCGGCTAGCGCGATCAACTGTTATCCAAAAGGTTGGAGGTTCGAGCCCTCCCGAGAGCGGTGTGTCTCTTTTTTTTCTTTCCGCTGATAGCTTTGGAGAAATGTTCTAACGGTGGTGAGAGTGGAGCACGACTGTCTCGGTGGCGCAATCTGCTAGTGCGTCGGCTGTTAACCAAAAGGTTGGAGATTCGAGACCTCCCATGAGCGGTGTGTCGCTTTTTTTTTTCTTTGCACTGATATCTTTGTAGAAGTGTTCTGACCGTGGTGAGAGTGGAGCACGACTGTCTCCGTGGCGCAATTGGCTAGCGTGTTCGGCTGTTAACCAAAAGGTTGCAGGTTCGAACCCTTCCATGAGCGGTGTGTCTCTTTTTTTCTTTGCGCTGATACCTTTGGAAAAATGTTCTGATGGTGGTGAGAGTAGAGCACGACTACCTCCATGACGCGATTGGCTAGCGCGTTCGGCTGTTAACCAAAAGGTTGGAGGTTCGAGCCCTCCCGAAAGCGGTGTGTCTCTTTTTTCTTTGCGCTGACAGCTATGGAGAAATGTTCCGACAGTGTTGAGAGTGGAGCACGACTGTCTCCGTGGCGCAACTGCTAGTAAGTTGGCTTTTAAGCAAAAGGTTGGAGGTTCGAGCCCTCCCAGGAGCAGTGTGTCGCTTTTTTTCTTTGCGCTGATAGCCTTGGAGAAACGTTCTGACTGTGGTGAGAGTGGAGCACGACTGTCTCTGTTGCGCAATTGGCTAGCGCGTTGGGCTGTTAACAAAAAGGTTGGAGGTTCGAACCCTCCCATGAGCGGTGTGTCTCTTTTTTTCTTTGCGCTGATACCTTTGGAAAAAAGATCGTATGGTGGTGAGAGTGGAGCACGACTACCTCCGTGACGCAATTGGCTAGCGCGTTCGGCTGTTAACCAAAAGGTTGGAGGTTCGAGCCCTCCCGAGAGCGGTGTGTCTCTTTTTTTTTCTTTGCGCTGATAGCTTTGAAGAGATGTTCTGACGGTGGTGAGAGTGGAGCGCGACTGTCTCCGTAGCGCAGTCTGCTAGTGCGTCGGCTGTTAAGCAAAAGGTTGGAGGTTCGAGCCCTCCCGGGAGCAGTGTGTCGCTTTTTTACTTTGCGCTGATAGCTTTGGAGAAACGTTCTGATGGTGGTGAGAGTGGAGCGCGGTTTGGTCCGTGGTGCAATGGCTAGCGCGATTGGCTTTTAACCAAAAGGTTGGAGGTTCGAGCCCTCCAATGAGCGGTGTGTCGCTTTTTTTTCTTTGCACTGATATCTTTGGAGAAGTGTTCTGACCATGGTGAGAGTGGAGCACGAACTGTCTCCATGGCACTATTGGCTAGCGCGTTGGGCTGTTAACCAAAAGGCTGGAGGTTCGAACCCTCCACTGAGTGGTGTGTCTATTTTTTTCTTTGCGCTGATACCTTTGGAAAAATGTTCTGATGGTGGTGAGAGTGGAGCACGACTACCTCCGTGACGCAATTGGCTAGCGCGTTCGGCTGTTGACCAAAAGTTTGGAGGTTCGAGCCCTCCCGAGAGCGGTGTGTCGCTTTTTTTCTTTGCACTGATATCATTGTAGAAGTGTTCTGACCGTGGTGAGAGTGAAGCACGACTGTCTCCGTGGCACAATTGGCTAGCGCCTTCGGCTGTTAACCAAAAGGTTGGAGGTTCGAGCCCTCCCACGAGCGGTGTGTCGCTTTTTTTTCTTTGCACTGATATCTTTGTAGAAGTGTTCTGACCGTGGTGAGAGTGGAGCACGCCTGTCTCCGTGGGACGATTGGCTAGCGCGTTGGTCTGTTAACAAAAAGGATGGAGGTTCGAACCCTCCCAAAAGCGGTGTGTCTCTTTTTTTTCTTTGCGCTGATACCTTTGGAAAAATGTTCTGTTTGTGGTGAAATTGGAGCATGACTACCTCCGTGACGCAATTGGCTAGCGCGTTCGGCTGATAAACAAAAGGTTGGAGGTTCGAGCCCTCCCGAGAGCGGTGTGTCCCTTTTTTTCTTTGCACTGATATCTTAAAAGAAGTGTTGTGACCGTGATGAGAGTGGAGCACGACTGTTTTGTGGCGCAATTGGCTAGCGCGTTGGGCTGTTAACCAAAAGGTTGGAGGTTCGAACCCTCCCATGAGCGGTGTGTCTCTTTTTTTCTTTGCGCTGATACCATTGGAAAAATGTTCTGATGGTGGTGAGAGTGGAGCATGACTACCTCCGTGACGCAATTGGCTAGCGCGTTCGGCTGTTCATCGAAAGGTTGGAGGTTCGAGCCCTCCCGGGAGCAGTGTGTCGCTTTTTTGTTTGCGCTGATAGCTTTAGAGAAACGTTCTGACGCTGGTGAGAGTGGAGCGCGGTTGGGTCCGTGGTGCAATGGCTAGCGCGATCGGCTGTTAACCAAAAGGTTGGAGGTTCGAGCCCTCCCATGAGCGGTGTGTTGCTTTTTTTTCTTTGCACTGATATCTTTGGAGAAGTGTTCTGACCTTGGTGAGAGTGGAGCACGACTGTCTCCGTAGGACGATTGGCTAGCGCGTTGGTCTGTTAACCAAAAGGATGGAGGTTTGAACCCTCCCATGAGCGGTGTGTTTTTTTTTCTTTGCGCTGATACCTTTGGAAAAATGTTCTTTTGGTGGTGAGAGTGGAGCACGACTACCTCCGTGACGCAATTGGCTAGCTCGTTCGGCTGTTCACCAAAAGGTTGGAGGTTCGAGCCCTCCCATGAGCGGTGTGTCTCTTTTTTTCTTTGCGCTGATACCTTTGGAAAAATGTTCTAATGGTGGTGAGAGTAGAGCACGACTACCTCCGTGACGCAATTGGCTATCGCGTTCGGCTGCTAACCAAAAGGTTGGAGGTTCGAGCCCTCCCATGAGCGGTGTGTCGCTTTTTTTCTTTGCACTGATATCTTTGGAGAAGTGTTCTTACCGTAGTGAGAGTGGAGCACGACTGTCTCCATGGCGCAATCTGTTTGTGCGTCGGCTGTTAACCAAAAGGTTGGAGGTTCGAGCCCTCCCATGAGCGGTGTGTCGCTTTTTTTTCTTTGCTGTGATATCTTTGTAGAAGTGTTCTGACCGTGGTGAGAGTGGAAACCGACTGTCTCCGTGGCGCAATTGGCTAGTGCGTTCGGCTGTTAACCAAAAGGTTGGAGGTTCGAGCCCTCCCGCGAGGGGTGTGTCGCTTTTTTTTCTTTGCACTGATATCTTTGGAGAAGTGTTCTGACCGTGGTGAGAGTGGAACACGACTGTCTCCGTGGGACGATTGGCGAGCGCGTTGGTCTGTTAACCAAAAGGATGGAGGTTTGAATCCTTCCAAAAGCGGTGTGTCTCTTTTTTTTGCGCTGATACCTTTGAAAAATTTTCTGATTGTGGTGAAAGTGGAGCATGACTACCTCCGTTACGCAATTGGCTAGCGCGTTCGGCTGATAACCAAAAGGTTGGAGGTTCGAGCCCTCCCGAGAGCGGTGTGTCCCTTTTTTCTTTGCGCTGACAGCTATGGAGAAATGTTCCGACAGTGGTGAGAGTGGAGCACGACTGTCTCCGTGGCACAATCTGCTAGTTCGTCGGCTGTTAAGCAAAAGGTTGGAGGTTCGAGCCCTCCCCGGGAGCAGCGTGTCGCTTTTTTTCTTTGCGCTGATAGCTTTGGAGAAACGTTCTTACGGTGGTGAGAGTGGACCGCGGTTGGGTCCGTGGTGCAATGGCTAGCGCTATCGGCTGTTAACCAAAAGGTTGGAAGTTCTAGCCCTCCCATGAGCGGTGTGTCACTTTTTTTCTTTGCACTGATATCTTTGAAGAAGTGTTGTGACCGTGATGAGAGTTGAGGAGGAACTGTCTCCATGGCGCAATTGGCTAGCGCGTTGAGCTGTTAACCAAAAGGCTGGAGGTTCGAACCCTCTCATCAGCGGTGTGTCTCTTTTTTTCTTTGCGCTGATACCTTTGGAAAAATGTTCTGATGGTGGTGAGAGTAGAGCACGACTACCTCCGTGACGCAATTGGCTAGCGCGTTCGGCGGTTGACCAAAAGTTTGGAGGTTCGAGCCCTCCCGAGAGCAGTGTGTCGCTTTCTTTTCTTTGCACTGATATCTTTGGAGAAGTGTTCTGACCGTGGTGAGAGTGAAGCACGACTGTCTTCATGGTGCAATTCGCTAGCGCGTTGGGCTGTTAACCAAAAGGTTTGAGGTTCGAACCATCCCACGAGTGGTGTGTCTCTTTTTTTCTTTGCGCTGATACCTTTGGAAAAATTTTCTGATGGTGGTGAGAGTAGAGCACGACTACCTCCGTGACGCAATTGGCTAGCGCATTCGGCTGTTAACCAAAAGGTTGGAGGTTCGAGCCCTCCCATGAGCGGTGTGTCGCGTTTTTTCTTTGCACTGATATCTTTGGAGAAATGTTCTGACCGTAGTGAGAGTGGAGCACGAATGTCTCTGTGGCGCAATTGGCTAGCGCGTTGGGCTGTTAACCATAACGTTAGAGGTTCGAACCCTCTCATGAGCAGTATGTCTCTTTTTTTCTTTGCGCTAATACCTTTGAAAAAATGTTCTGATGGTGGTGAGAGTGGAACACGACTACCTCCGTGACGCAATTGGCTAGCGCGTTCGGGTGTTGACCAAAAGTATGGAGGTTCGAGCCCTCCCGAGAGCTGTGTGTCTCTTTTTCTGTTTGCGCTGATAGCTTTGGAGAAATGTTCTGACGGTGGTGAGAGTGGAGCACTACTGTCTCCGTGGCTCAATCTGCTAGTGCGTCGGCTGTTAAGCAAAAGGTTTGAGGTTCGAGCCCTCCTGAGAGCGGTGTGTCTCTTTTTTTTCTTTGCGCTGATAGCTTTGGAGAAATGTTCTGACGGTGGTGAGAGTGGCGCACGACCGTTTCCGTGGCAGAATCGGCTAGCGCGATCAACTGTTATCCAAAAGGTTGGAGGTTCGAGGCCTCCCGAGAGCGGTGTGTTTCTTTTTTTTTCTTTGCACTGATAGCTTTGGAGAATAGTTCTAACGGTGGTGAGAGTGGAGCACGACTGTCTCCGTGGCGCAATCTGCTAGTGCGTCGGCTGTTAACCAAAAGGTTGGAGATTCGAGCCCTCCCTTGAGCAGTGTGTCTCTTTTTTTTTCTTTCCGCTGATAGCTTTGGAGAAATGTTCTAACGGTCGTGAGAGTGGAGCACGACTGTCTCGGTGGCGCAATCTGCTAGTGCCTCGGCTGTTAACCAAAAGGTTGGAGATTCGAGCCCTCCCATGAGCGGTGTGTCGCTTTTTTTTCTTTGCACTGATATCTTTGTAGAAGTGTTCTGACCGTGGTGAGAGTGGAGCACGACTGTCTCCGTGGCGCAATTGGCTAGCGTGTTCGGCTGTTAACCAAAAGGTTGCAGGTTCGAACCCTTCCATGAGCGGTGTCTCTTTTTTTCTTTGCGCTCATACCTTTGGAAAAATGTTCTTATTGTGGTGAAAGTGGAGCATGACTACCTCCGTGACGCAATTGGCTAGCGCGTTCGGCTGATAACCAAAAGGTTGGAGGTTCGAGCCCTCCCGAGAGCGGTGTGTCTCTTTTTTCTTTGCGCTGACAGCTTTGGAGAAACGTTCTAACGATGGTGAGAGTGGACCGCGGTTGGGTCCGTGGTGCAATGGCTAGCGCGATCGGCTGTTAACCAAAAGGTTGGAGGTTCTAGCCCTCCCACGAGCAGTGTGTCACTTTTTTTCTTTGCACTGATATCTTTGAAGAAGTGTTCTGACCGTGGTGAGAGTGGAGCATGACTACTTCCGTGACGCAATTGGCTAGCGCGTTAAGCTGTTAACCATAAGGTTGGAGGTTCGAACCCTCCCATGAGCGGTGTGTCTCTTTTTTTCTTTGCGCTGATACCTTTGGAAGAATGTTCTGATGGTGGTGAGAGTGGAAAACGACTGTCTCCATGGTGCAATTCGCTAGCGCGTTGGGCTGTTAACCAAAAGGTTGGAGGTTCGAACCCTCTAATGAGCGGTGTGTCTTTTTTTCTTTGCGCTGTTACCTTTGAAAAAATGTTCTGATGGTGGTGAGAGTGGAGCACGACTACCTCCGTGACGCAATTGGCTAGCGCGTTCGGGTGTTCACCAAAAGTTTGGAGGTTCGAGCCCTCCCGAGAGCGGTTTGTCTCTTTTTTTCTTTGCGCTGATAGCTTTGGAGAAATGTTCTGACTGTGGTGTTAGTGGAGCACGACTGTCTCCGTGGCGCAATCTGCTAGTGCGTCGGCAGTTAAGCAAAAGGTTTGAGGTTCGAGCCCTCCTTAGAGCGGTGTGTCTCTTTTTTTTTCTTTGCGCTGATAGCTTTGGAGAAAAGTTCTGATGGTGGTGAGAGTAGCGCACGACTGTTTCTGTTGCAAAATTGGCTAGCGCGATCAACTGTTATCCAAAAGGTTGGAGGTTCGAGCCCTCCCGAGAGCGGTGTGTCTCTTTTTTTTTCTTTCCGCTGATAGCTTTGGAGAAATGTTCTAACGGTGGTGAGAGTGGAGCACGACTGTCTCGGTGGCGCAATCTGCTAGTGCGTCGGCTGTTAACCAAAAGGTTGGAGATTCGAGACCTCCCATGAGCGGTGTGTCGCTTTTTTTTCTTTGCACTGATATCTTTGTAGAAGTGTTCTGACCGTGGTGAGAGTGGAGCACGACTGTCTCCGTGGCGCAATTGGCTAGCGCGTTCGGCTGTTAACCAAAAGGTTGCAGGTTCGAACCCTTCCATGAGCGGTGTGTCTCTTTTTTTCTTTGCGCTGATACCTTTGGAAAAATGTTCTGATGGTGGTGAGAGTAGAGCACGACTACCTCCATGACGCGATTGGCTAGCGCGTTCGGCTGTTAACCAAAAGGTTGGAGGTTCGAGCCCTCCCGAAAGCGGTGTGTCTCTTTTTTCTTTGCGCTGACAGCTATGGAGAAATGTTCCGACAGTGTTGAGAGTGGAGCACGACTGTCTCCGTGGCGCAACTGCTAGTAAGTTGGCTTTTAAGCAAAAGGTTGGAGGTTCGAGCCCTCCCAGGAGCAGTGTGTCGCTTTTTTTCTTTGCGCTGATAGCCTTGGAGAAACGTTCTGACTGTGGTGAGATTGGAGCACGACTGTCTCTGTTGCGCAATTGGCTACCGCGTTGGGCTGTTAACAAAAAGGTTGGAGGTTCGAACCCTCCCATGAGCGGTGTGTCTCTTTTTTTCTTTGCGCTGATACCTTTGGAAAAAAGATCGTATGGTGGTGAGAGTGGAGCACGACTACCTCCGTGACGCAATTGGCTAGCGCGTTCGGCTGTTAACCAAAAGGTTGGAGGTTCGAGCCCTCCCGAGAGCGGTGTGTCTCTTTTTTTTTCTTTGCGCTGATAGCTTTGAAGAGATGTTCTGACGGTGGTGAGAGTGGAGCGCGACTGTCTCCGTAGCGCAGTCTGCTAGTGCGTCGGCTGTTAAGTAAAAGGTTGGAGGTTCGAGCCCTCCCGGGAGCAGTGTGTCGCTTTCTTACTTTGCGCTGATAGCTTTGGAGAAACGTTCTGATGGTGGTGAGAGTGGAGCGCGGTTTGGTCCGTGGTGCAATGGCTAGCGCGATTGGCTTTTAACCAAAAGGTTGGAGGTTCGAGCCCTCCAATGAGCGGTGTGTCGCTTTTTTTTCTTTGCACTGATATCTTTGGAGAAGTGTTCTGACCATGGTGAGAGTGGAGCACGAACTGTCTCCATGGCACTATTGGCTAGCGCGTTGGGCTGTTAACCAAAAGGCTGGAGGTTCGAACCCTCCACTGAGTGGTGTGTCTATTTTTTTCTTTGCGCTGATACCTTTGGAAAAATGTTCTGATGGTGGTGAGAGTGGAGCACGACTACCTCCGTGACGCAATTGGCTAGCGCGTTCGGCTGTTGACCAAAAGTTTGGAGGTTCGAGCCCTCCCGAGAGCGGTGTGTCGCTTTTTTTCTTTGCACTGATATCATTGTAGAAGTGTTCTGACCGTGGTGAGAGTGAAGCACGACTGTCTCCGTGGCACAATTGGCTAGCGCCTTCGGCTGTTAACCAAAAGGTTGGAGGTTCGAGCCCTCCCACGAGCGGTGTGTCGCTTTTTTTTCTTTGCACTGATATCTTTGTAGAAGTGTTCTGACCGTGGTGAGAGTGGAGCACGCCTGTCTCCGTGGGACGATTGGCTAGCGCGTTGGTCTGTTAACAAAAAGGATGGAGGTTCGAACCCTCCCAAAAGCGGTGTGTCTCTTTTTTTTCTTTGCGCTGATACCTTTGGAAAAATGTTCTGTTTGTGGTGAAATTGGAGCATGACTACCTCCGTGACGCAATTGGCTAGCGCGTTCGGCTGAAAACCAAAAGGTTGGAGGTTCGAGCCCTCCCGAGAGCGGTGTGTCCCTTTTTTTCTTTGCACTGATATCTTAAAAGAAGTGTTGTGACCGTGATGAGAGTGGAGCACGACTGTTTTGTGGCGCAATTGGCTAGCGCGTTGGGCTGTTAACCAAAAGGTTGGAGGTTCGAACCCTCCCATGAGCGGTGTGTCTCTTTTTTTCTTTGCGCTGATACCTTTGGAAAAATGTTCTGATGGTGGTGAGAGTGGAGCATGACTACCTCCGTGACGCAATTGGCTAGCGCGTTCGGCTGTTAATCGAAAGGTTGGAGGTTCGAGCCCTCCCGGGAGCAGTGTGTCGCTTTTTTCTTTGCGCTGATAGCTTTAGAGAAACGTTCTGACGCTGGTGAGAGTGGAGCGCGGTTGGGTCCGTGGTGCAATGGCTAGCGCGATCGGCTGTTAACCAAAAAGTTGGAGGTTCGAGCCCTCCCATGAGCGGTGTGTTGCTTTTTTTTTCTTTGCACTGATATCTTTGGAGAAGTGTTCTGACCGTGGTGAGAGTGGAGCACGACTGTCTCCGTAGGACGATTGGCTAGCGCGTTGGTCTGTTTAGCAAAAGGATGGAGGTTTGAACCCTCCCATGAGCGGTGTGTTTTTTTTTCTTTGCGCTGATACCTTTGGAAAAATGTTCTTTTGGTGGTGAGAGTGGAGCACGACTACCTCCGTGACGCAATTGGCTAGCTCGTTCGGCTGTTCACCAAAAGGTTGGAGGTTCGAGCCCTCCCATGAGCGGTGTGTCTCTTTTTTTCTTTGCGCTGATACCTTTGGAAAAATGTTCTAATGGTGGTGAGAGTAGAGCACGACTACCTCCGTGACGCAATTGGCTATCACGTTCGGCTGCTAACCAAAAGGTTGGAGGTTCGAGCCCTCCCATGAGCGGTGTGTCGCTTTTTTTCTTTGCACTGATATCTTTGGAGAAGTGTTCTTACCGTAGTGAGAGTGGAGCACGACTGTCTCCATGGCGCAATCTGTTTGTGCGTCGGCTGTTAACCAAAAGGTTGGAGGTTCGAGCCCTCCCATGAGCGGTGTGTCGCTTTTTTTTCTTTGCTGTGATATCTTTGTAGAAGTGTTCTGACCGTGGTGAGAGTGGAAACCGACTGTCTCCGTGGCGCAATTGGCTAGTGCGTTCGGCTGTTAACCAAAAGGTTAGAGGTTCGAGCCCTCCCATGAGCGGTGTGTCGCTTTTTTTCTTTGCACTGATATCTTTGGAGAAGTGTTCTGACCGTGGTGAGAGTGGAACACGACTGTCACCGTGGGACGATTGGCGAGCGCGTTGGTCTGTTAACCAAAAGGATGGAGGTTTGAATCCTTCCAAAAGCGGTGTGTCTCTTTTTTTTGCGCTGATACCTTTGGAAAATTTTCTGATTGTGGTGAAAGTGGAGCATGACTACCTCCGTTACGCAATTGGCTAGCGCGTTCGGCTGATAACCAAAAGGTTGGAGGTTCGAGCCCTCCCGAGAGCGGTGTGTCCCTTTTTTCTTTGCGCTGACAGCTATGGAGAAATGTTCCGGCAGTGGTGAGAGTGGAGCACGACTGTCTCCGTGGCACAATCTGCTAGTTCGTCGGCTGTTAAGCAAAAGGTTGGAGGTTCGAGCCCTCCCCGGGAGCAGCGTGTCGCTTTTTTTCTTTGCGCTGATAGCTTTGGAGAAACGTTCTTACGGTGGTGAGAGTGGACCGCGGTTGGGGCCGTGGTGCAATGGCTAGCGCTATCGGCTGTTAACCAAAAGGTTGGAAGTTCTAGCCCTCCCATGAGCGGTGTGTCACTTTTTTTCTTTGCACTGATATCTTTGAAGAAGTGTTGTGACCGTGATGAGAGTTGAGGAGGAACTGTCTCCATGGCGCAATTGGCTAGCGCGTTGAGCTGTTAACCAAAAGGCTGGAGGTTCGAACCCTCTCATCAGCGGTGTGTCTCTTTTTTTCTTTGCGCTGATACCTTTGGAAAAATGTTCTGATGGTGGTGAGAGTAGAGCACGACTGTCTTCATGGTGCAATTCGCTAGCGCGTTGGGCTGTTAACCAAAAGGTTTGAGGTTCGAACCCTCCCACGAGTGGTGTGTCTCTTTTTTTCTTTGCGCTGATACATTTGGAAAAATTTTCTGATGGTGGTGAGAGTAGAGCACGACTACCTCCGTGACGCAATTGGCTAGCGCATTCGGCTGTTAACCAAAAGGTTGGAGGTTCGAGCCCTCCCATGAGCGGTGTGTCTCTTTTTTTCTTTGCGCTGATACCTTTGGAAGAATGTTCTGATGGTGGTGAGAGTGGAAAACGACTGTCTCCATGGTGCAATTCGCTAGCGCGTTGGGCTGTTAACCAAAAGGTTGGAGGTTCGAACCCTCTAATGAGCGGTGTGTCTTTTTTTCTTTGCGCTGTTACCTTTGAAAAAATGTTCTGATGGTGGTGAGAGTGGAGCACGACTACCTCCGTGACGCAATTGGCTAGCGCGTTCGGGTGTTCACCAAAAGTTTGGAGGTTCGAGCCCTCCCGAGAGCGGTTTGTCTCTTTTTTTCTTTGCGCTGATAGCTTTGGAGAAATGTTCTGACGGTGGTGAGAGTGGAGCACGACTGTCTCCGTGGCGCAATCTGCTAGTGCGTCGGCTGTTAAGCAAAAGGTTTGAGGTTCGAGCCCTCCTTAGAGCGGTGTGTCTCTTTTTTTTCTTTGCGCTGATAGCTTTGGAGAAAAGTTCTGATGGTGGTGAGAGTAGCGCACGACTGTTTCTGTTGCAAAATCGGCTAGCGCGATCAACTGTTATCCAAAAGGTTGGAGGTTCGAGCCCTCCCGAGAGCGGTGTGTCTCTTTTTTTTTCTTTCCGCTGATAGCTTTGGAGAAATGTTCTAACGGTGGTGAGAGTGGAGCACGACTGTCTCGGTGGCGCAATCTGCTAGTGCGTCGGCTGTTAACCAAAAGGTTGGAGATTCGAGACCTCCCATGAGCGGTGTGTCGCTTTTTTTTCTTTGCACTGATATCTTTGTAGAAGTGTTCTGACCGTGGTGAGAGTGGAGCACGACTGTCTCCGTGGCGCAATTGGCTAGCGTGTTCGGCTGTTAACCAAAAGGTTGCAGGTTCGAACCCTTCCATGAGCGGTGTGTCTCTTTTTTTCTTTGCGCTGATACCTTTGGAAAAATGTTCTGATGGTGGTGAGAGTGGAGCACGACTACCTCCGTGACGCAATTGGCTAGCGCGTTCGGCTGTTGACCAAAAGTTTGGAGGTTCGAGCCCTCCCGAGAGCGGTGTGTCGCTTTTTTTCTTTGCACTGATATCATTGTAGAAGTGTTCTGACCGTGGTGAGAGTGAAGCACGACTGTCTCCACGGCACAATTGGCTAGCGCCTTCGGCTGTTAACCAAAAGGTTGGAGGTTCGAGCCCTCCCACGAGCGGTGTGTCGCTTTTTTTTCTTTGCACTGATATCTTTGTAGAAGTGTTCTGACCGTGGTGAGAGTGGAGCACGCCTGTCTCCGTGGGACGATTGGCTAGCGCGTTGGTCTGTTAACAAAAAGGATGGAGGTTCGAACCCTCCCAAAAGCGGTGTGTCTCTTTTTTTTCTTTGCGCTGATACCTTTGGAAAAATGTTCTGTTTGTGGTGAAATTGGAGCATGACTACCTCCGTGACGCAATTGGCTAGCGCGTTCGGCTGAAAACCAAAAGGTTGGAGGTTCAAGCCCTCCCGAGAGCGGTGTGTCCCTTTTTTTCTTTGCACTGATATCTTAAAAGAAGTGTTGTGACCATGATGAGAGTGGAGCACGACTGTTTTGTGGCGCAATTGGCTAGCGCGTTGGGCTGTTAACCAAAAGGTTGGAGGTTCGAACCCTCCCATGAGCGGTGTGTCTCTTTTTTTCTTTGCGCTGATACCTTTGGAAAAATGTTCTGATGGTGGTGAGAGTGGAGCATGACTACCTCCGTGACGCAATTGGCTAGCGCGTTCGGCTGTTAATCGAAAGGTTGGAGGTTCGAGCCCTCCCGGGAGCAGTGTGTCGCTTTTTTCTTTGCGCTGATAGCTTTAGAGAAACGTTCTGACGCTGGTGAGAGTGGAGCGCGGTTGGGTCCGTGGTGCAATGGCTAGCGCGATCGGCTGTTAACCAAAAGGTTGGAGGTTCGAGCCCTCCCATGAGCGGTGTGTTGCTTTTTTTTCTTTGCACTGATATCTTTGGAGAAGTGTTCTGACCGTGGTGAGAGTGGAGCACGACTGTCTCCGTAGGACGATTGGCTAGCGCGTTGGTCTGTTAACCAAAAGGATGGAGGTTTGAACCCTCCCATGAGCGGTGTGTTTTTTTTTCTTTGCGCTGATACCTTTGGAAAAATGTTCTTTTGGTGGTGAGAGTGGAGCACGACTACCTCCGTGACGCAATTGGCTAGCTCGTTCGGCTGTTCACCAAAAGGTTGGAGTTTCGAGCCCTCCCATGAGCGGTGTGTCTCTTTTTTTCTTTGCGCTGATACCTTTGGAAAAATGTTCTAATGGTGGTGAGAGTAGAGCACGACTACCTCCGTGACGCAATTGGCTATCACGTTCGGCTGCTAACCAAAAGGTTGGAGGTTCGAGCCCTCCCATGAGCGGTGTGTCGCTTTTTTTCTTTGCACTGATATCTTTGGAGAAGTGTTCTTACCGTAGTGAGAGTGGAGCACGACTGTCTCCATGGCGCAATCTGTTTGTGCGTCGGCTGTTAACCAAAAGGTTGGAGGTTCGAGCCCTCCCATGAGCGGTGTGTCGCTTTTTTTTCTTTGCTGTGATATCTTTGTAGAAGTGTTCTGACCGTGGTGAGAGTGGAAACCGACTGTCTCCGTGGCGCAATTGGCTAGTGCGTTCGGCTGTTAACCAAAAGGTTAGAGGTTCGAGCCCTCCCACGAGCGGTGTGTCGCTTTTTTTCTTTGCACTGATATCTTTGGAGAAGTGTTCTGACCGTGGTGAGAGTGGAACACGACTGTCACCGTGGGACGATTGGCGAGCGCGTTGGTCTGTTAACCAAAAGGATGGAGGTTTGAATCCTTCCAAAAGAGGTGTGTCTCTTTTTTTTGCGCTGATACCTTTGGAAAATTTTCTGATTGTGGTGAAAGTGGAGCATGACTACCTCCGTTACGCAATTGGCTAGCGCGTTCGGCTGATAACCAAAAGGTTGGAGGTTCGAGCCCTCCCGAGAGCGGTGTGTCCCTTTTTTCTTTGCGCTGACAGCTATGGAGAAATGTTCCGACAGTGGTGAGAGTGGAGCACGACTGTCTCCGTGGCACAATCTGCTAGTTCGTCGGCTGTTAAGCAAAAGGTTGGAGGTTCGAGCCCTCCCCGGGAGCAGCGTGTCGCTTTTTTCTTTGCGCTGATAGCTTTGGAGAAACGTTCTTACGGTGGTGAGAGTGGACCGCGGTTGGGTCCGTGGTGCAATGGCTAGCGCTATCGGCTGTTAACCAAAAGGTTGGAAGTTCTAGCCCTCCCATGAGCGGTGTGTCACTTTTTTTCTTTGCACTGATATCTTTGAAGAAGTGTTGTGACCGTGATGAGAGTTGAGGAGGAACTGTCTCCATGGCGCAATTGGCTAGCGCGTTGAGCTGTTAACCAAAAGGCTGGGGGTTCGAACCCTCTCATCAGCGGTGTGTCTCTTTTTTTCTTTGCGCTGATACCTTTGGAAAAATGTTCTGATGGTGGTGAGAGTAGAGCACGACTGTCTTCATGGTGCAATTCGCTAGCGCGTTGGGCTGTTAACCAAAAGGTTTGAGGTTCGAACCCTCCCACGAGTGGTGTGTCTCTTTTTTTCTTTGCGCTGATACCTTTGGAAAAATTTTCTGATGGTGGTGAGAGTAGAGCACGACTACCTCCGTGACGCAATTGGCTAGCGCATTCGGCTGTTAACCAAAAGGTTGGAGGTTCGAGCCCTCCCATGAGCGGTGTGTCGCTTTTTTTCTTTGCACTGATATCTTTGGAGAAATGTTCTGACCGTAGTGAGAGTGGAGCACGAATGTCTCTGTGGCGCAATTGGCTAGCGCGTTGGGCTGTTAACCATAACGTTAGAGGTTCGAACCCTCCCATGAGCAGTATGTCTCTTTTTTTCTTTGCGCTAATACCTTTGAAAAAATGTTCTGATGGTGGTGAGAGTGGAACACGACTACCTCCGTGACGCAATTGGCTAGCGCGTTCGGGTGTTGACCAAAAGTATGGAGGTTCGAGCCCTCCCGAGAGCTGTGTGTCTCTTTTTCTGTTTGCGCTGATAGCTTTGGAGAAATGTTCTGACGGTGGTGAGAGTGGAGCACTACTGTCTCCGTGGCTCAATCTGCTAGTGCGTCGGCTGTTAAGCAAAAGGTTTGAGGTTCGAGCCCTCCTGAGAGCGGTGTGTCTCTTTTTTTTTCTTTGCGCTGATAGCTTTGGAGAAATGTTCTGACGGTGGTGAGAGTGGCGCACGACCGTTTCCGTGGCAGAATCGGCTAGCGCGATCAACTGTTATCCAAAAGGTTGGAGGTTCGAGGCCTCCCGAGAGCGGTGTGTCTCTTTTTTTTTCTTTGCGCTGATAGCTTTGGAGAATAGTTCTAACGGTGGTGAGAGTGGAGCACGACTGTCTCCGTGGCGCAATCTGCTAGTGCGTCGGCTGTTAACCAAAAGGTTGGAGATTCGAGCCCTCCCTTGAGCAGTGTGTCACTTTTTTTTCTTTGCACTGATATCTTTGTAATGGTGTTCTGACTGTGGTGAGAGTGGAGCACGACTGTCTCTGTGGCGCAATTGGCTAGCGCGTTCGGCTGTTAACCAAAAGGTTGCAGGTTCGAATCCTCCCATGAGCGGTGTGTCTCTTTTTTTCTTTGAGCTGATACCTTTGGAAAAATGTTCTGATGGTGGTGAGAGTAGAGCACGACTACCTCCGTGACGCAATTGGCTAGCGCGTTCGGCTGTTAACCAAAAGGTTGGAGGTTCGAGCCCTCCCGAAAGCGGTGAGTCTCTTTTTTTTTGCGCTGACAGCTATGGAGAAATGTTCCGACAGTGATAAGAGTGGAGCACGACTGTCTCCGTGGCGCAACTGCTAGTGCGTCGGCTGTTAATCAAAAGGTTGAAGGTTTCAGCCCTCCCAGGAGCAGTGTGTCGCTTTTTTTCTTTCCGCTGATAGCCTTGGAGAAACGTTCTGACGGTGGTGAGAGTGGAGCACGACTGTCTCTGTTGCGCAATTGGCTAGCGCGTTGGGCTGTTAACGAAAAGGTTGGAGGTTCGAACCCTCCCATGAGCGGTGTGTTTTTTTCTTTGCGCGGATACCTTTGGAAAAATGTTCTGATGGTGGTGAGAGTGGAGCACGACTACCTCCGTGACGCAATTGGCTAGCACGTACGGCTGTTCACCGAAATGTGGGAGGTTCGAGCCCTCCCGAGAGCGGTGTGTCTCTTTCTTTTTCTTTGCACTGATAGCTTTGGAGAAATGTTCTGACGGTGGTGAGAGTGGAGCACGACTGTTTCCGTTGCAGAATCGGCTAGCACGATCCACTGTTAACTGAAAGGTTGGAAGTTCAAGCCCTCCCGGGAGCAGTGTGTCGCTTTTTTCTTTGCGCTGACAGCTGTAGAGAAAGGTTCTGACGGTGGTGAGAGTAGAGCACGACTGTCTACGTGGCGCAATTGGCTAGCGCGATCGGCTGTTTACCGAAAGGTTGGAGGTTTGAGCCCTCCCGGGAGTGGCGTTTCGCTTTTTTCTTTGCGCTGACAGCTATGGAGAAATGTTCCGACAGTGGTTAGAGAGGAGCACGACTGTCTCCGTATTGCAATCTGCTAGTGCGTCGGCTGTTAAGCAAAAGCTTGGAGGTTCAAGCCCTCCCATGAGCGGTGTGTCGCTTTTTTTTCTTTGCACTGATATCTTTGGAGAAGTGTTCTGACCGTGGTGAGAGTGGAGCACGACTGTCTCCGTGGCGCAATCGGCTAGCGCGTTGGGCTGTTAACCATAAGGTTGAAGGTTCGAGCCCTCCCATGTGCGGTGTGTCACTTTGTTTTCTTTGCACTGATATCTTTGGAGAAGTGTTCTGACCGTGGTGAAAGTGGAGCACGACTGTCTCTGTGGCGCAATTGGCTAGCGCGTTGGGCTGTTAACCATAAGGTTGGAGGTTCGAACCCTCCCAAGAGAGGTGTGTCTCTTTTTTTCTTTGCGCTGATACTTTTGAAAAAATGTTCTGATAGTAGTGAGAGTGGAGCACGACTACCTCCGTGACGCAATTGGCTAGCGCGTTCGGCTTTTGACCAAAAACTTTGGAGGTTCGAGCCCTCCCGAGAGCGGTGTGTCTCTTTTTTTTGCGCTAATAGCTTTGAAGAAACGTTCTGATGGTGATGAGAGTGGAGCACGACTGTCTCCGTGGTGCAATCTGCTAGTGCGTCGGCTGTTAAGCAAAAGGTTTGAGGTTCGAGCGATCCCGAGAGCGGTGTGGCTCAATTTTTTTCTTTGCGATGAGAGCTTTGGAGAAATGTTCTGACGGTGGTGAGAGTGGCGCACGACAGTTTCCGTGGCAGAATCGGCTAGCGCGATCAACTGTTATTCAAAAGGTTGGATGTTCGAGCCCTCCCGAGAGCGGTGTCTCTTTTTTTCTTTGTGCTGATAGCTTTGGAGAAATGTTCTGACGGTAGTGAGAGTGGAGCACGACTGTCTCCGTGGCGCAATCTGCTAGTGCGTCGGCTGTTATGCAAAAGGTTAGAGGTTCGAGCCCTCCCAGGAGCAGTGTGTCGCTTTTTTTCTTTGTGCTGATAGCCTTGGAGAAACGTTCTGACAGTGGTGAGAACGGAGCCCGACTGTCTCTGTTGCGCAACTGGCTAGCGCGTTGGGCTGTTAACAAAAAGGTTGGAGGTTCGAACCCTCCCATGAGCGGTGTGTCTCTTTTTTCTTTGCGCTGACAGCTACGGAGAAATGTTCCGACAGTGTTCAGAGTGGAGCACGACTGTCTCCGTGGCGCAACTGCTAGTGCGTCGGCTGTTAAGCAAAAGGTTGGAGGTTCGAGCCCTCCCAGGAGCAGTGTGTCGCTTTTTTTCTTTGCGCTGATAGCCTTGGAGAAGCGTTCTGATAGTGGTGAGAGTGGAGCACGACTACCTCCGTGACGCAATTGGCTAGCGCGTTCGGCTGTTAACCAAAAGGTTGGAGGTTCGAGCCCTCCCGAGAGCGGTGTGTCTCTTTTTTTTCTTTGCGCTGATAGCTTTGGAGAAATGTTCTGACCGTGGTGAGAGTGGAGCACGACTGTCTCAGTGAGACGATTGGCTAGTGCGTTGGTCTGTTAACCAAAAGGATGGAGGTTCGAACCCTCCTAAAAGCGGTGTGTCTCTTTTTCTCTTTGCGCTGATACCTTTGGAAAAATGTTCTTATTGTGGTGAAAGTGGAGCATGACTACCTCCGTTACGCAATTGGCTAGCGCGTTCGGCTGATAACCAAAAGGTTGGAGGTTCGAGCCCTCCCGAGAGCGGTGTGTCTCTTTTTTCTTTGCGCTGACAGCTATAGAGAAATGTTCCGACAGTGGTGAGAGTGGAGCACGACTGTCTCCGTGGCACAATCTGCTAGTTCGTCGGCTGTTAAGCAAAAGGTTGGAGGTTCGAGCCCTCCCCGGGAGCAGCGTGTCGCTTTTTTTCTTTGCGCTGATAGCTTTGGAGAAACGTTCTAACGATGGTGAGAGTGGACCGCGGTTGGGTCCGTGGTGCAATGGCTAGCGCGATCGGCTGTTAACCAAAAGGTTAGAGGTTCTAGCCCTCCCACGAGCAGTGTGTCACTTTTTTTCTTTGCACTGATATCTTTGAAGAAGTGTTCTGACCGTGGTGAGAGTGGAGCACGACTGTCTCTGTGGCGCAATTGGCTAGCACGTTAAGCTGTTAACCATAAGGTTGGAGGTTCGAACCCTCCCATGAGCGGTGTGTCTCTTTTTTTCTTTGCGCTGATACCTTTGGAAGAATGTTCTGATGGTGGTGAGAGTGGAAAACGACTGTCTCCATGGTGCAATTTTCTAGCGCGTTGGGCTGTTAACCAAAAGGTTGGAGGTTCGAACCCTCCAATGAGCGGTGTGTCTCTTTTTTTCTTTGCGCTGTTACCTTTGAAAAAATGTTCTGATGGTGGTGAGAGTGGAGCACGACTACCTCCGTGACGCAATTGGCTAGCGCGTTCGGGTGTTCACCAAAAGTTTGGAGGTTCGAGCCCTCCCGAGAGCGGTGCGTCTCTTTTTTTCTTTGCGCTGATAGCTTTGGAGAAATGTTCTGATGGTGGTGAGAGTGGAGCACGACTGTCTCCGTGGCGCAATCTGCTAGTGCGTCGGCTGTTAACCAAAAGGTTGGAGGTTCGAGCCCTCCCGAAAGCGGTGTGTCTCTTTTTTCTTTGCGCTGACAGCTATGGAGAAATGTTCCGACAGTGTTGAGAGTGGAGCACGACTGTCTCCGTGGCGCAACTGCTAGTAAGTTGGCTTTTAAGCAAAAGGTTGGAGGTTCGAGCCCTCCCAGGAGCAGTGTGTCGCTTTTTTTCTTTGCGCTGATAGCCTTGGAGAAACGTTCTGACTGTGGTGAGAATGGAGCACGACTGTCTCTGTTGCGCAATTGGCTAGCGCGTTGGGCTGTTAACGAAAAGGTTGGAGGTTCGAACCCTCCCATGAGCGGTGTGTCTCTTTTTTTCTTTGCGCTGATACCTTTGGAAAAAAGTTCTGATGGTGGTGAGAGTGGAGCACGACTACCTCCGTGACGCAATTGGCTAGCGCGTTCGGCTGTTAACCAAAAGGTTGGAGGTTCGAGCCCTCCCGAGAGCGGTGTGTCTCTTTTTTTTCTTTGCGCTGATAGCTTTGGAGAAATGTTCTGATGGTGGTGAGAGTGGAGCACGACTACTTCCGTGATGAAATTAGCTAGCGCGTTCGGCTGTTAATCAAAAGGTTGGAAGTTCAAGCCCTCCCGAGAGCGGTGTGTCTCTTTTTTTTCTTTGCGCTGATAGCTTTGGAGAAATGTTCTTACCGTAGTGAGAGTGGAGCACGACTGTCTCCGTGGCGCAATCTGTTTGTGCGTCGGCTGTTAACCAAAAGGTTGGAGGTTCGAGCCCTCCCATGAGCGGTGTGTCGCTTTTTTTTCTTTGCTGTGATATCTTTGTAGAAGTGTTCTGACCGTGGTGAAAGTGGAAACCGACTGTCTCCGTGGCGCAATTGGCTAGTGCGTTCGGCTGTTAACCAAAAGGTTAGAGGTTCGAGCCCTCCCTGGGAGCAGCGTGTCGCTTTTTTTCTTTGCGCTGATAGCTTTGGAGAAACGTTCTTACGGTGGTGAGTGGACCGCGGTTGGGTCCGTGGTGCAATGGCTTGCGCTATCGGCTGTTAACCAAAGCTTGGAAGTTCTAGCCCTCCCATGAGCGGTGTGTCACTTTTTTTCTTTGCACTGATATCTTTGAAGAAGTGTTGTGACCGTGATGAGAGTTGAGCAGGAACTGTCTCCATGGCGCAATTGGCTAGCGCGTTGGGCTGTTAACCAAAAGGCTGGAGGTTCGAATGTCCCATCAGCGGTGTGTCTCTTTTTTTCTTTGCGCTGATATCTTTGGAGAAGTGTTCTGACCATGGTGAGAGTGGAGCACGAACTGTCTCCATGGCACTATTGGCTAGCGCGTTGGGCTGTTAACCAAAAGGCTGGAGGTTCGAACCCTCCACTGAGTGGTGTGTCTATTTTTTTTTGCGCTGACACCTTTCGAAAAATGTTCTGATGGTGGTGAGAGTGGAGCACGACTACCTCCGTGACGCAATTGGCTAGCGCGTTCGGCTGTTGACCAAAAGTTTGGAGGTTCGAGCCCTCCCGAGAGCGGTGTGTTGCTTTTTTTCTTTGCACTGATATCATTGTAGAAGTGTTCTGACCGTGGTGAGAGTGAAGCACGACTGTCTCTGTGGCGCAATTGGCCAGCGCCTTCGGCTGTTAACCAAAAGGTTGGAGGTTCGAGCCCTCCCACGAGCGGTGTGTCGGTTTTTTTTCTTTGCACTGATATCTTTGTAGAAGTGTTCTGACCGTGGTGAGAGTGGAGCACGACTGTCTCCGTGGGACGATTGGCTAGCGCGTTGGTCTGTTAACCAAAAGGATGGGGGTTCGAACCCTCCCAAAAGCGGTGTGTCTCTTTTTTTCTTTGCGCTGATACCTTTGGAAAATTGTTCTGTTTGTGGTGAAAGTGGAGCATGACTACCTCCGTGACGCAATTTGCTAGCGCGTTCGGCTGATAACCAAAAGGTTGGAGGTTCGAGCCCTCCCGAGAGCAGTGTGTCCCTTTTTTTCTTTGCACTGATATCTTAAAAGAAGTGTTGTGACCGTGATGAGAGTGGAGCACGACTGTTTTGTGGCGCAATTGGCTAGCGCGTTGGGCTGTTAACCAAAAGGTTGGAGGTTCGAACCCTCCCATGAGCGGTGTGTCTCTTTTTTTCTTTGCACTTATACCTTTGGAAAAATGTTCTGATGGTGGTGAGAGTGGAGCATGACTACCTCCGTGACGCAATTGGCTAGCGCGTTCGGCTGTTAATCGAAAGGTTTGAGGTTCGAGCCCTCCCGGGAGCAGTGTGTCGCTTTTTTCTTTGCGCTGATAGCTTTAGAGAAACGTTCTGACGCTGGTGAGAGTGGAGCGCGGTTGGGTCCGTGGTGCAATGGCTAGCGCGATCAGCTGTTAACCAAAAGGTTGGAGGTTCGAGCCCTCCCATGAGCGGTGTGTTGCTTTTTTTTCTTTGCACTGATATCTTTGGAGAAGTGTTCTGACCGTGGTGAGAGTGGAGCACGACTGTCTCCGTAGGACGATTGGCTAGCGCGTTGGTCTGTTAACCAAAAGGATGGAGGTTTGAACCCTCCCATGAGCGGTGTGTTTTTTTTTTCTTTGCGCTGATACCTTTGGAAAAATGTTCTTTTGGTGGTGAGAGTGGAGCACGACTACCTCCGTGACGCAATTGGCTAGCTCGTTCGGCTGTTCACCAAAAGGTTGGAGGTTCGAGCCCTCCCATGAGCGGTGTGTCTCTTTTTTTCTTTGCGCTCATACCTTTAGAAAAATGTTCTAATGGTGGTGAGAGTAGAGCACGACTACCTCCGTGACGCAATTGGCTATCACGTTCGGCTGCTAACCAAAAGGTTGGAGGTTCGAGCCCTCCCATGAGCGGTGTGTCGCTTTTTTTCTGTGCACTGATATCTTTGGAGAAGTGTTCTTACCGTAGTGAGAGTGGAGCACGACTGTCTCCGTGGCGCAATCTGTTTGTGCGTCGGCTGTTAACCAAAAGGTTGGAGGTTCGAGCCCTCCCATGAGCGGTGTGTCGCTTTTTTTTCTTTGCTGTGATATCTTTGTAGAAGTGTTCTGACCGTGGTGAAAGTGGAAACCGACTGTCTCCGTGGCGCAATTGGCTAGTGCGTTCGGCTGTTAACCAAAAGGTTAGAGGTTCGAGCCCTCCCACGAGCGGTGTGTCGCTTTTTTTTCTTTGCACTAATATCTTTGGAGAAGTGTTCTGACCGTGGTGAGAGTGGAACACGACTGTCTCCGTGGGACGATTGGCGAGCGCGTTGGTCTGTTAACCAAAAGGATGGAGGTTTGAACCCTCCCAAAAGCGGTGTGTCTCTTTTTTTCTTTGCGCTGATACCTTTGGAAAATTTTCTGATTGTGGTGAAAGTGGAGCATGACTACCTCCGTTACGCAATTGGCTAGCGCGTTCGGCTGATAACCAAAAGGTTGGAGGTTCGAGCCCTCCCGAGAGCGGTGTGTCCCTTTTTTCTTTGCGCTGACAGCTATGGAGAAATGTTCCGACAGTGGTGAGAGTGGAGCACGACTGTCTCCGTGGCTCAATCTGCTAGTTCGTCGGCTGTTAAGCAAAAGGTTGGAGGTTCGAGCCCTCCCCGGGAGCAGCGTGTCGCTTTTTTTCTTTGCACTGATAGCTTTGGAGAAACGTTCTTACGGTGGTGAGAGTGGACCGCGGTTGGGTCCGTGGTGCAATGGCTAGCGCTATAAGCTGTTAACCAAAAGGTTGGAAGTTCTAGCCCTCCCATGAGCGGTGTGTCACTTTTTTTCTTTGCACTGATATCTTTGAAGAAGTGTTGTGACCGTGATGAGAGTTGAGCAGGAACTGCCTCCATGGCGCAATTGGCTAGCGCGTTGAGCTGTTAACCAAAAGGCTGTAGGTTCGAACCCTCCCATCAGCGGTGTGTCTCTTTTTTTCTTTGCGCTGATACCTTTGGAAAAATGTTCTGATGGTGGTGAGAGTAGAGCACGAGTACCTCCGTGACGCAATTGGCTAGCGCGTTCGGCTGTTGATCAAAAGTTTGGAGGTTCGAGCCCTCCCGAGAGCAGGGTGTCGCTTTTTTTTCTTTGCACTGATATCTTTGGAGAAGTGTTCTGACCGTGGTGAGAGTGGAGCACTACTGTCTCCGTGGCGAAATTGGCCAGCGCGTTGGGCTGTTAACCAAAAGGTTGGAGGTATGAATTCTGCCATGAGCGGTGTGTTGCTTTTTTTTCTTCAAACTGATATCTTTGGAGAAGTGTTCTGACCGTGGTGAGAGTGAAGCACGACTGTCTCCATGGTGCAATTCGCTAGCGCGTTGGGCTGTTAACCAAAAGGTTTGAGGTTCGAACCCTCCCATGAGTGGTGTGTCTCTTTTTTTCTTTGCGCTGATACCTTTGGAAAAATGTTCTGATGGTGGTGAGAGTAGAGCACGACTACCTCCGTGACGCAATTGGCTAGCGCATTCGGCTGTTAACCAAAAGGTTGGAGGTTCGAGCCCTCCCATGAGCGGTGTGTCGCTTTTTTTCTTTGCACTGATATCTTTGGAGAAATGTTCTGACCGTAGTGAGAGTGGAGCAGGAATGTCTCTGTGGCGCAATTGGCTAGCGCGTTGGGCTGTTAACCATAACGTTAGAGGTTCGAACCCTCCCATGAGCAGCGTGTCTCTATTTTTTGCGCTAATACCTTTGAAAAAATGTTCTGATGGTGGTGAGAGTGGAGCACGACTACCTCCGTGACGCAATTGGCTAGCGCGTTCGGGTGATGACCAAAAGTATGGAGGTTCGAGCCCTCCCGAGAGCTGTGTGTCTCTTTTTCTGTTTGCGCTGATAGCTTTGGAGAAATGTTCTGACGGTGGTGAGAGTGGAGCACTACTGTCTCCGTGGCGCAATCTGCTAGTGCGTCGGCTGTTAAGCAAAAGGTTTGAGGTTCGAGCCCTCCTGAGAGCGGTGTGTCTCTTTTTTTCTTTGCGCTGATAGCTTTGGAGAAATGTTCTGACGGTGGTGAGAGTGGCGCACCACTGTTTCCGTGGCAGAATCGGCTAGCGCGATCAACTGTTATCCAAAAGGTTGGAGGTTCGAGGCCTCCCGAGAGCGGTGTGTCTCTTTTTTTTCTTTGCGCTGATAGCTTTGGAGAATAGTTCTAACGGTGGTGAGAGTGGAGCACCACTGTCTCCGTGGCGCAATCTGCTAGTGCGTCGGCTGTTAATCAAAAGGTTGGAGGTTTGAGCCCTTCCAGGAGCAGTGTGTCGCTTTTTTTCTTTGCGCTGATAGCCTTGGAGAAACGTTCTGACGGTGGTGAGAGTGGAGCACGACTGTCTCTGTTGCGCAATTGGCTAGCGCGTTGGGCTGTTAACGAAAAGGTTGGATGTTCGAACCCTCCCATGAGCGGTGTGTTTTTTTCTTTGCGCTGATACCTTTGGAAAATTGTTCTGATGGTGGTGAGAGTGGAGCACGACTACCTCCCTGACGCAACTGGCTAGCGCGTTCGGCTGTTAATCCAAATGTTGGAGGTTCGAGCCCTCTCGAGAGCGGTGTGTCGCTTTTTTTCTTTGCGCTGATAGCTTTGCAGAAACGTTCTGACGGTGGTGCGAGTGGAGCGCGGTTGGGTCCGTGGTGCAATGGCTAGCGCGATTGGCTGTTAACCAAAAGGTTGGAGGTACGAGCCCTCCCATGAGCGGTGTGTCGCTTTTTTTTCTTTGCACTGATATCTTTGAAGAAGTGTTCTGACCATGGTGAGAGTGGAGCTCGAACTGTCTCCGTGGCGCAATTGGCTAGCGCGTTGGGCTGTTAACCAAAAGGCTGGAGTTTCGAACCCTCCCATGAGTGGTGTGTCTCTTTTTTTCTTTGCGCTCATACCTTTGGAAAAATGTTCTGACGGTGGTGAGAGTGGAGCACGACTGTCTCCGTGGCGCAATCTGCTAGTGCGTCGGCTGTTAAGCAAAAGGTTGGAGGTTCGAGCCCTCCCGGGAGCAGTGTGTCGCTTTTTTCTTTGCACTGCTGGCTTCAGAGAAACGTTCTGACGCTGGAGAGTGGAGCGCGGTTGGGTCCGTGGTGCAATGGCTAGCGCAATCGGCTGTTAACCTAAAGGTTGGAGGTTCGAGCCCTCCCATGAGCGGTGTGTCGCTTTTTTTCTTTGCACTGATATCTTTGGAGAAGTGTTCTGACCGTGGTGAGAGTGGAGCACGACTGTCTCCGTGGGACGATTGGCTAGCGCGTTGGTCTGTTAACCAAAAGGATGGAGGTTTGAACCCTCCCATGAGCGGTATGTTTTTTTCTTTGCGCTGATACCTTTGGAAAAATGTTCTGTTGGTGGTGAGAGTGGAGCACGACTACCTTCGTGACGCAATTGGCTAGCTCGTTCGGCTGTTCACCGAAAGGTTGGAGGTTCGAGCCCTCCCATGAGCGGTGTGTCTCTTTTTTTCTTTGCGCTGATACCTTTGGAAAAATGTTCTGATGGTGGTGAGAGTAGAGCACGACTACCTCCGTGACGAAATTGGCTATCGCGTTCGGCTGCTAACCAAAAGGTTGGAGGTTCGAGCCCTCCCATGAGCGGTGTGTCAATTTTTTTTTTGCACTGATATCTTTGGAGAAGTGTTCTGACCGTGGTGAAAGTGGAGCACTACTGTCTCCGTGGCGAAATTGGCTAGCGCGTTGGGCTGTTAACCAAAAGGTTGGAGGTTGGAATTCTGCCATGAGCGGTGTGTTCCTTTTTTTTCTTTAAACTGATATCTTTGGAGAAATGTTCTGACCGTGGTGAGAGTGAAGCACGACTGTCTCCATGGTGCAATTCGCTAGCGCGTTGAGCTGTTAACCAAAAGGTTGGAGGTTCGAACCCTCCCATGAGCGGTGTGTCTCTTTTTTTCTTTGCGCTGATACCTTTGGAAAAATGTTGTGATGGTGGTGAGAGTAGAGCACGACTACCTCCGTGACGCAATTGGCTAGCGCGTTCGGCTGTTAACCAAAAGGTTGGAGGTTAGAGCCCTCCCATGAGCGGTGTGTCGCTTTTTTTCTTTGCACTGATATCTTTGGAGAAATGTTCTGACCGTAGTGAGAGTGGAGCACGAATGTCTCTGTGGCGCAATTGGCTAGCGCGTTGGGCTGTTAACCATAAGGTTGGAGGTTCGAACCCTCCCATGAGCAGTGTGTCTCTTTTTTTCTTTGCGCTGATACCTTTGAAAATTGTTCTGATGGTGGTGAGAGTGGAGCACGACTACCTCCGTGACGCAATTGGCTAGCGCGTTCGGGTGTTGACCAAAAGTATGAAGGTTCAAGCCCTCCCGAGAGCTGTGTGTCTCTTTTTTTCTTCGCGCTGATAGCTTTGGAGAAATGTTCTGACGGTGGTGAAAGTGGAGCACTACTGTCTCCGTGGCGCAATCTGCTAGTGCGTCGGCTGTTAAGGAAAAGGTTGGAGGTTCGAGCCCTCCCGAGAGCGGTGTGTCTCTTTTTTTTCTTTGCGCTGATAGCTTTGGAGAAATGTTCTAACGGTGGTGAGAGTGGAGCACGACTGTTTCCGTGGCAGAATCGGCTAGCGCGATCAACTGTTATCAAAAAGGTTTGAGGTTCGAGCCCTCCCGAGAGCGGTGTGTCTTTTTTCTTTGTGCTGATAGCTTTGGAGAAATGTTCTGACGGTGGTGAGAGTGGAGCACGACTCTCTCCGTGGCGCAATTGGCCAGCGCGTTCGCCTGTTAACCAAAAGGTTGGAGGTTCGAGCCATCCCATGAGCGGTGTGTCGCTTTTTTTTCTTTGCGCTGATACCTTTGGAAAAATGTTCTGATGGTGGTGAGAGTAGAGCACGACTACCTCCGTGACGCAATTGGCTAGCGCGTTCGGCTGTTGATCAAAAGTTTGGAGGTTCGAGCCCTCCCGAGAGCAGGGTGTCGCTTTTTTTTCTTTGCACTGATATCTTTGGAGAAGTGTTCTGACCGTGGTGAGAGTGGAGCACTACTGTCTCCGTGGCGAAATTGGCCAGCGCGTTGGGCTGTTAACCAAAAGGTTGGAGGTATGAATTCTGCCATGAGCGGTGTGTTGCTTTTTTTTCTTCAAACTGATATCTTTGGAGAAGTGTTCTGACCGTGGTGAGAGTGAAGCACGACTGTCTCCATGGTGCAATTCGCTAGCGCGTTGGGCTGTTAACCAAAAGGTTTGAGGTTCGAACCCTCCCATGAGTGGTGTGTCTTTTTTTCTTTGCGCTGATACCTTTGGAAAAATGTTCTGATGGTGGTGAGAGTAGAGCACGACTACCTCCGTGACGCAATTGGCTAGCGCATTCGGCTGTTAACCAAAAGGTTGGAGGTTCGAGCCCTCCCATGAGCGGTGTGTCGCTTTTTTTCTTTGCACTGATATCTTTGGAGAAATGTTCTGACCGTAGTGAGAGTGGAGCAGGAATGTCTCTGTGGCGCAATTGGCTAGCGCGTTGGGCTGTTAACCATAACGTTAGAGGTTCGAACCCTCCCATGAGCAGCGTGTCTCTATTTTTTGCGCTAATACCTTTGAAAAAATGTTCTGATGGTGGTGAGAGTGGAGCACGACTACCTCCGTGACGCAATTGGCTAGCGCGTTCGGGTGTTGACCAAAAGTATGGAGGTTCGAGCCCTCCCGAGAGCTGTGTGTCTCTTTTTCTGTTTGCGCTGATAGCTTTGGAGAAACGTTCTGACGGTGGTGAGAGTGGAGCACTACTGTCTCCGTGGCGCAATCTGCCAGTGCGTCGGCTGTTAAGCAAAAGGTTTGAGGTTCGAGCCCTCCTGAGAGCGGTGTGTCTCTTTTTTTTCTTTGCGCTGATAGCTTTGGAGAAATGTTCTGACGGTGGTGAGAGTGGCGCACCACTGTTTCCGTGGCAGAATCGGCTAGCGCGATCAACTGTTATCCAAAAGGTTGGAGGTTCGAGGCCTCCCGAGAGCGGTGCGTCTCTTTTTTTTCTTTGCGCTGATAGCTTTGGAGAATAGTTCTAACGGTGGTGAGAGTGGAGCACCACTGTCTCCGTGGCGCAATCTGCTAGTGCGTCGGCTGTTAATCAAAAGGTTGGATGTTCGAACCCTCCCATGAGCGGTGTGTTTTTTTCTTTGCGCTGATACCTTTGGAAAATTGTTCTGATGGTGGTGAGAGTGGAGCACGACTACCTCCCTGACGCAATTGGCTAGCGCGCTCGGCTGTTAACCAAAAGGTTGGAGGTTCGAGCCCTCCCGAGAGCGGTGTGTCTCTTTTTTTTTTCTTTCCGCTGATAGCTTTGGAGAAATGTTCTGATGGTGGTGAAAGTGGAGCACGACTACTTCTGTGACGCAACTGGCTAGCGCGTTCGGCTGTTAATCCAAATGTTGGAGGTTCGAGCCCTCTCGAGAGCGGTGTGTCGCTTTTTTTCTTTGCGCTGATAGCTTTGCAGAAACGTTCTGACGGTGGTGCGAGTGGAGCGCGGTTGGGTCCGTGGTGCAATGGCTAGCGCGATTGGCTGTTAACCAAAAGGTTGGAGGTACGAGCCCTCCCATGAGCGGTGTGTCGCTTTTTTTTCTTTGCACTGATATCTTTGAAGAAGTGTTCTGACCATGGTGAGAGTGGAGCTCGAACTGTCTCCGTGGCGCAATTGGCTAGCGCGTTGGGCTGTTAACCAAAAGGCTGGAGTTTCGAACCCTCCCATGAGTGGTGTGTCTCTTTTTTTCTTTGCGCTCATACCTTTGGAAAAATGTTCTGACGGTGGTGAGAGTGGAGCACGACTGTCTCCGTGGCGCAATCTGCTAGTGCGTCGGCTGTTAAGCAAAAGGTTGGAGGTTCGAGCCCTCCCGGGAGCAGTGTGTCGCTTTTTTCTTTGCACTGCTGGCTTCAGAGAAACGTTCTGACGCTGGAGAGTGGAGCGCGGTTGGGTCCGTGGTGCAATGGCTAGCGCAATCGGCTGTTAACCTAAAGGTTGGAGGTTCGAGCCCTCCCATGAGCGGTGTGTCGCTTTTTTTCTTTGCACTGATATCTTTGGAGAAGTGTTCTGACCGTGGTGAGAGTGGAGCACGACTGTCTCCGTGGGACGATTGGCTAGCGCGTTGGTCTGTTAACCAAAAGGATGGAGGTTTGAACCCTCCCATGAGCGGTATGTTTTTTTCTTTGCGCTGATACCTTTGGAAAAATGTTCTGTTGGTGGTGAGAGTGGAGCACGACTACCTTCGTGACGCAATTGGCTAGCTCGTTCGGCTGTTCACCGAAAGGTTGGAGGTTCGAGCCCTCCCATGAGCGGTGTGTCTCTTTTTTTCTTTGCGCTGATACCTTTGGAAAAATGTTCTGATGGTGGTGAGAGTAGAGCACGACTACCTCCGTGACGAAATTGGCTATCGCGTTCGGCTGCTAACCAAAAGGTTGGAGGTTCGAGCCCTCCCATGAGCGGTGTGTCAATTTTTTTTTTGCACTGATATCTTTGGAGAAGTGTTCTGACCGTGGTGAAAGTGGAGCACTACTGTCTCCGTGGCGAAATTGGCTAGCGCGTTGGGCTGTTAACCAAAAGGTTGGAGGTTCGAATTCTGCCATGAGCGGTGTGTTCCTTTTTTTTCTTTAAACTGATATCTTTGGAGAAATGTTCTGACCGTGGTGAGAGTGAAGCACGACTGTCTCCATGGTGCAATTCGCTAGCGCGTTGGGCTGTTAACCATAAGGTTGGAGGTTCGAACCCTCCCATGAGCAGTGTGTCTCTTTTTTTCTTTGCGCTGATACCTTTGAAAATTGTTCTGATGGTGGTGAGAGTGGAGCACGACTACCTCCGTGACGCAATTGGCTAGCGCGTTCGGGTGTTGACCAAAAGTATGAAGGTTCAAGCCCTCCCGAGAGCTGTGTGTCTCTTTTTTTCTTCGCGCTGATAGCTTTGGAGAAATGTTCTGACGGTGGTGAAAGTGGAGCACTACTGTCTCCGTGGCGCAATCTGCTAGTGCGTCGGCTGTTAAGGAAAAGGTTGGAGGTTCGAGCCCTCCCGAGAGCGGTGTGTCTCTTTTTTTTCTTTGCGCTGATAGCTTTGGAGAAATGTTCTAACGGTGGTGAGAGTGGAGCACGACTGTTTCCGTGGCAGAATCGGCTAGCGCGATCAACTGTTATCAAAAAGGTTTGAGGTTCGAGCCCTCCCGAGAGCGGTGTGTCTTTTTTCTTTGTGCTGATAGCTTTGGAGAAATGTTCTGACGGTGGTGAGAGTGGAGCACGACTCTCTCCGTGGCGCAATTGGCCAGCGCGTTCGCCTGTTAACCAAAAGGTTGGAGGTTCGAGCCATCCCATGAGCGGTGTGTCGCTTTTTTTTCTTTGCACTGATATCTTTGGAGAAGTGTTCTGACTGTGGTGAGAGTGGAGCACGACTGTCTCCGTGGCGCAATTGGCTAGCGCGTTCGGCTGTGACCAAAAGTTTGGAGGTTCGAGCCCTCCCGAGAGCGGTGTGTCTCTTTTTTTTTCTTTGCGCTGATAGCTTTCGAGAAATGTTCTGACGGTGGTAAAAGTAGAGCAAGGCTGTCTCGGTGGCGCAATCTGCTAATGCGTCGGCTGTTAAGCAAAAGGTTGGAGGTTCGAGCCCTCCCGAGAGCGGTGTGTCTCTTTTTTTTCTTTGCGCTGATATCTTTGGAGAAATGTTCCTACGGTGGTGAGAGTGGAGCACGACTGTTTACGTGGCAGAATCGGCTAGCGCGATCAACTGTTATCAAAAAGGTTTGAGGTTCGAGCCCTCCCGATAGCAGTGTGTCTTTTTTCTTTGCACTGATAGCTTTGGAGAAATGTTCTGACGGTGGTGAGAGTGGAGCACGACTGTTTCCGTTGCGCAATCCGCTAGTGCGTCGGCTGTTAAGCAAAAGGTTGGAGGTTCGAGCCCTCCCGGAGCAGTGTGTCGCTTTTTTCTTTGCGCTGATAGCTTTAGAGAAACGTTCTGACGCTGGTGAGAGTGGAGCGCGGTTGGGACCGTGGTGCAATGGCTAGCGCGATCGGCTGTTAACCAAAAGATTGGAGGTTCGGGCCCTCCCATGAGCGTTGTGTCGCTTTTTTTTCTTTGCACTGATATCTTTGGAGAAGTGTTCTGACCGTGGTGAGAGTGGATCGCGACTGTCTCCGTGGGACGATTGGCTAGCGCGTTGGTCTGTTAACCAAAAGGATGGAGGTTTGAACCCTCCCTTGAGCGGTGTGTTTTTTTCTTTGCGCTGATACCTTTGGAAAAATGTTCTGTTGGTGGTGAGAGTGGAGCACGACTACCTCCGTGGCGCAATTGGCTAGCACGTTCGGCTGTTCACCGAAAGGTTGGAGGTTCGAGCCCTCCAATGAGCGGTGTGTCTCTTTTTTTCTTTGCGCTGATACCTTTGGAAAAATGTTCTTATGGTGGTGAGAGCAGAGCACGACTACCTCCGTGACGCAATTGGCTATCGCGTTCGGCTGCTAACCAAAAGGTTGGAGGTTCGAGCCCTCCCATGAGCGGTGTGTCGCTTTTTTTCTTTGCACTGATATCTTTGGAGAAGTGTTCTGACCGTAGTGAGAGTGGAGCATGACTGTCTCCGTGGCGCAATCTGCTAGTGCGTCGGCTGTTAACCAAAAGGTTGGAGGTTCGAGCCCTCCCATGAGCGGTGTGTCGCTTTTTTTTCTTTGCACTGATATCTTTGTAGAAGTGTTCTGACCGTGGTGAGAGTGGAGCACGACTGTCTCCGTGGCGCAATTGGCTAGCGCGTTCGGCTGTTAACCAAAAAGTTGGAGGTTCGAGCCCTCCCTCGAGCGGTGTGTCGCTTTTTTTTCTTTGCACTGATATCTTTGGAGAAGTGTTCTGACCGTGGTGAGAGTGGAAGACGACTGTCTCCGTGGGACGATTGGTGAGCGCGTTGGTCTGTTAACCAAAAGGATGGAGGTTCGAACCCTCCCAAAAGCGGTGTGTCTCTTTTTTTCTTTGCGCTGATACCTTTGGAAAATTTCCTGATTGTGGTGAAATTGGAGCATGGCTACCTCCGTGACGCAATTGGCTAGCGCGTTCGTCTGTTAACCAAAAGGTTGGAGGTTCGAGCCCTCCCCGGGAGCAGCGTGTCGCTTTTTTTTGCGTTGATAGCTTTGGAGAAACCTTCTTACGGTGGTGAGAGTGGACCACGGTTGGGTCCGTGGTGCAATATCTAGCGCGATCGGCTGTTAACCAAAAGGTTGGAGGTTCAAGCCCTCCCATGAGCGGTGTGTCACTTTTTTTCATTGCACTGATATCTTTGAAAAGTGCTGTGACCGTGATGAGAGTGGAGCAGGAACTGTCTCCATGGCGCAATTGGCTAGCGCATTGGGCTGTTAACCAAAAGGCTGGAGGTTCGAACCCTCCCATGAGTGGTGTGTCTCTTTTTTTCTTTGCGCTGATACCTTTGGAAAAATGTTCCGATGGTGGTGAGAGTAGAGCATGACTACATCCGTGACGCAATTGGCTAGCGCGTTCGGCTGTTGACCAAAAGTTTGGAGGTTCGAGCCCTCCCGAGAGCGGTGTGTCGCTTTTTCTTCTTTGCACTGATATCTTTGGAGAAGTGTTCTGACCGTGGTGAGAGTGAAGCACGACTGTCTCCATGGTGCAATTCGCTAGCGCGTTGGGCTGTTAACCAAAAGGTTGGAGGTTCGAACCCTCCCATGAGCGGTGTGTCTCTTTTTTTCTTTGCGCTGATACTTTTGGAAAAATGTTCTGATGGTGGTGAGAGTAGAGCACGACTACCTCCGTGACGCAATTGGCTAGCGCGTTCGGCTGTTAACCAAAAGGTTGGAGGTTCGAGCCCTCCCATGAGCGGTGTGTCGCTTTTTTTTCTTTGCACTGATATCTTTGTAGAAGTGTTCTGACCGTAGTGAGAGTGGAGCACGAATGTCTCTGTGGCGCAATTGGCTAGCGCGTTCGGCTGTTAACCATAAGGTGGGAGGTTCGAACCCTCCCATGAGCAGTGTGTCTCTTTTTTTCTTTGCGCTGATACCTTTGAAAAAATGTTCTGATGGTGGTGAGAGTGGAGCACGACTACCTCCGTGACGCAATTGGCTAGCGCGTTCGGGTATTGACCAAAAGTATGGAGGTTCGAGCCCTCCCATGAGCGGTGTGTCTCTTTTTTTCTTTGCGCTGATAGCTTTGGAGAAATGTTCTGACGGTGGTGAGAGTGGAGCACGACTTTCTCCGTGGCGCAATCTGCTAGTGCGTCGGCTGTTAAGCAAAAGGTTAGAGGTTCGAGCCCTCTCGGAGCAGTGTGTCGCTTTTTTCTTTGCGCTGGTAGCTTTAGAGAAACGTTCTGACGCTGGTGAGAGTGCAGCGCGGTTGGGTCCGTGGTGCAATGGCTAGCGCGATCGGCTGTTAACCAAAAGGTCTGAAGTTCGAGCCCTCCCATGAGCGGTACGTGTGTCGCTTTTTTTTCTTTGCACTGATATTTTTGGAGAAGTGTTCTGACTGTGGTGAGAGTGGATCACGACTGTCTCCGTGAACGATTGGCTAGCGCGTTGGTCTGTTAACCAAAAGGATGGAGGTTTGAACCCTCCCATGAGCGGTGTGTTTTTTTTCTTTGCGCTGATACCTTTGTAAAAATGTTCTGTTGGTGGTGAGAGTGGAGCACAACTACCTCCGTGACGCAATTGGCTAGCACGTTCGGCTGTTCACCGAAAGGTTGGAGGTTCGAGCCCTCCCATGAGCGGTGTGTCTCTTTTTTTTGCACTGATATCTTTGGAGAAGTGTTCTGACCGTGGTGAGAGTGGAGCACTACTGTCTCCGTGGCGAAATTGGCTAGCGCGTTGGGCTGTTAACCAAAAGGTTGGAGGTTCGAATTCTGCCATGAGCGGTGTGTTGCTTTTTTTCTTTAAACTGATATCTTTGGAGAAGTGTTCTGACCGTGGTGAGAGTGAAGCACGACTGTCTCCATGGTGCAATTCGCTAGCGCGTTGGGCTGTTAACCAAGAGGTTGGAGGTTCGAACCCTCCCATGAGCGGTGTGTCTCTTTTTTTCTTTGCGCTGATACCTTTGGAAAAATGTTCTGATGGTGGTGTGAGTAGAGCACGACTACCTCCGTGACGCAATGGGCTAGCGCGTTGGGCTGTTAACCATAAGGTTGGAGGTTCGAACCCTCCCATGAGCAGTGTGTCTCTTTTTTTCTTTGCGCTAATACCTTTGAAAAAATGTTCTGATGGTGGTGAGAGTGGAGCACGACTACCTCCGTGAGGCAATTGGCTAGCGCGTTCGGGTATTGACCAAAAGTATGGAGGTTCGAGCCCTCCCGAGAGCTGTGTGTCTCTTTTTTTCTTTGCGCTGATAGCTTTGGAGAAATGTTCTGACGGTGGTGAGAGTGGAGCACGACTGTCTCCGTGGCGCAATCTGCTAGTGCGTCGGCTGTTAAGCAAAAGGTTAGAGGTTCGAGCCCTCTCGGAGCAGTGTGTCGCTTTTTTCTTTGCGCTGGTAGCTTTAGAGAAACGTTCTGACGCTGGTGAGAGTGCAGCGCGGTTGGGTCCGTGGTGCAATGGCTAGCGCGATCGGCTGTTAACCAAAAGCTCTGAAGTTCGAGCCCTCCCATGAGCGGTACGTGTGTCGCTTTTTTTTCTTTGCACTGATATCTTTGGAGAAGTGTTCTGACTGTGGTGAGAGTGGATCACGACTGTCTCCATGAACGATTGGCTAGCGCGTTGGTCTGTTAACCAAAAGGATGGAGGTTTGAACCCTCCCATGAGCGGTGTGTTTTTTTCTTTGCGCTGATACCTTTGTAAAAATGTTCTGTTGGTGGTGAGAGTGGAGCACAACTACCTCCGTGACGCAATTGGCTAGCACGTTCGGCTGTTCACCGAAAGGTTTGAGGTTCGAGCCCTCCAATGAGCGGTGTGTCTCTTTTTTTCTTTGCGCTGATACCTTTGGAAAAATGTTCTGATGGTGGTGAGAGTAGAGCACGACTACCTCCGTGACGCAATTGGCTATCGCGTTCGGCTGCTAACCAAAATGTTTGAGGTTCAAGACCTCCCATGAGCGGTGTGTCGCTTTTTTTTTGCACTGATATCTTTGGAGGAGTGTTCTGACCGTAGTGAGAGTGGAGCACGACTGTCTCCGTGGCGCAATCTGCTAGTGCGTCGGCTGTGAACCAAAAGGTTTGAGGTTCGAGCCCTCCCATGAGCGGTGTGTCGCTTTTTTTTCTTTGCACTGATATCTTTGTAGAAGTGTTCTGACCGTAGTGAGAGTGGAGCACGACTGTCTCCGTGGAGCAATTGGCTAGCGCGTTCGGCTGTTAACCAAAAGGTTGGAGGTTCGAGCCCTCGCACGAGCGGTGTGTTGCTTTTTTTTCTTTGCACTGATATCTTCGGAAAAGTGTTCTGACCGTGGTGAGAGTGGAACACGACTGTCTCCGTGGGACGATTGGCGAGCGCGTTGGTCTTTTAACCAAAAGGACGGAGGTTCGAACCCTCCCAAAAGCGGTGTGTCTCTTTTTTTCTTTGCGCTGATACCTTTGGAAAATTTTCTGATTGTGGTTAAAGTGGAGCATGACTACCTCCGTGACGGAATTTCTAGCGCGTTCGGCTGATAACCAAAAGGTTGGAGGTTCGAGCCCTCCCGAGAGCGGTGTGTCCCTTTTTTCTTTGCGCTGACAGCTATGGAGAAATGTTCCGACAGTGGTGAGAGTGGAGCACGACTGTCTCCGTGGCTCAATCTGCTAGTTCGTCGGCGTTTAAGCAAAGGTTGGAGGTTCGAGCCCTCCCCGGGAGCAGCGTGTCGCTTTTTTTCTTTGCGCTGATAGCTTTGGAGAAACGTTCCTACGGTGGTGAGAGTGGACCGCGGTTGGGTCCGTGGTGCAATGGCTAGCGCGATCGGCTGTTAACCAAAAGGTTGGAGGTTCTAGCCCTCCCATGAGCGGTGTGTCACTTTTTTTCTTTGCACTGATATCTTTGAAGAAGTGTTGTGACCGTGATGAGAGTGGAGCAGGAACTGTCTCCATGGCGCAATTGACTAGCGCGTTGGGCTCCTAACCAAAAGGATGGAGGTTCGAACCCTCCCATGAGCGGTGTGTCTCTTTTTTTCTTTGCGCTAATACCTTTGGAAAAATGTTCTGATGGTGGTGAGAGTAGAGCACGACTACCTCCGTGACGCAATTGGCTAGCGCGTTCGGCTGTTGACCAAAAGTTTGGAGGTTCGAGCCCTCCCGAGAGCGGTGTGTCGCTTTTTTTTGCACTGATATCTTTGGAGAAGTGTTCTGACCGTGGTGAGAGTGGAGCACTACTGTCTCCGTGGCGAAATTGGCTAGCGCGTTGGGCTGTTAACCAAAAGGTTGGAGGTTCGAATTCTGCCATGAGCGGTGTGTTGCTTTTTTTCTTTAAACTGATGTCTTTGGAGAAGTGTTCTGACCGTGGTGAGAGTGAAGCACGACTGTCTCCATGGCGCAATTGACTAGCGCGTTGGGCTCCTAACCAAAAGGCTGGAGGTTCGAACCCTCCCATGAGCGGTGTGTCTCTTTTTTTCTTTGCGCTGATACCTTTGGAAAAATGTTCCGATGGTGGTGAGAGTAGAGCATGACTACCTCCGTGACGCAATTGGCTAGCGCGTTCGGCTGTTGACCAAAAGTTTGGAGGTTCGAGCCCTCCCGAGAGCGGTATGTCGCTTTTTTTTCTTTGCACTGATATCTTTGGAGAAGTGTTCTGACCGTGGTGAGAGTGAAGCACGACTGTCTCCATGGTGCAATTCGCTAGCGCGTTGGGCTGTTAACCATAAGGTTGGAGGTTCGAACCCTCCCATGAGCAGTGTGTCTCTTTTTTTCTTTGCGCTGATACCTTTGAAAAAATGTTCTGATGGTGGTGAGAGTGGAGCACGACTATCTCCGTGACGCAATTGGCTAGCGCGTTCGGGTATTGACCAAAAGTATGGAGGTTCGAGCCCTCCCGAGAGCTGTGTATCTCTTTTTTTCTTTGCGCTGATAGCTTTGGAGAAATGTTCTGACGGTGGTGAGAGTGGAGCACGACTGTCTCCGTGGCGCAATCTGCTAGTGCGTCGGCTGTTAAGCAAAAGGTTTGAGGTTCGAGCCCTCCTGAGAGCGGTGTGTCTCTTTTTTTTCTTTGCGCTGATAGCTTTGGAGAAATGTTCTGACGGTGGTGAGAGTGGTGCACGACTGTTTCCGTGGCAGAATCGGCTAGCGCGATCAACTGTTATCCAAAAGGTTGGAGGTTCGAGCCCTCCCATGAGCGGTGTGTCGCTTTTTTTTCTTTGCACGGATATCTCTGGAGAAGTGTTCTGACCGTGGTGAGAGTGGATCACGACTGTCTCCGTGAGACGATTGGCTAGCGCGTTGGTCTCTTAACCAAAAGGATGGAGGTTTGAACCCTCCCATGAGC
Source organism: Rhipicephalus microplus (assembly GCF_043290135.1). NCBI lineage: Eukaryota > Metazoa > Arthropoda > Arachnida > Ixodida > Ixodidae > Rhipicephalus > Rhipicephalus microplus. The sequence goes on from NW_027464592.1 coordinate 8,977,786, forward strand.
GGTGTGTTTTTTTTTCTTCGCGCTGATACCTTTGGAAAAATGTTCTGTTGGTGGTGAGAGTTGAGCACAACTACCTCCGTGACGCAATTGGCTAGCACGTTCGGCTGTTCACCGAAAGGTTGGAGGTTCGAGCCCTCCCATGAGCGGTGTGTCTCTTTTTTTCTTTGCGCTGATACCTTTGGAAAAATGTTCTGATGGTGGTGAGAGTAGAGCACGACTATCTCCGTGACGCAATTGGCTATCGCGTTCGGCTGCTAACCAAAAGGTTTGAGGTTCGAGCCCTCCCATGAGCGGTGTGTCGCTTTATTTCTTTGCACTGATATCTTTGGAGAAGTGTTCTGTCCGTAGTGAGAGTGGAGCACGACTGTCTCCGTGGCGCAATCTGCTAGTGCGTCGGCTGTTAGCCAAAAGGTTGGAGGTTCGAGCCCTCCCATGAGCGGTGTGTCGCTTTATTTCTTTGCACTGATATCTTTGGAGAAGTGTTCTGTCCGTAGTGAGAGTGGAGCACGACTGTCTCCGTGGCGCAATCTGCTAGTGCGTCGGTTGTTAACCAAAAGGTTGGAGGTTCGAGCCCTCCCACGAGCGGTGTGTCGCTTTTTTTTCTTTGCACTGATATCTTGGAAGTGTTCTGACCGTGGTGAGAGTGGAACACGACTGTCTCCGTGGGACGATTGGTGAGCGCGTTGGTCTGTTAACCAAAAGGATGGAGGTTCGAACCCTCCCAAAAGCGGTGTGTCTCTTTTTTTCTTTGCGCTGATACCTTTGGAAAATTTTCTGATTGTGGTTAAAGTGGAGCATGACTACCTCCGTGACGGAATTTCTAGCGCGTTCGGCTGATAACCAAAAGGGTGGAGGTTCGAGCCCTCCCGAGAGTGGTGTGTCCCTTTTTTCTTTGCGCTGACAGCTATGGAGAAATGTTCCGACAGTGGTGAGAGTGGAGCACGACTGTCTCCGTGGCTCAATCTGCTAGTTCGTCGGCTCTTAAGCAAAGGTTGGAGGTTCGAGCCCACCCCGCGAGCAGCGTGTCGCTTTTTTTCTTTGCGCTGATAGCTTTGGAGAAACGTTCCTACGGTGGTGAGAGTGGACCGCGGTAGGGTCCGTGGTGCAATGGCTAGCGCGATCGGTTGTTAACCAAAAGGTTGGAGGTTCTAGCCCTCCCATGAGCGGTGTGTCACTTTTTTTCTTTGCACTGATATCTTTGAAGAAGTGTTGTGACCATGATGAGAGTGGAGCAGGAACTGTCTCCATGGCGCAAATGACTAGCGCGTTGGGCTCCTAACCAAAAGGATGGAGGTTCGAACCCTCCCATGAGCGGTGTGTCTCTTTTTTTCTTTGCGCTGATACCTTTGGAAAATTGTTCTGATTGTGGTGAGAGTAGAGCACGACTACCTCCGTGACGCAATTGGCTCGCGCGTTCGGCTGTTGACCAACAGTTTGGAGGTTCGAGCCCTCCCGAGAGCGGTGTGTCGCTTTTTTTTGCACTGATATCTTTGGAGAAGTGTTCTGACCGTGGTGAGAGTGGAGCACTACTGTCTCCGTGGCGAAATTGGCTAGCGCGTTGGGCTGTTAACCAAAAGGTTGCAGGTTCGAATTCTTCCATGAGCGGTGTGTTGCTTTTTTTCTTTAAACTGATATCTTTGGAGAAGTGTTCTGACCGTGGTGAGAGTGAAGCACGACTGTCTCCATGGTGCAATTCGCTAGCGCGTTGGGCTGTTAACCAAGAGGTTGGAGGTTCGAACCCTCCCATGAGCGGTGTGTCTCTTTTTTTCTTTGCGCTGATACCTTTGGAAAAATGTTCTGATGGTGGTGAGAGTAAAGCACGACGACCTCCGTGACGCAATTGGCTAGCGCGTTGGGCTGTTAACCATAAGGTTGGAGGTTCGACCCCTCCCATGAGCAGTGTGTCTCTTTTTTTCTTTGCGCTGATACCTTTGAAAAAATGTTCTGATGGTGGTGAGAGTGGAGCACGACTACGTCCGTGACGCAATTGGCTAGCGCGTTCGGGTGTTGAGCAAAAGCATGGAGGTTCGAGCCCTCCTGAGAGCTGTGTGTCTCTTTTTTTCTTTGCGCTGATAGCTTTGGAGAAATGTTCTGACGGTGGTGAGAGTGGAGCACTACTGTCTCCGTGGCGCAATCTGCTAGTGCGTCGGCTGTTAAGCAAAAGGTTTGAGGTTCGAGCCCTCCTGAGAGCGGTGTGTCTTTTTTTTCTTTGCGCTGATAGCTTTGGAGAAATGTTCTGACGGTGGTGAGAGTGGCGCACGACTGTTTCCGTGGCAGAATCGGCTAGCGCGATCAACTGTTATCCAAAAGGTTGGAGGTTCGAGCCCTCCCATGAGCGGTGTGTCGCTTTTTTTTCTTTGCACTGATATCTCTGGAGAAGTGTTCTGACCGTGGTGAGGGTGGATCACGACTGTCTCCGTGGGACGATTGGCTAGCGCGTTGGTCTCTTAACCAAAAGGATGGAGGTTTGAACCCTCCCATGAGCGGTGTGTTTTTTTTTCTTTGCGCTGATACCTTTGTAAAAATGTTCTGTTGGTGGTGAGAGTTGAGCACAACTACCTCCGTGACGCAATTTGCTAGCACGTTCGGCTGTTCACCGAAAGGTTGGAGGTTCGAGCCCTCCCATGAGCGGTGTGTCTCTTTTTTTCTTTGCGCTGATACCTTTGGAAAAATGTTCTGATGGTGGTGAGAGTAGAGCACGACTACCTCCGTGACGGAATTGGCTATCGCGTTCGGCTGCTAACCAAAAGGTTGGAGGTTCGAGCCCTCCCATGAGCGGTGTGTCGCTTTATTTCTTTGCACTGATATCTTTGGAGAAGTGTTCTGACCGTAGTGAGAGTGGAGCACGACTGTCTCCGTGGCGCAATCTGCTAGTGCGTCGGCTGTTAACCAAAAGGTTGGAGGTTCGAGCCCTCCCATGAGCGGTGTGTCGCTTTTTTTTCTTTGCACTGATATCTTTGTAGAAGTGTTCTGACCGTAGTGAGAGTGGAGCACGACTGTCTCCGTGGCGCAATTGGCTAGCGCGTTCGGCTGTTAACCAAAAGGTTGGAGGTTCGAGCCCTCCCACGAGCGGTTGTCGCTTTTTTTTCTTTGCACTGATATCTTTGGAGAAGTGTTCGGACCGTGGTGAGAGTGGAACACGACTGTCTCCGTGGGACGATTGGCGAGCGCGTTGGTCTGTTAACCAAATGAATGGAGGTTCGAACCCTCCCAAAAGCGGTGTGTCTCTTTTTTTCTTTGCGCTGATACCTTTGGAAAATTTTCTGATTGTGGTGAGAAAAGAGCACGACTACCTCCGTGACGCAATTGGCTAGCGCGGTCGGCTGTTAACCAAAAGGTTGGAGGTTCGAGCCCTCCCACGAGCGGTGTGTCGCTTTTTTTCTTTGCACTGATATCTTTGGAGAAGTGTTCTGACCGTGGTGAGAGTGGAGCACGACTGTCTCCATGGGACGATTGGCTGGCGCGTTGGTCTGTTAACCAAAATGATGGAGGTTCGAACCCTCCCATGAGCAGTGTGTCTCCTTTTTTCTTTGCGCTGATACCTTTGAAAAATTGTTCTGATGGTGGTGAGAGTGGAGCACGACTACCTCCGTGACGCAATTGGATAGCGCGTTCGGCTGTTAATCAAAAGGATGGAGGTTCGAGCCCTCCCGAGAGCGGTGTGTCTCTTTTTTTTCTTTGCGCTGATAGCTTTGGAGAAATGTTCTGACGGTGGTGAGAGTGGAGCACGACTGTCTCCGTGGCGCAATCTGCTAGTGCGTCGGCTGTTAAGCAAAAGGTTAGAGGTTCGAGCCCTCTCGGAGCAGTGTGTCGCTTTTTTCTTTGCGCTGGTAGCTTTAGAGAAACGTTCTGACGCTGGTGAGAGTGCAGCGTGGTTGGGTGCGTGGTGCAATGGCTAGCGCGATCGGCTGTTAACCAAAAGGTCTGAGGTTCGAGCCCTCCCATAAGCGGTGTGTCGCTTTCTTTTTTCTTTGCACTGATATCTTTGGAGAAGTGTTCTGACTGTGGTGAGAGTGGATCACGACTGTCTGCGTGGGACGATTAGCTAGCGCGTTGGTCTGTTAACCAAAAGGATGGAGGTTTGAACCCTCCCATGAGCGGTGTGTTTTTTTTCTTTGCGCTGATACCTTTGGAAAAATGTTCTGTTGGTGGTGAAAGTGGAGCACAACTACCTCCGTGACGCAATTGGCTAGCACGTTCGGCTGTTCACCGAAAGGTTGGAGGTTCGAGCCCTCCCATGAGCGATGTGTCTCTTTTTTTCTTTGCGCTGATACCTTTGGAAAAATGTTCTGATGGTGGTGAGAGTAGAGAACGACTACCTCCGTGACGCAATTGGCTATCGCGTTCGGCTGCTAACCAAAATGTTTGAGGTTCGAGACCTCCCATGAGTGGTGTGTCGCTTTTTTTCTTTGCACTGATATCTTTGGAGAAGTGTTCTGACCGTAGTGAGAGTGGAGCACGACTGTCTCCGTGGCGCAATCTGCTAGTGCGTCGGCTGTTAACCAAAAAGGTTTGAGGTTCGAGCCCTCCCACGAGCGGTGTGTCGCTTTTTTTCTTTGCACTGATATCTTCGGAGAAGTGTTCTGACCGTGGTGAGAGTGGAACACGACTGTCTCCGTGGGACGATTGGCGAGCGCGTTGGTCTGTTAACCAAAAGGATGGAGGTTCGAGCCCTCCCAAAAGCGGTGTGTCTCTTTTTTTCTTTGCGCTGATACCTTTGGAAAATTTTCTGATTGTGGTTAAAGTGGAGCATGACTACCTCCGTGACGGAATTTCTAGCGCGTTCGGCTGATAACCAAAAGGTTGGAGGTTCGAGCCCTCCCGAGAGCGGTGTGTCCCTTTTTTCTTTGCGCTGACAGCTATGGAGAAATGTTCCGACAGTGGTGAGAGTGGAGCACGACTGTCTCCGTGGCTCAATCTGCTAGTTCGTCGGCTGTTAAGCAAAGGTTGGAGGTTCGAGCCCTCCCCGGGAGCAGCGTGTCGCTTTTTTTCTTTGCGCTGATAGCTTTGGAGAAACGTTCCTACGGTGGTGAGAGTGGACCGCGGTTGGGTCCGTAATGCAATTGCTAGCGCGATCGGCTGTTAACCAAAAGGTTGGAGGTTCTAGCCCTCCCATGAGCGGTGTGTCACTTTTTGTCTTTGCACTGATATCTTTGAAGAAGTCTTGTGACCGTGATGAGAGTGGAGCAGGAACTGTCTCCATGGCGCAATTGACTAGCGCGTTGGGCTCCTAACCAAAAGGATGGAGGTTCGAACCCTCCCATGAGCGGTGTGTCTCTTTTTTTCTTTGCGCTGATACCTTTGGAAAAATGTTCTGATGGTGGTGAGAGTAGAGCACGACTACCTACGCGACACAATTGGCTAGCGCGTTCGGCTGTTGACCAAAAGTTTGGAGGTTCGAGCCCTCCCGAGAGTGGTGTGTCGCTTTTTTTTGCACTGATATCTTTGGAGAAGTGTTCTGACCGTGGTGGGAGTGGAGCACTACTGTCACCGTGGCGAAATTGGCTAGCGCGTAGGGCTGCTGACCAATAGGTTGGAGGTTCGAATTCTGCCATGAGCGGTGTGTTGCTTTTTTTCTTTAAACTTATATCTTTGGAGAAGTGTTCTGACCGTGGTGAGAGTGAAGCACGACTGTCTCCATGGTGCAATTCGCTAGCGCGTTGGGCTGTTAACCAAGAGGTTGGAGGTTCGAATCCTCCCATGAGCGGTGTGTCTCTTTTTTTCTTTGCGCTGATACCTTTGGAAAAATGTTCTGATGGTGGTGAGAGTAGAGCACGACTACCTCCGTGACGCAATTGGCTAGCGCGTTGGGCTGTTAACCATAAGGTTGGAGGTTCGAACCCTCCCAAGGCAGTGTGTCTCTTTTTTTCTTTGCGCTGATACCTTTGAAAAAATGTTCTGATGGTGGTGAGAGTGGAGCACGACTACGTCCGTGACGCAATTGGCTAGCGCGTTCGGGTTTTGAGCAAAAGTATGGAGGTTCGAGCCCTCCCGAGAGCTGTGTGTCTCTTTTTTTCTTTGCGCTGAGAGCTTTGGAGAAATGTTCTGACGGTGGTGAGAGTGGAGCACTACTGTCTCCGTGGCGCAATCTGCTAGAGCGTCGGCTGTTAAGCAAAAGGTTTGAGGTTCGAGCCCTCCTGAAAGCGGTGTGTCTCTTTTTTTTCTTTGCGCTGATAGCTTTGGAGAAATGTTCTGACGGTGGTGAGAGAGGCGCACGACTGTTTCCGTGGCAGAATCGGCTAGCGGGATCAACTGTTATCCAAAAGGTTGGAGGTTCGAGCCCTCCCATGAGCGGTGTGTCGCTTTTTTTTCTTTGCACTGATATCTCTGGAGAAGTGTTCTGACCGTGGTGAGAGTGGATCACAACTGTCTCCGTGGGACGATTGGCTAGCGCGTTGGTCTCTTAACCAAAAGGATGGAGGTTTGAACCCTCCCATGAGCGGTGTGTTTTTTTTCTTTGCGCTGATACCTTTGGAAAAATGTTCTGTTGGTGGTGAGAGTTGAGCACAACTACCTCCGTGACGCAATTGGCTAGCACGTTCGGCTGTTCACCGAAAGGTTGGAGGTTCGAGTCCTCCCATGAGCGGTGTGTCTCTTTTTTTCTTTGCGCTGATACCTTTGGAAAAATGTTCTGATGGTGGTGAGAGTAGAGCACGACTACCTCCATGACGCAATTGGCTATCGCGTTCGGCTGCTAACCAAAAGGTTGGAGGTTCGAGCCCTCCCATGAGCGGTGTGTCGCTTTATTTCTTTGCACTGTTATCTTTGGAGAAGTGTTCTGACCGTAGTGAGAGTGGAGCACGACTGTCTCCGTGGCGCAATATGCTAGTGCGTCGGCTGTTAACCAAAAGGTTGGAGGTTCGAGCCCTCCCATGAGCGGTGTGTCGCTTTTTTTTCTTTGCACTGATATCTTTGTAGAAGTGTTCTGACCATAGTGAGAGTGGAGCACGACTGTCTCCGTGGCGCAATTGGCTAGCGCGTTCGGCTGTTAACCAAAAGATTGGAGGTTCGAGCCCTCCCACGAGCAGTGTGTCGCTTTTTTTTTCTTTGCACTGATATCTTCGGAGAAGTAATCTGACCGTGGTGAGAGTGGAACACGACTGTCTCCGTGGGACGATTGGCGAGCGCGTTGGTCTGTTAACCAAAAGGATGGAGGTTTGAACCCTCCCAAAAGCGGTGTGTCTCTTTTTTTCTTTGCGCTGATACCTTTGGAAAATTTTCTGATTGTGGTTAAAGTGGAGCATGACTACCTCCGTGACGGAATTTCTAGCGCGTTCGGCTGATAACCAAAAGGTTGGAGGTTCGAGCCCTCCCGAGAGCGGTGTGTCCCTTTTTTCTTTGCGCTGACACCTATGGAGAAATGTTCCGACAGTGGTGAGAGTGGAGCACGACTGTCTCCGTGGCTCAATCTGCTAGTTCGTCGGCTGTTAAGCAAAGGTTGGAGGTTCGAGCCCACCCCGGGAGCAGCGTGTCGCTTTTTTTCTTTGCGCTGATAGCTTTGGAGAAACGTTCCTACGGTGGCTAGAGTGGACCGCGGTTGGGTCCGTGGTGCAATGGCTAGCGCGATCGGCTGTTAACCAAAAGGTTGGAGGTTCTAGCCCTCCCATGAGCGGTGTGTCACTTTTTTTCTTTGCACTGATATCTTTGAAGAAGTGTTGTGACCGTGATGAGAGTGGAGCAGGAACTGTCTCCATGGCGCAATTTACTAGCGCGTTGGACTTCTAACCAAAAGGATGGAGGTTCGAACCCTCCCATGAGCGGTGTGTCTCTTTTTTTCTTTGCGCTGATACCTTTAGAAAAATGTTCTGATGGTGGTGAGAGTAGAGCACGACTACCTCCGTGACGCAATTGGCTAGCGCGTTCGGCTGTTGACCAAAAGTTTGGAGGTTCGAGCCCTCCCGAGAGCGGTGTGTCGCTTTTTTTGCAGTGATATCTTTGGAGAAGTGTTCTGACCGTGGTGAGAGTGGAGCACTACTGTCTCCGTGGCGAAATTGGCTAGCGCGTTGGGCTGTTAACCAAAAGGTTGGAGGTTCGAATTCTGCCATGAGCGGTGTGTTGCTTTTTCTCTATAAACTGATATCTTTGGAGAAGTGTTCTGACCGTGGTGAGAGTGAAGCACGACTGCCTCCATGGTGCAATTCGCTAGCGCGTTGGGCTGTTAACCAAGAGGTTGGAGGTTCGAACCCTCCCATGAGCGGTGTGTCTCTTTTTTTCTTTGCGCTGATACCTTTGGAAAAATGTTCTGATGGTGGTGAGAGTAGAGCACGACTACCTCCGTGACGCAATTGGCTAGCGCGTTGGGCTGTTAACCATAAGGTTGGCGATTCGACCCCTCCCATGAGCAGTGTGTCTCTTTTTTTCTTTGCGCTGATACCTTTGGAAAAATATTCTGATGGTGGTGAGAGTAGAGCGCGACTACCTCCGTGACGCAATTGGCTAGCGCGTTCGGCTGTTAACCAAAAGGTTGGAGGTTCGAGCCCTCCCATGAACGGTGTGTCGCTTTTTTTCTTTGCACTGATATCTTTGGAGAAATGTTCTGACCGTAGTGAGAATGGAGCACGAATGTCTCTGTGGCGCAATTGGCTAGCGCGTTGGGCTGTTAACCATAAGGTTGGAGGTTCGAACCCTCCCATGAGCAGTGTGTCTCTTTTTTTCTTTGCGCTGATACCTTTGAAAAAATGTTCTGATGATGGTAAGAGTGGAGCACGACTACGTCCGTGACGCAATTGGCTAGCGCGTTCGGGTGTTGAGCAAAAGTATGGAGGTTCGAGCCCTCCCGAGAGCTGTGTGTCTCTTTTTTTCTTTGCGCTGATAGCTTTGTAGAAATGTTCTGACGGTGGTGAGAGTGGAGCACTACTGTCTCCGTGGCGCAATGTGCTAGTGCGTCGGCTGTTAAGCAAAAGGTTTGAGGTTCGAGCCCTCCTCAGAGCGGTGTGTCTATTTTTTTTCTTTGCGCTGATAGCTTTGGAGAAATGTTCTGACGGTGGTGAGAGTGGCGCACGACTGTTTCCGTGGCAAAATCGGCTAGCGCGATCAACTGTTATCCAAAAGGTTGGAGGTTCGAGCCCTCCCGAGAGCGGTGTGTCTCTTTTTTTTCTTTGCGCTGATAACTTTGGAGAAATGTTCTGACGGGGGTGAGAGTGGAGCCCGACTGTCTCCGTGGTGCGATCTGCTAGTGCGTCGGCTGTTAACCAAAAGGTTGGAGGTTCGAGCCCTCCCACGAGCGGTGTGTCGCTTTTTTTTCTTTGCACTGATATCTTTGGAGAAGTGTTCTGACCGTGGTTAGAGTGGAGCACGACTGTCTCCATGGAACGATTGGCTGGCGCGTTGGTCTGTTAACCAAAATGATGGAGGTTCGAACCCTCCCAAAAGCGTGGTGTCTCTTTTTTTCTTTGCGCTGATACCTTTGGAAAAATGTTCTGATTGTAGTGAAAGTGGAGCATGACTACCTCCGTGACGCAATTGGATAGCGCGTTCGGCTGTTAATCAAAAGGATGGAGGTTCGAGCCCTCCCAAGAGCGGTGTGTCTCTTTTTTTTTTCTTTGCACTGATAGCTTTGGAGAAATGTTCTGACGGTGGTGAGAGTGGAGCACGACTGTCTCCGTGGCGCAATCTGCTAGTGCGTCGGCTGTTAAGCAAAAGGTTGGAGGTTCGAGCCCTCCCGGACCAGTCTGTCGCTTTTTTCTTTGCGCAGATGGCTTTATAGAAACGTTCTGACGCTGGTGAGAGTGGAGCGCGGTTGGGTCCGTGGTGCAATGGCAAGCGCGATCGGCTGTTAACCAAAAGGTTGGAGGTTCGAGCCCTCCCATGAGCAGTGTGTCGCTTTTTTTTTCTTTGCACTGATATCTTTGGAGAAGTGTTCTGACCGTGGTGAGAGTGGAGCACGACTGTCTCCGTGGGACGATTGGCTAGCGCGTTGGTCTGTTAACCAAAAGGATGGAGGTTTGAACCCTCCCATGAGACGTGTGTTTTTTTTTCTTTGCGCGGATACTTTTGGAAAAATGTTCTGTTGGTGGTGAGAGTGGATCACGACTACCTCCGTGACGCAATTGGCTAGCACGTTCGGCTGTTTACCGAAAGGTTGGAGGTTCGAGCCCTCCCATCAGCGGTGTGTCTCTTTTTTTCTTTGCGCTGATACCTTTGGAAAAATGTTCTGATGGTGGTGAGAGTAGAGCACGACAACCTCCGTGACGCAATTGGCTATCGCGTTCGGCTGCTAACCAAAAGGTTGGAGGTTCGAGCCCTCCCATGAGCGGTGTGTCGCTTTTTTTCTTTGCACTGATATCTTTGGAGAAGTGTTCTGACCGTAGTGAGAGTGGAGCACGGATGTCACCGTGGCGCAATCTGCAAGTGCGTCAGCTGTTAACCAAAAGGTTGGAGGTTCAAGCCCTCCCATGAGCGGTGTGTCGCTTTTTTTTCTTTGCACTGATATCTTTGTAGAATTGTTCTGACCGTAGTGAGAGTGGAGCACGACTGTCTCCGGGGCGCAATTGGCTAGCGCGTTCGGCTGTTAACCAAAATGTTGGAGGTTCGAGCCCTCCCACGAGCGGTGTGTCGCTTCTTTTTCTTTGCACTAATATTTTTGGAGAAGTGTTCTGACCGTGGTGAGAGTGGAACACGACTGTCTCCGTGGGACGATTGGCGAGCGCGTTGGTCTGTTAACCAAAAGGATGGAGGTTCGAACCCTCCCAAAAGCGGTGTGTCTCTGTTTTAGGGGCGAAGCTCCTTAGGGTGTGGGCTGTGCGTCCCCTGTAGCCTGTATGTAGCCACCTCTAGTTTAGTTCTTGCAGTGTTCACTAGATGGCGGTAGCGTCCCCTGTATGTAGCCATCTCTCGTTTAGTTCTTGTAGTGTTTACTAGATGGTGGTACTTGTAGCTGATGATGAAAAGATGCAAGATGTTATAAACTAGAAAGCGGTACTTGTAGTTGATGAAAGACGCGAGATCTTATAAAATAGGAATGATGTCACATATGGCGCGTGTCATTGGTTGAAGGCAATCGTTCGATTTAGTGCGGCGACGTACGCTAGGGGGAGCGATGTAATAAAGTCGAGTGGGCAAAATGTACAGAGGATTCATGGTTTACCAGGTTTTTCTCCGGAGCTTCACCCACTCATCATCATTCACTTCGTGGATATGGCGGAATTTTTCTTTGCGCTGATACCTTTGGAAAATTTTCTGATTGTGGTGAAAGTGGAGCATGACTACCTTCGTGACGCAATTGGCTAGCGCGTTCGGCTGATAATCAAAAGGTTGGAGGTTCGAGCCCTCCCGAGAGCTGTGTGTCCCTTTTTTCTTTGCGCTGACAGCTATGGAGAAATGTTCCGACAGTGGTGAGAGTGGAGCACGACTGTCTCCGTGGCTCAATCTGCTAGTTCGTCGGCTGTTAAGCAAAAGGTTGGAGGTTCGAGCCCTCCCCGGGAGCAGCGTGTCGCTTTTTTTTTTTGCGCTGATAGCTTTGGAGAAACGTTCTTACGGTGGTGAGAACGGACCGCGGTTGGGTCCGTGGTGCAATGGCTAGAGAGATCGGCTGTTAACCAAAAGGTTGGAGGTTCTAGCCCTCCCATGAGCGGTGTGTCACTTTTTTTCTTTGCACTGATATCTTTGAAGAAGTGTTGTGACCGTGATGAGAGTGGAGCAGGAACTGTCTCCATGGCGCAATTGGCTAGCGCGTTGGGCTGTTAACCAAAAGGCTCGAGGTTCGAACCCTCCCATGAGCGGTGTGTCTCTTTTTTTCTTTGCGCTGATACCTTTGGAAAAATGTTCTGATGGTGGTGAGAGTAGAGCACGACTACCTCCGTGACGCAATTGGCTAGCGCGTTCGGCTGTTGACCAAAAGTTTGGAGGTTCGAGCCCTCCAGAGAGCGGTGTGTCGCTTTTTTTTCTTTGCACTGATATCTTTGGAGAAGTGTTCTGACCGTGGTGAGAGTGGAGCACTACTGTCTCCGTGGCGAAATTGGCTAGCGCGTTGAACTGTTAGCCAAAAGGTTGGAGGTTCGAATTCTGCCTTGAGCGGTGTGTTCCTTTTTTTCTTTAAACTGATATCTTTTGAGAAGTGTTCTGACCGTGGTGAGAGCGAAGCACGACTGTCTCCATGGTGCAATTCGCTAGCGCGTTGGGCTGTTAACCAAAAGGTTGGAGGTTCGAACCCTCCCATGAGCGGTGTGTCTCTTTTTTTCTTTGCGCTGATACCTTTGGAAAAATGTTCTGATGGTGGTGAGAGTAGAGCACGACTACCTCCGTGACGCAATTGGCTAGCGCGTTCGGCTGTTAACCAAAAGGTTGGAGGTTCGAGCCCTTCCATGAGCGGTGTGTCGCTTTTTTTCTTTGCATTGATATCTTTGGAGAAATGTTCTGACCGTAGTGAGAGTGGAGCACGAATGTCTCTGCGGCGCAATTGGCTAGCGCGTTGGGCTGTTAACCTTAAGGTTGGAGGTTCGAACCCTCCCATGAGCAGTGTGTCTCTTTTTTTCTTTGCGCTGATACCTTTGAAAAAATTTTCTGATGGTGGTGAGAGTGGAGCACGACTACCTCCGTGACGCAATTGGCTAGCGCAATTGGGCGTTGACAAAAAGTATGGACGTTCGAGCCCTCCCGAGAGCTGTGTGTCTCTTTTTTTCTTTGCGCTGATAGCTTTGGAGAAATGTTCTGACGGTGGTGAGAGTGGAGCACTACTGTCACCGTGGCGCAATCTGCTAGTGCGTCGGCTGTTAAGCAAAAGGTTTGAGGTTCGAGCCCTCCTGAGAGCGGTGTGTCTCTTTTTTTTCTTTGCGCTGATAGCTTTGGAGAAATTTATGACGGTGGTGAGAGTGGCGCACGACTGTTTCCGTGGCAGAATCGGCTAGCGCGATCAACTGTTATCCAAAAGGTTGGAGGTTCGAGCCCTCCCGAGAGCGGTGTGTCTCCTTTTTTTTCTTTGCGCTGATAGCTTTGGAGAAATGTTCTAACGGTGGTGAGAGTGGAGCACGACTGTCTCCGTAGCGCAATCTGCTAGTGCGTCGGCTGTTAACCAAATGGTTGGAGATTCAAGCCCTCCCAGGAGCAGTGTGTTGCTTTTTTTCTTTGCGCTGATAGCCTTGGAGAAACGTTGTGACGGTGGTGAGAGTGGAGCACGACTGTCTCTGTTGCGCAATTGGCTAGCGCGTTGGGCTGTTAACAAAAAGGTTGGAGGTTCAAACCCTCCCATGAGCGGTGTGTCTCTTTTTTTCTTGCGCTGATACCTTTGGAAAAATGTTCTGATTTTGGTGAGAGTGGAGCACGACTACCTCCGTGACGCAATTGGCTAGCGCGTTCGGCTGTTAATCAAAAGGTTGGAAGTTCGAGCCCTCCCGAGAGTGGTCTGTCTGTTTTTTTTTGCGCTGATAGCTTTGGAGAAATGTTCTGATGGTGGTGAGAGTGGAGCACGACTACTTCCGTGACGCAATTGGCTAGCGCGTTCGGCTGTTAATCAAAAGGTTGGAAGTTCGAGCCCTCCAGAGAGCGGTGTGTCTCTTTTTTTTGCGCTGATAGCTTTGGAGAAATGTTCTGACGGTGGTGAAAGTGGAGCGTGACTCTCTCCGTGGCGCAGTCTGCTTGTGCGTCGGCTGTTAAGCAAAAAGTTGGAGGTTCGACCCTCCCGCGAGCAGTGTGTCGCTTTTTTTCTTTGCGCTGATAGCATTGGAGAAACGTTCTGACGGTGCTGAGAGTGGAGCGCGGTTGGGTCCAAGGTGCAATGGCTAGCGCGATTGGCTGTTAACCAAAAGGTTGGAGGTTCGAGCCCTCCCATGAGCGGTGTGGCGCTTTTTTTTTCTTTGCACTGATATCTTTGGAGAAGTGTTCTGACCATGGTGAGAGTGGAGCCCGAACTGTCTCCATGGCGCAATTGGCTAGCGCGTTGGCTTGTTAACCAAAAGGCTGGAGGTTTGAACCCTCCCATGAGCGGTGTGTTTTTTTTCTTTGCACTGATACCTTTGCAAAAATGTTCTGATGGTGGTGAGAGTGGAGCATGACTACCTCCGTGACGCAATTGGCTAGCACGTTCGGCTGTTCACCGAAAGGTTGGAGGTTCGAGCCCTCCCGAGAGCGGTGTGTCTCTTTTTTTCTTTGCGCTGATAGCTTTGGAGAAATATTCTGATGGTAGTGAGAGTGGAGCACGACTGTCTCCGTGGCGCAATCTGCTAATGCGTCGGCTATTAATCAAAAGGTTGGAGGTTCGAGCCCTCCCAGGAGCAGTGTGTCGCTTTTTTTCTTTGTGCTGATAGCCTTGGAGAAACGTTCTGACGGTGGTGAGAGCGGAGCCTGACTATCTCTGTTGCGCAATTGGCTAGCGCGTTGGGCTGTTAACGAAAAGGTTGGAGGTTCGAACCCTCCCATGAACGGTGTGTCTCTTTTTTCTTTGCGCTGATACATTTGGAAAATTGTTCTGATGGTGGTGAGAGTGGAGCACCACTACCTCCGTGACGCAATTGGCTAGCGCGTTCGGGTATTCACCAAAATTTGGAGGTTCGATCCCTTCCGAGAACTGTGTGTCTCTTTTTTTCTTTGCGCTGATAGCTTTGGAGAAATATTCTGACAGTAGTGAGAGTGAAGCACTACTGTCTCCATGGCGCAATCTGCTAGTGCGTCGGCTGTTAGGCAAAAGGTTTGAGGTTCGAGCCCTCCTGAGAGCGGTGTGTCTCTTTTTTTCTTTGCGCTGATAGCTTGGAGAAATGTTCTGACGGTGGTGAGTGTGGCGCACGACTGTTTCCGTGGCAGAATCGCCTAGCGCGATCAACTGTTATCCAAAAGGTTGGAGGTTCGAGCCCTCCCGAGAGCGGTGTGTCTCTTTTTTTTCTTTGATTGATTTTATTTGATATGTGGGGTTTAACGTCCCAAAACCACCATATGATTATGAGAGACGCCGTAATGGAGGGCTGCGGAAATTTTGACCACCTGGGGTTCTTTAACGTGCACCCAAATTTGAGCACACGGGCCTACAACATTTCCGCCTCCATCGGAAATGCAGCCGCCGCAGCCGGGATCTTTTTTTTTTGCACTGATATCTTTGTAGAAGTGTTCTGACTGTGGTGAGAGTGGAGCACGACTGTCTCCGTGGCACAATTGGCTAGGGCGTTCGGCTGTTAACCAAAAGGTTGCAGGTTCGAACCCTCCCATGAGCGGTGTGTTGCTTTTTTTCTTTGCACTGATATCTTTGGAGAAGTGTTCTGACCATAGTGAGAGTGGAGCACGAATCTCTCCGTGGCGCAATTGGCCAGCGCGTTGGGCTGTTAACCATAAGTTTGGAGGTTCGAACCCTCCCATGAGCAGTGTGTCTCTTTTTTTCTTTGCGCTGATGCCTTTTAAAAAGTGTTCTGATGGTGGTGAGAGTGGAGCACGACTACCTCCGTGACGCAATTGGCTAGCGCGTTCGAGTGTTGACCAAAAGTTTGGAGGTTCGAGCCCTCCCGAGAGCTGTGTGTCTCTTTTTTTCTTTGCGATGATAGCTTTGGAGAAATGTTCTGACGGTGATGAGAGTGGAGCACTACTGTCTCCGTGGCGCAATCTGCTAGTGCGTCGGCTGTTAAGCAAAAGGTTTGAGGTTCGAGCCTTCCTGAGACCGGTGTGTCTCTTTTTTTTTCTTTGCGCTGATAGCTTTGGAGAAATGTTCTGAAGGTGGTGAGAGTGGCGCACGACTGTTTCCGTGGCAGAATCGGCTAGCGCGATCAACTGTTATCCAAAAGGTTGGAGGTTCGAGCCCTCCCGAGAGCGGTGTGTCTCTTTTTTTTCTTTGCACTGATAGCTTTGGAGAAATGTTCTAACAGTGGTGAGAGAGGAGAACTACTGTCTTCGTGGCGCAATTGGCTAGCGCGTTCGCCTGTTAACCAAAAAGTTGCAAGTTCGAACCCTCCCATGAGCGGTGTGTCTCTTTTTTTCTTTGCGCTGATACCTTTGGAAAAAAGTTCTGATGGTGGTGAGAGTAGAGCACGACTACCTCCGTGACGCAATTGGCAAGCGCGTTCGGCTGATAACCAAAAGGTTGGAGGTTCGAGCCCTCCCGAGAGCGGTGTGTCTTTTTTCTTTGCGCTGATAGCTTTGGAGAAATGTTCTGATGGTGGTTAGAGTGGAGCACGACTGTCTCCGTGGCGCAACTGCTAGTGCGTCGGCTGTTAAGCAAAAGGATGGAGGTTCGAACCCTCCCATGAGCGGTGTGTCTCTTTTTTTTCTTTGCACTGATAGCTTTGGAGAAATGTTCTGACGGTGGTAAAAGTGGAGCAAGGCTGTCTCCGTGGCTAAATCTGCTAGTGCGTCGGCTGTTAAGCAAAAGGTTGGAGGTTCGAGCCCTCCCGAGAGCAGTGTGTCTCTTTTTTTTTCTTTGCGCTGATAGCTTTGGAGAAATGTTCTGACGGTGGTGAGAGTGGAGCACGACTGTTTCCGTGGCAGAATCAGCTAGCGCGATCAACAGATATCAAAAAGGTTTGAGGTTTGAGCCCTCCCGAAAGCGGTGTGTCTTTTTTCTTTGCGCTGATAGCTTTGGAGAAATGTTCTGACAGTGGTGAAAGTGGAGCACGACTGTCTCCGTGGCGCAATGTGCTAGTGTGTCGGCTGTTAACCAAAAGGTTGGAGGTTCGAGCCCTCCCAAGAGCGGTGTGTCGCTTTTTTTTCTTTGCACTGATATCTTTGTAGAAGTGTTCTGACCGTGTTGAGAGTGGAGCACGACTCTCTCCGTGGCGCAATTGGCCAGCGCGTTTGCTTGTTAACCAAAATGATGGAGGTTCGAACCCTCCCAAAAGCGGTGTGTCTCTTTTTTTTCTTTGCGCTGATACCTTTGGAAAAATGTTCTGATTGTGGTGAAAGTGGAGCATGACTACCTTCGTGACGCAATTGGCTAGCGCGTTCGGCTGTTAATCAAAAGGTTGGAAGTTCGAGCCCTCCCGAGAGCGGTGTGTCTCTTCTTTTTGCGCTGATAGTTTTGGAGAAATGTTCTGACGGTGGTGAGAGTAGAGCGCGACTGTCTCCGTGGCGCAGTCTGCTACTTCGTCGGTTGTTAAGCATAAGGTTGGAGGTTCGTGCCCTCCCCGGGAGCAGCGTGTCGCTTTTTTTCTTTGCGCTTATAGCTTTGGAGAAACGTTCTTACAGTGGTGAGAGTGGACCACAGTTGGGTCCGTCGTGAATTGGCTAGAGCGATCGGCTGTTAACCAAAAGGTTGGAGGTTCAAGCCCTCCCATGAGCGGTGTGTCACTTTTTTTCTTTGCACTGATATCTTTGGAGAAGTGTTGTGACCGTGATGAGAGTGGAGCACGACTGTTTTGTGGCGCAATTGGCTAGCGCGTTGGGCTGTTAACCAAAAGGTTGGAGGTTCGAACCCTCCCATGAGCGGTGTGTCTCTTTTTTTCTTTGCGCTGATACCTTTGGAAAAATGTTCTGATGATGGTGAGAGTGGAGCACGACTACCTCCGTGACGCAATTGGCTAGCGCGTTCGGCTGTTAATCAAAAGGATTGAGGTTCGAGCCCTCCCGAGAGTGGTGTGTCTCTTTTTTTTCTTTGCGCTGATAGCTTTGGAGAAATGTTCTGACGGTGGTGAGAGTGGAGCACGACTGTCTCCGTGGCGCAATCTGCTAGTGCGTCGGCTGTTAAGCAAAAGGTTGGAGGTTCGAGCCCTCCCAGAGCAGTGTGTCGCTTTTTTTCTTTGCGCTGATAGCTTTAGAGAAACGTTCTGACGCTGGTGAGAGTGGAGCGCGGTTGGGTCCGTGGTGCAATGGCTAGCGCAATCGGCTGTTAACCAAAAGGTTGGAGGTTAGAGCCCTCCCATGATCGGTGTGTCGCTTTTTTTCTTTGCACTGATATCTTTGGAGAAGTGTTCTGACCATGGTGAGAGTGGAGCACGACTGTCTCCGTGGCGCAATTGGCTAGCGCGTTGGGTTCTTAACCAAAAGGCTGGAGATTTGAATCCTCCCTTGAGCGGTGTGTTTTTTTTCTTTGCGCTGATACCTTTGGAAAAATGTTCTGATGGTGGTGAGAGAGGAGCACGACTACCTCCGTGACGCAATTGGCAAGCGCGTTCGGCTGTTCACCAAAAGATTGGAGGTTCGAACCCTCCCGAGAGCGGTGTGTCTCTTTTTTTTCTTTGCACTGATAGCTTTGGAGAAATAATCTGACGGTGGTGAGAGTGGAGCACGACTGTTTCCGTGGCAGAATCGGCTAGCACGATCCACTGTTAACTGAAAGGTTTGAAGTTCAAGCCCTCCCGGGAGCAGTGTGTCGCTTTTTTCTTTGCGCTGACAGCTGTGGAGAAACTTTCTGACGGTGGTGTGAGTAGAGCACGACTGTCTCCGTATCGCAATCTGCTAGTGCGTCGGCTGTTGAGCAAATAGGTGGAGGTTCGAGCCCTCCCGGGAGCAGTGTGTCGCTTTTTTTCTTTGCGCTGATAGCTTTGGAGAAACGTTCTGATGGTGGTGACAGTGGAGCGCGGTTGGGTCCGTGGTGATGTGGCTAGCGCGATCGGCTGTTAACCAAAAGGTTGGAGGTTCGAGCCCTCCCATGAGCGGTGTGTCGATTTTTCTTTTTTGCACTGATATCTTTGGAGAAGTGTTTTGACCGTGGTGAGAGTGGAGCACGACTGTCTGTGGCGCGATTGGCTAGCGCGTTAAGCTGTTAACCATAAGGTTGGAGGTTCGAACCCTCCCATGAGCGGTGTGTCTCTTTTTTCTTTGCGCTAATACCTTTGGAAAAATGTTCTGATGGAGGTGAGAGTGGAGCACGGCTACCTCCGTGACGCAATTGGCAAGCGCGTTCGGCTGTTAATCAAAAGTTTGGAGGTTCGAGCCCTCCCGAGAGCGGTGTGTCTCTTTTTTTTCTTTGCGCTGATAGCTTTGGAGAAATGTTCTGACGGTGGTAAAAGTGGAGCAAGGCTGTCTCCGTGGCGCAATCTGCTAGTGCGTCGGCTGTTAAGCAAAAGGTTGAAGGTTCGAGCCCTCTTGAGAGCGGTGTGTCTCTTTTTTTTCTTTGCGCTGATAGCTTTGGGGAAATGTTCTGACGGTGGTGAGAGTGGAGCACGACTGTTTCCGTGGCAGAATCGGCTAGCGCGGTCAACTGTTATCAAAAAGGTTTGAGGTTCGAGCCCTCCCGAGAGCGGTGTGTCTTTTTTCTTTGCGCTGATAGCTTTGGAGAAAAGTTCTGACGGTGGTGAGAGTGGAGCACGACTGTCTCCGTGGCGCAATCTGCTAGTGCGTCGGCTGTTAAACAAATGGTTGGAGGTTCGAGCCCTCCCATGAGCGGTGTGTCGCTTTTTTTTCTTTGCACTGATATCTTTGTAGAAGTGTTCTGACCGTGTTGAGAGTGGAGCACGACTCTCTCCGTGGCGCAATTGGCCAGCGCGTTCGCCTGTTAACCAAAAGGTTGGAGGTTCGAGCCCTCCCACGAGCGTTGTGTCGCTTTTTTTTCTTTGCACTGATATCTTTGGAGAAGTGTTCTGACCGTGGTGAGAGTGGAGCACGACTGTCTCCGTGGGACGATTGGCTAGCGCGTTGGTCTGTTAACCAAAATGATGGAGGTTCGAACCCTCCCAAAAGCGGTGTGTCTCTTTTTTTCTTTGCGCTGATACCTTTGGAAAATTGTTCTGATTGTGGTGAAAGTGGAGCATGACTACCTCCGTGACGCAATTGGCTAGCGCGTTCGGCTGATAACCAAAAGGTTGGAGGTTCGAGCCCTCCCGAGAGCGGTGTGTCTCTTTTTTTTGCACTGACAGCTATGGAGAAATGTTCCGACAGTGGTGAGAGTGGAGCACGAATATCTCCGTGGCACAATCAGCTAGTTCGTCGGCTGTTAAGCAAAAGGTTGGAAGTTCGAGCCCTCCCCGGGAGCAGCGTGTCGCTTTTTTTCTTTGCGCTCATAGCTTTGGAGAAACGTTCTTACGGTGGTGAGAGTGGACCACAGTTGGGTCCGTCGTGCAATGGCTAGCGCGATCGGCTGTTGACCAAAAGGTTGGTGGTTCTAGCCCTTCCATGAGCGGTGTGTCACTTTTTTTCTTTGCACTGATATCTTTGGAGAAGTGTTCTGACCGTGGTGAGAGTAGAGCACGACTGTCTCTGTGGCGCGATTGGCTAGCGCGTTAAGCTGTAAACCATAAGGTTGGAGGTTCGAACCCTCCCATGAGCGGTGTGTCTCTTTTTTTCTTTGCGCTGATACCTTTGGAAAAATGTTCTGATGGTGGTGAGAGTGGAGCACGACTACCTCCGTGACGCAATTGGCTAGCGCGTTCGGCTGTTAATCAAAAGGATGGAGGTTCGAGCCCTCCCGAGCGCGGTGTGTTTTTTTTTCTTTGCGCTGATAGCTTTGGAGAAATGTTCTGACGGTGGTGAGAGTGGAGCACGACTGTCTCCGTGGCGCACATTCTGCTTCCGGCAGTCGTGCTGAACGGATCGCAGGATCATGAGCTCCAGCGGAGCGGCGACAGCGGCCAATCTTAGCCGCGGAAACAGGAACGGAGATAGCGAATACCAGTTTATTTTGCCGCAAATGCCAAAAGGACGACTTGTTATCAACACCGTGTTTTTACACGGTGATGTACGAGCGAGGCCATACAAGGTCGAAGATTTCAGGGACGCATTGACGCCAACGGGCCTGCTGCCGGATGTGGTAAGCCTCGGTGCATACCAGGTTAACCACTTGTGGGCGGTGACATTCAATGATGCCGCTCCCACGAAACGCCTGCTCGCCTTGAAGGAGCTGCAGGTGAAGGGGCGGCGCTGCGTCGTCGTCGACCCACAGGACCAGCAGGTGCGGCTACGAATTCACTGGCTGCTTCACGGGGTGAGCGACGAAGAAGTACGGACGGCGCTGTCGGCTTTCGGCAAGGTCGTGGAGGTGAGCCGTGAGCGGTGGCGTGTCCCGGGCATGGCCGACAAGTGTTCGACCACGAGAACAGCTCTCCTGAAGCTGAAAAGCGGCGTCAGGGTCGAAGACCTTCCGCACCAGATCAGGATCGATGGAGAGCTGGCCTTGCTGGTTGTGCCTGGTCGGCCGATGCAATGCTTGCGCTGCCAAGGCAAAGGGCACGTCCGCCGAGAGTGCAAGGTTCCCCGTTGCTCGCGGTGCAAACGCTTCGGACACGTCGAGGCGGATTGCGTTCGAACGTACGCCAGTGCAATGGGGCCAGCGAAGAACGAGGCGATGGCTGATCACGTCATGGACGCGGCCGAGGCAGAGGACGCCGCCAAAGGGGTCGGAAGCCCAGTGGTCCCTGTGACTACTGGAGGGGCGGCGCCGGCAGACACACCCAAGTTTCCGGAGACTCTCCAGCTTTCGACTACACCGGCCAGCGCCCCGTCAGCGGCCGAGCCTGAGCGGGTCGAGACGGACGTGGTTCTAGTGGGGACAGCTGATGCAACGGAGGGTCAGGGAGAGACGGCGGCGGACAGCGACGACGAGATGTGCGTGACCAGCGCCACGCTAAAGCGTCCACTCGACGACTCGGTAGAGCAGGACGGGGCGTCGTCCACCAGCAGCCAGGAGCCGCCTGCGAAGGCGCCGCAAGGGAGGCGGCGTAGTCTCAAACCTAAGCCGAAAGTCCCTACCGACCGGAGACTGGAGGACAAGGCAAAAGAAAACAGCGCTGGGAAGCAGGATGGTCCTGGAGGCGGCTAGCCGAGGGCTGGTCGTGAAGGGTAAGCGCCATGCTCCGGGCCTACTCCTTTAGCGAACAAGTCACTATGGCATTAACTCCGCCATTCAGTATAGCTACGCTTAACGTCAGAGGGTTGGCGGCTAGGCGTAGGCAAAGTCAGCTCTATCGGTTGCTCACAGACCAAGACATAGACGTCCTAGCCGTCCAGGAAACTAAGGTAGACGGAGAGGAGGAGACCGGGAGCATGGTGCGCCGTTTCACTGACCGATATTACGCGGTCGTAAGCCACTCGATAGGAACGTCCGCGGGTTGTGTTCTTTTTGTAAAAAAATTGCAAGGCCTTCTTGTGCAAAGTGTTTTTTCATGCCAGTCGGGCAGAATTGTTTATTGTGACTTTGTTTATGGTGCCACTGAATTCAGAGTTATATGCGTATACGCACCGAATAGTGTAGAAGAGCGTGCTCAGTTTTTTTCTAACCTGTTTCAGTGGACAAAGTGTGATAAGAGGGTGGTTTTGTTAGGTGATTTTAACTGTGTTTTAAGGGCTCGCGATAGAGTCAACAGCACTGGCGTTCGTGACAAAAGCAGTGACGTGCTAGGCAAATTAATAACCGAAAATGACTTGGAAGACGTGTATGAATGTGTGGCAGCAAATCGCGAAGTGATCTACACGCGATTTCATGGCAATAGCCATGCACGTTTAGACCGCATATACCTATCCCTAGATGTATTGCCTATGTGTCACGATTTTTCGGTTGAGCCAGTGTCGTTTTCAGATCACTGTTTGGTTGTGTGTCGCATAGGCATGAAGAAACAGCGTAAGGTTTTCAACTGGGATTTATGGAAACTGAACGCATTGTTACTAAAAGATGAACCATTTTTAGAAGCAGTGCACGAGACCATTAATGAAGTGCTTATGGAAAGAACGGAAACAGTAGCAGAGAAATGGGAGTGTTTAAAGCAGAAGGTGAAAATGAAAGCGCTTGACAGATCGAGCACGCTAAAATTCGAAGCGCAAATAAAAGAAAGAAGTCTTAAGAAAACACTGCAGCAGCTGATAGCCCTAGAAAGTCGGGAGCCTGGGACTTGCAAAGACGAGGTGCGCAGTGTCAAGGAAAAATTAGAACTGCATGACAGAGAGCGTTATCGAGGCGCCTGGGTTCGCGCGCGCGCAAATGATCTTGCCGCGGGTGAGACGCCCACAAAAAGGGCGCTTGGTCTCGAAAAAGCGCAAGGACGCCGAAACCACATCGATAAGGTCTATTGCAACGGGACTCTCGCGAGCGACAATGAAAGCATCGAACGGGCCTTTGTTGCGTATTATCAGTCACTTTTTGCAATTCGAAAAGCGAATGTACATGGTTTTAAAGAAGAGTTTCTCAAGCGCTTGCCGCGGCTTAGTGACGACACAAAAAAGCTTTTAGAAGGCAGAATAACGGAAGGTGAAGTGGAACGCGCGATTGGTCATCTGAACCCCGGAAAGTCACCGGGACCCGATGGCCTAACCGCAGCATGGTATAAGACGTTTAGAATAGAACTGTCCCCGGGGTTAGCTGAGCTGTTCAATGAGGCGTACGAACGGAAAACTCTGCCGCCCTCCTTCAGCAAAGCGCATACGATATTAATTCCTAAAACGGACGAAGGGGAAAAACTTAAACTGGTGACATCGTATAGGCCCATATCGCTGACCAATGTCGACTACAAGATTTTTATGAAGGTTCTGGCAGCGCGACTTCAAGGTGTCATTAAAGAAATTGTTGGAGAGCACCAAACTTGTGGAATCAAAGGCAGAACCATTAGCTCAAACATTCACAAGATGCGGTGTGTGCTAGAGTGTTGTGACGAAGATTCACTTGGCGTTGCTCTGCTCCAGATAGACCTGGAGAAAGCTTTTGATTGTGTTGCGCATGATATTTTGTTTGTCATCTTAGATCATATTAATGTCGGTTCCATCATCAAGGAGGGAGTGGCCTTGGCGTACCAGAACTGCACAACACGTTTAATTGTTAACAAGTCTTTGGGGGCCCCCATTCACGTAATGCGTTCTGTGCGTCAAGGCTGCCCCCTCAGTCCACTTTTGTTTTGTATTTACATCGAAGCGATGTGCTTAGCGATAAATGAAAATGAAAAAATTCGTGGCTTCAGCTTGGCGGCAGTGGAAGTTAAGCTGCTGGCATATGCAGACGACATTGCGGTGTGTTGTACGAACAAAGAAAGTGTAGAGGAAACGATAAGTGTTGTGAAACATTTTTGTAGCGTCACAGGAAGCCGCGTAAACTGGGCGAAATCTCTTGGGCTTTGGCACGGAAGGTGGCCTTCAAAGCCGGACCTTTTTGCGAATGTGCACTGGACGGAAACACCGACAAGGTACCTCGGTGTTCCCCTGGAATGTTATAACGGCAGCGAGGAGTATTGGTCGCGTCAAACAAAAGAGACGAAGGAAAAAGCAGACAGGTGGAAAGGCATGAACCTGTCTGTTTTCGCTAGGGCTACTGTGTGCAACATGTTTTTTATCGCTAAACTGTGGTATGTGATGCAGGTGTTACATTGTTCAAGGATCAACGTGCAAAGGCTGCACAGAGTGTTCGCAGTTTTTATATGGGGCTCGAAATGGGAAAGGTGCAGACGGACCAACTTGTTCAGGCGCGTGAAGGACGGAGGTCTTGGTTTGGCGCACCTATTTGTGAGACAAGTAGTAAATAGATTTTTGTTTTTCCGTGACGTCAGGGATCCGTTTTTGCGTACGGTATGCCAGCTCAGGTTAGGCAGTGCCTTACCAGATTTTGTTGTTACTACGGATAGCCGGCCCGTGACGTTGCGTGGGTATCTCAAGGAAGTGGTAGACAGTGTACGTTTTTTATCTGTACGCTTTTCGATAGATTATCTAGCAAGTGTTAGAAGAAAAGAATTGTACAAAGATGTATGTGCTATGGTTTTGCCAGTACCATTGTACAGGGCCATATACAGTGGAAG
The DNA here is from genome assembly GCF_043290135.1 of Rhipicephalus microplus. Lineage (NCBI taxonomy): Eukaryota > Metazoa > Arthropoda > Arachnida > Ixodida > Ixodidae > Rhipicephalus > Rhipicephalus microplus. Next base: position 9,002,340 of record NW_027464592.1, read on the forward strand.
ACCGGGACAAAATGTACTGAAGCGGGTGAGAAACATGCAGGTACCTACAGGGGTGAAAACTTTTTTCTTCAAGTTACACACAGGAACACTATCAGTAAAGACTTTCACAGAGGAACGGGGTTTTTTTACACCATGGGGGTCACACTGCTTGATATGTAAGAAACCAGAAACAATAGACCATGTTTTTTTGCATTGTTGGGAAGGGGTACATTTTTGGGACATATTACAGAGGACAATAAAGAAGGATTTTCCACTAGACCCACACGGAATAAGGTACCTCGCAGTAACAAATGATGATGGGGTCCCATTTGATGTAGTGATGTTGACCGGTCTCCACTGTATATGGCGTGCACGAATGGCCGGATACCATTTCGACCCGGACGCAAAGCCAGCAGTAATTTATTTCAGGCAAAGCATGTCTGCATTCATTGAGTGTAGCAAAATAGAGGATATCGAGCCAGAATGGTTGTCAAGGTTTGAACCCCTGGCAAACCTTAAGTATTTTTAAGAGGACAACATCAGTACAAATGGGACTGATGGCAATGCTTGTTTTTTTTCTTTTCTTTGTATTGTAATATATGTGTGTGCAATGATTGCCCTGTACAATGTCCATGCCAGGCAATAAATAAATAAAAAAAAAAAAAAAGTCTCCGTGGCGCAATCTGCTAGTGCGTCGGCTGTTAAGCAAAAGGTTGGAGGTTCGAGCCCTCCCGGAGCAGCGTGTCGCTTTTTTTCTTTGCGCTGATAGCTTTAGAGAAACGTTCTTACGGTGGTGAGAGTGGACCACAGTTGGGTCCGTCGTGCAATGGCTAGCGCGATCGGCTGTTGACCAAAAGGTTGGTGGTTCTAGCCCTTCCATGAGCGGTGTGTCACTTTTTTTCTTTGCACTGATATCTTTGGAGAAGTGTTCTGACCGTGGTGAGAGTAGAGCACGACTGTCTCTGTGGCGCGATTGGCTAGCGCGTTAAGCTGTAAACCATAAGGTTGGAGGTTCGAACCCTCCCATGAGCGGTGTGTCTCTTTTTTTCTTTGCGCTGATACCTTTGGAAAAATGTTCTGATGGTGGTGAGAGTAGAGCACGACTACCTCCGTGACGCAATTGGCTATCGCGTTCGGCTGCTAACCAAAAGGTTGGAGGTTCGAGCCCTCCCATGAGCGGTGTGTCGCTTTATTTCTTTGCACTGATATCTTTGGAGAAGTGTTCTGACCGTAGTGAGAGTGGAGCACGACTGTCTCCGTGGCGCAATCTGCTAGTGCGTCGGCTGTTAACCAAAAGGTTGGAGGTTCGAGCCCTCCCATGAGCGGTGTGTCGCTTTTTTTTCTTTGCACTGATATCTTTGTAGAAGTGTTCTGACCGTAGTGAGAGTGGAGCACGACTGTCTCCGTGGCGCAATTGGCTAGCGCGTTCGGCTGTTAACCAAAAGGTTGGAGGTTCGAGCCCTCCCACGAGCGGTTGTCGCTTTTTTTTCTTTGCACTGATATCTTTGGAGAAGTGTTCGGACTGTGGTGAGAGTGGAACACGACTGTCTCCGTGGGACGATTGGCGAGCGCGTTGGTCTGTTAACCAAATGAATGGAGGTTCGAACCCTCCCAAAAGCGGTGTGTCTCTTTTTTTCTTTGCGCTGATACCTTTGGAAAATTTTCTGATTGTGGTGAGAAAAGAGCACGACTACCTCCGTGACGCAATTGGCTAGCGCGGTCGGCTGTTAACCAAAAGGTTGGAGGTTCGAGCCCTCCCATGAGCGGTGTGTCGCTTTTTTTCTTTGCACTGATATCTTTGGAGAAATGTTCTGACCGTAGTGAGAGTGGAGCACGAATGTCTCTGTGGCGCAATTGGCTAGCGCGTTGGGCTGTTAACCATAAGGTTGGAGGTTCGAACCCTCCCATGAGCAGTGTGTCGCTTTTTTTCTTTGCGCTGATACCTTTGAAAAAATGTTCTGATGGTGGTGAGAGTGGAGCACGACTACGTCCGTGACGCAATTGGCTAGCGCGTTCGGGTGTTGAGCAAAAGTATGGAGGTTCGAGCCCTCCCGAGAGCTGTGGGTCTCTTTTTTTCTTTGCGCTGATAGCTTTGGAGAAATGTTCTGACGGTGGTGAGAGTGGAGCACTACTGTCTCCGCGGCGCAATGTGCTAGTGCGTCGGCTGTTAAGCAAAAGGTTTGAGGTTCGAGCCCTCCTCAGAGCGGTGTGTCTCTTTTTTTTCTTTGCGCTGATAGCTTTGCAGAAATGTTCTGACGGTGGTGAGAGTGGCGCACGACTGTTTTCGTGGCAAAATCGGCTAGCGCGATCAACTGTTATCCAAAAGGTTGGAGGTTCGAGCCCTCCCGAGAGCGGTGTGTCTCTTTTTTTTCTTTGCGCTGATAACTTTGGAGAAATGTTCTGACGGTGGTGAGAGTGGAGCCCGACTGTCTCCGTGGTGCGATCTGCTAGTGCGTCGGCTGTTAACCAAAAGGTTGGAGGTTCGAGCCCTCCCACGAGCGGTGTGTCGCTTTTTTTTCTTTGCACTGATATCTTTGGAGAAGTGTTCTGACCGTGGTGAGAGTGGAGCACGACTGTCTCCATGGGACGATTGGCTGGCGCGTTGGTCTGTTAACCAAAATGATGGAGGTTCGAACCCTCCCATGAGCAGTGTGTCTCTTTTTTTCTTTGCGCTGATACCTTTGAAAAAATGTTCTGATGGTGGTGAGAGTGGAGCACGACTACCTCCGTGACGCAATTGGATAGCGCGTTCGGCTGTTAATCAAAAGGATGGAGGTTCGAGCCCTCTCGAGAGCGGTGTGTCTCTTTTTTTTCTTTGCGCTGATAGCTTTGGAGAAATGTTCTGACGGTGGTGAGAGTGGAGCACGACTGTCTCCGTGGCGCAATCTGCTAGTGCGTCGGCTGTTAAGCAAAAGGTTAGAGGTTCGAGCCCTCTCGGAGCAGTGTGTCGCTTTTTTCTTTGCGCTGGTAGCTTTAGAGAAACGTTCTGACGCTGGTGAGAGTGCAGCGCGGTTGGGTCCGTGGTGCAATGGCTAGCGCGATCGGCTGTTAACCAAAAGGTCTGAGGTTCGAGCCCTCCCATAAGCGGTGTGTCGCTTTTTTTTCTTTGCACTGATATCTTTGGAGAAGTGTTCTGACTGTGGTGAGAGTGGATCACGACTGTCTGCGTGGGACGATTGGCTAGCGCGTTGGTCTTTTAACCAAAAGGATGGAGGTTTGAACCCTCCCATGAGCGGTGTGTTTTTTTTCTTTGCGCTGATACCTTTGGAAAAATGTTCTGTTGGTGGTGAAAGTGGAGCACAACTACCTCCGTGACGCAATTGGCTAGCACGTTCGGCTGTTCACCGAAAGGTTGGAGGTTCGAGCCCTCCCATGAGCGATGTGTCTCTTTTTTTCTTTGCGCTGATACCTTTGGAAAAATGTTCTGATGGTGGTGAGAGTAGAGAACGACTACCTCCGTGACGCAATTGGCTATCGCGTTCGGCTGCTAACCAAAATGTTTGAGGTTCGAGACCTCCCATGAGCGGTGTGTCGCTTTTTTTCTTTGCACTGATATCTTTGGAGAAGTGTTCTGACCGTAGTGAGAGTGGAGCACGACTGTCTCCGTGGCGCAATCTGCTAGTGCGTCGGCTGTTAACCAAAAAGGTTTGAGGTTCGAGCCCTCCCACGAGCGGTGTGTCGCTTTTTTTTCTTTGCACTGATATCTTCGGAGAAGTGTTCTGACCGTGGTGAGAGTGGAACACGACTGTCTCCGTGGGACGATTGGCGAGCGCGTTGGTCTGTTAACCAAAAGGATGGAGGTTCGAGCCCTCCCAAAAGCGGTGTGTCTCTTTTTTTCTTTGCGCTGATACCTTTGGAAAATTTTCTGATTGTGGTTAAAGTGGAGCATGACTACCTCCGTGACGGAATTTCTAGCGCGTTCGGCTGATAACCAAAAGGTTGGAGGTTCGAGCCCTCCCGAGAGCGGTGTGTCCCTTTTTTCTTTGCGCTGACAGCTATGGAGAAATGTTCCGACAGTGGTGAGAGTGGAGCACGACTGTCTCCGTGGCTCAATCTGCTAGTTCGTCGGCTGTTAAGCAAAGGTTGGAGGTTCGAGCCCTCCCCGGGAGCAGCGTGTCGCTTTTTTTCTTTGCGCTGATAGCTTTGGAGAAACGTTCCTACGGTGGTGAGAGTGGACCGCGGTTGGGTCCGTAATGCAATGGCTAGCGCGATCGGCTGTTAACCAAAAGGTTGGAGGTTCTAGCCCTCCCATGAGCGGTGTGTCACTTTTTGTCTTTGAACTGATATCTTTGAAGAAGTCTTGTGACCGTGATGAGAGTGGAGCAGGAACTGTCTCCATGGCGCAATTGACTAGCGCGTTGGGCTCCTAACCAAAAGGATGGAGGTTCGAACCCTCCCATGAGCGGTGTGTCTCTTTTTTTCTTTGCGCTGATACCTTTAGAAAAATGTTCTGATGGTGGTGAGAGTAGAGCACGACTACCTCCGTGACGCAATTGGCTAGCGCGTTCGGCTGTTGACCAAAAGTTTGGAGGTTCGAGCCCTCCCGAGAGTGGTGTGTCGCTTTTTTTGCACTGATATCTTTGGAGAAGTGTTCTGACCGTGGTGGGAGTGGAGCACTACTGTCACCGTGGCGAAATTGGCTAGCGCGTTGGGCTGTTGACCAATAGGTTGGAGGTTCGAATTCCGCCATGAGCGGTGTGTTGCTTTTTTTCTTTAAACTGATATCTTTGGAGAAGTGTTCTGACCGTGGTGAGAGTGAAGCACGACTGTCTCCATGGTGCAATTCGCTAGCGCGTTGGGCTGTTAACCAAGAGGTTGGAGGTTCGAATCCTCCCATGAGCGGTGTGTCTCTTTTTTTCTTTGCGCTGATACCTTTGGAAAAATGTTCTGATGGTGGTGAGAGTAGAGCACGACTACCTCCGTGACGCAATTGGCTAGCGCTTTGGGCTGTTAACCATAAGGTTGGAGGTTCGAACCCTCCCAAGAGCAGTGTGTCTCTTTTTTTCTTTGCGCTGATACCTTTGAAAAAATGTTCTGATGGTGGTGAGAGTGGAGCACGACTACGTCCGTGACGCAATTGGCTAGCGCGTTCGGGTGTTGAGCAAAAGTATGGAGGTTCGAGCCCTCCCGAGAGCTGTGTGTCTCTTTTTTTCTTTGCGCTGATAGCTTTGGAGAAATGTTCTGACGGTGGTGAGAGTGGAGCACTACTGTCTCCGTGGCGCAATCTGCTAGTGCGTCGGCTGTTAAGCAAAAGGTTTGAGGTTCGAGCCCTCCTGAAAGCGGTGTGTCTCTTTTTTTTCTTTGCGCTGATAGCTTTGGAGAAATGTTCTGACGGTGGTGAGAGAGGCGCACGACTGTTTCCGTGGCAGAATCGGCTAGCGGGATCAACTGTTATCCAAAAGGTTGGAGGTTCGAGCCCTCCCATGAGCGGTGTGTCGCTTTTTTTTCTTTGCGCTGATATCTCTGGAGAAGTGTTCTGACCGTGGTGAGAGTGGATCACAACTGTCTCCGTGGGACGATTGGCTAGCGCGTTGGTCTCTTAACCAAAAGGATGGAGGTTTGAACCCTCCCATGAGCGGTGTGTTTTTTTTCTTTGCGCTGATACCTTTGGAAAAATGTTCTGTTGGTGGTGAGAGTTGAGCACAACTACCTCCGTGACGCAATTGGCTAGCACGTTCGGCTGTTCACCGAAAGGTTGGAGGTTCGAGTCCTCCCATGAGCGGTGTGTCTCTTTTTTTCTTTGCGCTGATACCTTTGGAAAAATGTTCTGATGGTGGTGAGAGTAGAGCACGACTACCTCCATGACGCAATTGGCTATCGCGTTCGGCTGCTAACCAAAAGGTTGGAGGTTCGAGCCCTCCCATGAGCGGTGTGTCGCTTTATTTCTTTGCACTGTTATCTTTGGAGAAGTGCTCTGACCGTAGTGAGAGTGGAGCACGACTGTCTCCGTGGCGCAATCTGCTAGTGCGTCGGCTGTTAACCAAAAGGTTGGAGGTTCGAGCCCTCCCATGAGCGGTGTGCCGCTTTTTTTTCTTTGCACTGATATCTTTGTAGAAGTGTTCTGACCATAGTGAGAGTGGAGCACGACTGTCTCCGTGGCGCAATTGGCTAGCGCGTTCGGCTGTTAACCAAAAGATTGGAGGTTCGAGCCCTCCCACGAGCGGTGTGTCGCTTTTTTTTTCTTTGCACTGATATCTTCGGAGAAGTAATCTGACCGTGGTGAGTGTGGAACACGACTGTCTCCGTGGGACGATTGGCGAGCGCGTTGGTCTGTTAACCAAAAGAATGGAGGTTTGAACCCTCCCAAAAGCGGTGTGTCTCTTTTTTTCTTTGCGCTGATACCTTTGGAAAATTTTCTGATTGTGGTTAAAGTGGAGCATGACTACCTCCGTGACGGAATTTCTAGCGCGTTCGGCTGATAACCAAAAGGTTGGAGGTTCGAGCCCTCCCGAGAGCGGTGTGTCCCTTTTTTCTTTGCGCTGACACCTATGGAGAAATGTTCCGACAGTGGTGAGAGTGGAGCACGACTGTCTCCGTGGCTCAATCTGCTAGTTCGTCGGCTGTTAAGCAAAGGTTGGAGGTTCGAGCCCACCCCGGGAGCAGCGTGTCGCTTTTTTTCTTTGCGCTGATAGCTTTGGAGAAACGTTCCTACGGTGGCTAGAGTGGACCGCGGTTGGGTCCGTGGTGCAATGGCTAGCGCGATCGGCTGTTAACCAAAAGGTTGGAGGTTCTAGCCCTCCCATGAGCGGTGTGTCACATTTTTTCTTTGCACTGATATCTTTGAAGAAGTGTTGTGACCGTTATGAGAGTGGAGCAGGAACTGTCTCCATGGCGCAATTTACTAGCGCGTTGGACTTCTAACCAAAAGGATGGAGGTTCGAACCCTCCCATGAGCGGTGTGTCTCTTTTTTTCTTTGCGCTGATACCTTTAGAAAAATGTTCTGATGGTGGTGAGAGTAGAGCACGACTACCTCCGTGACGCAATTGGCTAGCGCGTTCGGCTGTTGACCAAAAGTTTGGAGGTTCGAGCCCTCCCGAGAGCGGTGTGTCGCTTTTTTTGCACTGATATCTTTGGAGAAGTGTTCTGACCGGGGTGAGAGTGGAGCACTACTGTCTCCGTGGCGAAATTGGCTAGCGCGTTGGGCTGTTAACCAAAAGGTTGGAGGTTCGAATTCTGCCATGAGCGGTGTGTTGCTTTTTTTCTTTAAACTGATATCTTTGGAGAAGTGTTCTGACCGTGGTGAGAGTGAAGCACGACTGTCTCCATGGTGCAATTCGCTAGCGCGTTGGGCTGTTAACCAAGAGGTTGGAGGTTCGAACCCTCCCATGAGCGGTGTGTCTCTTTTTTTCTTTGCGCTGATACCTTTGGAAAAATGTTCTGATGGTGGTGAGAGTAGAGCACGACTACCTCCGTGACGCAATTGGCTAGCGCGTTGGGCTGTTAACCATAAGGTTGGCGATTCGACCCCTCCCATGAGCAGTGTGTCTCTTTTTTTCTTTGCGCTGATACCTTTGGAAAAATGTTCTGATGGTGGTGAGAGTAGAGCGCGACTACCTCCGTGACGCAATTGGCTAGCGCGTTCGGCTGTTAACCAAAAGGTTGGAGGTTCGAGCCCTCCCATGAACGGTGTGTCGCTTTTTTTCTTTGCACTGATATCTTTGGAGAAATGTTCTGACCGTAGTGAGAGTGGAGCACGAATGTCTCTGCGGCGCAATTGGCTAGCGCGTTGGGCTGTTAACCATAAGGTTGGAGGTTCGAACCCTCCCATGAGCAGTGTGTCTCTTTTTTTCTTTGCGCTGATACCTTTGAAAAAATGTTCTGATGATGGTAAGAGTGGAGCACGACTACGTCCGTGACGCAATTGGCTAGCGCGTTCGGGTGTTGAGCAAAAGTATGGAGGTTCGAGCCCTCCCGAGAGCTGTGTGTCTCTTTTTTTCTTTGCGCTGATAGCTTTGTAGAAATGTTCTGACGGTGGTGAGAGTGGAGCACTACTGTCTCCGTGGCGCAATGTGCTAGTGCGTCGGCTGTTAAGCAAAAGGTTTGAGGTTCGAGCCCTCCTCAGAGAGGTGTGTCTATTTTTTTTCTTTGCGCTGATAGCTTTGGAGAAATGTTCTGACGGTGGTGAGAGTGGCGCACGACTGTTTCCGTGGCAAAATCGGCTAGCGCGATCAACTGTTATCCAAAAGGTTGGAGGTTCGAGCCCTCCCGAGAGCGGTGTGTCTCTTTTTTTTCTTTGCGCTGATAACTTTGGAGAAATGTTCTGACGGGGGTGAGAGTGGAGCCCGACTGTCTCCGTGGTGCGATCTGCTAGTGCGTCGGCTGTTAACCAAAAGGTTGGAGGTTCGAGCCCTCCCACGAGCGGTGTGTCGCTTTTTTTTCTTTGCACTGATATCTTTGGAGAAGTGTTCTGACCGTGGTTAGAGTGGAGCACGACTGTCTCCATGGAACGATTGGCTGGCGCGTTGGTCTGTTAACCAAAATGATGGAGGTTCGAACCCTCCCAAAAGCGTGGTGTCTCTTTTTTTCTTTGCGCTGATACCTTTGGAAAAATGTTCTGATTGTAGTGAAAGTGGAGCATGACTACCTCCGTGACGCAATTGGAAAGCGCGTTTGGCTGTTAATCAAAAGGATGGAGGTTCGAGCCCTCCCGAGAGCGGTGTGTCTCTTTTTTTTCTTTGCACTGATAGCTTTGGAGAAATGTTCTGACGGTGGTGAGAGTGGAGCACGACTGTCTCCGTGGCGCAATCTGCTAGTGCGTCGGCTGTTAAGCAAAAGGTTGGAGGTTCGAGCCCTCCCGGACCAGTGTGTCGCTTTTTTTTTTGCGCAGATGGTTTTATAGAAACGTTCTGACGCTGGTGAGAGTGGAGCGCGGTTGGGTCCGTGGTGCAATGGCAAGCGCGATCGGCTGTTAACCAAAAGGTTGGAGGTTCGAGCCCTCCCATGAGCAGTGTGTCGCTTTTTTTTCTTTGCACTGATATCTTTGGAGAAGTGTTCTGACCGTGGTGAGAGTGGAGCACGACTGTCTCCGTGGGACGATTGGCTAGCGCGTTGGTCTGTTAACCAAAAGGATGGAGGTTTGAACCCTCCCATGAGCGGTGTGTTTTTTTTTCTTTGCGCTGATACTTTTGGAAAAATGTTCTGTTGGTGGTGAGAGTGGAGCACGACTACCTCCGTGACGCAATTGGCTAGCACGTTCAGCTGTTTACCGAAAGGTTGGAGGTTCGAGCCCTCCCATCAGCGGTGTGTCTCTTTTTTTCTTTGCGCTGATACCTTTGAAAAAATGTTCTGATGGTGGTGAGAGTAGAGCACGACAACCTCCGTGACGCAATTGGCTATCGCGTTCGGCTGCTAACCAAAAGGTTGGAGGTTCGAGCCCTCCCATGAGCGGTGTGTCGCTTTTTTTCTTTGCACTGATATCTTTGGAGAAGTGTTCTGACCGTAGTGAGAGTGGAGCACGGATGTCACCGTGGCGCAATCTGCAAGTGCGTCAGCTGTTAACCAAAATGTTGGAGGTTCGAGCCCTCCCACGAGCGGTGTGTCGCTTCTTTTTCTTTGCACTAATATTTTTGGAGAAGTGTTCTGACCGTGGTGAGAGTGGAACACGACTGTCTCCGTGGGACGATTGGCGAGCGCGTTGGTCTGTTAACCAAAAGGATGGAGGTTCGAACCCTCCCAAAAGCGGTGTGTCTCCGTTTTAGGGGCGAAGCTCCTTAGGGTGTGGGCTGTGCGTCCCCTGTAGCCTGTAAGTAGCCACCTCTAGTTTAGTTCTTGCAGTGTTCACTAGATGGCGGTAGCGTCCTCTGTATGTAGCCATCTCTCGTTTAGTTCTTGTAGTGTTTACTAGATGGTGGTACTTGTAGCTGATGATGAAAAGATGCAAGATGTTATAAACTAGAAAGCGGTACTTGTAGTTGATGAAAGACGCGAGATCTTATAAAATAGGAATGATGTCACATATGGCGCGTGTCATTGGTTGAAGGCAATCGTTCGATTTAGTGCGGCGACGTACGCGAGGGGGAGCGATGTAATAAAGTCGAGTGGGCAAAATGTACAGAGGATTCATGGTTTACCAGGTTTTTCTCCGGAGCTTCACCCACTCATCATCATTCACTTCGTGGATATGGCGGAATTTTTCTTTGCGCTGATACCTTTGGAAAATTTTCTGATTGTGGTGAAAGTGGAGCATGACTACCTTCGTGACGCAATTGGCTAGCGCGTTCGGCTGATAATCAAAAGGTTGGAGGTTCGAGCCCTCCCGAGAGCTGTGTGTCCCTTTTTTCTTTGCGCTGACAGCTATGGAGAAATGTTCCGACAGTGGTGAGAGTGGAGCACGACTGTCTCCGTGGCTCAATCTGCTAGTTCGTCGGTTGTTAAGAAAAAGGTTGGAGGTTCGAGCCCTCCCCGGGAGCAGCGTGTCGCTTTTTTTCTTTGCGCTGATAGCTTTGGAGAAACGTTCTTACGGTGGTGAGAACGGACCGCGGTTGGGTCCGTGGTGCAATGGCTAGCGAGATCGGCTGTTAACCAAAAGGTTGGAGGTTCTAGCCCTCCCATGAGCGGTGTGTGACTTTTTTTCTTTGCACTGATATCTTTGAAGAAGTGTTGTGACCGTGATGAGAGTGGAGCAGGAACTGTCTCCATGGCGCAATTGGCTAGCGCGTTGGGCTGTTAACCAAAAGGCTGGAGGTTCGAACCCTCCCATGAGCGGTGTGTCTCTTTTTTTTCTTTGCGCTGATACCTTTGGAAAAATGTTCTGATGGTGGTGAGAGTAGAGCACGACTACCTCCGTGACGCAATTGGCTAGCGCGTTCGGCTGTTGACCAAAAGTTTGGAGGTTCGAGCCCTCCAGAGAGCGGTGTGTCGCTTTTTTTTCTTTGCACTGATATCTTTGGAGAAGTGTTCTGACCGTGGTGAGAGTGGAGCACTACTGTCTCCGTGGCGAAATTGGCTAGCGCGTTGAACTGTTAGCCAAAAGGTTGGAGGTTCGAATTCTGCCTTGAGCGGTGTGTTCCTTTTTTTCTTTAAACTGATATCTTTTGAGAAGTGTTCTGACCGTGGTGAGAGTGAAGCACGACTGTCTCCATGGTGCAATTCGCTAGCGCGTTGGGCTGTTAACCAAAAGGTTGGAGGTTCGAACCCTCCCATGAGCGGTGTGTCTCTTTTTTTCTTTGCGCTGATACCTTTGGAAAAATGTTCTGATGGTGGTGAGAGTAGAGCACGACTACCTCCGTGACGCAATTGGCTAGCGCGTTCGGCTGTTAACCAAAAGGTTGGAGGTTCGAGCCCTTCCATTAGCAGTGTGTCGCTTTTTTTCTTTGCATTGATATCTTTGGAGAAATGTTCTGACCGTAGTGAGAGTGGAGCACGAATGTCTCTGCGGCGCAATTGGCTAGCGCGTTGGGCTTTTAACCTTAAGGTTGGAGGTTCGAACCCTCCCATGAGCAGTGTGTCTCTTTTTTTCTTTGCGCTGATACCTTTGAAAAAATTTTCTGATGGTGGTGAGAGTGGAGCACGACTACCTCCGTGACGCAATTGGCTAGCGCAATTGGGCGTTGACAAAAAGTATGGACGTTCTAGCCCTCCCGAGAGCTGTGTGTCTCTTTTTTTCTTTGCGCTGATAGCTTTGGAGAAATGTTCTGACGGTGGTGAGAGTGGAGCACTACTGTCTCCGTGGCGCAATCTGCTAGTGCGTCGGCTGTTAAGCAAAAGGTTTGAGGTTCGAGCCCTCCTGAGAGCGGTGTGTCTCTTTTTTTTCTTTGCGCTGATAGCTTTGGAGAAATTTATGACGGTGGTGAGAGTGGCGCACGACTGTTTCCGTGGCAGAATCGGCTAGCGCGATCAACTGTTATCCAAAAGGTTGGAGGTTCGAGCCCTCCCGAGAGCGGTGTGTCTCTTTTTTTTCTTTGCGCTGATAGCTTTGGAGAAATGTTCTAACGGTGGTGAGATTGGAGCACGACTGTCTCCGTAGCGCAATCTGCTAGTGCGTCGGCTGTTAACCAAATGGTTGGAGATTCAAGCCCTCCCAGGAGCAGTGTGTTGCTTTTTTTCTTTGCGCTGATAGCCTTGGAGAAACGTTGTGACGGTGGTGAGAGTGGAGCACGACTGTCTCTGTTGCGCAATTGGCTAGCGCGTTGGGCTGTTAACAAAAAGGTTGGAGGTTCAAACCCTCCCATGAGCGGTGTGTCTCTTTTTTTCTTGCGCTGATACCTTTGGAAAACGAAGTGAAAAAACAGCGCGTAACACAGGACACAGGACAGAGAAGAGACGGACGAGGCGCTATTTGGGCCGGTTGGAGTACCAACCGGCCCAAATAAGCACTTTAGTACCTTTGGAAAAATGTTCTGATTTTGGTGAGAGTGGAGCACGACTACCTCCGTGACGCAATTGGCTAGCGCGTTCGGCTGTTAATCAAAAGGTTGGAAGTTCGAGCCCTCCCGAGAGTGGTCTGTCTGTTTTTTTTGCGCTGATAGCTTTGGAGAAATGTTCTGATGGTGGTGAAAGTGGAGCGTGACTCTCTCCGTGGCGCAGTCTGCTTGTGCGTCGGCTGTTAAGCAAAAAGTTGGAGGTTCGACCATCCCGCGAGCAGTGTGTCGCTTTTTTTCTTTGCGCTGATAGCATTGGAGAAACGTTCTGACGGTGCTGAGAGTGGAGCGCGGTTGGGTCCAAGGTGCAATGGCTAGCGCGATTGGCTGTTAACCAAAAGGTTGGAGGTTCGAGCCCTCCCATGAGCGGTGTGTCGCTTTTTTTTTCTTTGCAGTGATATCTTTGGAGAAGTGTTCTGACCATGGTGAGAGTGGAGCCCGAACTGTCTCCATGGCGCAATTGGCTAGCGCGTTGGCTTGTTAACCAAAAGGCTGGAGGTTCGAAACCTCCCATGAGAGGTGTGTCTCTTTTTTTCTTTGCGCTGATACCTTTGAAAAAATGTTCTGATAGTGGTGAGAGTGGAGCACGACTACCTCCGTGACGCAATTTGCTAGCGTGTTCGGCTTCTGACCAAAAAATTTTTAGGTTCGAGCCCTCCCGAGAGCGGTGTGTCTCTTTTTTTTGCGCTGATAGCTTTGAAGAAACGTTCTGACGGTGGTGAGATTGGAGCACGACTGTCTTCGTGGCGCAATCTGCTAGTGCGTCGGCTGTTAAGCAAAAGGTTTGAGGTTCGAGCGATCCCGAGAGCGGTGTGTCTCAATGTTTTCTTTGCGCTGATAGCTTTGGAGAAATGTTCTGATGGTGGTGAGAGTGGCGCACGACCGTTTCCGTGGCAGAATCGGCTAGCGCGATCAACTGTTTTCAAAAAGGTTGGAGGTTAAAGCCCTCCCGAGAGCGGTGTCTCTTTTTTTCTTTGCGCTGATAGCTTTGGAGAAATATTCTGATGGTAGTGAGAGTGGAGCACGACTGTCTCCGTGGCGCAATCTGCTAATGCGTCGGCTATTAATCAAAAGGTTGGAGGTTCGAGCCCTCCCAGGAGCAGTGTGTCGCTTTTTTCCTTTGTGCTGATAGCCTTGGAGAAACGTTCTGACGGTGGTGAGAGCAGAGCCTGACTATCTCTGTTGCGCAATTGGCTAGCGCGTTGGGCTGTTGACGAAAAGGTTGGAGGTTCGAACCCTCCCATGAACGGTGTGTCTCTTTTTTTCTTTGCGCTGATACATTTGGAAAATTGTTCTGATGGTGGTGAGAGTGGAGCACGACTACCTCCGTGACGCAATTGGCTAGCGCGTTCGGGTGTTCACCAAAATTTGGAGGTTCGATCCCTCCCGAGAACTGTGTGTCTCTTTTTTTCTTTGCGCTGATAGCTTTGGAGAAATATTCTGACAGTAGTGAGAGTGGAGCACTACTGTCTCCATGGCGCAATCTGCTAGTGCGTCGGCTGTTAGGCAAAAGGTTTGAGGTTCGAGCCCTCCTGAGAGCGGTGTGTCTCTTTTTTTCTTTGCGCTGATAGCTTGGAGAAATGTTCTGACGGTGGTGAGTGTGGCGCACTACTGTTTCCGTGGCAGAATCGCCTAGCGCGATCAACTGTTATCCAAAAGGTTGGAGGTTCGAGCCCTCCCGAGAGCGGTGTGTCTCTTTTTTTTCTTTGATTGATTTTATTTGATATGTGGGGTTTAACGTCCCAAAACCACCATATGATTATGAGAGACGCCGTAGTGGAGGGCTGCGGAAATTTTGACCACCTGGGGTTCTTTAACGTGCACCCAAATTTGAGCACACGGGCCTACAACATTTCCGCCTCCATCGGAAATGCAGCCGCCGCAGCCGGGATCTTTTTTTTTGCACTGATATCTTTGTAGAAGTGTTCTGACTGTGGTGAGAGTGGAGCACGACTTTCTCCTTGGCACAATTGGCTAGGGCGTTCGGCTGTTAACCAAAAGGTTGCAGGTTCGAACCCTCCCATGAGCGGTGTGTCGCTTTTTTTCTTTCCACTGATATCTTTGGAGAAGTGTTCTGACCATAGTGAGAGTGGAGCACGAATCTCTCCGTGGCGCAATTGGCCAGCGCGTTGGGCTGTTAACCATAAGTTTGGAGGTTCGAACCCTCCCATGAGCAGTGTGTCTCTTTTTTTCTTTGCGCTGATGCCTTTTAAAAAGTGTTCTGATGGTGGTGAGAGTGGAGCACGACTACCTCCGTGACGCAATTGGCTAGCGCGTTCGAGTGTTGACCAAAAGTTTGGAGGTTCGAGCCCTCCCGAGAGCTGTGTGTCTCTTTTTTTCTTTGCGATGATAGCTTTGGAGAAATGTTCTGACGGTGATGAGAGTGGAGCACTACTGTCTCCGTGGCGCAATCTGCTAGTGCGTCGGCTGTTAAGCAAAAGGTTTGAGGTTCGAGCCTTCCTGAGACCGGTGTGTCTCTTTTTTTTTTCTTTGCGCTGATAGCTTTGGAGAAATGTTCTGAAGGTGGTGAGAGTGGCGCACGACTGTTTCCGTGGCAGAATCGGCTAGCGCGATCAACTGTTATCCAAAAGGTTGGAGGTTCGAGCCCTCCCGAGAGCGGTGTGTCTCTTTTTTTTCTTTGCACTGATAGCTTTGGAGAAATGTTCTAACAGTGGTGAGAGAGGAGCACTACTGTCGTCGTGGCGCAATTGGCTAGCGCGTTCGCCTGTTAACCAAAAGGTTGCAAGTTCGAACCCTCCCATGAGCGGTGTGTCTCTTTTTTTCTTTGCGCTGATACCTTTGGAAAAAAGTTCTGATGGTGGTGAGAGTAGAGCACGACTACCTCCGTGACGCCATTGGCTAGCGCGTTCGGCTTTTAACCAAAAGATTGGAGGTTCGAGCCCTCCCGAGAGCGGTGTGTCTCTTGTTTTTGCGCTGATAGCTTTGGAGAAATGTTCTGATGGTGGTGAGAGTGGAGCACGACTACTTCCGTGACGCAATTGGCAAGCGCGTTCGGCTGATAACCAAAAGGTTGGAGGTTCGAGCCCTCCCGAGAGCGGTGTGTCTTTTTTCTTTGCGCTGATAGCTTTGGAGAAATGTTCTGATGGTGGTGAGAGTGAAGCACGACTGTCTCCGTGGCGCAACTGCTAGTGCGTCGGCTGTTAAGCAAAAGGTTGGAGGTTCGAGCCCTCCCAGGAGCAGTGTGTCGCTTTTTTTCTTTGCGCTGATAGCCTTGGAGAAACGTTCTGACGGTGGTGAGAGTGGAGCACAACTGTCTCTGTTGCACAATTGGCTAGCGCGTTGGGCTGTTAACGAAAATGTTGGAGGTTCGAACCCTCCCATGAGCGGTGTGTCTTTTTTTCTTTGCGCTGATACCTTTGAAAAAATGTTCTGATGGTGGTGAGAGTAGAGCACGACTACCTCCGTGACGCCATTGGCTAGCGCGTTCGGCTTTTAACCAAAAGATTGGAGGTTCGAGCCCTCCCGAGAGCGGTGTGTCTCTTGTTTTTGCGCTGATAGCTTTGGAGAAATGTTCTGATGGTGGTGAGAGTGGAGCACGACTACTTCCGTGACGCAATTGGCTAGCGCGTTCGGCTGTTATGCAAAAGGTTGGAGGTTCGAGCCCTCCCGGGAGCAGTGTGTCGCTTTTTTTCTTTGCGCTGATAGCTTTGGAGAAACGTTCTGACCGTGGTAAGAGTGGAGCGCGGTTGGGTCCATGGTGCAATGGCTAGCGCGATTGGCTGTTAACCAAAAGGTTGGAGGTTCCAGCCCTCCCATGAGCGGTGTGTCGCTTTTTTTACTTTGCACTGATATCTTTGGAGAAGTGTTCTGACTATGGTGAGAGTGGAGCACGAGTTGTGTCCATGGCGCAATTGGCTAGCGCGTTGGGCTGTTAACCAAAAGGATGGAGGTTCGAACCCTCCCATGAGCGGTGTGTCTCTTTTTTTTTCTTTGCACTGATAGCTTTGGAGAAATGTTCTGACGGTGGTAAAAGTGGAGCAAGGCTGTCTCCGTGGCTAAATCTGCTAGTGCGTCGGCTGTTAAGCAAAAGGTTGGAGGTTCGAGCCCTCCCGAGAGCAGTGTGTCTCTTTTTTTTTCTTTGCGCTGATAGCTTTGGAGAAATGTTCTGACGGTGGTGAGAGTGGAGCACGACTGTTTCCGTGGCAGAATCAGCTAGCGCGATCAACAGTTATCAAAAAGGTTTGAGGTTTGAGCCCTCCCGAAAGCGGTGTGTCTTTTTTCTTTGCGCTGATAGCTTTGGAGAAATGTTCTGACAGTGGTGAAAGTGGAGCACGACTGTCTCCGTGGCGCAATGTGCTAGTGTGTCGGCTGTTAACCAAAAGGTTGGAGGTTCGAGCCCTCCCAAGAGCGGTGTGTCGCTTTTTTTTCTTTGCACTGATATCTTTGGAGAAGTGTTCTGACCGTGGTGAGAGTGGAGCACGACTGTCTCCGAGCGAAAATTGGCTAGCGCGTTGGTCTATTAACCAAAATGATGGAGGTTCGAACCCTCCCAAAAGCGGTGTGTCTCTTTTTTTTCTTTGCGCTGATACCTTTGGAAAAATGTTCTGATTGTGGTGAAAGTGGAGCATGACTACCTTCGTGACGCAATTGGCTAGCGCGTTCGGCTGTTAATCAAAAGGTTGGAAGTTCGAGCCCTCCCGAGAGCGGTGTGTCTCTTTTTTTTGCGCTGATAGTTTTGGAGAAATGTTCTGACGGTGGTGAGAGTAGAGCGCGACTGTCTCCGTGGCGCAGTCTGCTACTTCGTCGGTTGTTAAGCAAAAGGTTGGAGGTTCGTGCCCTCCCCGGGAGCAGCGTGTCGCTTTTTTTCTTTGCGCTTATAGCTTTGGAGAAACGTTCTTACAGTGGTGAGAGTGGACCACAGTTGGGTCCGTCGTGAATTGGCTAGAGCGATCGGCTGTTAACCAAAAGGTTGGAGGTTCAAGCCCTCCCATGAGCGGTGTGTCACTTTTTTTCTTTGCACTGATATCTTTGGAGAAGTGATGTGACCGTGATGAGAGTGGAGCACGACTGTATTGTGGCGCAATTGGCTAGCGCGTTGGGCTGTTAACCAAAAGGTTGGAGGTTCGAACCCTCCCATGAGCGGTGTGTCTCTTTTTTTCTTTGCGCTGATACCTTTGGAAAAATGTTCTGATGATGGTGAGAGTGGAGCACGACTACCTCCGTGACGCAATTGGCTAGCGCGTTCGGCTGTTAATCAAAAGGATGGAGGTTCGAGCCCTCCCGAGAGTGGTGTGTCTCTTTTTTTTCTTTGCGCTGATAGCTTTGGAGAAATGTTCTGACGGTGGTGAGAGTGGAGCACGACTGTCTCCGTGGCGCAATCTGCTAGTGCGTCGGCTGTTAAGCAAAAGGTTTGAGGTTCGAGCCCTCCCAGAGCAGTGTGTCGCTTTTTTTCTTTGCGCTGATAGCTTTAGAGAAACGTTCTGACGCTGGTGAGAGTGGAGCGCGGTTGGGTCCGTGGTGCAATGGCTAGCGCAATCGGCTGTTAACCAAAAGGTTGGAGGTTAGAGCCCTCCCATGATCGGTGTGTCGCTTTTTTTCTTTGCACTGATATCTTTGGAGAAGTGTTCTGACCATGGTGAGAGTGGAGCACGACTGTCTCCGTGGCGCAATTGGCTAGCGCGTTGGGTTCTTAACCAAAAGGTTGGAGATTTGAATCCTCCCTTGAGCGGTGTGTTTTTTTTCTTTGCGCTGATACCTTTGGAAAAATGTTCTGATGGTGGTAAGAGAGGAGCACGACTACCTCCGTGACGCAATTGCCTAGCAAGTTCGGCTGTTCACCAAAAGATTGGAGGTTCGAACCCTCCCGAGAGCGGTGTGTCTCTTTTTTTTCTTTGCACTGATAGCTTTGGAGAAATGTTCTGACGGTGGTGAGAGTGGAGCACGACTGTTTCCGTGGCAGAATCGGCTAGCACGATCCACTGTTAACTGAAAGGTTTGAAGTTCAAGCCCTCCCGGGAGCAGTGTGTCGCTTTTTTCTTTGCGCTGACAGCTGTGGAGAAACTTTCTGACGGTGGTGTGAGTAGAGCACGACTGTCTCCGTATCGCAATCTGCTAGTGCGTCGGCTGTTGAGCAAATAGGTGGAGGTTCGAGCCCTCCCGGGAGCAGTGTGTCGCTTTTTTTTCTTTGCGCTGATAGCTTTGGAGAAACGTTCTGATGGTGGTGACAGTGGAGCGCGGTTGGGTCCGTTGTGATGTGGCTAGCGCGATCGGCTGTTAACCAAAAGGTTGGAGGTTCGAGCCCTCCCATGAGCGGTGTGTCGATTTTTCTTCTTTGCACTGATATCTTTGGAGAAGTGTTCTGACCGTGGTGAGAGTGGAGCACGACTGTCTGTGGCGCGATTGGCTAGCGCGTTAAGCTGTTAACCATAAGGTTGGAGGTTCGAACCCTCCCATGAGCGGTGTGTCTCTTTTTTCTTTGCGCTAATACCTTTGGAAAAATGTTCTGATGGTGGTGAGAGTGGAGCACGGCTACCTCCGTGACGCAATTGGCAAGCGCGTTCGGCTGTTAATCAAAAGTTTGGAGGTTCGAGCCCTCCCGAGAGCGGTGTGTCTCTTTTTTTTCTTTGCGCTGATAGCTTTGGAGAAATGTTCTGACGGTGGTAAAAGTGGAGCAAGGCTGTCTCCGTGGCGCAATCTGCTAGTGCGTCGGCTGTTAAGCAAAAGGTTGAAGGTTCGAGCCCTCCCGAGAGCGGTGTGTCTCTTTTTTTTCTTTGCGCTGATAGCTTTGTAGAAGTGTTCTGACCGTGTTGAGAGTGGAGCACGACTCTCTCCGTGGCGCAATTGGCCAGCGCGTTCGCCTGTTAACCAAAAGGTTGGAGGTTCGAGCCCTCCCACGAGCGGTGTGTCGCTTTTTTTTCTTTGCACTGATATCTTTGGAGAAGTGTTCTGACCGTGGTGAGAGTGGAGCACGACTGTCTGTGGCGCGATTGGCTAGCGCGTTAAGCTGTTAACCATAAGGTTGGAGGTGCGAACCCTCCCATGAGCGGTGTGTCTCTTTTTTCTTTGCGCTAATACCTTTGGAAAAATGTTCTGATGGTAGTGAGAGTGGAGCACGGCTACCTCCGTGACGCAATTGGCAAGCGCGTTCGGCTGTTAATCAAAAGTTTGGAGGTTCGAGCCCTCCCGAGAGCTGTGTGTCTCTTTTTTTTTTCTTTGCGCTGATAGCTTTGGAGAAATGTTCTGACGGTGGTAAAAGTGGAGCAAGGCTGTCTCCGTGGCGCAATCTGCTAGTGCGTCGGCTGTTAAGCAAAAGGTTGAAGGTTCAAGCCCTCCCGAGAGCGGTGTGTCTCTTTTTTTTCTTTGCGCTGATAGCTTTGGGGAAATGTTCTGACGGTGGTGAGAGTGGAGCACGACTGTTTCCGTGGCAGAATCGGCTAGCGCGGTCAACTGTTATCAAAAAGGTTTGAGGTTCGAGCCCTCCCGAGAGCGGTGTGTCTTTTTTCTTTGCGCTGATAGCTTTGGAGAAAAGTTCTGACGGTGGTGAGAGTGGAGCACGACTGTCTCCGTGGGACGATTGGCTAGCGCGTTGGTCTGTTAACCAAAATGATGGAGGTTCGAACCCTCCCAAAAGCGGTGTGTCTCTTTTTTTCTTTGCGCTGATACCTTTGGAAAAATGTTCTGATTGTGGTGAAAGTGGAGCATGACTACCTCCGTGACACAATTGGCTAGCGCGTTCGGCTGATAACCAAAAGGTTGGAGGTTCGAGCCCTCCCGAGAGCGGTGTGTCTCTTTTTTCTTTGCACTGACAGCTATGGAGAAATGTTCCGACAGTGGTGAGAGTGGAGCACGAATGTCTCCGTGGCACAATCAGCTAGTTCGTCGGCTGTTAAGCAAAAGGTTGGAAGTTCGAGCCCTCCCCGGGAGCAGCGTGTCGCTTTTTTTCTTTGCGCTCATAGCTTTGGAGAAACGTTCTTACGGTGGTGAGAGTGGACCACAGTTGGGTCCGTCGTGCAATGGCTAGCGCGATCGGCTGTTAACCAAAAGGTTGGAGGTTCTAGCCCTCCCATGAGCGGTGTGTCACTTTTTTTCTTTGCACTGATATCTTTGGAGAAGTGTTCTGACCGTGGTGAGAGTTGAGCACGACTGTCTCTGTGGCGCGATTGGCTAGCGCGTTAAGCTGTTAACCATAAGGTTGGAGGTTCGAACCCTCCCATGAGCGGTGTGTCTCTTTTTTTCTTTGCGCTGATACCTTTGGAGAAATGTTCTGATGGTGGTGAGAGTGGAGCACGACTGTCTCCGTGGCGCAATCTGCTAGTGCGTCGGCTGTTAAGCAAAAGGTTGGAGGTTCGAGCCCTCCCGGAGCAGCGTGTCACTTTTTTTCTTTGCGGTGATAGCTTTGGAGAAATGTTCTGACCGTGGTGAGAGTTGAGCACGACTGTCTCCATGGCGCAATTAGCTAGCGCGTTGGGTTGTTAACCAAAAGGTTGGAGGTTTGAACCCTCCCATGAGCGGTGTGTTCTTTTCTTTGCGCTGATACCTTTGGAAAAATTTTCTGATGGTGGTGAGAGTGGAGCACGACTACCTCCGTGACGCAATTGCCTAGCACGTTTGGCTGTTCACCGAAAGATTGGAGGTTCGAACCCTCCCTAGAGCGGTGTGTCTCTTTTTTACTTTGCACTGATAGCTTTGGAGAAATGTTCTGACGGTGGTGAGAGTGGAGCACGACTGTTTCCGTAACAGAAGCGGCTAGCACGATCCACTGTTAACTGAAAAGTTGAAAGTTCAAGCCCTCCCGGGAGCACTGTGTCGCTTTTTTCTTTGCGCTGACAGCTGTGGAGAAACGTTCTGACGGTGGTGAGAGTAGAGCACGACTGTCTCCGTATCGCAATCTGCTAGTGCGTCGGCTGTTAAGCAAATAGGTGGAGGTTCGAGCCCCCCCGGGAGCAGTGTGTCGCTTTTTTTCTTTGCACTGATATCTTTGTAGAAGTGTTCTGACCGTGGTGAGAGTGGAGCACGACTGTCTCCGTGGCGCAATTGGCTAGCGTGTTCGGCTGTTAACCAAAAGTTGCAGGTTCGAACCCTGCCATGAGCGGTGTGTCGCTTTTTTCTTTGCGCTGACAGCTGTGGAGAAACGTTCTGACGGTGGTGAGAGTAGAGCACGACTGTCTCCGTATCGCAATCTGCTAGTGCGTCGGCTGTTAAGCAAATAGGTGGAGGTTCGAGCCCCCCCGGGAGCAGTGTGTCGCTTTTTTTTGCGCTGATAGCTTTGGAGAAACGTTCTGACGGTGGTGACAGTGGAGCGCGGTTAGGTCCGTGGTGATGTGGCTAGCGCGATCGGCTGTTCACCAAAAGGTTGGAGGTTCGAACCCTGCCATGAGCGGCGGTGTGTCGCTTTTTCTTCTTTGCACTGATAGCTTTGAAAAAATGTTCTGATGGTGGTGAGAGTGGAGCACGACTGTCTCCGTGGCGCAATTGGCTAGCGTGTTCGGCTGTTAACAAAAAGGTTGCAGGTTCGAGCCCTCCCGAGAGCGGTGTGCCTCTTTTTTTCTTTGCGCTGATAGCTTTGGAGAAATGTTTTGACGGTGGAGAGAGTGGAGCGCGACTGTCTCCGTGGCGCAATCTGCTAGTGCGTCGGCTGTTAAGCAAAAGGTTTGAGGTTCGAGCCCTCCTGAGAGCGGAGTGTCTCTTTTTTTTCTTTGCGCTGATAGCTTTGGAGAAATGTTCTGACGGTGGTGAGAGTGGCGCACGACTGTTTCCGTTGCAGAATCCGCTAGCGTGATCACCTGTTATCCAAAAGGTTGGAGGTTCGAGCCCTCCCGAGAGCGGTGTGTCTCTTTTTTTTCTTTGCGCTGATAGCTTTGGAGAAATCTTCTAACGGTGGTGAGAGTGGAGCACGACTGTCTCCGTGGCGCAATATTCTAGTGCGTCGGCTGTTAACCAAAAGGTTGGAGATTCGAGCCCTCCCATGAGCGGTGTGTCGCTTTTTTTCTTTGCACTGATATCTTTGTAGAAGTGTTCTGACCTTGGTGAGAGTGGAGCATGACTGTCTCCATGGCGCAATTGGCTAGCGTGTTCGGCTGTTAACCAAAAGGTTGCAGGTTCGAACCCTGCCATGAGCGGTGTGTCTCTTTTTTTCTTTGCGCTGATACCTTTGGAAAAATGTTCTGATGGTGGTGAGAGTAGAGCACGACTACCTCCATGACGCAATTGGCTGGCGCGTTCGACTGTTAACCAAAAGGTTGGAGGTTCGAGCCCTCCCGAGAGCGGTGTGTCTCTTTTTTCTTTGCGCTGACAGCTATGGAGAAATGTTCCGACAGTGGTGAGAGTGGAGCACGACTGTCTCCGTGGCACAATCTGCTAGTTCGTCGGCTGTTAAGCAAAAGGTTGGAGGTTCGAGCCCTCCACGGGAGCAGCGTGACGCTTTTTTTCTTTGCGCTGATAGCTTTGGAGAAACGTTCTTACGGTGGTGAGAGTGGACCGCGGTTGGGTCCATGGTGCAATGGCTAGCACGATCGGCTGTTAACCAAAAGGTTGGAGGTTCTAGCCCTCCCATGAGCGGTGTGTCACTTTTTTTCTTTGCACTGATATCTTTGAAGAAGTGTTGTGACCGGGATGAGAGTGGAGCACGACTGTTTTGTGGCGCAATTGGCTAGCGCGTTGGGCTGTTAACCAAAAGGTTGGAGGTTCCAACCCTCCCATGAGCGGTGTGTCTCTTTTTTTCTTTGCGCTGATACCTTTGGAAAAATGTTCTGATGGTGGTGAGAGTGGAGCACGACTACCTCCGTGACGCAATTGGCTAGCGCGTTCGGCTGTTAATCCAAAGGGTGGAGGTTCGAGCCCTCCCGAGAGCGGTGGGTCTCTTTTTTTTCTTTGCGCTGATAGCTTTGGAGAAATGTTCTGACGGTGGTGAGAGTGGAGCACGACTGTCTCCGTGGTGCAATGGCTAGCGCGATCGGCTGTTAACCAAAAGGTTGGAGGTTCGAGCCCTTCCATGATCGGTGTGTTTTTTTCTTTGCGCTGATACCTTTAGAAAAATGGTCTGATGGTGGTGAGAGTGGAGCACGACTACCTCCGTGACGCAATTGGCTAGCACGTTCGGCTGTTCACCGAAAGGTTGGAGGCTCGAGCCCTCCCGAGAGCGGTGTGTCTCTTTTTTTTCTTTGCACTGATAGCTTTGGAGAAATGTTCTGACGGTGATGAGAGTGGAGCACGACTGTTTCCGTTGCAGAATCGGCTAGCACGATCCACTGTTAACTGAAAGGTTGGAAGTTCAAGCCCTCCCGGGAGCAGTGTGTCGCTTTTTTCTTTGCGCTGACAGCTGTGGAGAAACGTTCTGACGGTGGTGAGAGTAGAGCACGACTGTCTACGTGGCGCATTTGGCTAGCGCGATCGGCTGTTTACCGAAAGGTTGGAAGTTTGAGCCCTCAAGGGAGCGGCGTTTCGCTTTTTTCTTTGCGCTGACATCTATGGAGAAATGTTCCGACAGTGGTGAGACTGGAGCACGACTGTCTCCGTATCGCAATCTGCTAGTGCGTCGGCTGTTAGGCAAAAGGTTGGAGGTTCGAGCCCTCCCGGGAGCAGTGTGTCGCTTTTTTTTGCGCTGATAGCTTTGGAGAAACGTTCTGACGGTGGTGACAGTGGAGCGCGGTTGGGTCTGTGGTGCAATGGCTAGCGCGATCGGCTGTTAACCAAAAGGTTGGAGGTTCGAGCCCTCCCGAGAGCGGTGTGTCTCTTTTTTTTCTTTGCGCTGATAGCTTTGGAGAAATGTTCTGTCGGTGGTGAGAGTGGAGCACGACTACTTCCGTGACGCAATTGGTTAGCGCGTTCGTCTGTTAATCAAAAGGTTGGAGGTTCGAGCCCTCCCGAGAGCGGTGTGTCTCTTTTTTTTCTTTGCGCTGATAGCTTTGGAGAAATGTTCTGACGGTGGTGAGTGTGGAGCACGACTATTTCCGTTACGCAATTGGCTAGCGCGTTGCGCTGTTAACCAAAAGGTTGGAGGTTCGCACCCTCCCAAGAGCGGTGTGTCTCTTTTTTCTTTGAACTGATACCTTTGGAAAAATGTCCTGATGGTGGTGAGAGTAGAGCACGACTACCTCCGTGACGCAATTGGCTAGCGCATTCGGCTGTTAACCAAAAGTTTGGCGGTTCGAGCCCTCCCATGAGCGGTGTGTCGCTTTTTTTCTTTGCACTGATATCTTTGGAGAAGTGTTCTGACCGTGGTGAGAGTGGAGCAGGACTGTCTCCGTGGCGCAATTGGCTAGCGCGTTGGGCTGTTAACCATAAGGTTGGAGGTTCGAGCCCTCCCATGCGCGGTGTGTCGCTTTTTTTTCTTTGCACTGATATCTTTGGAGAACTGTTCTGACCGTGGTAAGAGTGGAGCACGACTGTCTCCATGACGCAATTGGCTAGCGCGTTGGGCTGTTAACCAAAAGGTTGGAGGTTCGAACCCTCCCATGAGAGGTGTGTCTCTTTTTTTCTTTGCGCTGATACTTTTGAAAAAATGTTCTGAAGGTGGTGAGAGTGAAGCACGACTACCTCCGTGACGCAATCTGCTAGTGCGTCGGCTGTTAAGCAAAAAGGTTGGAGGTTCGAGCCCTCCCAGGAGCAGTATGTCGCTTTTTTTCTTTGCGCTGATAGCCTTGGAGAAACGTTCTGACGGTGGTGAGAGTGGAGCACGACTGTCTCTGTTGCGCAATTGGCTAGCGCGTTGGGCTGTTAACGAAAAGGTTGGAGGCTCGAGCCCTCGCGAGAGCAGTGTGTCTCTTTTTTTCTTTGCGCTGATTGCTTTGGAGAAATGTTCTGATGGTGGTGAGAGTGGAGCACGACTACTTCCGTGACGCAATTGGCTAGCGCGTTCGGCTGTTAATCAAAAGGTTGGAGGTTCGAGCCCTCCCGGGAGCAGTGTGTCGCTTTTTTTCTTTGCGCTGATAGCTTTGGAGAAACGTTCTGACGGTGGTGCGAGTGGAGCGCGGTTGGGTCCGTGGTGCAATGGCTAGCGCGATTGGCTGTTAACCAAAAGGTTGGAGGTTCGAGCACTCCCATGAGCGGTGTGTCGCTTTTTTTTCTTTGCACTGATATCTTTGGAGAAGTGTTCTGACCATGGTGAGAGTTAGCACGAACTGTCTCCATGGCGCAATTGGCTAGCGCGTTGGGCTGTTAACCAAAAGGTTGGAGGTTCGAACCCTCCCATGAGCGGTGTGTCTCTTTTTTTCTTTGCGCTGATACCTTTGGAAAAATGTTCTGATGGTGGTGAGAGTGGAGCACGACTACCTCCGTGACGCAAATCTGCTAGTGCGTCGGCTGTTAACCAAAAGGTTGGAGGTTCAAGCCCTCCCATGAGCGGTGTGTCGCTTTTTTTTCTTTGCACTGATGTTTTTGTAGAAGTGTTCTGACCGTGTTGAGAGTGGAGCATGACTGTCTCTTTTGCGCAATTGGCTAGCGAGTTGGGCTGTTACCGAAAAGGTTGGAGGTTCGAACCCTCCCATGAGCGGTGTGTCTCTTTTTTTGCGCTGATACCTTTGGAAAAATGTTCTGATGGTGGGGAGAGTGGAGCATGACAACCTCTGTGACGCAATTGGCTAGCGCGTTCGGCTGTTAACCAAAAGGTTGGAGGTTCGAGCCCTCCCGAGAGCGGTGTGTGTCTTTGTTCTCTTTGCGCTGACAGCTTTGGGAAAATGTTCAGATGGTGGTGAGAGTGGACCACGACTACCTCCGTGAAGCAATTGGCTAGCGCGTTGGGCTCTTAACGAAAAGGTTGGAGCTTCGAACCCTCCCATGAGCGGTGTGTCTCTTTTTTTCTCTGCGCTGATATCTTTGGAAAAATGTTCTGATGGTGGTGAGAGTGGAGCACGACTACCTCCGTGACGCAATTGGCTAGCGCGTTCGGCTGTTAACCAAAAGGTTGGAGGTTTGAGTCCTCCCGAGAGCGGTGTGTCTCTTTGTTTCTTTGCGCTGATAGCTTTGGAGAAATGTTCTGGTGGTGGTGAGAGTGGAGCACGACTACTTCCGTGACGCAATTGGCTAGCGCGTTCGGGTGTTGACCAAAAGGTTTGAGGTTCGAGCCCTCCTGAGAGTGGTGTGTCTCTTTTTTTTTCTTTGCGCTGATAGCTTTGGAGAAATGTTCTGACGGTGGTGAGAGTGGCGCACGACTGTTTCCGTTGCAGAATCGGCTAGCGCGATTAACTGTTACCCAAAAGGTTGGAGGTTCGAGCCCTCCCGAGAGCGGTGTGTCTCGTTTTTTTCTTTGCGCTGATAGCTTTTTAGAAATGTTCTAACGGTGGTGAGAGTGGAGCACGACTCTCTCCGTGGCGCAATCTGCTAGTGCATCGGCTTTTAACCAAAAGGTTGGAAATTCGAGCCCTCCCATGAGCGGTGTGTCGCTTTTTTTTCTTTGCACTGATATCTTTGTAGAAGTGTTCTGACCGTGGTGAGAGTGGAGCACGACTGTCTCCGTGGCGCTATTGGCAAGCGTGTTCGGCTGTTAACCAAAAGGTTGCAGGTTCGAACCCTGCCATGAGCGGTGTGTCTCTTTTTTTCTTTGCGCTGATAGCTTTGGAGAAATGTTCTGGTGGTGGTGAGAGTGGAGCACGACTGTCTCCGTGGCGCAGTCTGCTAGTGCGTCGGCTGTTAAGCGAAAGGTTGGAGGTTCGAGCCCTCCCGGGACCAGTGTGTCGCTTTTTTTTTGCGCTGATAGCTTTGGAGAAACGTTCTGACGGTGGTGAGACTGGAGCGCGGTTGGGTCCGTGGTGCAATGGCTAGCGCCATTGGCTGTTAACCAAAAGGTTGGAGGTTCGAGCCCTCCCATGAGCGGTGTGTCGCTTTTTTTCTTCGCACTGATATCTTTGGAGAAGTGTTCTGACCATGGTGAGAGTGGAGCACGAACTGTCTCCAAGGCGCAATTGGCTAGCGCGTTGGGCTGTTAACCAAAAGGTTGGAGGTACGAACCCTCCCATGAGCGGTGTGTCTCTTACTCTTTTTTTCTTTGCGCTGATACCTTTGGAAAAAATGTTGTGATGGTAGTGAGAGTGGAGCACGACTACCTCCGTGACGCATTCTGCTAGTGCGTCGGCTGTTAAGCAAAAGGTTGGAGGTTCGAGACCTCCCAGGAGCAGTGTGTCGCTTTTTTTCTTTTCGCTGATAGCCTTGGAGAAACGTTCTGATGGTGGTGAGACTGGAGCACGACTGTCTCTGTTGCGCAATGCCAGCGCGTTGGGCTGTTAACGAAAAGGTTGGAGGTTCGAACCCTGCCATGAGCGGTGTGTTTTTTTCTTTGCGCTGATACCTTTGGAAAAATGTTCTGATGGTGGTGAGAGTGGAAAACGACTGTCTCCATGGTCCAATTCGCTAGCGCGTTGGGCTGTTAACCAAAAGGTTGGAGGTTCGAACCCTCCCGTGAGTGGTGTGTCTCTTTTTTCTTTGAACTGATACCTTTGGAGAAGTGTTCTGACCGTGGTTAGAGTGGAGCACGACTGTCTCCGTGGCGCAATTGGCTAGCGCGTTGGGCTGTTAACCATAAGGTTGGAGGTTCGAGCCCTCCCATGCGTGGTGTGTCGCTTTTTTTTCTTTGCACTGATATCTTTGGAGAAGTGTTCTGACCGTGGTGAGAGTGGAGCACGACTGTCTCCGTGGCGCAATTGGCTAGCGCGTTGGGCTGTTAACCATAAGGTTGGAGGTTCGAACCCTCCCATGAGAGGTGTGTCTCTTTTTTTCTTTGCGCCGATACTTTAAAAATGTTGTGATGGTGGTGAGATTGGAGCACGACTACCTCCGTGACGCAATTGGCTAGCGCGTTCGGCTTTTTACCAAAAGTTTGGAGGTTCGAGCCCTCCAGAGAGCGGTGTGTCTCATTTTTTTCTTTGCGCTGATAGCTTTGGAGAAATGTTCTGACTGTGGTGAGAGTGGCGCACGACTGTTTCTGTGGAGCAATCTGCTAGTGCGTCGGCTGTTAAGCAAAAGGTTGGAGGTTCGAGCCCTCCCAGGAGCATTGTGTCGCTTTTTTTCTTTGCGCTGATAGCCTTGGAGAAACGTTCTCACGGTGATGAGAATGGAGCACGACTGTCTCTGTTGCGCAATTCGCTAGCGCGTTGGGCTGTTAACGAAAAGGTTGGAGGTTCGAACCCTCCCATGAGCGGTGTGTCTCTTTTTTTCTTTGCGCTGATACTTTTGTAAAATGTTCTGGTGGTGGTGAGAGTGGAGCACGACTACCTCCGTGACGCAATCTGCTAGTGCGTCGGCTTTTAAGCAAAAGGTTGGAGGTTCGAGCCCTCCCAAAAGCAGTGTGTCACTTTTTTTCTTTGCGCTCATAGCCTTGGAGAAACGTTCTGACGGTGGTGAGAGTGGAGCACGACTGTCTCTGTTGCGCAATTGGCTAGCGCGTTGGGCTGTTAACGAGAAGGTTGGAGGTTCAAACCCTCCCATGAGCGGTGTGTCTTTTTTTCTTTGCGCTAATACCTTTAGAAAATTGTTCTGATGGTGGTGAGAGTGGAGCACGACTACCTCCATTACCCACTTGGCTAGCGCATTCGGCTGTTAACCGAAAGGTTGGAGGTTCGAGCCCTCCCATGAGCGGTGTGTCGCTTTTTTTTCTTTGCACTGATATCTTTGGAGAAGTGTTCTGACCGTGGTTAGAGTGGAGCACGACTGTCTCCGTGGCGCAATTGGCTAGCGCGTTGGGCTGTTAACCATAAGGTTGGAGGTTCGAGCCCTCCCATGCGCGGTGTGTCCCTTTTTTTTTCTTTGCACTGATATCTTTGGAGAAGTGTTCTGACCGTGGTGAGAGTGGAGCACGACTGCCTCCGTGGCGCAATTGGCTAGCGCGTTGGGCTGTTAACCATAAGGTTGGAGGTTCGAACCCTCCCATGAGGGGTGTGTCTCTGTTTTTCTTTGCGCTGATACTTTTGAAAAATGTTGTGATGGTGGTGAGATTGGAGCACGACTACCTCCGTGACGCAATTGGCTAGCGCATTCGGCTGTTAACCAAAAGGTTGGAAGTTCGAGCCCTCCCATGAGCAGTGTGTCGCTTTTTTTCTTTGCACTGATATCTTTCGAGAAGTGTTCTGACCGTGGTGAGAGTAGAGCACGACTGCCTCTGTGGCGCAATTGGCTAGCGCGTTAAGCTGTTAACCATAAGGTTGGAGGTTCGAACCCTCCCATGAGCGGTGTGTCGCTTTTTTTTTCTTTGCACTGATATCTTTGGAGAAGTGTTCTGACCGTGGTGAGAGTGGAGCACGACTGTCTCCGTTGCGCAATTGGCTAGCGTGTTCGGCTGTTAACCAAAAGGTTGCAGGTTCGAACCCTGCCATGAGCGGTGTGTCTCTTTTCTTCTTTGCGCTGATAGCTTTGGAGAAATGTTCTGGTGGTGGTGAGAGTGGAGCACGACTGTCTTCGTGGCGCAGTCTGCTAGTGCGTCGGCTGTTAAGCAAAAGGTTGGAGGTTCGAGCCCTCCCGGGAGCAGTGTGTCGCTTTTTTTTTGCGCTGATAGCTTTGGAGAAACGTTCTGACGGTGGTGAGAGTGGAGCACGACTGTCTCTGTTGCGCAATTGGCTAGCACGTTGGGCTGTTAACGAAAAGGTTGGAGGTTCAAACCCTCCTTTGAGCGGTGTGTCTCTTTTTTTGTTTGCGCTGATAGCCTTGGAGAAACGTTCTGACGGTGGTGAGAGTGGAGCATGACTGTCTCTGTTGCGCAATTGGCTAGCGCGTTGGGCTGTTAACGAAAAGGTTGGAGGTTCGAACCCTCCCCTGAGCGGTGTGTCTCTTTTTTTCTTTGCGCTGATACCTTTAGAAAAATGTTCTGATGGTGGTGAGAGTGGAGCACGACTACCTCCGTGACGCAATTGGCTAGCGCGTTCGGCTGTTAACCAAAAGGGTTGAGGTTCGAGCCCTCGCGAGAGCGGTGTGTCTCTTTTTTTTCTTTGCGCTGATAGCTTTAGAGAAATGTTCTGACGGTGGTGAGAGTGGAGCACGACTACTTCCGTGGCGCAATTGGCTAGCGCGTTCGGCTGTTAATCAAAAGGTTGGAGGTTCGAGCTCTCCCGAGAGTGGTGTGTCTCTTTTTTTTTCTTTGTGCTGATAGCTTTGGAGAAATGTTCTGACGGTGGTGAGAGTGGAGCACGACTAGTTCCGTGACGCAATTGGCTAGCGCGTTCGGCTGTTAATCAAAAGGTTGGAGGTTCGAGCCCTCCCGAGAGCGCTGTGTCTCTTTTTTTTTCTTTGCGCTGACAGCTTTAGAGAAATGTTCTGACGGTGGTGAGAGTGGAGCACGACTACTTCCGTGACGCAATTGGCTAGCGCGTTCGGCTGCTAAGCAAGAGGTTGGAGGTTCGAGCTCTCTCGGGAGCAGTGTATCGCTTTTTTTCTTTGCGCTGATACTTTTGAAAAATGTTGTGATGGTGGTGAGATTGGAGCACGACTACCACCGTGACGCAATTGGCTAGCGCATTCGGCTGTTAACCAAAAGGTTGGAGGTTCGAGCCCTCCCATGAGCGGTGTGTCGCGTTTTTTTCTTTGCACTGATATCTTTGGAGAAGTGTTCTGACCGTGGTTAGAGTGGAGCACGACTGTCTCCGTGGCGCAATTGGCTAGCGCGTTGGGCTGTTAACCATAAGGTTGGAGGTTCGAGCCCTCCCATGCGCGGTGTGTCGCTTTTTTTTCTTTGCACTGATATCTTTGGAGAAGTGTTCTGACCGTGGTGAGAGTGGAGCACGACTGTCTCCGTGGCGCAATTGGCTAGCGCGTTGGGCTGTTAACCATAAGGTTGGAGGTTCGAACCCTCCCATGAGGGGTGTGTCTCTGTTTTTCTTTGCGCTGATACTTTTGAAAAATGTTGTGATGGTGGTGAGATTGGAGCACGACTACCTCCGTGACGCAATTGGCTAGCGCATTCGGCTGTTAACCAAAAGGTTGGAAGTTCGAGCCCTCCCATGAGCGGTGTGTCGCTTTTTTTCTTTGCACTGATATCTTTGGAGAACTGTTCTGACCGTGGTGAGAGTAGAGCACGACTGCCTCTGTGGCGCAATTGGCTAGCGCGTTAAGCTGTTAACCATAAGGTTGGAGGTTCGAACCCTCCCATGAGCGGTGTGTCGCTTTTTTTTTCTTTGCACTGATATCTTTGGAGAAGTGTTCTGACCGTGGTGAGAGTGGAGCACGACTGTCTCCGTGGCGCAATTGGCTAGCGTGTTCGGCTGTTAACCAAAAGGTTGCAGGTTCGAACCCTGCCATGAGCGGTGTGTCTCTTTTCTTCTTTGCGCTGATAGCTTTGGAGAAATGTTCTGGTGGTGGTGAGAGTGGAGCACGACTGTCTTCGTGGCGCAGTCTGCTAGTGCGTCGGCTGTTAAGCAAAAGGTTGGAGGTTCGAGCCCTCCCGGGAGCAGTGTGTCGCTTTTTTTTGCGCTGATAGCTTTGGAGAAACGTTCTGACGGTGGTGAGAGTGGAGCACGACTGTCTCTGTTGCGCAATTGGCTAGCACGTTGGGCTGTTAACGAAAAGGTTGGAGGTTCAAACCCTCCTTTGAGCGGTGTGTCTCTTTTTTTGTTTGCGCTGATAGCCTTGGAGAAACGTTCTGACGGTGGTGAGAGTGGAGCATGACTGTCTCTGTTGCGCAATTGGCTAGCGCGTTGGGCTGTTAACGAAAAGGTTGGAGGTTCGAACCCTCCCCTGAGCGGTGTGTCTCTTTTTTTCTTTGCGCTGATACCTTTAGAAAAATGTTCTGATGGTGGTGAGAGTGGAGCACGACTACCTCCGTGACGCAATTGGCTAGCGCGTTCGGCTGTTAACCAAAAGGGTTGAGGTTCGAGCCCTCGCGAGAGCGGTGTGTCTCTTTTTTTTCTTTGCGCTGATAGCTTTAGAGAAATGTTCTGACGGTGGTGAGAGTGGAGCACGACTACTTCCGTGGCGCAATTGGCTAGCGCGTTCGGCTGTTAATCAAAAGGTTGGAGGTTCGAGCCCTCCCGAGAGTGGTGTGTCTCTTTTTTTTTCTTTGTGCTGATAGCTTTGGAGAAATGTTCTGACGGTGGTGAGAGTGGAGCACGACTACTTCCATGACGCAATTGGCTAGCGCGTTCTGCTGTTATTCAAAAGGTTGGAGGTTCGAGCCCTCCCGAGAGCGGTGTGTCTCTTTTTTTCTTTGCGCTGATAGCTTTGGAGAAATCTTCTGACGGTGGAGAGAGTGGAGCACGACTACTTCCGTGACGCAATTGGCTAGCGCGTTCGGCTGCTAACCAAAAAGTTGGAGGTTCGAGCCCTCTCGGGAGCAGTGTATCGCTTTTTTTCTTTGCGCTGATAGCTTTGGAGAAATGTTCTGACGGTGGTGCGAGTGGAGCGCGGTCGGGTCCGTGGTGCAATGGCTAGCGCGATTGGCTGTTAACCAAAAGGTTGGAGGTTCGAACCCTCCCGTGAGCGGTGTGTCTCTTTTTTCTTTGAACTGATACCTTTGGAAAAATGTTCTGATAGTGGTGAGAGTGGAGCACGACTACCTCCATGACGCAATCTGCTAGTTCGTCGGCTGTTAAGCAAAAGGATGGAGGTTCGAGCCCTCCCAGGAGCAGTGTGTCGCTTTTTTTCTTTGCGCTGATAGCCTTGGAGAAACGTTCTGACGGTGGTGAGAGTGGAACACGACTGTCTCTGTTGCGCAATTGGCTAGCGCGTTGGGCTGTTAACGAAAAGGTTGGAGGTTCGAACCCTCCCATGAGCGGTGTGTTTTTTTTTTCTTTTGCGCTGATACCTTTGGAAAAATGTTCTGATGGTGGTGAGAGTGGAGCACGACTACCTCTGTGACGCAATTGGCTAGCTTGTTGGGCTGTTAACGAAAAGGTTGGAGGTTCAAACCCTCAAATGAGCGGTGTGTCTCTTTT
Source organism: Rhipicephalus microplus (assembly GCF_043290135.1). Lineage (NCBI taxonomy): Eukaryota > Metazoa > Arthropoda > Arachnida > Ixodida > Ixodidae > Rhipicephalus > Rhipicephalus microplus. Next base: position 9,035,486 of record NW_027464592.1, read on the forward strand.
TTTCTCTGCGCTGATACCTTTGGAAAAATGTTCTGATGGTGGTGAGAGTGGAGCACGACTACCTCCGTGACGCAATTGGCTAGCGCGTTCGGCTGTTAACCATAAGGTTGGAGGTTCGAGCCCTCCCAAGAGCGGTGTGTCTCTTTTTTTTTCTTTGCGCTGATAGCTTTGGAGAAATGTTCTGACGGTGGTGAGAGTGGAGCGCGACTGTCTCCGTGGCGCAGTCTGCTAGTGCGGCGGCTGTTAAGCAAAAGGTTGGAGGTTCGAGCCCTCCCGGGAGCAGTGTGTCGCTTTTTTTCTTTGCGCTGATAGCTTTGGAGAAACGTTCTGACAGTGGTGCGATTGGAGCGCGGTTGGGTCCGTGGTGCAATGGCTAGCGCGATTGGCTGTTAACCAAAAGGTAGGAGGTTCGAGCCCTCCCATGAGCGGTGTGTCGCTTTTTTTTCTTTGCACTGATATCTTTGGAGAAGTGTTCTGACCATGGTGAAAGTGGAGCACGAACTGTCTCCATGGCGCAATTGGCTAGCGCGTTGGGCTGTTAACCAAAAAGCTGGAGGTTCGAACCCTCCCATGAGCGGTGTGTCTCTTTTTTTCTTCGCGCTGATACCTTTGGAAAAATGTTCTGATGGTGGTGAGAGTGGAGCACGACTACCTCCGTGACGCAATTGGCTAGCGCGATCGGCTGTTGACCAAAATTGTGGAGGTTCGAGCCCTCCCGAGTGCGGTGTGTCTCTTTTTTTTCTTTGCACTGATAGCTTTGGAAAAATGTTCTGACGGTGGTAAAAGTGGAGCAAGGCTGTCTCCGTGGCGCAATCTGCTAGTGCGTCGGCTGTTAAGCAAAAGGTTGGAGGTTCGAGCCCTCCCGAGAGCGGTGTGTCTCTTTTTTTTCTTTGTGCTGATAGCTTTGGAGAAATGTTCTGACGGTGGTGAGAGTGGAGCACGACTGTTTCCGTGGCATAATCGGCTAGCGCGATCAACCCTTATCAAAAAGGTTGGATGTTCGAGCCCTCCCGAGAGCGGTGTGTCTCTTTTTTTTCTTTGCGCTGATAGCTTTGGAGAGATGTTCTGACGGTGGTGAGAGTGGAGCACGACTGTCTCCGTGGCGCAATCTGCTAGTGCGTCGGCTGTTAACCAAAAGGTTTGAGGTTCAAGACCTCCCATGAGCGGTGTGTCTCTTTTTTTCTTTGCGCTGATACCTTTGAAAAAATGTTCTGATGGTGTGAGTGTGGAGCACGACTACCTCCGTGACGCAATTGGCTAGTGCGTCGGCTGTTAAGCAAAAGGTTTGAGGTTCGAGCCCTCCTGACAGCGGTGTGTCTCTTTTTTTTTTCTTTGCGCTGATAGCTTTGGAGAAATGTTCTGACGGTGGTGAGAGTGGCGCATGACTGTTTCCGTTGCAGAATCGGCTAGCGCGATCAACTGTTATCCAAAAGGTTGGAGGTTCGAGCCCTCCCGAGAGCGGTTTGTCTCTTTTTTTTGCGCTGATAGCTTTGGAGAAATGTTCTAACGGTGGTGAGAGTGGAGCACGGCTGTCTCTGTGGCGCAATCTGCTAGTGCGTCGGCTGTTAACCAAATGGTTGGAGATTCGAGCCCTTCCGTGAGCAGTGTGTCGCTTTTTTTTCTTTGCACTGATATCTTTGTAGAAGTGTTCTGACCGTGGTGAGAGTGGAGCACGACTACTTCGTGACGCAATTGGCTAGCGCGTTCGGCTGTTAATCAAAAGGTTGGAGGTTTGAGCCCTCCCGAGAGCGGTGTGTCTCTTTTTTTTTCTTTGCGCTGATAGCTTTGGAGAAACGTTCTGACGGTGGTGAGAGTGGATCACGACTGTCTCTGTTGCGCAATTCGCTAGCGCGTTGGGCTGTTAACGAAAAGGTTGGAAGTTCGAGCCCTCCCGAGAGCGGTGTGTCTCTTTTTTTTTCTTTGCGCTGATAGCTTTGGAGAAACCTTCTGACGGTGGTGAGAGTGGAGCACGACTGTCTCTGTTGCGCAATTCGCTAGCGCGTTGGGCTGTTAACGAAAAGGTTGGAGGTTCGAACCCTCCCATGAGCGGTGTGTCTCTTTTTTTCTTTGCGCTGATACCTTTGAAAAAATGTTCTGATGGTGGTGAGTGTGGAGCACGACTACCTCCGTGACGCAATTGGCTAGTGCGTCGGCTGTTAAGCAAAAGGTTTGAGGTTCGAGCCCTCCTGAGAGCGGTGTGTCTCTTTTTTTTTCTTTGCGCTGATAGCTTTGGAGAAATGTTCTGACGGTGGTGAGAGTGGCGCACGACTGTTTCCGTTGCAGAATCGGCTAGCGCCATCAACTGTTATCCAAAAGGTTGGAGGTTCGAGCCCTCTAGAGAGCGGTTTGTCTCTTTTTTTTCCTTGCGCTGATAGCTTTGGAGAAATGTTCTAACGGTGGTGAGAGTGGAGCACGACTGTCTCTGTGGCGCAATCTGCTAGTGCGTCGGCTGTTAACCAAAAGGTTGGAGATTCGAGCCCTTCCGTGAGCAGTGTGTCGCTTTTTTTTCTTTTCACTGATATCTTTGTAGAAGTGTTCTGACCGTGGTGAGAGTGGAGCACGACTACTTCGTGACGCAATTGGCTAGCGCGTTCGGCTGTTAATCAAAAGGTTGGAGGTTCGAGCCCTCCCGAGAGCGGTGTGTCTCTTTTTTTTTCTTTGCGCTGATAGCTTTGGAGAAACGTTCTGACGGTGGTGAGAGTGGAGCACGACTGTCTCTGTTGTGCAATTCGCTAGCGCGTTGGGCTGTTAACGAAAAGGTTGGAGGTTCGAACCCTCCCATGAGCGGTGTGTCTCTTTTTTTCTTTGCGCTGATACCTTTTGAAAAATGTTCTGATTGTGGTGAAAGTAGAGCACGACTACCTCCGTGACGCAATCTGCTAGTGCTTCGGCTGTTAAGCAAAAGGTTGGAGGTTCGAGCCCTCCCGAGAGCGGTGTGTCTCTTTTTTTTTCTTTGCGCTGATAGCTTTGGAGAAACGTTCTGACGGTGGTGAGAGTGGAGCACGACTGTCTCTGTTGCGCAATTCAATAGCGCATTGGGCTGTTAACGAAAAGGTTGGAGGTTCGAACCCTCCCATGAGCGGTGTGTCTCTTTTTTTCTTTGCGCTGATACCTTTAGAAAAATGTGCTGATGGTGGTGATAGTGGAAAACGACTGTCTCCATGGTGCGATTCGCTAGCGCGTTGGGCTGTTAACCAAAAGGTTGGAGGTTCGAACCCTCCCATGAGTGGTGTGTCTCTTTTTTCTTTGAACTGATACCTTTGGAAAAACGTTCTGATGGTGGTGAGAGTGGAAAACGACTGTCTCCATGGTGCAATTCGCTAGCGCGTTGGGCTGTTAACCAAAAGGTTGGAGGTTCGAAACCTCCCATGAGTGGTGTGTCTCTTTTTTCTTTGAACTGATACCTTTGGAAAAATGTTCTGATGGTGGTGAGAGTGGAGCACGACTACCTCCGTGATGCAATTGGCTAGCGCGTTCGGCTGTTAACCAAAAGGTTGGAGGTTCGAGCCCTCCCAAGAGCGGTGTGTCTCTTTTTTTTTCTTTGCGCTGATAGCTTTGGAGAAATGTTCTGATGGTGGTGAGAGTGGAGCACGACTACTTCCGTGACGCAATTGGCTAGCACGTTCGGCTGTTAATCAAAAGGTTGGAGGTTCGAGCCCTCCCGAGAGCGGTGTGTCTCTTTTTTTTCTTTGCGCTGATAGCTTTGGAGAGATGTTCTGACGGTGGTGAGAGTGGAGCACGACTGTCTCCGTGGCGCAATCTGCTAGTGCGTCGGCTGTTAACCAAAAGGTTTGAGGTTCAAGACCTCCCATGAGCGGTGTGTCTCTTTTTTTCTTTGCGCTGATACCTTTGAAAAAATGTTCTGATGGTGGTGAGTGTGGAGCACGACTACCTCCGTGACGCAATTGGCTAGTGCGTCGGCTGTTAAGCAAAAGGTTTGAGGTTCGAGCCCTCCTGACAGCGGTGTGTCTCTTTTTTTTTTCTTTGCGCTGATAGCTTTGGAGAAATGTTCTGACGGTGGTGAGAGTGGCGCATGACTGTTTCCGTTGCAGAATCGGCTAGCGCGATCAACTGTTATCCAAAAGGTTGGAGGTTCGAGCCCTCCCGAGAGCGGTTTGTCTCTTTTTTTTGCGCTGATAGCTTTGGAGAAATGTTCTAACGGTGGTGAGAGTGGAGCACGGCTGTCTCTGTGGCGCAATCTGCTAGTGCGTCGGCTGTTAACCAAATGGTTGGAGATTCGAGCCCTTCCGTGAGCAGTGTGTCGCTTTTTTTTCTTTGCACTGATATCTTTGTAGAAGTGTTCTGACCGTGGTGAGAGTGGAGCACGACTACTTCGTGACGCAATTGGCTAGCGCGTTCGGCTGTTAATCAAAAGGTTGGAGGTTTGAGCCCTCCCGAGAGCGGTGTGTCTCTTTTTTTTCTTTGCGCTGATAGCTTTGGAGAAACGTTCTGACGGTGGTGAGAGTGGATCACGACTGTCTCTGTTGCGCAATTCGCTAGCGCGTTGGGCTGTTAACGAAAAGGTTGGAAGTTCGAGCCCTCCCGAGAGCGGTGTGTCTCTTTTTTTTTCTTTGCGCTGATAGCTTTGGAGAAACCTTCTGACGGTGGTGAGAGTGGAGCACGACTGTCTCTGTTGCGCAATTCGCTAGCGCGTTGGGCTGTTAACGAAAAGGTTGGAGGTTCGAACCCTCCCATGAGCGGTGTGTCTCTTTTTTTCTTTGCGCTGATACCTTTGAAAAAATGTTCTGATGGTGGTGAGTGTGGAGCACGACTACCTCCGTGACGCAATTGGCTAGTGCGTCGGCTGTTAAGCAAAAGGTTTGAGGTTCGAGCCCTCCTGAGAGCGGTGTGTCTCTTTTTTTTTCTTTGCGCTGATAGCTTTGGAGAAATGTTCTGACGGTGGTGAGAGTGGCGCACGACTGTTTCCGTTGCAGAATCGGCTAGCGCCATCAACTGTTATCCAAAAGGTTGGAGGTTCGAGCCCTCTAGAGAGCGGTTTGTCTCTTTTTTTTCCTTGCGCTGATAGCTTTGGAGAAATGTTCTAACGGTGGTGAGAGTGGAGCACGACTGTCTCTGTGGCGCAATCTGCTAGTGCGTCGGCTGTTAACCAAAAGGTTGGAGATTCGAGCCCTTCCGTGAGCAGTGTGTCGCTTTTTTTTCTTTTCACTGATATCTTTGTAGAAGTGTTCTGACCGTGGTGAGAGTGGAGCACGACTACTTCGTGACGCAATTGGCTAGCGCGTTCGGCTGTTAATCAAAAGGTTTTCGGTTCGAGCCCTCCCGAGAGCGGTGTGTCTCTTTTTTTTTCTTTGCGCTGATAGCTTTGGAGAAACGTTCTGACGGTGGTGAGAGTGGAGCACGACTGTCTCTGTTGTGCAATTCGCTAGCGCGTTGGGCTGTTAACGAAAAGGTTGGAGGTTCGAACCCTCCCATGAGCGGTGTGTCTCTTTTTTTCTTTGCGCTGATACCTTTTGAAAAATGTTCTGATTGTGGTGAAAGTAGAGCACGACTACCTCCGTGACGCAATCTGCTAGTGCTTCGGCTGTTAAGCAAAAGGTTGGAGGTTCGAGCCCTCCCGAGAGCGGTGTGTCTCTTTTTTTTTCTTTGCGCTGATAGCTTTGGAGAAACGTTCTGACGGTGGTGAGAGTGGAGCACGACTGTCTCTGTTGCGCAATTCAATAGCGCATTGGGCTGTTAACGAAAAGGTTGGAGGTTCGAACCCTCCCATGAGCGGTGTGTCTCTTTTTTTCTTTGCGCTGATACCTTTAGAAAAATGTGCTGATGGTGGTGATAGTGGAAAACGACTGTCTCCATGGTGCGATTCGCTAGCGCGTTGGGCTGTTAACCAAAAGGTTGGAGGTTCGAACCCTCCCATGAGTGGTGTGTCTCTTTTTTCTTTGAACTGATACCTTTGGAAAAACGTTCTGATGGTGGTGAGAGTGGAAAACGACTGTCTCCATGGTGCAATTCGCTAGCGCGTTGGGCTGTTAACCAAAAGGTTGGAGGTTCGAAACCTCCCATGAGTGGTGTGTCTCTTTTTTCTTTGAACTGATACCTTTGGAAAAATGTTCTGATGGTGGTGAGAGTGGAGCACGACTACCTCCGTGATGCAATTGGCTAGCGCGTTCGGCTGTTAACCAAAAGGTTGGAGGTTCGAGCCCTCCCAAGAGCGGTGTGTCTCTTTTTTTTTCTTTGCGCTGATAGCTTTGGAGAAATGTTCTGATGGTGGTGAGAGTGGAGCACGACTACTTCCGTGACGCAATTGGCTAGCACGTTCGGCTGTTAATCAAAAGGTTGGAGGTTCGAGCCCTCCCGAGAGCGGTGTGTCTCTTTTTTTTCTTTGCGCTGATAGCTTTGGAGAGATGTTCTGACGGTGGTGAGAGTGGAGCACGACTGTCTCCGTGGCGCAATCTGCTAGTGCGTCGGCTGTTAACCAAAAGGTTTGAGGTTCAAGACCTCCCATGAGCGGTGTGTCTCTTTTTTTCTTTGCGCTGATACCTTTGAAAAAATGTTCTGATGGTGGTGAGTGTGGAGCACGACTACCTCCGTGACGCAATTGGCTAGTGCGTCGGCTGTGAAGCAAAAGGTTTGAGGTTCGAGCCCTCCTGAGAGCGGTGTGTCTCTTTTTTTTTCTTTGCGCTGATAGCTTTGGAGAAATGTTCTGACGGTGATGAGAGTGGCGCATGACTGTTTCCGTTGCAGAATCGGCTAGCGCGATCAACTGTTATCCAAAAGGTTGGAGGTTCGAGCCCTCCCGAGAGCGGTTTGTCTCTTTTTTTTGCGCTGATAGCTTTGGAGAAATGTTCTAACGGTGGTGAGAGTGGAGCACGGCTGTCTCTGTGGCGCAATCTGCTAGTGCGTCGGCTGTTAACCAAATGGTTGGAGATTCAAGCCCTTCCGTGAGCAGTGTGTCGCTTTTTTTTCTTTGCACTGATATCTTTGTAGAAGTGTTCTGACCGTGGTGAGAGTGGAGCACGACTACTTCGTGACGCAATTGGCTAGCGCGTTCGGCTGTTAATCAAAAGGTTGGAGGTTCGAGCCCTCCCGAGAGCGGTGTGTCTCTTTTTTTTTCTTTGCGCTGATAGCTTTGGAGAAACGTTCTGACGGTGGTGAGAGTGGATCACGACTGTCTCTGTTGCGCAATTCGCTAGCGCGTTGGGCTGTTAACGAAAAGGTTGGAGGTTCGAGCCCTCCCGAGAGCGGTGTGTCTCTTTTTTTTTCTTTGCGCTGATAGCTTTGGAGAAACCTTCTGACGGTGGTGAGAGTGGAGCACGACTGTCTCTGTTGCGCAATTCGCTAGCACGTTGGGCTGTTAACGAAAAGGTTGGAGGTTCGAACCCTCCCATGAGCGGTGTGTCTCTTTTTTTCTTTGCGCTGATACCTTTGAAAAAATGTTCTGATGGTGGTGAGTGTGGAGCACGACTACCTCCGTGACGCAATTGGCTAGTGCGTCGGCTGTTAAGCAAAAGGTTTGAGGTTCGAGCCCTCCTGAGAGCGATGTGTCTCTTTTTTTTTCTTTTCACTGATATCTTTGTAGAAGTGTTCTGACCGTGGTGAGAGTGGAGCACGACTGTCTCTGTTGTGCAATTCGCTAGCGCGTTGGGCTGTTAACGAAAAGGTTGGAGGTTCGAACCCTCCCATGAGCGGTGTGTCTCTTTTTTTCTTTGCGCTGATACCTTTTGAAAAATGTTCTGATTGTGGTGAAAGTAGAGCACGACTACCTCCGTGACGCAATCTGCTAGTGCTTCGGCTGTTAAGCAAAAGGTTGGAGGTTCGAGCCCTCCCGAGAGCAGTGTGTCGCTTTTTTTCTTTGCGCTGATAGCCTTAGAGAAACGTTCTGACGGTGGTGAGAGTGGAGCGCGGTTGGGTCCGTGGTGACGTGGCTAGCGCGATCGGCTGTTAACCAAAAGGTTGGAGGTTCGAGCCCTCCCATGAGCAGTGTGTCGCTTTTTTTTCTTTGCACTGATATCTTTGTAGAAGTGTTCTGACCGTGGTGAGAGTGGAGCACGACTGTCTCCGTGGCACAATTGGCTAGCGCGTTCGGCTGTTAACGAAAAGGTTGGAGGTTCGAGCCCTCCCACGAGTGGTGTGTCGCTTTTTTTTCTTTGAACTGATATCTTTGGAGAAGTGTTCTCACCGTGGTGAGAGTGGAGCACGACTGTCTCCGTGGCGCAATCTGCTAGTGCGTCGGCTGTTAACCAAAAGGTTGGAGGTTCGAGCCCTCCCATGAGCGGTGTGTCGCTTTTTTTTTCTTTGCACTGATATCTTTGTAGAAGTGTTCTGACCGTGGTGAGAGTGGAGCACGACTGTCTCCGTGGCTTAATTGGCTAGCGCGTTCGGCTGTTAACGAAAAGGTTGGAGGTTCGAGCCCTCCCACGAGCGGTGTGTCGCTTTTTTTTCTTTGCACTGATATCTTTGGAGAAGTGTTCTGACCGTGGAGAGAGTGGTGCACGACTGTCTCCATGGTGCAATTCGCTAGCGCGTTGGGCTGTTAACCAAAAGGTTGGAGGTTCGAACCCTCCCATGAGTGGTGTGTCTCTTTTTTTTTGAACTGATACCTTTGGAAAAATGTTCTGATGGTGGTGAGAGTGGAAAACGACTGTCTCCATGGTGCAATTCGCTAGCGCGTTGGGCTGTTAACCAAAAGGTTGGAGGTTCGAACCTTCCCATGAGTGGTGTGTCTCTTTTTTTCTTTGCGCTGATAGCTTTGGAGAAATGTTCTGACGGTGGTGAGAGTGGAGCACGACTGTCTCCGTGGCGCAATCTGCTAGTGCGTCGGCTGTTAAGCAAAAGGTTTGAGGTTCAAGCCCTCCTGAGAGCGGTGTGTCTCTTTTTTTTTCTTTGCGCTGATAGCTTTGGAGAACTGTTCTGACGGTGGTGAGAGTGCCGCACGACTTTTTCCGTTGCAGAATCGGCTAGCGCAATCAACTGTTATCCAAAAGGTTGGAGGTTCGAGCCCTCCCGAGAGCGGTTTGTCTCTTTTTTTTTCCTTGCGCTGATAGCTTTGGAGAAATGTTCTAACGGTGGTGAGAGTGGAGCACGACTGTCTCCGTGGCGCAATCTGCTAGTGCGTCGGCTGTTAACCAAAAGGTTGGAGATTCGAGCCCTCCCGTGAGCAGTGTGTCGCTTTTTTTTCTTTTCACTGATATCTTTGTAGAAGTGTTCTGACCGTGGTGAGAGTGGAGCACGACTACTTCGTGACGCAATTGGCTAGCGCGTTCGGCTGTTAATCAAAAGGTTGGAGGTTCGAGCCCTCCCGAGAGCGGTGTGTCTCTTTTTTTTCTTTGCACTGATAGCTTTGGAGAAACGTTCTGACGGTGGTGAGAGTGGAGCACGACTGTCTCTGTTGCGCAAATCGCTAGCGCGTTGGGCTGTTAACGAAAAGTTTGGAGGTTCGAACCCTCCCATGAGCGGTGTGTCTCTTTTTTTCTTTACGCTGATACCTTTGGAAAAATGTTCTGATTGTGGTGAGAGTAGAGCACGACTACCTCCGTGACGCAATCTGCTAGTGCGTCGGCTGTTAAGCAAAAGGTTGGAGAGCACGACTACCTCCGTGACGCAATGTGCTAGTGCGTCGGCTGTTAAGCAAAAGGTTGGAGGTTCGAGCCCTCCCGAGAGCAGTGTGTCGCTTTTTTTCTTTGCGCTGATAGCCTTGGAGAAACGTTCTGACGGTGGTGACAGTGGAGCGCGGTTGGGTCCGTGGTGATGTGGCTAGCGCGATCGGCTGTTGACCAAAAGGTTGGAGGTTCGAGCCCTCCCATGAGCGGTGTGTCGCTTTTTCTTTTTTGCACTGATATCTTTGGAGAAGTGTTCTGACCGTGGTGAGAGTGGAGCATGACTGTCTCTGTGGCGCAATTGGCTAGTGCGTTAAGCTGTACCATAAGGTTGGAGGTTCGAACCCTCCCATGAGCGGTGTGTCTCTTTTTTTCTTTGCGCTGATACCTTTGGAAAAATGTTCTGAAGGTGGTGAGAGTGGAAAACGGCCGTCTCCATGGTGCAATTCGCTAGCGCGTTGGGCTGTTAACCAAAAGGTTGGAGGTTCGAACCCTCCCATGAGTGGTGTGTCTCTTTTTTCTTTGAACTGATACCTTTGGAAAAATGTTCTGATGGTGGTGAGAGTGGAGCACGACTACCTCCGTGACGCAGTCTGCTAGTTCGTCGGCTGTTAAGCAAAAGGTTGGAGGTTCGAGCCCTCCCAGGAGCAGTGTGTCGCTTTTTTTCTTTGCGCTGATAGCCTTGGAGAAACGTTCTGACGGTGTTGAGAGTGGAGCACGACTGTCTCTGTTGCGCAATTGGCTAGCGCGTTGGGCTGTTAACGAAAAGGTTGGAGGTTCGAACCCTCCCATGAGCGGTGTGTTTTTTTTCTTTGCGCTGATACCTTTGGAAAAATGTTCTGATGGTGGTGAGAGTGGAGCACGACTACCTCCGTGACGCAATTGGCTTGCACGTTGAGCTGTTAACGAAAAGGTTGGAGGTTCGAACCCTCAAATGAGCGGTGTGTCTCTTTTTTTCTCTGCGCTGATACCTTTGGAAAAATGTTCTGATGGTGGTGAGAGTGGAGCACGACTACCTCCGTGACGCAATTGGCTAGCGCGTTCGGCTGTTAACCAAAAGGTTGGAGGTTCGAGCCCTCCCAAGAGCGGTGTGTCTCTTTTTTTTCTTTGCGCTGATAGCTTTGGAGAAATGTTCTGATGGTGGTGAGAGTGGAGCACGACTACTTCCGTGACGCAATTGGCTAGCACGTTCGGCTGTTAATCAAAAGGTTGGAGGTTCGAGCCCTCCCGAGAGCGGTGTGTCTCTTTTTTTTTCTTTGCGCTGATAGCTTTGGAGAAATGTTCTGACGGTGGTGAGAGTGGAGCGCGACTGTCTCCGTGGCGCAGTCTGCTAGTGCGGCGGCTGTTAAGCAAAAGGTTGGAGGTCGAGCCCTCCCGGGAGCAGTGTGTCGCTTTTTTTCTTTGCGCTGATAGCTTTGGAGAAACGTTCTGACGGTGGTGCGAGTGGAGCGCGGTTGGGTCCGTGGTGCAATGGCTAGCGCGATTGGCTGTTAACCAAAAGGTTGGAGGTTCGAGCCCTCTCATGAGTGGTGTGTCGCTTTTTTTTCTTTGCACTGATATCTTTGGAGAAGTGTTCTGACCATGGTGAGAGTGGAGCACGAACTGTCTCCATGGCACAATTGGCTAGCGCGTTGGGCTGTTAACCAAAAGGCTGGAGGTTCGAACCCTCCCATGAGTGGTGTGTCTCTTTTTTTCTTCGCGCTGATACGTTTGGAAAAATGTTCTGATGGTGGTGAGAGTGCAGCCCGACTACCTCCGTGACGCAATTGGCTAGCGCGTTGGGCTGTTAACCAAAAGGTTGGAGGTTCGAACCCTCCCATGAGTGGTGTGTCTCTTTTTTCTTTGAACTGATACCTTTGGAAAAATGTTCTGATGGTGGTGAGAGTGGAGCACGACTACCTCCGTGACGCAGTCTGCTAGTTCGTCGGCTGTTAACCAAAAGGTTGGAGGTTCGAGCCCTCCCATGAGCGGTGTGTCGCTTTTTTTTCTTTGCACTGATATCTTTGGAGAAGTGTTCTGACCGTGGTGAGAGTGGTGCACGACTGTCTCCATGGTGCAATTCGCTAGCGCGTTGGGCTGTTAACCAAAAGGTTGGAGGTTCGAACCCTCCCATGAGCGGTGTGTCTCTTTTTTTCTTTGCGCTGATACCTTTGAAAAAATGTTCTGATGGTGGTGAGAGTGGAGCACGACTACCTGCGTGACGCAATTGGCTAGCGCGTTCGGGTGTTGACCAAACGTTTTGAGGTTCGAGCCCTCCCGAGAGCGGTGTGTCTCTTTTTTTCTTTGCGCTGATAGCTTTGGAGAAATGTTCTGACGGTGGTGAGAGTGGAGCACGACTGTCTCCGTGGCGCAATCTGCTTGTTCGTCGGCTGTTAAGCAAAAGGTTTGAGGTTCAAGCCCTCCTGAGAGCGGTGTGTCTCTTTTTTTTTCTTTGCGCTGATAGCTTTGGAGAACTGTTCTGACGGTGGTGAGAGTGGCGCACGACTGTTTCCGTTGCAGAATCGGCTAGCGCGATCAACTGTTATCCAAAAGGTTGGAGGTTCGAGCCCTCCCGAGAGCGGTTTGTCTCTTTTTTCCTTGCTCTGATAGCTTTGGAGAAATGTTCTAACGGTGGTGAGAGTGGAGCACGACTGTCTCCGTGGTGCAATCTGCTAGTGCGTCGGCTGTTAACCAAAAGGTTGGAGATTCGAGCCCTCCCGTGAGCAGTGTGTCGCTTTTTTTTGCACTGATATCTTTGTAGAAGTGTTCTGACCGTGGTGAGAGTGGAGCATGACTACTTCCGTGACGCAATTTGCTAGCACGTTCGGCTGTTAATCAAAAGGTTGGAGGTTCGAGCCCTCCCGAGAGCGGTGTGTCTCTTTTTTTTTCTTTGCGCTAATAGCTTTGGAGAAACGTTCTGACGGTGGTGAGAGTGGAGCACGACTGTCTCTGTTGCGCAATTCACTAGCGCGTTGGGCTGTTAACGAAAAGGTTGGAGGTTCGAACCCTCCCATGAGCGGTGTGTCTCTTTTTTTCTTTGCGCTGATACCTTTGAAAAAATGTTCCGATTGTGGTGAGAGTAGAGCACGACTACCTCCGTGACGCAATCTGCTAGTGCGTCGGCTGTTAAGCAAAAGGTTGGAGGTTCGAGCCCTCCCAAGAGCAGTGTGTTGCTTTTTTTCTTTGCGCTGATAGCCTTCGAGAAACGTTCTGACGGTGGTGAGAGTGGAGCACGACTGTCTCTGTTGCGCAATTGGCTAGCGCGTTGGGCTGTTAACGAAAAGGTAGGAGGTTCGAACCCTCCCATGAGTGGTGTGTCTCTTTTTTTTGCGCTGATAGCCTTCGAGAAACGTTCTGACGGTGGTGAGAGTGGAGCACGACTGTCTCTGTTGCGCAATTGGCTAGCGCGTTGGGCTGGTAACGAAAAGGTTGGAGGTTCGAACCCTCCCATGAGCGGTGTGTCTCTTTTTTTCTTTGCGCTGATACCTTTAGAAAAATGTTCTGATGGTGGTGAGAGTGGAGCACGACTACCTCCGTGACGCAATTGGCTAGCGCGTTCGGCTGTTAACCAAAAGGTTGGAGGTTTGAGCCCTCCCGAGAGCGGTGTGTCTCTTTTTTTTGTTTGCGCTGATAGCTTTGGAGAAATGTTCTGATGGTGGTGAGAGTGGAGCACGACTACTTCTGTGACGCAATTGGCTAGCGCGTTCGGCTGCTAATCAAAAGGTTGGAGCTTCGAGCCTTCCCGAGAGCGGTGTGTCTCTTTTTTTTCTTTGCGCTGATAGCTTTGGAGAAATGTTCTGATGGTGGTGAGAGTGGAGCACGACTACTTCTGTGACGCAATTGGCTAGCGCGTTCGGCTGTTAATCAAAAGGTTGGAGGTTCGAACCCTCCCATGAGCGGTGTGTCTCTTTTTTTCTTTGCGCTGATACCTTTGAAAAAATGTTCCGATTGTGGTGAGAGTAGAGCACGACTACCTCCGTGACGCAATCTGCTAGTGCGTCGGCTGTTAAGCAAAAGGTTGGAGGTTCGAGCCCTCCCAAGAGCAGTGTGTCGCTTTTTTTCTTTGCGCTGATAGCCTTCGAGAAACTTTCTGACGGTGGTGAGAGTGGAGCACGACTGTCTCTGTTGCGCAATTGGCTAGCGCGTTGGGCTGTTAACGAAAAGGTAGGAGGTTCGAACCCTCCCATGAGTGGTGTGTCTCTTTTTTTTGCGCTGATAGCCTTCGAGAAACGTTCTGACGGTGGTGAGAGTGGAGCACGACTGTCTCTGTTGCGCAATTGGCTAGCGCGTTGGGCTGTTAACGAAAAGGTTGGAGGTTCGAAACTCCCATGAGCGGTGTGTTTTTTTTCTTTGCGCTGATACCTTTGGAAAAATGTACTGATGGTGGTGAGAGTGGAGCACGACTACCTCCGTGACGCAATTGGCTTGCACGTTGAGCTGTTAACGAAAAGGTTGGAGGTTCGAACCCTCAAATGAGCGGTGTGTCTCTTTTTTTCTCTGCGCTGATACCTTTGGAAAAATGTTCTGATGGTGGTGAGAGTGGAGCACGACTACCTCCGTGACGCAATTGGCTAGCGCGTTCGGCTGTTAACCAAAAGGTTGGAGGTTCGAGCCCTCCCAAGAGCGGTATGTCTCTTTTTTTTCTTTGCGCTGATAGCTTTGGAGAAATGTTCTGATGGTGGTGAGAGTGGAGCACGACTACTTCCGTGACGCAATTGGCTAGCACGTTCGGCTGTCAATCAAAAGGTTGGAGGTTCGAGCCCTCCCGAGAGCGGTGTGTCTCTTTTTTTTCTTTGCGCTGATAGCTTTGGAGAAATGTTCTGACGGTGGTGAGAGTGGAGCGCGACTGTCTCCGTGGAGCAGTCTGCTAGTGCGGCGGCTGTTAAGCAAAAGGTTGGAGGTCGAGCCCTCCCGGGAGCAGTGTGTCGCTTTTTTTCTTTGCGCTGATAGCTTTGGAGAAACGTTCTGACGGTGGTGCGAGTGGAGCGCGGTTGGGTCCGTGGTGCAATGGCTAGCGCGATTGGCTGTTAACCAAAAGGTTGGAGGTTCGAGCCCTCTCATGAGTGGTGTGTCGCTTTTTTTTCTTTGCACTGATATCTTTGGAGAAGTGTTCTGACCATGGTGAGAGTGGAGCACGAACTGTCTCCATGGCACAATTGGCTAGCGCGTTGGGCTGTTAACCAAAAGGCTGGAGGTTCGAACCCTCCCATGAGTGGTGTGTCTCTTTTTTTCTTCGCGCTGATACGTTTGGAAAAATGTTCTGATGGTGGTGAGAGTGCAGCACGACTACCTCCGTGACGCAATTGGCTAGCGCGTTCGGCTGTTGACCAAAAGTGTGGAGGTTCGAGCCCTCCCGAGAGCGGTGTGTCTCTTTTTTTTTTCTTTGCACTGATAGCTTTGGAGAAATGTTCTCACGGTGGTAAAAGTGGAGCAAGGCTGTCTCCGTGGCGCAATCTGCTAGTGCGTCGGCTGTTAAGCAAAAGGTTGGAGGTTCGAGCCCTCCCGAGAGTGGTGTGTCTCTTTTTTTTCTTTGTGCTGATAGCTTTGGAGAAATGTTCTGACGGTGGTGAAAGTGGAGCACGACTGTTTCCGTGGCATAATCGGCTAGCGCGATCAACCGTTATCAAAAAGGTTGGAGGTTCGAGCCCTCCCGAGAGCGGTGTGTCTCTTTTTTTTCTTTGCGCTGATAGCTTTGGAGAGATGTTCGGACGGTGGTGAGATTGGAGCACGACTGTCTCCGTGGCGCAATCTGCTAGTGCGTCGGCTGTTAACCAAAAGGTTGGAGGTTCGAGCCCTCCCATGAGCGGTGTGTCGCTTTTTTTTCTTTGCACTGATATCTTTGGAGAAGTGTTCTGACCATGGTGAGAGTGGAGCACGAACTGTCTCCATGGCACAATTGGCTAGCGCGTTGGGCTGTTAACCAAAAGGCTGGAGGTTCGAACCCTCCCATGAGTGGTGTGTCTCTTTTTTTCTTCGCGCTGATACGTTTGGAAAAATGTTCTGATGGTGGTGAGAGTGCAGCCCGACTACCTCCGTGACGCAATTGGCTAGCGCGTTGGGCTGTTAACCAAAAGGTTGGAGGTTCGAGCCCTCCCGAGAGCGGTGTGTCTCTTTTTTTCTTTGCGCTGATAGCTTTGGAGAAATGTTCTGACGGTGGTGAGAGTGGAGCACGACTGTCTCCGTGGCGCAATCTGCTTGTGCGTCGGCTGTTAAGCAAAAGGTTTGAGGTTCAAGCCCTCCTGAGAGCGGTGTGTCTCTTTTTTTTTCTTTGCGCTGATAGCTTTGGAGAACTGTTCTGACGGTGGTGAGAGTGGCGCACGACTGTTTCCGTTGCAGAATCGGCTAGCGCGATCAACTGTTATCCAAAAGGTTGGAGGTTCGAGCCCTCCCGAGAGCGGTTTGTCTCTTTTTTTTCCTTGCTCTGATAGCTTTGGAGAAATGTTCTAACGGTGGTGAGAGTGGAGCACGACTGTCTCCGTGGTGCAATCTGCTAGTGCGTCGGCTGTTAACCAAAAGGTTGGAGATTCGAGCCCTCCCGTGAGCAGTGTGTCGCTTTTTTTTGCACTGATATCTTTGTAGAAGTGTTCTGACCGTGGTGAGAGTGGAGCATGACTACTTCCGTGACGCAATTTGCTAGCACGTTCGGCTGTTAATCAAAAGGTTGGAGGTTCGAGCCCTCCCGAGAGCGGTGTGTCTCTTTTTTTTTTCTTTGCGCTGATAGCTTTGGAGAAACGTTCTGACGGTGGTGAGAGTGGAGCACGACTGTCTCTGTTGCGCAATTCACTAGCGCGTTGGGCTGTTAACGAAAAGGTTGGAGGTTCGAACCCTCCCATGAGCGGTGTGTCTCTTTTTTTCTTTGCGCTGATACCTTTGAAAAAATGTTCTGATGGTGGTGAGAGTGGAGCACGACTACCTGCGTGACGCAATTGGCTAGCGCGTTCGGGTGTTGACCAAACGTTTTGAGGTTCGAGCCCTCCCGAGAGCGGTGTGTCTCTTTTTTTCTTTGCGCTGATAGCTTTGGAGAAATGTTCTGACGGTGGTGAGAGTGGAGCACGACTGTCTCCGTGGCGCAATCTGCTTGTGCGTCGGCTGTTAAGCAAAAGGTTTGAGGTTCAAGCCCTCCTGAGAGCGGTGTGTCTCTTTTTTTTTCTTTGCGCTGATAGCTTTGGAGAACTGTTCTGACGGTGGTGAGAGTGGCGCACGACTGTTTCCGTTGCAGAATCGGCTAGCGCGATCAACTGTTATCCAAAAGGTTGGAGGTTCGAGCCCTCCCGAGAGCGGTTTGTCTCTTTTTTTTCCTTGCTCTGATAGCTTTGGAGAAATGTTCTAACGGTGGTGAGAGTGGAGCACGACTGTCTCCGTGGTGCAATCTGCTAGTGCGTCGGCTGTTAACCAAAAGGTTGGAGATTCGAGCCCTCCCGTGAGCAGTGTGTCGCTTTTTTTTTGCACTGATATCTTTGTAGAAGTTCTGACCGCGGTGAGAGTGGAGCATGACTACTTCCGTGACGCAATTTGCTAGCACGTTCGGCTGTTAATCAAAAGGTTGGAGGTTCGAGCCCTCCCGAGAGCGGTGTGTCTCTTTTTTTTTCTTTGCGCTGATAGCTTTGGAGAAACGTTCTGACGGTGGTGAGAGTGGAGCACGACTGTCTCTGTTGCGCAATTCACTAGCGCGTTGGGCTGTTAACGAAAAGGTTGGAGGTTCGAACCCTCCCATGAGCGGTGTGTCTCTTTTTTTCTTTGCGCTGATACCTTTGAAAAAATGTTCCGATTGTGGTGAGAGTAGAGCACGACTACCTCCATGACGCAATCTGCTAGTGCGTCGGCTGTTAAGCAAAAGGTTGGAGGTTCGAGCCCTCCCAAGAGCAGTGTGTCGCTTTTTTTCTTTGCGCTGATAGCCTTCGAGAAACGTTCTGACGGTGGTGAGAGTGGAGCACGACTGTCTCTGTTGCGCAATTGGCTAGCGCGTTGGGCTGTTAACGAAAAGGTAGGAGGTTCGAACCCTCCCATGAGTGGTGTGTCTCTTTTTTTGCGCTGATAGCCTTCGAGAAACGTTCTGACGGTGGTGAGAGTGGAGCACGACTGTCTCTGTTGCGCAATTGGCTAGCGCGTTGGGCTGGTAACGAAAAGGTTGGAGGTTCGAACCCTCCCATGAGCGGTGTGTCTCTTTTTTTCTTTGCGCTGATACCTTTAGAAAAATGTTCTGATGGTGGTGAGAGTGGAGCACGACTACCTCCGTGACGCAATTGGCTAGCGCGTTCGGCTGTTAACCAAAAGGTTGGAGGTTTGAGCCCTCCCGAGAGCGGTGTGTCTCTTTTTTTTGTTTGCGCTGATAGCTTTGGAGAAATGTTCTGATGGTGGTGAGAGTGGAGCACGACTACTTCTGTGACGCAATTGGCTAGCGCGTTCGGCTGCTAATCAAAAGGTTGGAGCTTCGAGCCTTCCAGAGAGCGGTGTGTCTCTTTTTTTTCTTTGCGCTGATAGCTTTGGAGAAATGTTCTGATGGTGGTGAGAGTGGAGCACGACTACTTCTGTGACGCAATTGGCTAGCGCGTTCGGCTGTTAATCAAAAGGTTGGAGGTTCGAACCCTCCCATGAGCGGTGTGTCTCTTTTTTTCTTTGCGCTGATACCTTTGAAAAAATGTTCCGATTGTGGTGAGAGTAGAGCACGACTACCTCCGTGACGCAATCTGCTAGTGCGTCGGCTGTTAAGCAAACGGTTGGAGGTTCGAGCCCTCCCAAGAGCAGTGTGTCGCTTTTTTTCTTTGCGCTGATAGCCTTCGAGAAACTTTCTGACGGTGGTGAGAGTGGAGCACGACTGTCTCTGTTGCGCAATTGGCTAGCGCGTTGGGCTGTTAACGAAAAGGTAGGAGGTTCGAACCCTCCCATGAGTGGTGTGTCTCTTTTTTTTGCGCTGATAGCCTTCGAGAAACGTTCTGACGGTGGTGAGAGTGGAGCACGACTGTCTCTGTTGCGCAATTGGCTAGCGCGTTGGGCTGTTAACGAAAAGGTTGGAGGTTCGAACCGTCCCATGAGCGGTGTGTTTTTTTTCTTTGCGCTGATACCTTTGGAAAAATGTTCTGATGGTGGTGAGAGTGGAGCACGACTACCTCCGTGACGCAATTGGCTTGCACGTTGAGCTGTTAACGAAAAGGTTGGAGGTTCGAACCCTCAAATGAGCGGTGTGTCTCTTTTTTTCTCTGCGCTGATACCTTTGGAAAAATGTTCTGATGGTGGTGAGAGTGGAGCACGACTACCTCCGTGACGCAATTGGCTAGCGCGTTCGGCTGTTAACCAAAAGGTTGGAGGTTCGAGCCCTCCCAAGAGCGGTGTGTCTCTTTTTTTTCTTTGCGCTGATAGCTTTGGAGAAATGTTCTCATGGTGGTGAGAGTGGAGCACGACTACTTCCGTGACGCAATTGGCTAGCACGTTCGGCTGTTAATCAAAAGGTTGGAGGTTCGAGCCCTCCCGAGAGCGGTGTGTCTCTTTTTTTTTCTTTGCGCTGATAGCTTTGGAGAAATGTTCTGACGGTGGTGAGAGTGGAGCGCGACTGTCTCCGTGGCGCAGTCTGCTAGTGCGGCGGCTGTTAAGCAAAAGGTTGGAGGTCAAGCCCTCCAGGGAGCAGTGTGTCGCTTTTTTTCTTTGCGCTGATAGCTTTGGAGAAACGTTCTGACGGTGGTGCGAGTGGAGCGCGGTTGGGTCCGTGGTGCAATGGCTAGCGCGATTGGCTGTTAACCAAAAGGTTGGAGGTTCGAGCCCTCTCATGAGTGGTGTGTCGCTTTTTTTTCTTTGCACTGATATCTTTGGAGAAGTGTTCTGACCATGGTGAGAGTGGAGCACGAACTGTCTCCATGGCACAATTGGCTAGCGCGTTGGGCTGTTAACCAAAAGGCTGGAGGTTCGAACCCTCCCATGAGTGGTGTGTCTCTTTTTTTCTTCGCGCTGATACGTTTGGAAAAATGTTCTGATGGTGGTGAGTGCAGCACGACTACCTCCGTGACGCAATTGGCTAGCGCGTTCGGCTGTTGACCAAAAGTGTGGAGGTTCGAGCCCTCCCGAGAGCGGTGTGTCTCTTTTTTTTTCTTTGCACTGATAGCTTTGGAGAAATGTTCTCACGGTGGTAAAAGTGGAGCAAGGCTGTCTCCGTGGCGCAATCTGCTAGTGCGTCGGCTGTTAAGCAAAAGGTTGGAGGTTCGAGCCCTCCCGAGAGTGGTGTGTCTCTTTTTTTTCTTTGTGCTGATAGCTTTGGAGAAATGTTCTGACGGTGGTGAAAGTGGAGCACGACTGTTTCCGTGGCATAATCGGCTAGCGCGATCAACCGTTATCAAAAAGGTTGGAGGTTCGAGCCCTCCCGAGAGCGGTGTGTCTCTTTTTTTTCTTTGCGCTGATAGCTTTGGAGAGATGTTCGGACGGTGGTGAGATTGGAGCACGACTGTCTCCGTGGCGCAATCTGCTAGTGCGTCGGCTGTTAACCAAAAGGTTGGAGGTTCGAGCCCTCCCATGAGCGGTGTGTCGCTTTTTTTTCTTTGCACTGATATCTTTGGAGAAGTGTTCTGACCGTGGTGAGAGTGGTGCACGACTGTCTCCATGGTGCAATTCGCTAGCGCGTTGGGCTGTTAACCAAAAGGTTGGAGGTTCGAACCCTCCCATGAGCGGTGTGTCTCTTTTTTTCTTTGCGCTGATACCTTTGAAAAAATGTTCTGATGGTGGTGAGAGTGGAGCACAACTACCTGCGTGACGCAATTGGCTAGCGCGTTCGGGTGTTGACCAAACGTTTTGAGGTTCGAGCCCTCCCGAGAGCGGTGTGTCTCTTTTTTTTTCTTTGCGCTGATAGCTTTGGAGAACTGTTCTGACGGTGGTGAGAGTGGCGCACGACTGTTTCCGTTGCAGAATCGGCTAGCGCGATCAACTGTTATCCAAAAGGTTGGAGGTTCGAGCCCTCCCGAGAGCGGTTTGTCTCTTTTTTTTCCTTGCTCTGATAGCTTTGGAGAAATGTTCTAACGGTGGTGAGAGTGGAGCACGACTGTCTCCGTGGTGCAATCTGCTAGTGCGTCGGCTGTTAACCAAAAGGTTGGAGATTCGAGCCCTCCCGTGAGCAGTGTGTCGCTTTTTTTTTTGCACTGATATCTTTGTAGAAGTGTTCTGACCGTGGTGAGAGTGGAGCATGACTACTTCCGTGACGCAATTTGCTAGCACGTTCGGCTGTTAATCAAAAGGTTGGAGGTTCGAGCCCTCCCGAGAGCGGTGTGTCTCTTTTTTTTTTCTTTGCGCTGATAGCTTTGGAGAAACGTTCTGACGGTGGTGAGAGTGGAGCACGACTGTCTCTGTTGCGCAATTCACTAGCGCGTTGGGCTGTTAACGAAAAGGTTGGAGGTTCGAACCCTCCCATGAGCGGTGTGTCTCTTTTTTTCTTTGCGCTGATACCTTTGAAAAAATGTTCCGATTGTGGTGAGAGTAGAGCACGACTACCTCCGTGACGCAATCTGCTAGTGCGTCGGCTGTTAAGCAAAAGGTTGGAGGTTCGAGCCCTCCCAAGAGCAGTGTGTCGCTTTTTTTTCTTTGCGCTGATAGCCTTCGAGAAACCTTCTGACGGTGGTGAGAGTGGAGCACGACTGTCTCTGTTGCGCAATTGGCTAGCGCGTTGGGCTGTTAACGAAAAGGTAGGAGGTTCGAACCCTCCCATGAGTGGTGTGTCTCTTTTTTTTGCGCTGATAGCCTTCGAGAAACATTCTGACGGTGGTGAGAGTGGAGCACGACTGTCTCTGTTGCGCAATTGGCTAGCGCGTTGGGCTGGTAACGAAAAGGTTGGAGGTTCGAACCCTCCCATGAGCGGTGTGTCTCTTTTTTTCTTTGCGCTGATACCTTTAGAAAAATGTTCTGATGGTGGTGAGAGTGGAGCACGACTACCTCCGTGACGCAATTGGCTAGCGCGTTCGGCTGTTAACCAAAAGGTTGGAGGTTTGAGCCCTCCCGAGAGCGGTGTGTCTCTTTTTTTTGTTTGCGCTGATAGCTTTGGAGAAATGTTCTGATGGTGGTGAGAGTGGAGCACGACTACTTCTGTGACGCAATTGGCTAGCGCGTTCGGCTGCTAATCAAAAGGTTGGAGCTTCGAGCCTTCCCGAGAGCGGTGTGTCTCTTTTTTTTCTTTGCGCTGATAGCTTTGGAGAAATGTTCTGATGGTGGTGAGAGTGGAGCACGACTACTTCTGTGACGCAATTGGCTAGCGCGTTCGGCTGTTAATCAAAAGGTTGGAGGTTCGAACCCTCCCATGAGCGGTGTGTCTCTTTTTTTCTTTGCGCTGATACCTTTGAAAAAATGTTCCGATTGTGGTGAGAGTAGAGCACGACTACCTCCGTGACGCAATCTGCTAGTGCGTCGGCTGTTAAGCAAAAGGTTGGAGGTTCGAGCCCTCCCAAGAGCAGTGTGTCGCTTTTTTTCTTTGCGCTGATAGCCTTCGAGAAACTTTCTGACGGTGGTGAGAGTGGAGCACGACTGTCTCTGTTGCGCAATTGGCTAGCGCGTTGGGCTGTTAACGAAAAGGTAGGAGGTTCGAACCCTCCCATGAGTGGTGTGTCTCTTTTTTTCTTTGCGCTGATACCTTTAGAAAAATGTTCTGATGGTGGTGAGAGTTGAGCACGACTACCTCCGTGACGCAATTGGCTAGCGCGTTCGGCTGTTAACCAAAAGGTTGGAGGTTCGAGCCCTCCCGAGAGCGGTGTGTCTCTTTTTTTTCTTTGCGCTGATAGCTTTGGAGAGATGTTCTGACGGTGGTGAGAGTGGAGCACGACTGTCTCCGTGGCGCAATCTGCTAGTGCGTCGGCTGTTAACCAAAAGGTTGGAGGTTCGAGCCCTCCCATGAGCGGTGTGTCGCTTTTTTTTTCTTTGCACTGATATCTTTGTAGAAGTGTTCTGACCGTGGTGAGAGTGGAGCACGACTGTCTCCGTGGCACAATTGGCTAGCGCGTTCGGCAGTTAACGAAAAGGTTGGAGGTTCGAGCCCTCCCACGAGCGGTGTGTCGCTTTTTTTTCTTTGCACTGATATCTTTGGAGAAGTGTTCTGACCGTGGAGAGAGTGGTGCACGACTGTCTCCATGGTGCAATTCGCTGGCGCGTTGGGCTGTTAACCAAAAGGTTGGAGGTTCGAACACTCCCATGAGTGGTGTGTCTCTTTTTTCTTTGAACTGATACCTTTGGAAAAATGTTCTGATGGTGGTGAGAGTGGAAAACGACTGTCTCCTTGGTGCAATTCGCTAGCGCGTTGGGCTGTTAACCAAAAGGTTGGAGGTTCGAACCCTCCCATGAGTGGTGTGTCTCTTTTTTCTTTGAACTGATACATTTGGAAAAATGTTCTGATGGTGGTGAGAGTGGAGCACGACTACCTCCGTGACGCAATTGGCTAGTGCGTTCGGGTGTGGACCAAAAGTTTTGAGGTTCGAGCCCTCCCGAGAGCGGTGTGTGTCTCTTTTTTTCTTTGCGCTGATAGCTTTGGAGAAATGTTCTGACGGTGGTGAGAGTGGAGCACGACTGTCTCCGTGGCGCAATCTGCTAGTGCGTCGGCTGTTAAGCAAAAGGTTTGAGGTTCAAGCCCTCCTGAGAGCGGTGTGTCTCTTTTTTTTTCTTTGCGCTGATAGCTTTGGAGAACTGTTCTGACGGTGGTGAGAGTGGCGCACGACTGTTTCCGTTGCAGAATCGGCTAGCGCGATCAACTGTTATCTAAAAGGTTGGAGGTTCGAGCCCTCCCGAGAGCGGTTTGTCTCTTTTTTTTCCTTGCGCTGATAGCTTTGGAGAAATGTTCTAACGGTGGTGAGAGTGGAGCACGACTGTCTCCGTGGCGCAATCTGCTAGTGCGTCGGCTGTTAACCAAAAGGTTGGAGATTCGAGCCCTCCCGTGAGCAGTGTGTCGCTTTTTTTTCTTTTCACTGATATCTTTGTAGAAGTGTTCTGACCGTGGTGAGAGTGGAGCACGACTACTTCGTGACGCAATTGGCTAGCGCGTTCGGCTGTTAATCAAAAGGTTGGAGGTTCGAGCCCTCCCGAGAGCGGTGTGTCTCTTTTTTTTCTTTGCACTGATAGCTTTGGAGAAACGTTCTGACGGTGGTGAGAGTGGAGCACGACTGTCTCTGTTGCGCAAATCGCTAGCGCGTTGGGCTGTTAACGAAAAGGTTGGAGGTTCGAACCCTCCCATGAGCAGTGTGTCTCTTTTTTTCTTTACGCTGATACCTTTGGAAAAATGTTCTGATTGTGGTGAGAGTAGAGCACGACTACCTCCGTGACGCAATCTGCTAGTGCGTCGGCTGTTAAGCAAAAGGTTGGAGAGCACGACTACCTCCGTGACGCAATGTGCTAGTGCGTCGGCTGTTAAGCAAAAGGTTGGAGGTTCGAGCCCTCCCGAGAGCAGTGTGTCGCTTTTTTTCTTTGCGCTGATAGCCTTGGAGAAACGTTCTGACGGTGGTGACAGTGGAGCGCGGTTGGGTCCGTGGTGATGTGGCTAGCGCGATCGGCTGTTGACCAAAAGGTTGGAGGTTCAACCCTCCCATGAGCGGTGTGTCGCTTTTTCTTTTTTGCACTGATATCTTTGGAGAAGTGTTCTGACCATGGTGAGAGTGGAGCATGACTGTCTCTGTGGCGCAATTGGCTAGTGCGTTAAGCTGTACCATAAGGTTGGAGGTTCGAACCCTCCCATGAGCGGTGTGTCTCTTTTTTTTCTTTGCGCTGATACCTTTGGAAAAATGTTCTGAAGGTGGTGAGAGTGGAAAACGACTGTCTCCATGGTGCAATTCGCTAGCGCGTTGGGCTGTTAACCAAAAGGTTGGAGGTTCGAACCCTCCCATGAGTGGTGTGTCTCTTTTTTCTTTGAACTGATACCTTTGGAAAAATGTTCTGATGGTGGTGAGAGTGGAGCACGACTACCTCCGTGACGCAGTCTGCTAGTTCGTCGGCTGTTAAGCAAAAGGTTGGAGGTTCGAGCCCTCCCAGGAGCAGTGTGTCGCTTTTTTTCTTTGCGCTGATAGCCTTGGAGAAATGTTCTGACGGTGGTGAGAGTGGAGCACGACTGTCTCTGTTGCGCAATTGGCTAGCGCGTTGAGCTGTTAACGAAAAGGTTGGAGGTTCGAACCCTCCCATGAGCGGTGTGTTTTTTTTCTTTGCGCTGATACCTTTGGAAAAATGTTCTGATGGTGGTGAGAGTGGAGCACGACTACCTCCGTGACGCAATTGGCTTGCACGTTGGGCTGTTAATGAAAAGGTTGGAGGTTCGAACCCTCAAATGAGCGGTGTGTCTCTTTTTTTCTCTGCGCTGATATCTTTGGAAAAATGTTCTGATGGTGGTGAGAGTGGAGCACGACTACCTCCGTGACGCAATTGGCTAGCGCGTTCGGCTGTTAACTAAAAGGTTGGAGGTTCGAGCCCTCCCAAGAGCGGTGTGTCTCTTTTTTTTCTTTGCGCTGATAGCTTTGGAGAAATGTTCTGATGATGGTGAGAGTGGAGCAAGGCTGTCTCCGTGGCGCAATCTGCTAGTGCGTCGGCTGTTAAGCAAAAGGTTGGAGGTTCGAGCCCTCCCGAGAGTGGTGTGTCTCTTTTTTTTCTTTGTGCTGATAGCTTTGGAGAAATGTTCTGACGGTGGTGAGAGTGGAGCACGACTGTTTCCGTGGCATAATCGGCTAGCGCGATCAACCGTTATCAAAAAGGTTGGAGGTTCGAGCCCTCCCGAGAGCGGTGTGTCTCTTTTTTTCTTTGCGCTGATAGCTTTGGAGAGATGTTCGGACGGTGGTGAGATTGGAGCACGACTGTCTCCGTGGCGCAATCTGCTAGTGCGTCGGCTGTTAACCAAAAGGTTGGAGGTTCGAGCCCTCCCATGAGCGGTGTGTCGCTTTTTTTTCTTTGCACTGATATCTTTGGAGAAGTGTTCTGACCGTGGTGAGAGTGTTGCACGACTGTCTCCATGGTGCAATTCGCTAGCGCGTTGGGCTGTTAACCAAAAGGTTGGAGGTTCGAACCCTCCCATGAGCGGTGTGTCTCTTTTTTTCTTTGCGCTGATACCTTTGAAAAAATGTTCTGATGGTGGTGAGAGTGGAGCACGACTACCTGCGTGACGCAATTGGCTAGCGCGTTCGGGTGTTGACCAAACGTTTTGAGGTTCGAGCCCTCCCGAGAGCGGTGTGTCTCTTTTTTTCTTTGCGCTGATAGCTTTGGAGAAATGTTCTGACGGTGGTGAGAGTGGAGCACGACTGTCTCCGTGGCGCAATCTGCTAGTGCGTCGGCTGTTAAGCAAAAGGTTTGAGGTTCAAGCCCTCCTGAGAGCGGTGTGTCTCTTTTTTTTTCTTTGCGCTGATAGCTTTGGAGAACTGTTCTGACGGTGGTGAGAGTGGCGCACGACTGTTTCCGTTGCAGAATCGGCTAGCGCGATCAACTGTTATCCAAAAGGTTGGAGGTTCGAGCCCTCCCGAGAGCGGTTTGTCTCTTTTTTTTCCTTGCTCTGATAGCTTTGGAGAAATGTTCTAACGGTGGTGAGAGTGGAGCACGACTGTCTCCGTGGTGCAATCTGCTAGTGCGTCGGCTGTTAACCAAAAGGTTGGAGATTCGAGCCCTCCCGTGAGCAGTGTGTCGCTTTTTTTTGCACTGATATCTTTGTAGAAGTGTTCTGACCGTGGTGAGAGTGGAGCATGACTACTTCCGTGACGCAATTTGCTAGCACGTTCGGCTGTTAATCAAAAGGTTGGAGGTTCGAGCCCTCCCAAGAGCAGTGTGTCGCTTTTTTTCTTTGCGCTGATAGCCTTCGAGAAACGTTCTGACGGTGGTGAGAGTGGAGCACGACTGTCTCTGTTGCGCAATTGGCTAGCGCGTTGGGCTGTTAACGAAAAGGTAGGAGGTTCGAACCCTCCCATGAGTGGTGTGTCTCTTTTTTTTGCGCTGATAGCCTTCGAGAAACGTTCTGATGGTGGTGAGAGTGGAGCACGACTACTTCCGTGACGCAATTGGCTAGCGCGTTCGGCTGTTAATCAAAAGGTTGGAGGTTCGAGCCCTCCCGAGAGCAGTGTGTCTCTTTTTTTTCTTTGCGCTGATAGCTTTGGAGAAATGTTCTGATGGTCGTGAGAGTAGAGCACGACTACTTCTGTGACGCAATTGGCTAGCGCGTTCGGCTGTTAATGAAAAGGTTGGAGCTTCGAGCCTTCCCGAGAGCGGTGTGTCTCTTTTTTTTCTTTGCGCTGATAGCTTTGGAGAAATGTTCTGATGGTGGTGAGAGTGGAGCACGACTACCTCCGTGACGCAATCTGCTAGCGCGTCGGCTGTTAAGCAAAAGGTTGGAGGTTCGAGCCCTCCCAAGAGCAGTGTGTCGCTTTTTTTCTTTGCGCTGATAGCCTTGGAGAAACGTTCTGACGGTGGTGAGAGTGGTGCACGACTGTCTCTGTTGCGCAATTGGCTAGCGCGTCGGGCTGTTAACGAAAAGGTAGGAGGTTCGAACCCTCCCATGAGTGGTGTGTCTCTTTTTGTGTGCTGATAGCCTTCGAGAAACGTTCTGACGGTGGTGAGAGTGGAGCACGACTGTCTCTGTTGCGCAATTGGCTAGCGCGTTGGGCTGTTAACGAAAAGGTTGGAGGTTCGAACCCTCCCATGAGCGGTGTGTCTCTTTTTTTCTTTGCGCTGATACCTTTAGAAAAATGTTCTGATGGTGGTGAGAGTGGAGCACGACTACCTCCGTGACGCAATTGGCTAGCGCGTTCGGCTGTTAACCAAAAGGTTGGAGGTTCGAGCCCTCCCGAGAGCGGTGTGTCTCTTTTTTTTCTTTGCGCTGATAGCTTTGGAGAAATGTTCTGATGGTGGTGAGAGTGGAGCACGACTACTTCTGTGACGCAATTGGCTAGCGCGTTCGGCTGTTAATCAAAAGGTTGGAGCTTCGAGCCTTCCCGAGAGCGGTGTGTCTCTTTTTTTTCTTTGCGCTGATAGCTTTGGAGAAATGTTCTGATGGTGGTGAGAGTGGAGCACGACTACTTCTGTGACGCAATTAGCTAGCGCGTTCGGCTGTTAATCAAAAGGTTGGAGGTTCGAGCCCTCGCGAGAGCGGTGTGTCTCTTTTTTTTCTTTGCGCTGATAGCTTTGGAGAAATGTTCTGACGGTGGTGAGAGTGGAGCACGACTACTTCCGTGACGCAATTGGCTAGCGCGTTCGGCTGTTAATCAAAAGGTTGAAGGTTCGAGCCCTCGCGAGAGCGGTGTGTCTCTTTTTTTTCTTTGCGCTGGTAGCTTTGAAGAAATGTTCTGATGGTGGTGAGAGTGGAGCACGACTACTTCCGTGACGCAATTGGCTAGCGCGTTCGGCTGTTAATCAAAAGGTTGAAGGTTCGAGCCCTCGCGAGAGCGGTGTGTCTCTTTTTTTTCTTTGCGCTGGTAGCTTTGAAGAAATGTTCTGATGGTGGTGAGAATGGAGCACGACTACTTCCGTGACGCAATTGGCTAGCGCGTTCGGCTGTTAATCAAAAGGTTGGAGGTTCGAGCCCTCCCGAGAGCGGTGTGTCTCTTTTTTTTTCTTTGCGCTGATAGCTTTGGAGAAATGTTCTGATGGTCGTGAGAGTAGAGCACGACTACTTCTGTGACGCAATTGGCTAGCGCGTTCGGCTGTTAATCAAAAGGTTGGAGGTTCGAGCCCTCCCGAGAGCGGTGTGTCTCTTTTTTTTTCTTTGCGCTGATAGCTTTGGAGAAATGTTCTGATGGTGGTGAGAGTGGAGCACGACTACTTCTGTGACGCAATTGGCTAGCGCGTTCGCCTGTTAATCAAAAGGTTGGAGGTTTGAGCCCTCCCGAAAGCGGTGTGTCTTTTTTTCTTTGCGCTGATAGCTTTGGAGAAATGTTCTGACAGTGGTGAGAGTGGAGCACGACTACTTCCGTGACGCAATTGGCTAGCGCGTTCGGCTGTTAATCAAAAGGTTGGATGTTCGAGCCCTCCCGAGAGCGGTGTGTCTCTTTTTTTTCTTTGCGCTGATAACTTTGAAAAAATGTTCTGATTGTGGTGAGAGTAGAGCACGACTACCTCCGTGACGCAATCTGCTAGTGCGTGGGCTGTTTAGCAAAAGGTTGGAGGTTCGAGCCCTCCCAAGAGCAGTGTGTCGCTTTTTTCTTTGCGCTGATAGCCTTGGAGAAACGTTCTGACGGTGGTGAGAGTGGAGCACGACTGTCTCTGTTGCGCAATTGGCTAGCGCGTTGAACTGTTAACGAAAAGGTAGCAGGTTCGAATCCTCCCATGAGCGGTGTGTCTCTTTTTTTTGCGCTGATAGCCGTCGAGAAACGTTCTGACGGTGGTGAGAGTGGAGCACGACTGTCTCTGTTGCGCAATTGGCTAGCGCGTTGGGCTGTTAACGAAAAGGTTGGAGGTTCGAACCCTCCCATGAGCGGTGTGTCTCTTTTTTTCTTTGCACTGATAGCTTTGGAGAAATGTTCTGACGGTGGTGAGAGTGGAGCACGACTACTTCCGTGACGCAAATGGCTAGCGCGTTCGGCTGTTAATCAAAAGGTTGGAGGTTCGAGCCCTCCCGAGAGCGGTGTGTCTCTTTTTTTTTCTTTGCGCTGATAGCTTTGGAGAAATGTTCTGACGGTGGTGAGAGTGGAGCATGAGTACTTCCGTGACGCAATTGGCTAGCGCGTTCGGCTGTTAATCAAAAGGTTGGAGGTTCGAGCCCTCCCGAGAGCGGTGAGTCTCTTTTTTTTCTTTGCGCTGATAGCTTTGGAGAAATGTTCTGATGGTGGTGAGAATGGAGCACGACTACTTCTGTGACGCAATTGGCTAGCGCGTTCGGCTGTTTATCAAAAGATTGGAGGTTCGAGCCCTCCCGAGAGCAGTGTGTCTCTTTTTTTTTTCTTTGCGCTGATAGCTATGGAGAAATATTCTGATGGTGGTGAGAGTGGAGCACGACTACTTCTGTGACGCAATTGGCTAGCGCGTTCGGCTGTTAATCAAAAGGTTGGAGGTTCGAGCCCTCCCGAGAGCGGTGTGTCTCTTTTTTTTCTTTGCGCTGATAGCTTTGGCGAAATGTTCCGATGGTGGTGAGAGTGCAGCACGACTACTTCCGTGACGCAATTGGCTAGCGCGTTCGGCTGTTAATCAAAAGGTTGGAGGTTCGAGCCCTCGCGAGAGCGGTGTGTCTCTTTTTTTCTTTGCGCTGATAGCTTTGGAGAAATGTTCTGATGGTGGTGAGAGTGGAGCACGACTACTTCTGTGACGCAATTGGCTAGCGCGTTCGGCAGTTAATCAAAAGGTTGGAGGTTCGAGCCTTCCCGAGAGCGGTGTGTCTCTTTTTTTTCTTTGCGCTGATAGCTTTGGAGAAATGTTCTGATGGTGGTGAGAGTGGAGCACGACTACTTCTGTGACGCAATTGGCTACCGCGTTCAGCTGTTAATCAAAAGTTTGGAGGTTCCAGCCCTCGCGAGAGCGGTGTGTCTCTTTTTTTTCTTTGCGCTGATAGCTTTGGAGAAATGTTCTGACGGTGGTAAGAGTGGAGCACGACTACTTCCGTGACGCAATTGGCTAGCGCGTTCGGCTGTTAATCAAAAGGTTTAAGGTTCGAGCCCTCGCGAGAGCGGTGTGTCTCTTTTTTTTCTTTGCGCTGGTAGCTTTGGAGAAATGTTCTGATGGTGGTGAGAGTGGAGAACGACTACTTCCGTGACGCAATTGGCTAGCGCGTTCGGCTGTTAATCAAAAGGTTGGAGGTTCGAGCCCTCCCGAGAGCGGTGTGTCTCTTTTTTTTCTTTGCGCTGATAGCTTTGGAGAAATGTTCTGATGGTCGTGAGAGTGGAGCACGACTACTTCTGTGACGCAATTGGCTAGCGCGTTCGGCTGTTAATCAAAAGGTTGGAGGTTCGAGCCCTCCCGGGAGCGGTGTGTCTCTTTTTTTTCTTTGCGCTGATAGCTTTGGAGAAATGTTCTGATGGTGGTGAGAGTGGAGCAGGACTACTTCTGTGAAGCAATTGGCTAGCGCGTTCGGCTGTTAATCCAAAGGTTGGAGGTTCGAGCCCTCGCGAGATCGGTGTGTCTCTTTTTTTTCTTTGCGCTGATAGCTTTGCAGAAATGTTCTGATGGTGGTGAGAGTGGAGCACGACTACTTCTGTGACGCAATTGGCTAGCGCGTTCGGCTGTTAATCAAAAGGTTGGAGGTTTGAGCCCTCCCGAGAGCGGTGTGTCTTTTTTTTCTTTGCGCTGATAGCTTTGGAGAAATGTTCTGACGGTGGTGAGAGTGGAGCACGACTACTTCCGTGACGCAATTGGCTAGCGCGTTCGGCTGTTATTCAAAAGGTTGGAGGTTCGAGCCCTCGCGAGAGCGGTGTGTCTCTTTTTTTTCTTTGCGCTGATAGCTTTGGAGAAATGTTCTAATGGTGGTGAGAGTGGAGCACGACTACTTCTGTGACGCAATTAGCTAGCGCGTTCGGCTGTTAATCAAAAGGTTGGAGGTTAAAGCCCTCCCGAGAGCGGTGTGTCTCTTTTTTTCTTTGCGCTGATAGCTTTTGAGAAATGTTCTGACGGTGGTGAGACTGGAGCACGACTACTTTCGTGACGCAATTGGCTAGCGCGTTCGGCTGTTAATCAAAAGGTTGGAGGTTCGAGCCCTCCCGAGAGTGGTTTGTCTCTTTTTTTTCTTTGCGCTAATAGCTTTGGAGAAATGTTCTGACGGTGGTGAGAGTGGAGCACAACTACTTCCGTGACGCAATTGGCTAGCGCGTTCGGCTGTTAATCAAAAGGTTGGAGGTTCGAGCCCTCCCGAGAACGGTGTGTCTTTTTTTTCTTTGCGCTGATAGCTTTGGAGAAATGTTCTAACGGTGGTGAGAGTGGAGCACGACTACTTCCGTGACGCAATTTGCTAGCGCGTTCGGCTGTTAATCAAAAGGTTGAAGGTTCGAGCCCTCGCGCAAGCGGTGTGTCTCTTTTTTTTCTTTGCGCTGGTAGCTTTGCAGAAATGTTCTGATGGTGGTGAGAGTGGAGCACGACTACTTCCGTGACGCAATTGGCTAGCGCGTTCGGCTGTTAATCAAAATGTTGGAGGTTCGAGCCCTCCCGAGAGCGGTGTGTCTCTTTTTTTTCTTTGCGCTGATAGCTTTGGAGAAATGTTCTGATGGTCGTGAGAGTGGAGCACGACTACTTCTGTGAAGCAATTGGCTAGCGCGTTCGGATGTTAATCAAAAGGTTGGAGGTTCGAGCCCTCCCGAGAGCGGTGTGTCTCTTTTTTTTCTTTGCGCTGATAGCTTTGGAGAAATGTTCTGATGGTGGTGAGAGTGGAGCAGGACTACTTCTGTGACGCAATTGGCTAGCGCGTTCGGCTGTTAATCAAAAGGTTGGAGGTTCGAGCCCTCGCGAGATCGGTGTGTCTCTTTTTTTTCTTTGCGCTGATAGCTTTGCAGAAATGTTCTGATGGTGGTGAGAGTGGAGCGCGACTACTTCTGTGACGCAATTGGCTAGCGCGTTCGGCTGTTAATCAAAAGGTTGGCGGTTTGAGCCCTCCCGAGAGCGGTGGTTCTTTTTTTTTCTTTGCGCAGATATCCTTGGAGAAACGTTCTGACGGTGGTGAGAGTGGAGCACGACTGTCTCTGTTGCGCAATTCGCTAGCGCGTTGGGCTGTTAACGAAAAGGTTGGAGGTTCGAACCCTCCCATGAGCGGTGTGTCTCTTTTTTTCTTTGCGCTGATACCTTTGGAAAAATGTTCTGATGGTGGTGAGAGTGAAGCACGACTACCTCCGTGACGCAATTGGCTAGCGCGTTCGGCTTTTAACCAAAAGGTTGGAGGTTCGAGCCCTCGCGAGAGTGGTGTGTCTCTTTTTTTTCTTTGCGCGTATTGCTTTGGACAAATGTTCTGATGGTGGTGAGAGTGGAGCACGACTACTTCCGTGACGCAATTGGCTAGCGCATTCGGCTGTTAATCAAAAGGTTGGAGGTTCGAGCCCTCCCGAGAGCGCTGTGTCTATTTTTTTTTCTTTGCGCTGATAGCTTTGGAGAAATGTTCTGACGGTGGTGAGAGTGGAGCACGACTACTTCCGTGACGCAATTGGCTAGCGCGTTCGGCTGTTAATCAAAAGGTTGGAGGTTCGAGCCCTCCAGAGAGCGGTGTGTTTCTTTTTTTTTCTTTGCGCTGATAGCTTTGGAGAAATGTTCTGACGGTGGTGAGAGTGGCGCACGACTGTTTCCGTGGCGCAATCTGCTAGTGCGTCGGCTGTTAAGCAAAAGGTTGGAGGTTCGAACCCTCCCAGGAGCAGTGTGTCGCTTTTTTTCTTTGCGCTGATAGCCTTGGAGAAACGTTCTGACGGTGGTGAGAGTGGAGCACGACTGTCTCTGTTGCGCAATTCGCTAGCGCGTTGGGCTGTTAACGAAAAGGTTGGAGGTTCGAACACTCCCATGAGCGGTGCGTCTCTTTTTTTCTTTGCGCTGGTACCATTGGAAAAATGGTTTGATGGTGGTGAGAGTGGAGCACGACTACCTCCGTGACGCAATCTGCTAGTGCGTCGACTGTTAAGCAAAAGGTTGGAGGTTCGAGCCCTCCCAAGAGCAGTGTGTCGCTTTTTTTCCTTGCGCTGATAGCCTTGGAGAAACGTTCTGACGGTGGTGAGAGTGGAGCACGACTGTCTCTGTTGCGCACTTGGCTAGCGCGTTGGGCTGTTAACGAAAAGGTTGGAGGTTCGAACCCTCCCATGAGCGTTGTGTCTCTTTTTTTCTTTGCGCTGATACCTTTAGAAAAATGTTCTGATGGTGGTGAGAGTGGAGCACGACTACCTCAGTGACGCAATTTGCTAGCGCGTTCGGCTGTTAACCAAAAGGTTGGAGGTTCGAGCCCTCGCGAGAGCAGTGTGTCTCTTTTTTTTCTTTGCGCTGATAGCTTTGGAGAAATGTTCTGACGGTGGTAAGAGTGGAGCACGACTACTTCCGTGACGCAATTGGCTAGCGCGTTCGGCTGTTAATCAAAAGGTTTAAGGTTCGAGCCCTCGCGAGAGCGGTGTGTCTCTTGTTTTTCTTTGCGCTGATAGCTTTGGAGAAATGTTCTGATGGTGGTGAGAGTGGAGCACGACTACTTCCGTGAAGCAATTGGCTAGCGCGTTCGGCTGTTAATCAAAAGGTTGGAGGTTCGAGCCCTCCCGAGAGCGGTGTGTCTCTTTTTTTTCTTTGCGCTGATAGCTTTGGAGAAATGTTCTGATGGTCGTGAGAGTGGAGCACGACTACTTCTGTGACGCAATTGGCTAGCGCGTTCGGCTGTTAATCAAAAGGTTGGAGGTTCGAGCCCTCCCGAGAGCGGTGTGTCTCTTTTTTTTCTTTGCGCTGATAGCTTTGGAGAAATGTTCTGATGGTGGTGAGAGTGGAGCAGGACTACTTCTGTGACGCAATTGGCTAGCGCGTTCGGCTGTTAATCAAAAGGTTGGAGGTTCGAGCCCTCGTGAGATCGGTGTGTCTCTTTTTTTTCTTTGCGCTGATAGCTTTGCAGAAATGTTCTGATGGTGGTGAGAGTGGAGCACGACTACTTCTGTGACGCAATTGGCTAGCGCGTTCGGCTGTTAATCAAAAGGTTGGAGGTTTGAGCCCTCCCGAGAGCGGTGTGTCTTTTTTTTTCTTTGCGCTGATAGCTTTGGAGAAATGTTCTGACGGTGGTGAGAGTGGAGCACGACTACTTCCGTGACGCAATTGGCTAGCGCGTTCGGCTGTTAATCAAAAGGTTGGAGGTTCGAGCCCTCGCGAGAGCGGTGTGTCTCTTTTTTTTCTTTGCGCTGATAGCTTTGGAGAAATGTTCTAATGGTGGTGAGAGTGGAGCACGACTACTTCTGTGACGCAATTGGCTAGCGCGTTCGGCTGTTAATCAAAAGGTTGGAGGTTCGAGCCCTCCCGAGAGCGGTGTGTCTCTTTTTTTCTTTGCGCTGATAGCTTTTGAGAAATGTTCTGACGGTGGTGAGACTGGAGCACGACTACTTTCGTGACGCAATTGGCTAGCGCGTTCGGCTGTTAATCAAAAGGTTGGAGGTTCGAGCCCTCCCGAGAGCGGTGTGTCTCTTTTTTTTCTTTGCGCTAATAGCTTTGGAGAAATGTTCTGACGGTGGTGAGTGTGGAGCACAACTACTTCCGTGACGCAATTGGCTAGCGCGTTCGGCTGTTAATCAAAAGGTTGGAGGTTCGAGCCCTCCCGAGAACGGTGTGTCTTTTTTTTTCTTTGCGCTGATAGCTTTGGAGAAATGTTCTAACGGTGGTGAGAGTGGAGCACGACTACTTCCGTGACGCAATTGGCTAGCGCGTTCGGCTGTTAATCAAAAGGATTAAGGTTCGAGCCCTCGCGAGAGCGGTGTGTCTCTTTTTTTTCTTTGCGCTGGTGGCTTTGCAGAAATGTTCTGATGGTGGTGAGAGTGGAGCACGACTACTTCCGTGACGCAATTGCCTAGCGCGTTCGGCTCTTAATCAAAAGGTTGGAGGTTCGAGCCCTCCCGAGAGCGGTGTGTCTCTTTTTTTTTCTTTGCGCTGATAGCTTTGGAGAAATGTTCTGATGGTCGTGAGAGTGGAGCACGACTACTTCTGTGACGCAATTGGCTAGCGCGTTCGGATGTTAATCAAAAGGTTGGAGGTTCGAGCCCTCCCGAGAGCGGTGTAACTCTTTCTTTTCTTTGCGCTGATAGCTTTGGAGAAATGTTCTGATGGTGGTGAGAGTGGAGCAGGACTACTTCTGTGACGCAATTGGCTAGCGCGTTCGGCTGTAATCAAAAGGTTGGAGGTTCGAGCCCTCGCGAGATCGGTGTGTCTCTTTTTTTTCTTTGCGCTGATAGCTTTGCAGAAATGTTCTGATGGTGGTGAGAGTGGAGCACGACTACTTCTGTGACGCAATTGGCTAGCGCGTTCGGCTGTTAATCAAAAGGTTGGAGGTTTGAGCCCTCCCGAGAGCGGTGTGTCTTTTTTTTCTTTGCGCAGATATCCTTGGAGAAACGTTCTGACGGTGGTGAGAGTGGAGCACGACTGTCTCTGTTGCGCAATTCGCTAGCGCGTTGGGCTGTTAACGAAAAGGTTGGAGGTTCGAACCCTCCCATGAGCGGTGTGTCTCTTTTTTTCTTTGCGCTGATACCTTTGGAAAAATGTTCTGATGGTGGTGAGAGTGGAGCACGACTACCTCCGTGACGCAATTGGCTAGAGCGTTCGGCTGTTAACCAAAAGGTTGGAGGTTCGAGCCCTCGCGAGAGTGGTGTGTCTCTTTTTTTTCTTTGCGCGTATTGCTTTGGACAAATGTTCTGATGGTGGTGAGAGTGGAGCACGACTACTTCCGTGACGCAATTGGCTAGCGCATTCGGCTGTTAATCAAAAGGTTGGAGGTTCGACCCTCCCGAGAGCGCTGTGTCTATTTTTTTTTCTTTGCGCTGATAGCTTTGGAGAAATGTTCTGACGGTGGTGAGAGTGGAGCACGACTACTTCCGTGACGCAATTGGCTAGCGCGTTCGGCTGTTAATCAAAAGGTTGGAGGTTCGAGCCCTCCAGAGAGCGGTGTGTTTCTTTTTTTTTCTTTGCGCTGATAGCTTTGGAGAAATGTTCTGACGGTGGTGAGAGTGGCGCACGACTGTTTCCGTGGCGCAATCTGCTAGTGCGTCAGCTGTTAAGCAAAAGGTTGGAGGTTCGAACCCTCCCAGGAGCAGTGTGTCGCTTTTTTTCTTTGCGCTGATAGCCTTGGAGAAACGTTCTGACGGTGGTGAGAGTGGAGCACGACTGTCTCTGTTGCGCAATTCGCTAGCGCGTTGGGTTGTTAACGAAAAGGTTGGAGGTTCGAACCCTCCCATGAGCGGTGCGTCTCTTTTTTTCTTTGCGCTGGTACCTTTGGAAAAATGGTCTGATGGTGGTGAGAGTGGAGCACGACTACCTCCGTGACGCAATCTGCTAGTGCGTCAACTGTTAAGCAAAAGGTTGGAGGTTCGAGCCCTCCCAAGAGCAGTGTGTCGCTTTTTTTTCTTGCGCTGATAGCCTTGGAGAAACGTTCTGACGGTGTTGAGAGTGGAGCACGACTGTCTCTGTTGCGCACTTGGCTAGCGCGTTGGGCTGTTAACGAAAAGGTTGGAGGTTCGAACACTCCCATGAGCGTTGTGTCTCTTTTTTTCTTTGCGCTGATACCTTTAGAAAAATGTTCTGATGGTGGTGAGAGTGGAGCACGACTACCTCAGTGACGCAATTTGCTAGCGCGTTCGGCTGTTAACCAAAAGGTGGAGGATCGAGCCCTCGCAAGAGCGGTGTGTCTCTTTTTTTTCTTTGCGCTGATTGCTTTGGAGAAATGTTCTGATGGTGGTGAGAGTGGAGCACGACTACTTCTGTGACGCAACTGGCTAGCGCGTTCGGCTGTTAATCAAAAGGTTGGAGGTTCGAGCCCTCCCGAGAGCGGTGTGTCTCTTTTTTTTTCTTTACGCTGATAGCTTTGGAGAAACGTTCTGACGGTGGTGAGAGTGGAGCACGACTACTTCCGTGACACAATCTCCTAGTGCGTCGGCTGTTAAGCAAAAGGTTGGAGGTTCGAGCCCTCCCAAGAGCAGTGTGTCGCTTTTTTTCTTTGCGCTGATAGCCTTGGAGAAACGTTCTGACGGTGGTGAGAGTGAAGCACGACTGTCTATGTTGCGCAATTGGCTAGCGCGTTGGGCTGTTAACGAAAAGGTAGGAGGTTCGAACCCTCCCATGAGCGGTGTGTCTCTTTTTTTTGCGCTGAGAGCCTTGGACAAACGTTCTGACAGTGGTGAGAGTGGGGCACGACTGTCTCTGTTGCGCAATTGGCTAGCGCGTTGGGCTGTTAACGAAAAGGTTGGAGGTTCGAACCCTCCTATGAGCGGTGTGTCTCTTTTTTTCTTTTCGCTGATACCTTTAGAAAAATGTTCTGATGGTGGTGAGAGTGGAGCACGACTACCTCCGTGACGCAATTGGCTAGCGCGTTCGGCTGTTAACCAAAAGGTTGGAGGTTCGAGCCCTCGCGAGAGCGGTGTGTCTCTTTTTTTTCTTTGCACTGATAGCTTTGGAGAAATGTTTTGATGGTGGTGAGAGTGGAGCACGACTACTTCCGTGACGCAATTGGCCAGCGCGTTCGGCTGTTAATCAAAAGGTTGGAGGGTCGAGCCCTCCCGAGAGCAGTGTGTCTCTTTTTTTTTCTTTGCGCTGATAGCTTTGGAGAATGTTCTGACGGTGGTGAGAGTGGACCACGACTACTTCCGTGACGCAATTTGCTAGCGCGTTCGGATGTTAATCAAAAGGTTGGAGGTTCGAGCCCTCCCGAGAGCGGTGTGTCTCTTTTTTTTCTTTGCGCTGATAGCTTTGGAGAAATGTTCTGATGGTGGTGAGAGTGGAGCAGGACTACTTCTGTGACGCAATTGGCTAGCGCGTTCGGCTGTTAATCAAAAGGTTGGAGGTTCGAGCCCTCGCGAGATCGGTGTGTCTCTTTTTTTTCTTTGCGCTGATAGCTTTGCAGAAATGTTCTGATGGTGGTGAGAGTGGAGCACGACTACTTCTGTGACGCAATTGGCTAGCGCGTTCGGCTGTTAATCAAAAGGTTGGAGGTTTGAGCCCTCCCGAGAGCGGTGTGTCTTTTTTTTTTCTTTGCGCAGATATCCTTGGAGAAACGTTCTGACGGTGGTGAGAGTGGAGCACGACTGTCTCTGTTGCGCAATTCGCTAGCGCGTTGGGCTGTTAACGAAAAGGTTGGAGGTTCGAACCCTCCCATGAGCGGTGTGTCTCTTTTTTTCTTTGCGCTGATACCTTTGGAAAAGTGTTCTGATGGTGGTGAGAGTGGAGCACGACTACCTCCGTGACGCAATTGGCTAGCGCGTTCGGCTGTTAACCAAAAGGTTGGAGGTTCGAGCCCTCGCGAGAGTGGTGTGTCTCTTTTTTTTCTTTGCGCGTATTGCTTTGGACAAATGTTCTGATGGTGGTGAGAGTGGAGCACGACTACTTCCGTGACGCAATTGGCTAGCGCATTCGGCTGTTAATCAAAAGGTTGGAGGTTCGAGCCCTCCCGAGAGCGCTGTGTCTATTTTTTTTTCTTTGCGCTGATAGCTTTGGAGAAATGTTCTGACGGTGGTGAGAGTGGAGCACGACTACTTCCGTGACGCAATTGGCTAGAGCGTTCGGCTGTTAATCAAAAGGTTGGAGGTTCGAGCCCTCCAGAGAGCGGTGTGTTTCTTTTTTTTTCTTTGTGCTGATAGCTTTGGAGAAATGTTCTGACGGTGGTGAGAGTGGCGCACGACTGTTTCCGTGGCGCAATCTGCTAGTGCGTCGGCTGTTAAGCAAAAGGTTGGAGGTTCGAACCCTCCCAGGAGCAGTGTGTCGCTTTTTTTCTTTGCGCTGATAGCCTTGGAGAAACGTTCTGACGGTGGTGAGAGTGGAGCACGACTGTCTCTGTTGCGCAATTCGCTAGCGCGTTGGGTTGTTAACGAAAAAGTTGGAGGTTCGAACCCTCCCATGAGCGGTGCGTCTCTTTTTTTCTTTGCGCTGGTACCTTTGGAAAAATGGTCTGATGGTGGTGAGAGTGGAGCACGACTACCTCCGTGACGCAATCTGCTAGTGCGTCGACTGTTAAGCAAAAGGTTGGAGGTTCGAGCCCTCCCAAGAGCAGTGTGTCGCTTTTTTTCCTTGAGCTGATAGCCTTGGAGAAACGTTCTGACGGTGGTGAGAGTGGAGCACGACTGTCTCTGTTGCGCACTTGGCTAGCGCGTTGGGCTGTTAACGAAAAGGTTGGAGGTTCGAACCCTCCCATGAGCGTTGTGTTTCTTTTTTTCTTTGCGCTGATACCTTTAGAAAAATGTTCTGATGGTGGTGAGAGTGGAGCACGACTACCTCAGTGACGCAATTTGCTAGCGCGTTCGGCTGTTAACCAAAAGGTTGGAGGATCGAGCCCTCGCAAGAGCGGTGTGTCTCTTTTTTTCTTTGCGCTGATTGCTTTGGAGAAATGTTCTGATGGTGGTGAGAGTGGAGCACGACTACTTCTGTGACGCAACTGGCTAGCGCGTTCGGCTGTTAATCAAAACGTTGGAGGTTCGAGCCCTCCCGAGAGCGGTGTGTCTCTTTTTTTTTCTTTGCGCTGATAGCTTTGGGGAAACGTTCTGACGGTGGTGAGAGTGGAGCACGACTACTTCCGTGACACAATCTCCTAGTGCGTCGGCTGTTAAGCAAAAGGTTGGAGGTTCGAGCCCTCCCAAGAGCAGTGTGTCGCTTTTTTTCTTTGCGCTGATAGCCTTGGAGAAACGTTCTGACGGTGGTGAGAGTGAAGCACGACTGTCTCTGTTGCGCAATTGGCTAGCGCGTTGGGCTGTTAACGAAAAGGTAGGAGGTTCGAACCCTCCCATGAGCGGTGTGTCTCTTTTTTTGCGCTGATAGCCTTGGACAAACGTTCTGACAGTGGTGAGAGTGGAGCACGACTGTCTCTGTTGCGCAATTGGCTAGCGCGTTGGGCTGTTAACGAAAAGGTTGGAGGTTCGAACCCTCCTATGAGCGGTGTGTCTCTTTTTTTCTTTTCGCTGATACCTTTAGAAAAATGTTCTGATGGTGGTGAGAGTGGAGCACGACTACCTCCGTGACGCAATTGGCTAGCGCGTTCGGCTGTTAACCAAAAGGTTGGAGGTTCGAGCCCTCGCGAGAGCGGTGTGTCTCTTTTTTTTCTTTGCACTGATAGCTTTGGAGAAATGTTCTGACGGTGGTGAGAGTGGAGCACGACTACTTCCGTGACGCAATTGGCTAGCGCGTTCGGCTGTTAATCAAAAGGTTGGAGGTTCGAGCCCTCGCGAGAGCGGTGTGTCTCTTTTTTTCTTTGCGCTGAAAGCTTTGGAGAAATGTTCTGATGGTGGTGAGAGTGGAGCACGACTACTTCTGTGACGCAATTGGCTAGCGCGTTCGGCTGTTAATCAAAAGGTTGGAGGTTCGAGCTCTGCCGAGAGCGGTGTGCCTCTTTTTTTTCTTTGCGCTGATAGCTTTGGAGAAATGTTCTGATGGTGGTGAGAGTGGAGCACGACTACTTCTGTGACGCAATTGGCTAGCGCGTTCGGCTGTTAATCAAAAGGTTGGAGGTTCGAGCCCTCCCGAGAGCGGTGTGTCTCTTTTTTTTCTTTGCGCTGATAGCTTTGGAGAAATGTTCTGAGGGTGGTGAGATTGGAGCACGAATACTTCTGTGACGCAATTGGCTAGCGTGTTCGGCTGTTAATCGAAAGGTTGGAGGTTCGAGCCCTCGCGAGAGCGGTTAGTCTCTTTTTTTTCTTTGCGCTGATAGCTTTGGAGAAATGTTCTGATGATGGTGAGAGTGGAGCACGACTACTTCCGTGACGCAATTGGCTAGCGCGTTGGGCTGTTAATCAAAAGGTTGGAGGTTCGAGCCCTAGCGAAAGCAGTGTGTCTCTTTTTTTTCTTTGCACTGATAGCTTTGGAGAAATGTTCTGACGGTGGTGAGAGTGGAGCACGACTACTTCCGTGACGCAATTGGCTAGCGCGTTCGGCTGTTAATCAAAAGGTTGGAGGTTCGAGCCCTCGCGAGAGCGGTGTGTCTCTTTTTTTCTTTGCGCTGAAAGCTTTGGAGAAATGTTCTGATGGTGGTGAGAGTGGAGCACGACTACTTCTGTGACGCAATTGGCTAGCGCGTTCGGCTGTTAATCAAAAGTTTGGAGGTTCGAGCCCTGCCGAGAGCGGTGTGCCTCTTTTTTTTCTTTGCGCTGATAGCTTTGGAGAAATGTTCTGATGGTGGTGAGAGTGGAGCACGACTACTTCTGTGACGCAATTGGCTAGCGCGTTCGGCTGTTAATCAAAAGGATGGAGGTTCGAGCCCTCCCGAGAGCGGTGTGTCTCTTTTTTTTCTTTGCGCTGATAGCTTTGGAGAAATGTTCTGATGGTGGTGAGAGTGGAGCACGACTACTTCTGTGACGCAATTAGCTAGCGCGTTCGGCTATTAATCAAAAGGTTGGAGGTTCGAGCCCTTGCGAGAGCGGTGTGTCTGTTTTTTTTTTCTTTGCGCTGATAGCTTAGGAGAAATGTTCTGACGGTGGTGAGAGTGGAGCACGACTACTGCCGTGACGCAATTGGCTAGCGCGTTCGGCTGTTAATCAAAAGGTTGGAGGTTCGAGCCCTCGCGAGAGCGGTGAGTCTCTTTTTTTTCTTTGCGCTGATAGCTTTGGAGAAATGTTCTGATGGTGGTGAGAGTGGAGCACGACTACTTCCGTGACGCAATTGGCTAGCGCGTTCGGCTGTTAATCAAAGGGTTGGAGGTTCGAGCCCTCCCGAGAGCGGTGTGTCTCTTTTTTTTCTTTGCGCTGATAGCTTTGGAGAAATGTTCTGATGGTGGTGAGAGTGGAGCACGACTACTTCTGTGACGCAATTGGCTAGCGCGTTCGGCTGTTAATCAAAAGGTTGGAGGTTCGAGCCCTCCCGAGAGCGGTGTGTCTCTTTTTTTCCTTTGCGCTGATAGCTTTGGAGAAATGTTCTGATGGTGGTGAGAGTGGAGCACGACTACTTCTGTGACGCAATTGGCTAGCGCGTTCGGCTGGTAATCAAAAGGTTGGAGGTTCGAGCCCTCCAGAGAGCGGTGTGTCTCTTTTTTTTCTTTGCGCTGATAGCTTTGGAGAAATGTTCTGACGGTGGTGAGAGTGGCGCACGACTGTTTCCGTGGCGCAATCTGCTAGTGCGTCGGCTGTTAAGCAAAAGGTTGGAGGTTCGAACCCTCCCAGGAGCAGTGTGTCGCTTTTTTTCTTTGCGCTGATAGCCTTGGAGAAACGTTCTGACGGTGGTGAGAGTGGAGCACGACTGTCTCTGTTGCGCAATTCGCTAGCGCGTTGGGTTGTTAACGAAAAAGTTGGAGGTTCGAACCCTCCCATGAGCGGTGCGTCTCTTTTTTTCTTTGCGCTGGTACCTTTGGAAAAATGGTCTGATGGTGGTGAGAGTGGAGCACGACTACCTCCGTGACGCAATCTGCTAGTGCGTCGACTGTTAAGCAAAAGGTTGGAGGTTCGAGCCCTCCCAAGAGCAGTGTGTCGCTTTTTTTCCTTGAGCTGATAGCCTTGGAGAAACGTTCTGACGGTGGTGAGAGTGGAGCACGACTGTCTCTGTTGCGCACTTGGCTAGCGCGTTGGGCTGTTAACGAAAAGGTTGGAGGTTCGAACCCTCCCATGAGCGTTGTGTTTCTTTTTTTCTTTGCGCTGATACCTTTAGAAAAATGTTCTGATGGTGGTGAGAGTGGAGCACGACTACCTCAGTGACGCAATTTGCTAGCGCGTTCGGCTGTTAACCAAAAGGTTGGAGGATCGAGCCCTCGCAAGAGCGGTGTGTCTCTTTTTTTCTTTGCGCTGATTGCTTTGGAGAAATGTTCTGATGGTGGTGAGAGTGGAGCACGACTACTTCTGTGACGCAACTGGCTAGCGCGTTCGGCTGTTAATCAAAAGGTTGGAGGTTCGAGCCCTCCCGAGAGCGGTGTGTCTCTTTTTTTTTCTTTGCGCTGATAGCTTTGGGAAAACGTTCTGACGGTGGTGAGAGTGGAGCACGACTACTTCCGTGACACAATCTCCTAGTGCGTCGGCTGTTAAGCAAAAGGTTGGAGGTTCGAGCCCTCCCAAGAGCAGTGTGTCGCTTTTTTTCTTTGCGCTGATAGCCTTGGAGAAACGTTCTGACGGTGGTGAGAGTGAAGCACGACTGTCTCTGTTGCGCAATTGGCTAGCGCGTTGGGCTGTTAACGAAAAGGTAGGAGGTTCGAACCCTCCCATGAGCGGTGTGTCTCTTTTTTTGCGCTGATAGCCTTGGACAAACGTTCTGACAGTGGTGAGAGTGGAGCACGACTGTCTCTGTTGCGCAATTGGCTAGCGCGTTGGGCTGTTAACGAAAAGGTTGGAGGTTCGAACCCTCCTATGAGCGGTGTGTCTCTTTTTTTCTTTTCGCTGATACCTTTAGAAAAATGTTCTGATGGTGGTGAGAGTGGAGCACGACTACCTCCGTGACGCAATTGGCTAGCGCGTTCGGCTGTTAACCAAAAGGTTGGAGGTTCGAGCCCTCGCGAGAGCGGTGTGTCTCTTTTTTTTCTTTGCACTGATAGCTTTGGAGAAATGTTCTGACGGTGGTGAGAGTGGAGCACGACTACTTCCGTGACGCAATTGGCTAGCGCGTTCGGCTGTTAATCAAAAGGTTGGAGGTTCGAGCCCTCGCGAGAGCGGTGTGTCTCTTTTTTTCTTTGCGCTGAAAGCTTTGGAGAAATGTTCTGATGGTGGTGAGAGTGGAGCACGACTACTTCTGTGACGCAATTGGCTAGCGCGTTCGGCTGTTAATCAAAAGGTTGGAGGTTCGAGCTCTGCCGAGAGCGGTGTGCCTCTTTTTTTTCTTTGCGCTGATAGCTTTGGAGAAATGTTCTGATGGTGGTGAGAGTGGAGCACGACTACTTCTGTGACGCAATTGGCTAGCGCGTTCGGCTGTTAATCAAAAGGTTGGAGGTTCGAGCCCTCCCGAGAGCGGTGTGTCTCTTTTTTTTCTTTGCGCTGATAGCTTTGGAGAAATGTTCTGAGGGTGGTGAGATTGGAGCACGAATACTTCTGTGACGCAATTGGCTAGCGTGTTCGGCTGTTAATCGAAAGGTTGGAGGTTCGAGCCCTCGCGAGAGCGGTTAGTCTCTTTTTTTTCTTTGCGCTGATAGCTTTGGAGAAATGTTCTGATGGTGGTGAGAGTGGAGCACGACTACTTCCGTGACGCAATTGGCTAGCGCGTTGGGCTGTTAATCAAAAGGTTGGAGGTTCGAGCCCTCGCGAAAGCAGTGTGTCTCTTTTTTTTCTTTGCACTGATAGCTTTGGAGAAATGTTCTGACGGTGGTGAGAGTGGAGCACGACTACTTCCGTGACGCAATTGGCTAGCGCGTTCGGCTGTTAATCAAAAGGTTGGAGGTTCGAGCCCTCGCGAGAGCGGTGTGTCTCTTTTTTTCTTTGCGCTGAAAGCTTTGGAGAAATGTTCTGATGGTGGTGAGAGTGGAGCACGACTACTTCTGTGACGCAATTGGCTAGCGCGTTCGGCTGTTAATCAAAAGGTTGGAGGTTCGAGCCCTGCCGAGAGCGGTGTGCCTCTTTTTTTTCTTTGCGCTGATAGCTTTGGAGAAATGTTCTGATGGTGGTGAGAGTGGAGCACGACTACTTCTGTGACGCAATTGGCTAGCGCGTTCGGCTGTTAATCAAAAGGATGGAGGTTCGAGCCCTCCCGAGAGCGGTGTGTCTCTTTTTTTTCTTTGCGCTGATAGCTTTGGAGAAATGTTCTGATGGTGGTGAGAGTGGAGCACGACTACTTCTGTGACGCAATTAGCTAGCGCGTTCGGCTATTAATCAAAAGGTTGGAGGTTCGAGCCCTT
Source organism: Rhipicephalus microplus (assembly GCF_043290135.1). Lineage (NCBI taxonomy): Eukaryota > Metazoa > Arthropoda > Arachnida > Ixodida > Ixodidae > Rhipicephalus > Rhipicephalus microplus. Next base: position 9,080,318 of record NW_027464592.1, read on the forward strand.
GCGAGAGCGGTGTGTCTGTTTTTTTTTTCTTTGCGCTGATAGCTTAGGAGAAATGTTCTGACGGTGGTGAGAGTGGAGCACGACTACTGCCGTGACGCAATTGGCTAGCGCGTTCGGCTGTTAATCAAAAGGTTGGAGGTTCGAGCCCTCGCGAGAGCGGTGAGTCTCTTTTTTTTCTTTGCGCTGATAGCTTTGGAGAAATGTTCTGATGGTGGTGAGAGTGGAGCACGACTACTTCCGTGACGCAATTGGCTAGCGCGTTCGGCTGTTAATCAAAGGGTTGGAGGTTCGAGCCCTCCCGAGAGCGGTGTGTCTCTTTTTTTTCTTTGCGCTGATAGCTTTGGAGAAATGTTCTGATGGTGGTGAGAGTGGAGCACGACTACTTCTGTGACGCAATTGGCTAGCGCGTTCGGCTGTTAATCAAAAGGTTGGAGGTTCGAGCCCTCCCGAGAGCGGTGTGTCTCTTTTTTTCCTTTGCGCTGATAGCTTTGGAGAAATGTTCTGATGGTGGTGAGAGTGGAGCACGACTACTTCTGTGACGCAATTGGCTAGCGCGTTCGGCTGGTAATCAAAAGGTTGGAGGTTCGAGCCCTCGCGAGAGCGGTGTGTCTCTTTTTTTTCTTTGCGCTGATAGCTTGGGAGAAATGTTCTGACGGTGGTGAGAGTGGAGCACGACTACTTCCGTGACGCAATTGGCTAGCGCGTTCGGCTGGTAATCAAAAGGTTGGAGGTTCGAGCCCTCGCGAGAGCGGTGTGTCTCTTTTTTTTTCGCTGATAGCTTTGGAGAAATGTTCTGGCGGTGGTGAGAGTGGCGCACGAGTGTTTCCGTGGCGCAATCTGCTAGTGCGTCGGCTGTTAAGCAAAAGGTTGGAGGTTCAAGCCCTCCCAGGAGCAGTGTGTCGCTTTTTTCTTTGCGCTGATAGCCTTGGAGAAACGTTCTGACGGTGGTGAGAGTGGAGCACGACTGTCTTTGTTGCGCAATTCGCTAGCGCGTTGGGCTGTTAACGAAAAGGTTGGAGGTTCGAACCCTCCCATGAACGGTGTGTCTCTTTTTTTCTTTGCGCTGATACATTTAGAAAAATGTTCTGATGGTGGTGAGAGTGGAGCACGACTACCTCCGTGACGCAATTGGCTAGCGCGTTCGGCTGTTAACCAAAAGGTTGGAGGATCGAGCCCTCGCGAGAGCGGTGTGTCTCTTTTTTTTCTTTGCGCTGATTGCTTTGGAGAAATGTTCTGATGGTGGTGAGATTGGAGCACGACTACTTCTGTGACACAATTGGCTAGCGCGTTCGGCTGTTAATCAAAAGGTTGGAGGTTCGAGCCCTAGCGAGAGCGGTGTGTCTCTTTTTTTTCTTTGCGCTGATAGCTTTGGAGAAATGTTCTGATGGTGGTGAGAGTGGAGCACGACTACTTCCGTGACGCAATTGACTAGCGCGTTCGGCTGTTAATCAAAAGGTTGGAGGTTCGAGCCCTCGCGAGAGCAGTGTGTCTCTTTTTTTTTCCGCTGATAGCTTTGGAGAAATGTTCTGATGGTGGTGAGAGTGAAGCACGACTACTTCTGTGACGCAATTGGCTAGCGCGTTCGGCTGTTAATAAAAAGATTGGAGGTTCGAGCCCTCCCGAGAGCGGTGTGTCTCTTTTTTTTGCGCTGATAGCTTTGGAGAAATGTTCTGATGGTGGTGAGAGTGGAGCACGACTACTTCTGTGACGCAATTGGCTAGCGCGTTCGGCTATTAATCAAAAGATTGGAGGTTCGAGCCCTCGCGAGAGTGGTGTGTCTCTTTTTTTTCTTTGCGCTGATAGCTTAGGAGAAATGTTCTCACGGTGGTGAGAGTGGAGCACGACTACTTCCGTGACTCAATTGGCTAGCGCGTTCGGCTGTTAATCAAAAGGTTGGAGGTTCGAGCCCTCGCGAGAGCGGTGTGTCTCTTTTTTTTCTTTGCGCTGATAGCTTTGGAGAAATGTTCTGATGGTGGTGAGAGTGGAGCACGACTACTTCCGTGACGCAACTGGCTAGCGCGTTCGGCTGTTAATCAAAAGGTTGGAGGTTCGAGCCCTCCCGAAAGCGGTGTGTCTCTTTTTTTTCTTTGCGCTGATAGCTTTGGAGAAATGTTCTGATGGTGGTGAGAGTGGAGCACGACTACTTCTGTGACGCAATTGGCTAGCGCGTTCGGCTGTTAATCAAAAGGTTGGAGGTTCGAGCCCTCCCGAGAGCGGTGTGTCTCTTTTTTTTCTTTGCGCTGATAGCTTTGGAGAAATGTTCTGATGGTGGTGAGAGTGGAGCACGACTACTTCCGTGACGCAATTGGCTAGCGCGTTCGGCTGTTAATCAAAGGGTTGGAGGTTCGAGCCCTCCCGAGAGCGGTGTGTCTCTTTTTTTTCTTTGCGCTGATAGCTTTGGAGAAATGTTCTGATGGTGGTGAGAGTGGAGCACGACTACTTCTGTGACGCAATTGGCTAGCGCGTTCGGCCATAATCAAAAGGTTGGAGGTTCGTGCCCTCCCGAGAGCGGTGTGTCTCTTTTTTTCCTTTGCGCTGATAGCTTTGGAGAAATGTTCTGATGGTGGTGAGAGTGGAGCACGACTACTTCTGTGACGCAATTGGCTAGCGCGTTTGGCTGGTAATCAAAAGGTTGGAGGTTCGAGCCCTCGCGAGAGCGGTGTGTCTCTTTTTTTTCTTTGCGCTGATAGCTTGGGAGAAATGTTCTGACGGTGGTGAGAGTGGAGCACGACTACTTCCGTGACGCAATTGGCTAGCGCGTTCGGCTGGTAATCAAAAGGTTGGAGGTTCGAGCCCTCGCGAGAGCGGTGTGTCTCTTTTTTTTCGCTGATAGCTTTGGAGAAATGTTCTGATGGTGTAGAGAGTGAAGCACGACTACTTCTGTGACGCAATTGGCTAGCGCGTTCGGCTGTTAATCAGAAGGTTGGAGGTTCGAGCCCTCCCGAGAGCGGTGTGTCTCTTTTTTTCTTTGCGCTGATAGCTTTGGAGAAATGTTCTGATGGTGGTGAGAGTGGAGCACGACTACTTCTGTGACGCAATTGGCTAGCGCGTTCGGCTGTTAATCAAAAGGTTGGAGGTTCGAGCGCTCCCGAGAGCGGTGTGTCTCTTTTTTTCCTTTGCGCTGATAGCTTTGGAGAAATGTTCTGATGGTGGTGAGAGTGGAGCACGACTACTTCTGTGACGCAATTGGCTAGCGCGTTCGGCTGGTAATCAAAAGGTTGGAGGTTCGAGCCCTCGCGAGAGCGGTGTGTCTCTTTTTTTTCTTTGCGCTGATAGCTTGGGAGAAATGTTCTGACGGTGGTGAGAGTGGAGCACGACTACTTCCGTGACGCAATTTGCTAGCGCGTTCGGCTGTTAATCAAAAGGTTGGAGGTTCGAGCCCTCGCGAGAGTGGTGTGTCTCTTTTTTTTCTTTGCGCTGATAGCTTTGGAGAAATGTTGTGATGGTGGTGAGAGTGGACCACGACTACTTCCGTGACGCAATTGGCTAGCGCGTTCGGCTGTTAATCAAAAGGTTGGAGGTTCGAGCCCTCCCGAGAGCCGTGTGTCTCTTTTTTTCTTTGCGCTGATAGCTTTGGAGAAATGTTCTGATGGTGGTGATAGTGGAGCACCACTACTTCTGTGACGCAATTGGCTAGCGCGTTCGGCTGTTATTCAAAAGGTTGGAGGCTCGAGCCCTCCCGAAAGCGGTGTGTCTCTTTTTTTTCTTTGTGCTGATAGCTTTGGAGAAATGTTCTGATGGTGGTGAGAGTGGCGCACGACTACTTCTGTGACGCAATTGGCTAGCGCGTTCGGCTGTTAATCAAAAGGTTGGAGGTTCGAGCCCTCGCGAGAGTGGTGTGTCTCTTTTTTTGTTTGCGCTGATAGCTTTGGAGAAATGTTCTGATGGTGGTGAGAGTGGAGCACGACTACTTCTGTGACGCAATTGGCTAGCGCGTTCGGCTGTTTCTCAAAAGGTTGGAGGTTCGAGCCCTCCCGAGAGCGGTGTGTTTCTTTTTTTTCTTTGCGCTGATAGCTTTGGAGAAATGTTCTGACGGTGGTGAGAGTGGCGCACGAGTGTTTCCGTGGCGCAATCTGCTAGTGCGTCGGCTGTTAAGCAAAAGGTTGGAGGTTCAAGCCCTCCCAGGAGCAGTGTGTCGCTTTTTTCTTTGCGCTGATAGCCTTGGAGAAACGTTCTGACGGTGGTGAGAGTGGAGCACGACTGTCTTTGTTGCGCAATTCGCTAGCGCGTTGGGCTGTTAACGAAAAGGTTGGAGGTTCCAACCCTCCCATGAGCGGTGTGTCTCTTTTTTTCTTTGCGCTGATACCTTTAGAAAAATGTTCTGATTGTGGTGAGAGTGGAGCACGACTACCTCCGTGACGCAATTGGCTAGCGCGTTCGGCTGTTAACCAAAAGGTTGGAGGATCGAGCCCTCGCGAAAGCGGTGTGTCTCTTTTATTTCTTTGCGCTGATTGCTTTGGAGAAATGTTCTGATGTTGGTGAGAGTGGAGCACGACTACTTCCGTGACGCAATTGACTAGCGCGTTCGGCTGTTAATCAAAAGGTTGGAGGTTCGAGCCCTCGCGAGAGCAGTGTGTCTCTTTTTTTTCCGCTGATAGCTTTGGAGAAATGTTCTGATGGTGGTGAGAGTGAAGCACGACTACTTCTGTGACGCAATTGGCTAGCGCGTTCGGCTGTTATTAAAAAGGTTGGAGGTTCGAGCCCTCCCGAGAGCGGTGTGTCTCTTTTTTTTGCGCTGATAGCTTTGGAGAAATGTTCTGATGGTGGTGAGAGTGGAGCACGACTACTTCTGTGACGCAATTGGCTAGCGCGTTCGGCTATTAATCAAAAGATTGGAGGTTCGAGCCCTCGCGAGAGTGGTGTGTCTCTTTTTTTTCTTTGCGCTGATAGCTTAGGAGAAATGTTCTCACGGTGGTGAGAGTGGAGCACGACTACTTCCGTGACGCAATTGGCTAGCGCGTTCGGCTGTTAATCAAAAGGTTGGAGGTTCGAGCCCTCCCGAGAGCGGTGTGTCTCTTTTTTTTCTTTGCGCTGATAGCTTTGGAGAAATGTTCTGATGGTGGTGAGAGTGGAGCACGACTACTTCTGTGACGCAATTGGCTAGCGCGTTCGGCTGTTAATCAAAAGGTTGGAGGTTCGAGCCCTCCCGAGAGCAGTGTGTCTCTTTTTTTTCTTTGCGCTGATAGCTTTGGAGAAATGTTCTGACGGTGGTGAGAGTGGAGCACGACTACTTCCGTGACGCAATTGGCTAGCGCGTTCGGCTGTTAATCAAAAGGTTGGAGGTTCGAGCCCTCGCGAGAGCGATGTGTCTCTTTTTTTCTTTGCGCTGATAGCTTTGGAGAAATGTTCTGATGGTGATGAGAGTGGAGCACGACTACTTCTGTGACGCAATTGGCTAGCGCGTTCGGCTGTTAATCAAAAGGTTGGAGGTTCGAGCCCTCCCGAGAGCGGTGTGTCTCTTTTTTTTCTTTGCGCTGATAGCTTTGGAGAAATATTCTGATGGTGGTGAGAGTGGAGCACGACTACTTCTGTGACGCGATTGGCTAGCGCGTTCGGCTGTTAATCAAAAGGTTGGAGGTTCGAGCCCTCCCGAGAGCAGTGTGTCTCTTTTTTTTCTTTGCGCTGATAGCTTTGGAGAAATGTTCTGATGGTGATGATAGTGGAGCACGACTACTTCTGTGACGCAATTGGCTAGCGCGTTCGGCTGTTAATCAAAAGGTTGGAGGTTCGAGCCCTCCCGAGAGCGGTGTGTCTCTTTTTTTTCTTTGCGCTGATAGCTTTGGAGAAATATTCTGATGGTGGTGAGAGTGGAGCACGACTACTTCTGTGACGCGATTGGCTAGCGCGTTCGGCTGTTAATCAAAAGGTTGGAGGTTCGAGCCCTCCCGAGAGCAGTGTGTCTCTTTTTTTCCTTTGCGCTGATAGCTTGGGAGAAATGTTCTGACGGTGGTGAGAGTGGAGCACGACTACTTCCGTGACGCAATTGGCTAGCGCGTTCGGCTGTTAATCAAAAGGTTGGAGGTTCGAGCCCTCGCGAGAGCGGTGTGTCTCTTTTTTTCTTTGCGCTGATAGCTTTGGAGAAATGTTGAGATGGTGGTGAGAGTGGAGCACGACTACTTCCGTGACGCAATTGGCTAGCGCGTTCGGCTGTTAATCAAAAGTTGGAGGTTCGAGCCCTCCCGAGAGCCGTGTGTCTCTTTTTTTTCTTTCCGCTGATAGCCTTGGAGGAACGTTCTGACGGTGCTGAGAGTGGAGCACGACTGTCTTTGTTGCGCAATGCGCTAGCGCGTTGGGCTGTTAACGAAAAGGTTGGAGGTTCGAACCCTCCCATGAGCGGTGTGTCTCTTTTTTTCTTTGCGCTGATACCTTTAGAAAAATGTTCTGATGGTGGTGAGAGTGGAGCACGACTACTTCTGTGACGCAATTGGCTAGCGCGTTCGGCTGTTAATCAAAAGGTTGGAGGTTCGAGCCCTCGCGAGAGCGGTGTGTCTCTTTTTTTTCTTTGCGTTGATAGCTTTGGAGAATGTTCTGACGGTGGTGAGAGTGGACCACGACTACATCCGTGACGCAATTGGCTAGCGCGTTCGGCTGTTAATCAAAAGGTTGTAGGTTCGAGCCCTCCCGAGAGCGGTGTGTCTCTTTTTTTTCTTTGCGCTGATAGCTTTGGAGAAATGTTCTGATGGTGGTGAGAGTGGAGCACGACTACTTCTGTGACGCAATTGGCTAGCGCGTTCGGCTGTTAATCAATAGGTTGGAGGTTCGAGCCCTCGCGAGAGCGGTGTGTCTCTTTTTTTTCTTTCCGCTGATAGCTTTGGAGAAATGTTGTGATGGTGGTGATAGTGGACCACGACTACTTCCGTGACGCAATTGGCTAGCGCGTTCGGCTGTTAATCAAAAGGTTGGAGGTTCGAGCCCTCCCGAGAGCCGTGTGTCTCTTTTTTTCTTTGCGCTGATAGCTTTGGAGAAATGTTCTGATGGTGGTGATAGTGGAGCACGACAACTTCTGTGACGCAATTGGCTTGCGCGTTCGGCTGTTATTCAAAAGGTTGGAGGCTCGAGCCCTCCCGAAAGCGGTGTGTCTCTTTTTTTTCTTTGCACTGATAGCTTTGGAGAAATGTTCTGACGGTGGTGAGAGTGGAGCACGACTACTTCCGTGACGCAATTGGCTAGCGCGTTCGGCTGTTAATCAAAAGGTTGGAGGTTCGAGCCCTCCCGAGAGCGGTGTGTCTCTTTTTTTTCTTTGCGCTGATAGCTTTGGAGAAAGGTTCTGATGGTGGTGAGAGTGGAGCACGACTACTTCTGTGACGCAATTGGCTAGCGTGTTCGGCTGTTAATCAAAAGGTTGGAGGTTCGAGCCCTCCCGAGAGCGGTGTGTCTCTTTTTTTTCTTTGCACTGATAGCTTTGGAGAAATGTTCTGACGGTGGTGAGAGTGGAGCACGACTACTTCCGTGACGCAATTGGCTAGCGCGTTCGGCTGTTAATCAAAAGGTTTGAGGTTCGAGCCCTCGCGAGAGCGGTGTGTCTCTTTTTTTCTTTGCGCTAAAAGCTTTGGAGAAATGTTCTGATGATGGTGAGAGTGGAGCACGACTACTTCTGTGACGCAATTGGCTAGCGCGTTCGGCTGTTAATCAAAAGTTTGGAGGTTCGAGCCCTGCCGAGAGCGGTGTGCCTCTTTTTTTTTCTTTGTGCTGATAGCTTTGGAGAAATGTTCTGATGGTGGTGAGAGTGGAGCACGACTACTTCTGTGACGCAATTGGCTAGCGCGTTCGGCTGTTAATCAAAAGGTTGTAGGTTCGAGCCCTCCCGAGAGCGGTGTGTCTCTTTTTTTTCTTTGCGCTGATAGCTTTGGAGAAATGTTCTGATGGTGGTGAGAGTGGAGCACGACTACTTCTGTAACGCAATTGGCTAGCGCGTTCGGCTGTTAATCAAAAGGTTGGAGGTTCGAGCCCTCCCGAGAGCGGTGTGTCTCTTTTTTTCCTTTGCGCTGATCGCTTTGGAGAAATGTTCTGATGGTGGTGAGAGTGGAGCACGACTACTTCTATTACGCAATTGGCTAGCGCGTTCGGCTGGTAATCAAAAGGTTGGAGGTTCGAGCCCTCCCGAGAGCGGTGTGTCTCTTTTTTTTCTTTGCGCTGATAGCTTTGGAGAAATATTCTGATGGTGGTGAGAGTGGAGCACGACTACTTCTGTGACGCGATTGGCTAGCGCGTTCGGCTGTTAATCAAAAGGTTGGAGGTTCGAGCCCTCCCGAGAGCAGTGTGTCTCTTTTTTTCCTTTGCGCTGATAGCTTGGGAGAAATGTTCTGACGGTGGTGAGAGTGGAGCACGACTACTTCCGTGACGCAATTGGCTAGCGCGTTCGGCTGTTAATCAAAAGGTTGGAGGTTCGAGCCCTCGCGAGAGCGGTGTGTCTCTTTTTTTCTTTGCGCTGATAGCTTTGGAGAAATGTTGAGATGGTGGTGAGAGTGGAGCACGACTACTTCCGTGACGCAATTGGCTAGCGCGTTCGGCTGTTAATCAAAAGTTGGAGGTTCGAGCCCTCCCGAGAGCCGTGTGTCTCTTTTTTTTCTTTCCGCTGATAGCCTTGGAGGAACGTTCTGACGGTGGTGAGAGTGGAGCACGACTGTCTTTGTTGCGCAATGCGCTAGCGCGTTGGGCTGTTAACGAAAAGGTTGGAGGTTCGAACCCTCCCATGAGCGGTGTGTCTCTTTTTTTCTTTGCGCTGATACCTTTAGAAAAATGTTCTGATGGTGGTGAGAGTGGAGCACGACTACTTCTGTGACGCAATTGGCTAGCGCGTTCGGCTGTTAATCAAAAGGTTGGAGGTTCGAGCCCTCGCGAGAGCGGTGTGTCTCTTTTTTTTCTTTGCGTTGATAGCTTTGGAGAATGTTCTGACGGTGGTGAGAGTGGACCACGACTACATCCGTGACGCAATTGGCTAGCGCGTTCGGCTGTTAATCAAAAGGTTGTAGGTTCGAGCCCTCCCGAGAGCGGTGTGTCTCTTTTTTTTCTTTGCGCTGATAGCTTTGGAGAAATGTTCTGATGGTGGTGAGAGTGGAGCACGACTACTTCTGTGACGCAATTGGCTAGCGCGTTCGGCTGTTAATCAATAGGTTGGAGGTTCGAGCCCTCGCGAGAGCGGTGTGTCTCTTTTTTTTCTTTCCGCTGATAGCTTTGGAGAAATGTTGTGATGGTGGTGATAGTGGACCACGACTACTTCCGTGACGCAATTGGCTAGCGCGTTCGGCTGTTAATCAAAAGGTTGGAGGTTCGAGCCCTCCCGAGAGCCGTGTGTCTCTTTTTTTCTTTGCGCTGATAGCTTTGGAGAAATGTTCTGATGGTGGTGATAGTGGAGCACGACAACTTCTGTGACGCAATTGGCTTGCGCGTTCGGCTGTTATTCAAAAGGTTGGAGGCTCGAGCCCTCCCGAAAGCGGTGTGTCTCTTTTTTTTCTTTGCACTGATAGCTTTGGAGAAATGTTCTGACGGTGGTGAGAGTGGAGCACGACTACTTCCGTGACGCAATTGGCTAGCGCGTTCGGCTGTTAATCAAAAGGTTGGAGGTTCGAGCCCTCCCGAGAGCGGTGTGTCTCTTTTTTTTCTTTGCGCTGATAGCTTTGGAGAAAGGTTCTGATGGTGGTGAGAGTGGAGCACGACTACTTCTGTGACGCAATTGGCTAGCGTGTTCGGCTGTTAATCAAAAGGTTGGAGGTTCGAGCCCTCCCGAGAGCGGTGTGTCTCTTTTTTTTCTTTGCACTGATAGCTTTGGAGAAATGTTCTGACGGTGGTGAGAGTGGAGCACGACTACTTCCGTGACGCAATTGGCTAGCGCGTTCGGCTGTTAATCAAAAGGTTTGAGGTTCGAGCCCTCGCGAGAGCGGTGTGTCTCTTTTTTTCTTTGCGCTAAAAGCTTTGGAGAAATGTTCTGATGATGGTGAGAGTGGAGCACGACTACTTCTGTGACGCAATTGGCTAGCGCGTTCGGCTGTTAATCAAAAGTTTGGAGGTTCGAGCCCTGCCGAGAGCGGTGTGCCTCTTTTTTTTTCTTTGTGCTGATAGCTTTGGAGAAATGTTCTGATGGTGGTGAGAGTGGAGCACGACTACTTCTGTGACGCAATTGGCTAGCGCGTTCGGCTGTTAATCAAAAGGTTGTAGGTTCGAGCCCTCCCGAGAGCGGTGTGTCTCTTTTTTTTCTTTGCGCTGATAGCTTTGGAGAAATGTTCTGATGGTGGTGAGAGTGGAGCACGACTACTTCTGTAACGCAATTGGCTAGCGCGTTCGGCTGTTAATCAAAAGGTTGGAGGTTCGAGCCCTCCCGAGAGCGGTGTGTCTCTTTTTTTCCTTTGCGCTGATAGCTTTGGAGAAATGTTCTGATGGTGGTGAGAGTGGAGCACGACTACTTCTATTACGCAATTGGCTAGCGCGTTCGGCTGGTAATCAAAAGGTTGGAGGTTCGAGCCCTCGCGAGAGCGGTGTGTCTCTTTTTTTTCTTCGCGCTGATAGCTTGGGAGAAATGTTCTGACGGTGGTGAGAGTGGAGCACGACTACTTCCGTGACGCAATTGGCTAGCGCGTTCGGCTGTTAATCAAAAGGTTGGAGGTTCGAGCCCTCGCGAGAGCGGTGTGTCTCTTTTTTTTCTTTCCGCTGATAGCTTTGGAGAAATGTTGTGATGGTGGTGATAGTGGACCACGACTACTTCCGTGACGCAATTGGCTAGCGCGTTCGGCTGTTAATCAAAAGGTTGGAGGTTCGAGCCCTCCCGAGAGCCGTGTGTCTCTTTTTTTCTTTGCGCTGATAGCTTTGGAGAAATGTTCTGATGGTGGTGATAGTGGAGCACGACAACTTCTGTGACGCAATTGGCTAGCGCGTTCGGCTGTTATTCAAAAGGTTGGAGGCTCGAGCCCTCCCGAAAGCGGTGTGTCTCTTTTTTTTTCTTTGTGCTGATAGCTTTGGAGAAATGTTCTGATGGTGGTGAGAGTGGAGCACGACTACTTCTGTGACGCAATTGGCTAGCACGTTCGGCTGTTAATCAAAAGGTTGGAGGTTCGAGCCCTCGCGAGAGTGGTGTGTCTCTTTTTTTGTTTGCGCTGATAGCTTTGGAGAAATGTTCTGATGGTGGTGAGAGTGGAGCACGACTACTTCTGTGACGCAATTGGCTAGCGCGTTCGGCTGTTAATCAAAAGGTTGGAGGTTCGAGCCCTCGCGAGAGCGGTGTGTCTCTTTTTTTTCTTTGCGCTGATAGCTTTGGAGAAATGTTCTGATGGTGGTGAGAGTGGAGCACGACTACTTCCGTGACGCAACTGGCTAGCGCGTTCGGCTGTTAATCGAAAGGTTGGAGGTTCGAGCCCTCCCGAGAGCGGTGTGTCTCTTTTTTTTCTTTGCGCTGATAGCTTTGGAGAAATGTTCTGATGGTGGTGAGAGTGGAGCACGACTACTTCTGTGACGCAATTGGCTAGCGCGTTCGGCTGTTAATCAAAAGGTTGGAGGTTCGAGCCCTCCCGAGAGCGGTGTGTCTCTTTTTTTTTGCGCTGATAGCTTTGGAGAAATGTTCTTACGGTGGTGAGAGTGGAGCACGACTACTTCCGTGACGCAATTGGCTAGCGCGTTCGGCTGTTAATCAAAAGGTTGGAGGTTCGAGCCCTCGCGAGAGCGGTGTCTCTTTTTTTTTCTTTGCGCCGATAGCTTTGGAGAAATGTTCTGATGGTGGTAAGAGTGGAGCACGACTACTTCTGTGACGCAATTGGCTAGCGCGTTCGGCTGTTAATCAAAAGGTTGGAGGTTCGAGCCCTCCCGAGAGCGGTGTGTCTCTTTTTTTTCTTTGCGCTGATAGCTTTGGAGAAATATTCTGATGGTGGTGAGAGTGGAGCACGACTACTTCTGTGACGCGGTTGGCTAGTGCGTTCGGCTGTTAATCAAAAGGTTGGAGGTTCGAGTCCTCCCGAGAGCTGTGTGTCTCTTTTTTTCCTTTGCGCTGATAGCTTGGGAGAAATGTTCTGACGGTGGTGAGAGTGGAGCACGACTACGTCCGTGACGCAATTGGCTAGCGCGTTCGGCTGTTAATCAAAAGGTTGGAGGTTCGAGCCCTCGCGAGAGCGGTGTGTCTCTTTTTTTTTCTTTGCGCTGATAGCTTTGGAGAAATGTTGAGATGGTGGGGAGAGTGGAGCACGACTACTTCCGTGACGCAATTGGCTAGCGCGTTCGGCTGTTAATCAAAAGGTTGGAGGTTCGAGCCCTCCCGAGAGCCGTGTGTCTCTTTTTTTCTTTGCGCTGATAGCCTCGGAGGAACGTTCTGACGGTGGTGAGAGTGGAGCACGACTGTCTTTGTTGCGCAATTCGCTAGCGCGTTGGGCTGTTAACGAAAAGGTTGGAGGTTCAAACCCTCCCATGAGCGGTGTGTCTCTTTTTTTCTTTGCGCTGATACCTTTAGAAAAATGTTCTGATGGTGGTGAGAGTGGAGCACGACTACCTCCGTGACGCAATTGGCTAGCGCGTTCGGCTGTTAACCAAAAGGTTGGAGGATCGAGCCCTCGCGAGAGTGGTGTGTCTCTTTTTTTTTCTTTGCGCGGATTGCTTTGGTGAAAAGTTCTGATGGTGGTGAGATTGGAGCACGACTACTTCTGTGACGCAATTGGCTAGCGCGTTCGGCTGTTAATCAAAAGGTTGGAGGTTCGAGCCCTCGCGAGAGCGGTGTGTCTCTTTTTTTTCTTTGCGCTGATAGCTTTGGAGAAATGTTCTGATGGTGGTGAGAGTGGAGCACGACTACTTCCGTGACGCAATTGGCTAGCGCGTTCGGCTGTTAATCAAAAGGTTTGAGGTTCGAGCCCTCCCGAGAGCAGTGTGTCTCTTTTTTTTCTTTGCGCTGATAGCTTTGGAGAAATGTTCTGATGGTGGTGAGAGAGGAGCACGACTACTTCTGTGACGCAATTGGCTAGCGCGTTCGGCTGTTAATCAAAAGGTTGGAGGTTCGAGCCCTCCCGAGAGCGGTGTGTCTCTTTTTTTTCTTTGCGCTGATAGCTTTGGAGAAATGTTCTGACGGTGGTGAGAGTGGAGCACGACTACTTCCGTGACGCAATTGGCTAGCGCGTTCGGCTGTTAATCAAAAGGTTGGAGGTTCGAGCCCTCCCGAGAGCGGTGTGTCTCTTTTTTTCCTTTGCGCTGATAGCTTTGGAGAAATGTTCTGATGGTGGTGAGAGTGGAGCACGACTACTTCTGTGACACAATTGGCTAGCGCGTTCGGCTGTTTATCAAAAGGTTGCAGGTTCGATCCCTCGCGAGAGCGGTGTGTCTCTTTTTTTTCTTTGCGCTGATAGCTTCGGAGAAATGTTCTGACGGTGGTGAGAGTGGAGCACGACTACTTCCGTGACGCAATTGGCTAGCGCGTTCGGCTGTTAATCAAAAGGTTGGAGGTTCGAGCCCTCGCGAGAGCGGTGTGTCTCTTTTTTTTCTTTGCGCTGATAGCTTTGGAGAAATGTTGTGATGGTGGTGAGAGTGGAGCACGACTACTTCCGTGACGCAATTGGCTAGTGCGTTCGGCTGTTAATCAAAAGGTTGGAGGTTCGAGCCCTCCCGAGAGCCGTGTGTCTCTTTTTTTTTCTTTGCGCTGATAGCTTTGGAGAAATGTTCTGATGGTGGTGAGAGTGGAGCACGACTACTTCTGTGACGCAATTGGCTAGCGCGTTCGGCTGTTAATCAAAAGGTTGGAGGTTCGAGCCCTCCCGAGAGCGGTGTGTCTCTTTTTTTTCTTTGCGCTAATAGCTTTGGAGAAATGTTCTGACGGTGGTGAGTGTGGAGCACAACTACTTCCGTGACGCAATTGGCTAGCGCGTTCGGCTGTTAATCAAAAGGTTGGAGGTTCGAGCCCTCCCGAGAACGGTGTGTCTTTTTTTTTCTTTGCGCTGATAGCTTTGGAGAAATGTTCTAACGGTGGTGAGAGTGGAGCACGACTACTTCCGTGACGCAATTGGCTAGCGCGTTCGGCTGTTAATCAAAAGGTTTAAGGTTCGAGCCCTCGCGAGAGCGGTGTGTCTCTTTTTTTTCTTTGCGCTGGTGGCTTTGCAGAAATGTTCTGATGGTGGTGAGAGTGGAGCACGACTACTTCCGTGACGCAATTGCCTAGCGCGTTCGGCTCTTAATCAAAAGGTTGGAGGTTCGAGCCCTCCCGAGAGCGGTGTGTCTCTTTTTTTTTCTTTGCGCTGATAGCTTTGGAGAAATGTTCTGATGGTCGTGAGAGTGGAGCACGACTACTTCTGTGACGCAATTGGCTAGCGCGTTCGGATGTTAATCAAAAGGTTGGAGGTTCGAGCCCTCCCGAGAGCGGTGTAACTCTTTCTTTTCTTTGCGCTGATAGCTTTGGAGAAATGTTCTGATGGTGGTGAGAGTGGAGCAGGACTACTTCTGTGACGCAATTGGCTAGCGCGTTCGGCTGTAATCAAAAGGTTGGAGGTTCGAGCCCTCGCGAGATCGGTGTGTCTCTTTTTTTTCTTTGCGCTGATAGCTTTGCAGAAATGTTCTGATGGTGGTGAGAGTGGAGCACGACTACTTCTGTGACGCAATTGGCTAGCGCGTTTGGCTGTTAATCAAAAGGTTGGAGGTTTGAGCCCTCCCGAGAGCGGTGTGTCTTTTTTTTCTTTGCGCAGATATCCTTGGAGAAACGTTCTGACGGTGGTGAGAGTGGAGCACGACTGTCTCTGTTGCGCAATTCGCTAGCGCGTTGGGCTGTTAACGAAAAGGTTGGAGGTTCGAACCCTCCCATGAGCGGTGTGTCTCTTTTTTTCTTTGCGCTGATACCTTTGGAAAAATGTTCTGATGGTGGTGAGAGTGGAGCACGACTACCTCCGTGACGCAATTGGCTAGAGCGTTCGGCTGTTAACCAAAAGGTTGGAGGTTCGAGCCCTCGCGAGAGTGGTGTGTCTCTTTTTTTTCTTTGCGCGTATTGCTTTGGACAAATGTTCTGATGGTGGTGAGAGTGGAGCACGACTACTTCCGTGACGCAATTGGCTAGCGCATTCGGCTGTTAATCAAAAGGTTGGAGGTTCGACCCTCCCGAGAGCGCTGTGTCTATTTTTTTTTCTTTGCGCTGATAGCTTTGGAGAAATGTTCTGACGGTGGTGAGAGTGGAGCACGACTACTTCCGTGACGCAATTGGCTAGCGCGTTCGGCTGTTAATCAAAAGGTTGGAGGTTCGAGCCCTCCAGAGAGCGGTGTGTTTCTTTTTTTTTCTTTGCGCTGATAGCTTTGGAGAAATGTTCTGACGGTGGTGAGAGTGGCGCACGACTGTTTCCGTGGCGCAATCTGCTAGTGCGTCAGCTGTTAAGCAAAAGGTTGGAGGTTCGAACCCTCCCAGGAGCAGTGTGTCGCTTTTTTTCTTTGCGCTGATAGCCTTGGAGAAACGTTCTGACGGTGGTGAGAGTGGAGCACGACTGTCTCTGTTGCGCAATTCGCTAGCGCGTTGGGTTGTTAACGAAAAGGTTGGAGGTTCGAACCCTCCCATGAGCGGTGCGTCTCTTTTTTTCTTTGCGCTGGTACCTTTGGAAAAATGGTCTGATGGTGGTGAGAGTGGAGCACGACTACCTCCGTGACGCAATCTGCTAGTGCGTCAACTGTTAAGCAAAAGGTTGGAGGTTCGAGCCCTCCCAAGAGCAGTGTGTCGCTTTTTTTTCTTGCGCTGATAGCCTTGGAGAAACGTTCTGACGGTGGTGAGAGTGGAGCACGACTGTCTCTGTTGCGCACTTGGCTAGCGCGTTGGGCTGTTAACGAAAAGGTTGGAGGTTCGAACACTCCCATGAGCGTTGTGTCTCTTTTTTTCTTTGCGCTGATACCTTTAGAAAAATGTTCTGATGGTGGTGAGAGTGGAGCACGACTACCTCAGTGACGCAATTTGCTAGCGCGTTCGGCTGTTAACCAAAAGGTGGAGGATCGAGCCCTCGCAAGAGCGGTGTGTCTCTTTTTTTTCTTTGCGCTGATTGCTTTGGAGAAATGTTCTGATGGTGGTGAGAGTGGAGCACGACTACTTCTGTGACGCAACTGGCTAGCGCGTTCGGCTGTTAATCAAAAGGTTGGAGGTTCGAGCCCTCCCGAGAGCGGTGTGTCTCTTTTTTTTTCTTTACGCTGATAGCTTTGGAGAAACGTTCTGACGGTGGTGAGAGTGGAGCACGACTACTTCCGTGACACAATCTCCTAGTGCGTCGGCTGTTAAGCAAAAGGTTGGAGGTTCGAGCCCTCCCAAGAGCAGTGTGTCGCTTTTTTTCTTTGCGCTGATAGCCTTGGAGAAACGTTCTGACGGTGGTGAGAGTGAAGCACGACTGTCTATGTTGCGCAATTGGCTAGCGCGTTGGGCTGTTAACGAAAAGGTTGGAGGTTTGAGCCCTCCCGAGAGCGGTGTGTCTTTTTTTTTCTTTGCGCAGATATCCTTGGAGAAACGTTCTGACGGTGGTGAGAGTGGAGCACGACTGTCTCTGTTGCGCAATTCGCTAGCGCGTTGGGCTGTTAACGAAAAGGTTGGAGGTTCGAACCCTCCCATGAGCGGTGTGTCTCTTTTTTTCTTTGCGCTGATACCTTTGGAAAAGTGTTCTGATGGTGGTGAGAGTGGAGCACGACTACCTCCGTGACGCAATTGGCTAGCGCGTTCGGCTGTTAACCAAAAGGTTGGAGGTTCGAGCCCTCGCGAGAGTGGTGTGTCTCTTTTTTTTCTTTGCGCGTATTGCTTTGGACAAATGTTCTGATGGTGGTGAGAGTGGAGCACGACTACTTCCGTGACGCAATTGGCTAGCGCATTCGGCTGTTAATCAAAAGGTTGGAGGTTCGAGCCCTCCCGAGAGCGCTGTGTCTATTTTTTTTTCTTTGCGCTGATAGCTTTGGAGAAATGTTGAGATGGTGGGGAGAGTGGAGCACGACTACTTCCGTGACGCAATTGGCTAGCGCGTTCGGCTGTTAATCAAAAGGTTGGAGGTTCGAGCCCTCCCGAGAGCCGTGTGTCTCTTTTTTTCTTTGCGCTGATAGCCTTGGAGGAACGTTCTGACGGTGGTGAGAGTGGAGCACGACTGTCTTTGTTGCGCAATTCGCTAGCGCGTTGGGCTGTTAACGAAAAGGTTGGAGGTTCAAACCCTCCCATGAGCGGTGTGTCTCTTTTTTTCTTTGCGCTGATACCTTTAGAAAAATGTTCTGATGGTGGTGAGAGTGGAGCACGACTACCTCCGTGACGCAATTGGCTAGCGCGTTCGGCTGTTAACCAAAAGGTTGGAGGATCGAGCCCTCGCGAGAGTGGTGTGTCTCTTTTTTTTTCTTTGCGCTGATTGCTTTGGTGAAAAGTTCTGATGGTGGTGAGATTGGAGCACGACTACTTCTGTGACGCAATTGGCTAGCGCGTTCGGCTGTTAATCAAAAGGTTGGAGGTTCGAGCCCTCGCGAGAGCGGTGTGTCTCTTTTTTTTCTTTGCGCTGATAGCTTTGGAGAAATGTTCTGATGGTGGTGAGAGTGGAGCACGACTACTTCCGTGACGCAATTGGCTAGCGCGTTCGGCTGTTAATCAAAAGGTTTGAGGTTCGAGCCCTCCCGAGAGCAGTGTGTCTCTTTTTTTTCTTTGCGCTGATAGCTTTGGAGAAATGTTCTGATGGTGGTGAGAGAGGAGCACGACTACTTCTGTGACGCAATTGGCTAGCGCGTTCGGCTGTTAATCAAAAGGTTGGAGGTTCGAGCCCTCCCGAGAGCGGTGTGTCTCTTTTTTTTCTTTGCGCTGATAGCTTTGGAGAAATGTTCTGACGGTGGTGAGAGTGGAGCACGACTACTTCCGTGACGCAATTGGCTAGCGCGTTCGGCTGTTAATCAAAAGGTTGGAGGTTCGAGCCCTCCCGAGAGCGGTGTGTCTCTTTTTTTCCTTTGCGCTGATAGCTTTGGAGAAATGTTCTGATGGTGGTGAGAGTGGAGCACGACTACTTCTGTGACACAATTGGCTAGCGCGTTCGGCTGTTTATCAAAAGGTTGCAGGTTCGATCCCTCGCGAGAGCGGTGTGTCTCTTTTTTTTCTTTGCGCTGATAGCTTCGGAGAAATGTTCTGACGGTGGTGAGAGTGGAGCACGACTACTTCCGTGACGCAATTGGCTAGCGCGTTCGGCTGTTAATCAAAAGGTTGGAGGTTCGAGCCCTCGCGAGAGCGGTGTGTCTCTTTTTTTTCTTTGCGCTGATAGCTTTGGAGAAATGTTGTGATGGTGGTGAGAGTGGAGCACGACTACTTCCGTGACGCAATTGGCTAGTGCGTTCGGCTGTTAATCAAAAGGTTGGAGGTTCGAGCCCTCCCGAGAGCCGTGTGTCTCTTTTTTTTTCTTTGCGCTGATAGCTTTGGAGAAATGTTCTGATGGTGGTGAGAGTGGAGCACGACTACTTCTGTGACGCAATTGGCTAGCGCGTTCGGCTGTTAATCAAAAGGTTGGAGGTTCGAGCCCTCCCGAGAGCGGTGTGTCTCTTTTTTTTCTTTGCGCTAATAGCTTTGGAGAAATGTTCTGACGGTGGTGAGTGTGGAGCACAACTACTTCCGTGACGCAATTGGCTAGCGCGTTCGGCTGTTAATCAAAAGGTTGGAGGTTCGAGCCCTCCCGAGAACGGTGTGTCTTTTTTTTTCTTTGCGCTGATAGCTTTGGAGAAATGTTCTAACGGTGGTGAGAGTGGAGCACGACTACTTCCGTGACGCAATTGGCTAGCGCGTTCGGCTGTTAATCAAAAGGTTTAAGGTTCGAGCCCTCGCGAGAGCGGTGTGTCTCTTTTTTTTCTTTGCGCTGGTGGCTTTGCAGAAATGTTCTGATGGTGGTGAGAGTGGAGCACGACTACTTCCGTGACGCAATTGCCTAGCGCGTTCGGCTCTTAATCAAAAGGTTGGAGGTTCGAGCCCTCCCGAGAGCGGTGTGTCTCTTTTTTTTTCTTTGCGCTGATAGCTTTGGAGAAATGTTCTGATGGTCGTGAGAGTGGAGCACGACTACTTCTGTGACGCAATTGGCTAGCGCGTTCGGATGTTAATCAAAAGGTTGGAGGTTCGAGCCCTCCCGAGAGCGGTGTAACTCTTTCTTTTCTTTGCGCTGATAGCTTTGGAGAAATGTTCTGATGGTGGTGAGAGTGGAGCAGGACTACTTCTGTGACGCAATTGGCTAGCGCGTTCGGCTGTAATCAAAAGGTTGGAGGTTCGAGCCCTCGCGAGATCGGTGTGTCTCTTTTTTTTCTTTGCGCTGATAGCTTTGCAGAAATGTTCTGATGGTGGTGAGAGTGGAGCACGACTACTTCTGTGACGCAATTGGCTAGCGCGTTCGGCTGTTAATCAAAAGGTTGGAGGTTTGAGCCCTCCCGAGAGCGGTGTGTCTTTTTTTTCTTTGCGCAGATATCCTTGGAGAAACGTTCTGACGGTGGTGAGAGTGGAGCACGACTGTCTCTGTTGCGCAATTCGCTAGCGCGTTGGGCTGTTAACGAAAAGGTTGGAGGTTCGAACCCTCCCATGAGCGGTGTGTCTCTTTTTTTCTTTGCGCTGATACCTTTGGAAAAATGTTCTGATGGTGGTGAGAGTGGAGCACGACTACCTCCGTGACGCAATTGGCTAGAGCGTTCGGCTGTTAACCAAAAGGTTGGAGGTTCGAGCCCTCGCGAGAGTGGTGTGTCTCTTTTTTTTCTTTGCGCGTATTGCTTTGGACAAATGTTCTGATGGTGGTGAGAGTGGAGCACGACTACTTCCGTGACGCAATTGGCTAGCGCATTCGGCTGTTAATCAAAAGGTTGGAGGTTCGACCCTCCCGAGAGCGCTGTGTCTATTTTTTTTTCTTTGCGCTGATAGCTTTGGAGAAATGTTCTGACGGTGGTGAGAGTGGAGCACGACTACTTCCGTGACGCAATTGGCTAGCGCGTTCGGCTGTTAATCAAAAGGTTGGAGGTTCGAGCCCTCCAGAGAGCGGTGTGTTTCTTTTTTTTTCTTTGCGCTGATAGCTTTGGAGAAATGTTCTGACGGTGGTGAGAGTGGCGCACGACTGTTTCCGTGGCGCAATCTGCTAGTGCGTCAGCTGTTAAGCAAAAGGTTGGAGGTTCGAACCCTCCCAGGAGCAGTGTGTCGCTTTTTTTCTTTGCGCTGATAGCCTTGGAGAAACGTTCTGACGGTGGTGAGAGTGGAGCACGACTGTCTCTGTTGCGCAATTCGCTAGCGCGTTGGGTTGTTAACGAAAAGGTTGGAGGTTCGAACCCTCCCATGAGCGGTGCGTCTCTTTTTTTCTTTGCGCTGGTACCTTTGGAAAAATGGTCTGATGGTGGTGAGAGTGGAGCACGACTACCTCCGTGACGCAATCTGCTAGTGCGTCAACTGTTAAGCAAAAGGTTGGAGGTTCGAGCCCTCCCAAGAGCAGTGTGTCGCTTTTTTTTCTTGCGCTGATAGCCTTGGAGAAACGTTCTGACGGTGGTGAGAGTGGAGCACGACTGTCTCTGTTGCGCACTTGGCTAGCGCGTTGGGCTGTTAACGAAAAGGTTGGAGGTTCGAACACTCCCATGAGCGTTGTGTCTCTTTTTTTCTTTGCGCTGATACCTTTAGAAAAATGTTCTGATGGTGGTGAGAGTGGAGCACGACTACCTCAGTGACGCAATTTGCTAGCGCGTTCGGCTGTTAACCAAAAGGTGGAGGATCGAGCCCTCGCAAGAGCGGTGTGTCTCTTTTTTTTCTTTGCGCTGATTGCTTTGGAGAAATGTTCTGATGGTGGTGAGAGTGGAGCACGACTACTTCTGTGACGCAACTGGCTAGCGCGTTCGGCTGTTAATCAAAAGGTTGGAGGTTCGAGCCCTCCCGAGAGCGGTGTGTCTCTTTTTTTTTCTTTACGCTGATAGCTTTGGAGAAACGTTCTGACGGTGGTGAGAGTGGAGCACGACTACTTCCGTGACACAATCTCCTAGTGCGTCGGCTGTTAAGCAAAAGGTTGGAGGTTCGAGCCCTCCCAAGAGCAGTGTGTCGCTTTTTTTCTTTGCGCTGATAGCCTTGGAGAAACGTTCTGACGGTGGTGAGAGTGAAGCACGACTGTCTATGTTGCGCAATTGGCTAGCGCGTTGGGCTGTTAACGAAAAGGTAGGAGGTTCGAACCCTCCCATGAGCGGTGTGTCTCTTTTTTTTGCGCTGAGAGCCTTGGACAAACGTTCTGACAGTGGTGAGAGTGGGGCACGACTGTCTCTGTTGCGCAATTGGCTAGCGCGTTGGGCTGTTAACGAAAAGGTTGGAGGTTCGAACCCTCCTATGAGCGGTGTGTCTCTTTTTTTCTTTTCGCTGATACCTTTAGAAAAATGTTCTGATGGTGGTGAGAGTGGAGCACGACTACCTCCGTGACGCAATTGGCTAGCGCGTTCGGCTGTTAACCAAAAGGTTGGAGGTTCGAGCCCTCGCGAGAGCGGTGTGTCTCTTTTTTTTCTTTGCACTGATAGCTTTGGAGAAATGTTTTGATGGTGGTGAGAGTGGAGCACGACTACTTCCGTGACGCAATTGGCCAGCGCGTTCGGCTGTTAATCAAAAGGTTGGAGGGTCGAGCCCTCCCGAGAGCAGTGTGTCTCTTTTTTTTTCTTTGCGCTGATAGCTTTGGAGAATGTTCTGACGGTGGTGAGAGTGGACCACGACTACTTCCGTGACGCAATTTGCTAGCGCGTTCGGATGTTAATCAAAAGGTTGGAGGTTCGAGCCCTCCCGAGAGCGGTGTGTCTCTTTTTTTTCTTTGCGCTGATAGCTTTGGAGAAATGTTCTGATGGTGGTGAGAGTGGAGCAGGACTACTTCTGTGACGCAATTGGCTAGCGCGTTCGGCTGTTAATCAAAAGGTTGGAGGTTCGAGCCCTCGCGAGATCGGTGTGTCTCTTTTTTTTCTTTGCGCTGATAGCTTTGCAGAAATGTTCTGATGGTGGTGAGAGTGGAGCACGACTACTTCCGTGACGCAATTGGCTAGCGCATTCGGCTGTTAATCAAAAGGTTGGAGGTTCGAGCCCTCCCGAGAGCGCTGTGTCTATTTTTTTTTCTTTGCGCTGATAGCTTTGGAGAAATGTTCTGACGGTGGTGAGAGTGGAGCACGACTACTTCCGTGACGCAATTGGCTAGAGCGTTCGGCTGTTAATCAAAAGGTTGGAGGTTCGAGCCCTCCAGAGAGCGGTGTGTTTCTTTTTTTTCTTTGTGCTGATAGCTTTGGAGAAATGTTCTGACGGTGGTGAGAGTGGCGCACGACTGTTTCCGTGGCGCAATCTGCTAGTGCGTCGGCTGTTAAGCAAAAGGTTGGAGGTTCGAACCCTCCCAGGAGCAGTGTGTCGCTTTTTTTCTTTGCGCTGATAGCCTTGGAGAAACGTTCTGACGGTGGTGAGAGTGGAGCACGACTGTCTCTGTTGCGCAATTCGCTAGCGCGTTGGGTTGTTAACGAAAAAGTTGGAGGTTCGAACCCTCCCATGAGCGGTGCGTCTCTTTTTTTCTTTGCGCTGGTAACTTTGGAAAAATGGTCTGATGGTGGTGAGAGTGGAGCACGACTACCTCCGTGACGCAATCTGCTAGTGCGTCGACTGTTAAGCAAAAGGTTGGAGGTTCGAGCCCTCCCAAGAGCAGTGTGTCGCTTTTTTTCCTTGAGCTGATAGCCTTGGAGAAACGTTCTGACGGTGGTGAGAGTGGAGCACGACTGTCTCTGTTGCGCACTTGGCTAGCGCGTTGGGCTGTTAACGAAAAGGTTGGAGGTTCGAACCCTCCCATGAGCGTTGTGTTTCTTTTTTTCTTTGCGCTGATACCTTTAGAAAAATGTTCTGATGGTGGTGAGAGTGGAGCACGACTACCTCAGTGACGCAATTTGCTAGCGCGTTCGGCTGTTAACCAAAAGGTTGGAGGATCGAGCCCTCGCAAGAGCGGTGTGTCTCTTTTTTTCTTTGCGCTGATTGCTTTGGAGAAATGTTCTGATGGTGGTGAGAGTGGAGCACGACTACTTCTGTGACGCAACTGGCTAGCGCGTTCGGCTGTTAATCAAAAGGTTGGAGGTTCGAGCCCTCCCGAGAGCGGTGTGTCTCTTTTTTTTTCTTTGCGCTGATAGCTTTGGGGAAACGTTCTGACGGTGGTGAGAGTGGAGCACGACTACTTCCGTGACACAATCTCCTAGTGCGTCGGCTGTTAAGCAAAAGGTTGGAGGTTCGAGCCCTCCCAAGAGCAGTGTGTCGCTTTTTTTCTTTGCGCTGATAGCCTTGGAGAAACGTTCTGACGGTGGTGAGAGTGAAGCACGACTGTCTCTGTTGCGCAATTGGCTAGCGCGTTGGGCTGTTAACGAAAAGGTAGGAGGTTCGAACCCTCCCATGAGCGGTGTGTCTCTTTTTTTGCGCTGATAGCCTTGGACAAACGTTCTGACAGTGGTGAGAGTGGAGCACGACTGTCTCTGTTGCGCAATTGGCTAGCGCGTTGGGCTGTTAACGAAAAGGTTGGAGGTTCGAACCCTCCTATGAGCGGTGTGTCTCTTTTTTTCTTTTCGCTGATACCTTTAGAAAAATGTTCTGATGGTGGTGAGAGTGGAGCACGACTACCTCCGTGACGCAATTGGCTAGCGCGTTCGGCTGTTAACCAAAAGGTTGGAGGTTCGAGCCCTCGCGAGAGCGGTGTGTCTCTTTTTTTTCTTTGCACTGATAGCTTTGGAGAAATGTTCTGACGGTGGTGAGAGTGGAGCACGACTACTTCCGTGACGCAATTGGCTAGCGCGTTCGGCTGTTAATCAAAAGGTTGGAGGTTCGAGCCCTCGCGAGAGCGGTGTGTCTCTTTTTTTCTTTGCGCTGAAAGCTTTGGAGAAATGTTCTGATGGTGGTGAGAGTGGAGCACGACTACTTCTGTGACGCAATTGGCTAGCGCGTTCGGCTGTTAATCAAAAGGTTGGAGGTTCGAGCTCTGCCGAGAGCGGTGTGCCTCTTTTTTTTCTTTGCGCTGATAGCTTTGGAGAAATGTTCTGATGGTGGTGAGAGTGGAGCACGACTACTTCTGTGACGCAATTGGCTAGCGCGTTCGGCTGTTAATCAAAAGGTTGGAGGTTCGAGCCCTCCCGAGAGCGGTGTGTCTCTTTTTTTTCTTTGCGCTGATAGCTTTGGAGAAATGTTCTGAGGGTGGTGAGATTGGAGCACGAATACTTCTGTGACGCAATTGGCTAGCGTGTTCGGCTGTTAATCGAAAGGTTGGAGGTTCGAGCCCTCGCGAGAGCGGTTAGTCTCTTTTTTTTCTTTGCGCTGATAGCTTTGGAGAAATGTTCTGATGGTGGTGAGAGTGGAGCACGACTACTTCCGTGACGCAATTGGCTAGCGCGTTGGGCTGTTAATCAAAAGGTTGGAGGTTCGAGCCCTCGCGAAAGCAGTGTGTCTCTTTTTTTTCTTTGCACTGATAGCTTTGGAGAAATGTTCTGACGGTGGTGAGAGTGGAGCACGACTACTTCCGTGACGCAATTGGCTAGCGCGTTCGGCTGTTAATCAAAAGGTTGGAGGTTCGAGCCCTCGCGAGAGCGGTGTGTCTCTTTTTTTCTTTGCGCTGAAAGCTTTGGAGAAATGTTCTGATGGTGGTGAGAGTGGAGCACGACTACTTCTGTGACGCAATTGGCTAGCGCGTTCGGCTGTTAATCAAAAGGTTGGAGGTTCGAGCCCTGCCGAGAGCGGTGTGCCTCTTTTTTTTCTTTGCGCTGATAGCTTTGGAGAAATGTTCTGATGGTGGTGAGAGTGGAGCACGACTACTTCTGTGACGCAATTGGCTAGCGCGTTCGGCTGTTAATCAAAAGGTTGGAGGTTCGAGCCCTCCCGAGAGCGGTGTGTCTCTTTTTTTTCTTTGCGCTGATAGCTTTGGAGAAATGTTCTGATGGTGGTGAGAGTGGAGCACGACTACTTCTGTGACGCAATTAGCTAGCGCGTTCGGCTATTAATCAAAAGGTTGGAGGTTCGAGCCCTTGCGAGAGCGGTGTGTCTGTTTTTTTTTTCTTTGCGCTGATAGCTTAGGAGAAATGTTCTGACGGTGGTGAGAGTGGAGCACGACTACTGCCGTGACGCAATTGGCTAGCGCGTTCGGCTGTTTATCAAAAGGTTGGAGGTTCGAGCCCTCGCGAGAGCGGTGAGTCTCTTTTTTTTCTTTGCGCTGATAGCTTTGGAGAAATGTTCTGATGGTGGTGAGAGTGGAGCACGACTACTTCCGTGACGCAATTGGCTAGCGCGTTCGGCTGTTAATCAAAGGGTTGGAGGTTCGAGCCCTCCCGAGAGCGGTGTGTCTCTTTTTTTTCTTTGCGCTGATAGCTTTGGAGAAATGTTCTGATGGTGGTGAGAGTGGAGCACGACTACTTCTGTGACGCAATTGGCTAGCGCGTTCGGCTGTTAATCAAAAGGTTGGAGGTTCGAGCCCTCCCGAGAGCGGTGTGTCTCTTTTTTTCCTTTGCGCTGATAGCTTTGGAGAAATGTTCTGATGGTGGTGAGAGTGGAGCACGACTACTTCTGTGACGCAATTGGCTAGCGCGTTCGGCTGGTAATCAAAAGGTTGGAGGTTCGAGCCCTCGCGAGAGCGGTGTGTCTCTTTTTTTTCTTTGCGCTGATAGCTTGGGAGAAATGTTCTGACGGTGGTGAGAGTGGAGCACGACTACTTCCGTGACGCAATTGGCTAGCGCGTTCGGCTGGTAATCAAAAGGTTGGAGGTTCGAGCCCTCGCGAGAGCGGTGTGTCTCTTTTTTTTTCGCTGATAGCTTTGGAGAAATGTTCTGGCGGTGGTGAGAGTGGCGCACGAGTGTTTCCGTGGCGCAATCTGCTAGTGCGTCGGCTGTTAAGCAAAAGGTTGGAGGTTCAAGCCCTCCCAGGAGCAGTGTGTCGCTTTTTTCTTTGCGCTGATAGCCTTGGAGAAACGTTCTGACGGTGGTGAGAGTGGAGCACGACTGTCTTTATTGCGCAATTCGCTAGCGCGTTGGGCTGTTAACGAAAAGGTTGGAGGTTCGAACCCTCCCATGAGCGGTGTGTCTCTTTTTTTCTTTGCGCTGATACATTTAGAAAAATGTTCTGATGGTGGTGAGAGTGGAGCACGACTACCTCCGTGACGCAATTGGCTAGCGCGTTCGGCTGTTAACCAAAAGGTTGGAGGATCGAGCCCTCGCGAGAGCGGTGTGTCTCTTTTTTTTCTTTGCGCTGATTGCTTTGGAGAAATGTTCTGATGGTGGTGAGATTGGAGCACGACTACTTCTGTGACACAATTGGCTAGCGCGTTCGGCTGTTAATCAAAAGGTTGGAGGTTCGAGCCCTAGCGAGAGCGGTGTGTCTCTTTTTTTTCTTTGCGCTGATAGCTTTGGAGAAATGTTCTGATGGTGGTGAGAGTGGAGCACGACTACTTCCGTGACGCAATTGACTAGCGCGTTCGGCTGTTAATCAAAAGGTTGGAGGTTCGAGCCCTCGCGAGAGCAGTGTGTCTCTTTTTTTTTCCGCTGATAGCTTTGGAGAAATGTTCTGATGGTGGTGAGAGTGAAGCACGACTACTTCTGTGACGCAATTGGCTAGCGCGTTCGGCTGTTAATAAAAAGATTGGAGGTTCGAGCCCTCCCGAGAGCGGTGTGTCTCTTTTTTTTGCGCTGATAGCTTTGGAGAAATGTTCTGATGGTGGTGAGAGTGGAGCACGACTACTTCTGTGACGCAATTGGCTAGCGCGTTCGGCTATTAATCAAAAGATTGGAGGTTCGAGCCCTCGCGAGAGTGGTGTGTCTCTTTTTTTTCTTTGCGCTGATAGCTTAGGAGAAATGTTCTCACGGTGGTGAGAGTGGAGCACGACTACTTCCGTGACTCAATTGGCTAGCGCGTTCGGCTGTTAATCAAAAGGTTGGAGGTTCGAGCCCTCGCGAGAGCGGTGTGTCTCTTTTTTTTCTTTGCGCTGATAGCTTTGGAGAAATGTTCTGATGGTGGTGAGAGTGGAGCACGACTACTTCCGTGACGCAACTGGCTAGCGCGTTCGGCTGTTAATCAAAAGGTTGGAGGTTCGAGCCCTCCCGAAAGCGGTGTGTCTCTTTTTTTTCTTTGCGCTGATAGCTTTGGAGAAATGTTCTGATGGTGGTGAGAGTGGAGCACGACTACTTCTGTGACGCAATTGGCTAGCGCGTTCGGCTGTTAATCAAAAGGTTGGAGGTTCGAGCCCTCCCGAGAGCGGTGTGTCTCTTTTTTTTCTTTGCGCTGATAGCTTTGGAGAAATGTTCTGATGGTGGTGAGAGTGGAGCACGACTACTTCCGTGACGCAATTGGCTAGCGCGTTCGGCTGTTAATCAAAGGGTTGGAGGTTCGAGCCCTCCCGAGAGCGGTGTGTCTCTTTTTTTTCTTTGCGCTGATAGCTTTGGAGAAATGTTCTGATGGTGGTGAGAGTGGAGCACGACTACTTCTGTGACGCAATTGGCTAGCGCGTTCGGCTGTTAATCAAAAGGTTGGAGGTTCGTGCCCTCCCGAGAGCGGTGTGTCTCTTTTTTTCCTTTGCGCTGATAGCTTTGGAGAAATGTTCTGATGGTGGTGAGAGTGGAGCACGACTACTTCTGTGACGCAATTGGCTAGCGCGTTCGGCTGGTAATCAAAAGGTTGGAGGTTCGAGCCCTCGCGAGAGCGGTGTGTCTCTTTTTTTTCTTTGCGCTGATAGCTTGGGAGAAATGTTCTGACGGTGGTGAGAGTGGAGCACGACTACTTCCGTGACGCAATTGGCTAGCGCGTTCGGCTGGTAATCAAAAGGTTGGAGGTTCGAGCCCTCGCGAGAGCGGTGTGTCTCTTTTTTTTCGCTGATAGCTTTGGAGAAATGTTCTGATGGTGTAGAGAGTGAAGCACGACTACTTCTGTGACGCAATTGGCTAGCGCGTTCGGCTGTTAATCAGAAGGTTGGAGGTTCGAGCCCTCCCGAGAGCGGTGTGTCTCTTTTTTTCTTTGCGCTGATAGCTTTGGAGAAATGTTCTGATGGTGGTGAGAGTGGAGCACGACTACTTCTGTGACGCAATTGGCTAGCGCGTTCGGCTGTTAATCAAAAGGTTGGAGGTTCGAGCGCTCCCGAGAGCGGTGTGTCTCTTTTTTTCCTTTGCGCTGATAGCTTTGGAGAAATGTTCTGATGGTGGTGAGAGTGGAGCACGACTACTTCTGTGACGCAATTGGCTAGCGCGTTCGGCTGGTAATCAAAAGGTTGGAGGTTCGAGCCCTCGCGAGAGCGGTGTGTCTCTTTTTTTTCTTTGCGCTGATAGCTTGGGAGAAATGTTCTGACGGTGGTGAGAGTGGAGCACGACTACTTCCGTGACGCAATTTGCTAGCGCGTTCGGCTGTTAATCAAAAGGTTGGAGGTTCGAGCCCTCGCGAGAGCGGTGTGTCTCTTTTTTTTCTTTGCGCTGATAGCTTTGGAGAAATGTTGTGATGGTGGTGAGAGTGGACCACGACTACTTCCGTGACGCAATTGGCTAGCGCGTTCGGCTGTTAATCAAAAGGTTGGAGGTTCGAGCCCTCCCGAGAGCCGTGTGTCTCTTTTTTTCTTTGCGCTGATAGCTTTGGAGAAATGTTCTGATGGTGGTGATAGTGGAGCACCACTACTTCTGTGACGCAATTGGCTAGCGCGTTCGGCTGTTATTCAAAAGGTTGGAGGCTCGAGCCCTCCCGAAAGCGGTGTGTCTCTTTTTTTTCTTTGTGCTGATAGCTTTGGAGAAATGTTCTGATGGTGGTGAGAGTGGCGCACGACTACTTCTGTGACGCAATTGGCTAGCGCGTTCGGCTGTTAATCAAAAGGTTGGAGGTTCGAGCCCTCGCGAGAGTGGTGTGTCTCTTTTTTTGTTTGCGCTGATAGCTTTGGAGAAATGTTCTGATGGTGGTGAGAGTGGAGCACGACTACTTCTGTGACGCAATTGGCTAGCGCGTTCGGCTGTTTCTCAAAAGGTTGGAGGTTCGAGCCCTCCCGAGAGCGGTGTGTTTCTTTTTTTTCTTTGCGCTGATAGCTTTGGAGAAATGTTCTGACGGTGGTGAGAGTGGCGCACGAGTGTTTCCGTGGCGCAATCTGCTAGTGCGTCGGCTGTTAAGCAAAAGGTTGGAGGTTCAAGCCCTCCCAGGAGCAGTGTGTCGCTTTTTTCTTTGCGCTGATAGCCTTGGAGAAACGTTCTGACGGTGGTGAGAGTGGAGCACGACTGTCTTTGTTGCGCAATTCGCTAGCGCGTTGGGCTGTTAACGAAAAGGTTGGAGGTTCCAACCCTCCCATGAGCGGTGTGTCTCTTTTTTTCTTTGCGCTGATACCTTTAGAAAAATGTTCTGATTGTGGTGAGAGTGGAGCACGACTACCTCCGTGACGCAATTGGCTAGCGCGTTCGGCTGTTAACCAAAAGGTTGGAGGATCGAGCCCTCGCGAAAGCGGTGTGTCTCTTTTATTTCTTTGCGCTGATTGCTTTGGAGAAATGTTCTGATGTTGGTGAGAGTGGAGCACGACTACTTCCGTGACGCAATTGACTAGCGCGTTCGGCTGTTAATCAAAAGGTTGGAGGTTCGAGCCCTCGCGAGAGCAGTGTGTCTCTTTTTTTTCCGCTGATAGCTTTGGAGAAATGTTCTGATGGTGGTGAGAGTGAAGCACGACTACTTCTGTGACGCAATTGGCTAGCGCGTTCGGCTGTTATTAAAAAGGTTGGAGGTTCGAGCCCTCCCGAGAGCGGTGTGTCTCTTTTTTTTGCGCTGATAGCTTTGGAGAAATGTTCTGATGGTGGTGAGAGTGGAGCACGACTACTTCTGTGACGCAATTGGCTAGCGCGTTCGGCTATTAATCAAAAGATTGGAGGTTCGAGCCCTCGCGAGAGTGGTGTGTCTCTTTTTTTTCTTTGCGCTGATAGCTTAGGAGAAATGTTCTCACGGTGGTGAGAGTGGAGCACGACTACTTCCGTGACGCAATTGGCTAGCGCGTTCGGCTGTTAATCAAAAGGTTGGAGGTTCGAGCCCTCCCGAGAGCGGTGTGTCTCTTTTTTTTCTTTGCGCTGATAGCTTTGGAGAAATGTTCTGATGGTGGTGAGAGTGGAGCACGACTACTTCTGTGACGCAATTGGCTAGCGCGTTCGGCTGTTAATCAAAAGGTTGGAGGTTCGAGCCCTCCCGAGAGCAGTGTGTCTCTTTTTTTTCTTTGCGCTGATAGCTTTGGAGAAATGTTCTGACGGTGGTGAGAGTGGAGCACGACTACTTCCGTGATGCAATTGGCTAGCGCGTTCGGCTGTTAATCAAAAGGTTGGAGGTTCGAGCCCTCGCGAGAGCGATGTGTCTCTTTTTTTCTTTGCGCTGATAGCTTTGGAGAAATGTTCTGATGGTGATGAGAGTGGAGCACGACTACTTCTGTGACGCAATTGGCTAGCGCGTTCGGCTGTTAATCAAAAGGTTGGAGGTTCGAGCCCTCCCGAGAGCGGTGTGTCTCTTTTTTTTCTTTGCGCTGATAGCTTTGGAGAAATATTCTGATGGTGGTGAGAGTGGAGCACGACTACTTCTGTGACGCGATTGGCTAGCGCGTTCGGCTGTTAATCAAAAGGTTGGAGGTTCGAGCCCTCCCGAGAGCAGTGTGTCTCTTTTTTTCCTTTGCGCTGATAGCTTGGGAGAAATGTTCTGACGGTGGTGAGAGTGGAGCACGACTACTTCCGTGACGCAATTGGCTAGCGCGTTCGGCTGTTAATCAAAAGGTTGGAGGTTCGAGCCCTCGCGAGAGCGGTGTGTCTCTTTTTTTCTTTGCGCTGATAGCTTTGGAGAAATGTTGAGATGGTGGTGAGAGTGGAGCACGACTACTTCCGTGACGCAATTGGCTAGCGCGTTCGGCTGTTAATCAAAAGTTGGAGGTTCGAGCCCTCCCGAGAGCCGTGTGTCTCTTTTTTTTCTTTCCGCTGATAGCCTTGGAGGAACGTTCTGACGGTGGTGAGAGTGGAGCACGACTGTCTTTGTTGCGCAATTCGCTAGCGCGTTGGGCTGTTAACGAAAAGGTTGGAGGTTCGAACCCTCCCATGAGCGGTGTGTCTCTTTTTTTCTTTGCGCTGATACCTTTAGAAAAATGTTCTGATGGTGGTGAGAGTGGAGCACGACTACTTCTGTGACGCAATTGGCTAGCGCGTTCGGCTGTTAATCAAAAGGTTGGAGGTTCGAGCCCTCGCGAGAGCGGTGTGTCTCTTTTTTTTCTTTGCGTTGATAGCTTTGGAGAATGTTCTGACGGTGGTGAGAGTGGACCACGACTACATCCGTGACGCAATTGGCTAGCGCGTTCGGCTGTTAATCAAAAGGTTGTAGGTTCGAGCCCTCCCGAGAGCGGTGTGTCTCTTTTTTTTCTTTGCGCTGATAGCTTTGGAGAAATGTTCTGATGGTGGTGAGAGTGGAGCACGACTACTTCTGTGACGCAATTGGCTAGCGCGTTCGGCTGTTAATCAATAGGTTGGAGGTTCGAGCCCTCGCGAGAGCGGTGTGTCTCTTTTTTTTCTTTCCGCTGATAGCTTTGGAGAAATGTTGTGATGGTGGTGATAGTGGACCACGACTACTTCCGTGACGCAATTGGCTAGCGCGTTCGGCTGTTAATCAAAAGGTTGGAGGTTCGAGCCCTCCCGAGAGCCGTGTGTCTCTTTTTTTCTTTGCGCTGATAGCTTTGGAGAAATGTTCTGATGGTGGTGATAGTGGAGCACGACAACTTCTGTGACGCAATTGGCTTGCGCGTTCGGCTGTTATTCAAAAGGTTGGAGGCTCGAGCCCTCCCGAAAGCGGTGTGTCTCTTTTTTTTCTTTGCACTGATAGCTTTGGAGAAATGTTCTGACGGTGGTGAGAGTGGAGCACGACTACTTCCGTGACGCAATTGGCTAGCGCGTTCGGCTGTTAATCAAAAGGTTGGAGGTTCGAGCCCTCCCGAGAGCGGTGTGTCTCTTTTTTTTCTTTGCGCTGATAGCTTTGGAGAAAGGTTCTGATGGTGGTGAGAGTGGAGCACGACTACTTCTGTGACGCAATTGGCTAGCGTGTTCGGCTGTTAATCAAAAGGTTGGAGGTTCGAGCCCTCCCGAGAGCGGTGTGTCTCTTTTTTTTCTTTGCACTGATAGCTTTGGAGAAATGTTCTGACGGTGGTGAGAGTGGAGCACGACTACTTCCGTGACGCAATTGGCTAGCGCGTTCGGCTGTTAATCAAAAGGTTTGAGGTTCGAGCCCTCGCGAGAGCGGTGTGTCTCTTTTTTTCTTTGCGCTAAAAGCTTTGGAGAAATGTTCTGATGATGGTGAGAGTGGAGCACGACTACTTCTGTGACGCAATTGGCTAGCGCGTTCGGCTGTTAATCAAAAGTTTGGAGGTTCGAGCCCTGCCGAGAGCGGTGTGCCTCTTTTTTTTTCTTTGTGCTGATAGCTTTGGAGAAATGTTCTGATGGTGGTGAGAGTGGAGCACGACTACTTCTGTGACGCAATTGGCTAGCGCGTTCGGCTGTTAATCAAAAGGTTGTAGGTTCGAGCCCTCCCGAGAGCGGTGTGTCTCTTTTTTTTCTTTGCGCTGATAGCTTTGGAGAAATGTTCTGATGGTGGTGAGAGTGGAGCACGACTACTTCTGTAACGCAATTGGCTAGCGCGTTCGGCTGTTAATCAAAAGGTTGGAGGTTCGAGCCCTCCCGAGAGCGGTGTGTCTCTTTTTTTCCTTTGCGCTGATAGCTTTGGAGAAATGTTCTGATGGTGGTGAGAGTGGAGCACGACTACTTCTATTACGCAATTGGCTAGCGCGTTCGGCTGGTAATCAAAAGGTTGGAGGTTCGAGCCCTCGCGAGAGCGGTGTGTCTCTTTTTTTTCTTTGCGCTGATAGCTTGGGAGAAATGTTCTGACGGTGGTGAGAGTGGAGCACGACTACTTCCGTGACGCAATTGGCTAGCGCGTTCGGCTTTTAATCAAAAGGTTGGAGGTTCGAGCCCTCGCGAGAGCGGTGTGTCTCTTTTTTTTCTTTCCGCTGATAGCTTTGGAGAAATGTTGTGATGGTGGTGATAGTGGACCACGACTACTTCCGTGACGCAATTGGCTAGCGCGTTCGGCTGTTAATCAAAAGGTTGGAGGTTCGAGCCCTCCCGAGAGCCGTGTGTCTCTTTTTTTCTTTGCGCTGATAGCTTTGGAGAAATGTTCTGATGGTGGTGATAGTGGAGCACGACAACTTCTGTGACGCAATTGGCTAGCGCGTTCGGCTGTTATTCAAAAGGTTGGAGGCTCGAGCCCTCCCGAAAGCGGTGTGTCTCTTTTTTTTTCTTTGTGCTGATAGCTTTGGAGAAATGTTCTGATGGTGGTGAGAGTGGAGCACGACTACTTCTGTGACGCAATTGGCTAGCACGTTCGGCTGTTAATCAAAAGGTTGGAGGTTCGAGCCCTCGCGAGAGTGGTGTGTCTCTTTTTTTGTTTGCGCTGATAGCTTTGGAGAAATGTTCTGATGGTGGTGAGAGTGGAGCACGACTACTTCTGTGACGCAATTGGCTAGCGCGTTCGGCTGTTAATCAAAAGGTTGGAGGTTCGAGCCCTCGCGAGAGCGGTGTGTCTCTTTTTTTTCTTTGCGCTGATAGCTTTGGAGAAATGTTCTGATGGTGGTGAGAGTGGAGCACGACTACTTCCGTGACGCAACTGGCTAGCGCGTTCGGCTGTTAATCGAAAGGTTGGAGGTTCGAGCCCTCCCGAGAGCGGTGTGTCTCTTTTTTTTCTTTGCGCTGATAGCTTTGGAGAAATGTTCTGATGGTGGTGAGAGTGGAGCACGACTACTTCTGTGACGCAATTGGCTAGCGCGTTCGGCTGTTAATCAAAAGGTTGGAGGTTCGAGCCCTCCCGAGAGCGGTGTGTCTCTTTTTTTTGCGCTGATAGCTTTGGAGAAATGTTCTTACGGTGGTGAGAGTGGAGCACGACTACTTCCGTGACGCAATTGGCTAGCGCGTTCGGCTGTTAATCAAAAGGTTGGAGGTTCGAGCCCTCGCGAGAGCGGTGTCTCTTTTTTTTCTTTGCGCCGATAGCTTTGGAGAAATGTTCTGATGGTGGTAAGAGTGGAGCACGACTACTTCTGTGACGCAATTGGCTAGCGCGTTCGGCTGTTAATCAAAAGGTTGGAGGTTCGAGCCCTCCCGAGAGCGGTGTGTCTCTTTTTTTTCTTTGCGCTGATAGCTTTGGAGAAATATTCTGATGGTGGTGAGAGTGGAGCACGACTACTTCTGTGACGCGGTTGGCTAGTGCGTTCGGCTGTTAATCAAAAGGTTGGAGGTTCGAGTCCTCCCGAGAGCTGTGTGTCTCTTTTTTTCCTTTGCGCTGATAGCTTGGGAGAAATGTTCTGACGGTGGTGAGAGTGGAGCACGACTACGTCCGTGACGCAATTGGCTAGCGCGTTCGGCTGTTAATCAAAAGGTTGGAGGTTCGAGCCCTCGCGAGAGCGGTGTGTCTCTTTTTTTTTCTTTGCGCTGATAGCTTTGGAGAAATGTTGAGATGGTGGGGAGAGTGGAGCACGACTACTTCCGTGACGCAATTGGCTAGCGCGTTCGGCTGTTAATCAAAAGGTTGGAGGTTCGAGCCCTCCCGAGAGCCGTGTGTCTCTTTTTTTCTTTGCGCTGATAGCCTTGGAGGAACGTTCTGACGGTGGTGAGAGTGGAGCACGACTGTCTTTGTTGCGCAATTCGCTAGCGCGTTGGGCTGTTAACGAAAAGGTTGGAGGTTCAAACCCTCCCATGAGCGGTGTGTCTCTTTTTTTCTTTGCGCTGATACCTTTAGAAAAATGTTCTGATGGTGGTGAGAGTGGAGCACGACTACCTCCGTGACGCAATTGGCTAGCGCGTTCGGCTGTTAACCAAAAGGTTGGAGGATCGAGCCCTCGCGAGAGTGGTGTGTCTCTTTTTTTTTTCTTTGCGCTGATTGCTTTGGTGAAAAGTTCTGATGGTGGTGAGATTGGAGCACGACTACTTCTGTGACGCAATTGGCTAGCGCGTTCGGCTGTTAATCAAAAGGTTGGAGGTTCGAGCCCTCGCGAGAGCGGTGTGTCTCTTTTTTTTCTTTGCGCTGATAGCTTTGGAGAAATGTTCTGATGGTGGTGAGAGTGGAGCACGACTACTTCCGTGACGCAATTGGCTAGCGCGTTCGGCTGTTAATCAAAAGGTTTGAGGTTCGAGCCCTACCGAGAGCAGTGTGTCTCTTTTTTTTCTTTGCGCTGATAGCTTTGGAGAAATGTTCTGATGGTGGTGAGAGAGGAGCACGACTACTTCTGTGACGCAATTGGCTAGCGCGTTCGGCTGTTAATCAAAAGGTTGGAGGTTCGAGCCCTCCCGAGAGCGGTGTGTCTCTTTTTTTTCTTTGCGCTGATAGCTTTGGAGAAATGTTCTGACGGTGGTGAGAGTGGAGCACGACTACTTCCGTGACGCAATTGGCTAGCGCGTTCGGCTGTTAATCAAAAGGTTGGAGGTTCGAGCCCTCCCGAGAGCGGTGTGTCTCTTTTTTTCCTTTGCGCTGATAGCTTTGGAGAAATGTTCTGATGGTGGTGAGAGTGGAGCACGACTACTTCTGTGACACAATTGGCTAGCGCGTTCGGCTGTTTATCAAAAGGTTGCAGGTTCGATCCCTCGCGAGAGCGGTGTGTCTCTTTTTTTTCTTTGCGCTGATAGCTTCGGAGAAATGTTCTGACGGTGGTGAGAGTGGAGCACGACTACTTCCGTGACGCAATTGGCTAGCGCGTTCGGCTGTTAATCAAAAGGTTGGAGGTTCGAGCCCTCGCGAGAGCGGTGTGTCTCTTTTTTTTCTTTGCGCTGATAGCTTTGGAGAAATGTTGTGATGGTGGTGAGAGTGGAGCACGACTACTTCCGTGACGCAATTGGCTAGTGCGTTCGGCTGTTAATCAAAAGGTTGGAGGTTCGAGCCCTCCCGAGAGCCGTGTGTCTCTTTTTTTTTCTTTGCGCTGATAGCTTTGGAGAAATGTTCTGATGGTGGTGAGAGTGGAGCACGACTACTTCTGTGACGCAATTGGCTAGCGCGTTCGGCTGTTAATCAAAAGGTTGGAGGTTCGAGCCCTCCCGAGAGCCGTGTGTCTCTTTTTTTCTTTGCGCTGATAGCCTTGGAGGAACGTTCTGACGGTGGTGAGAGTGGAGCACGACTGTCTTTGTTGCGCAATTCGCTAGCGCGTTGGGCTGTTAACGAAAAGGTTGGAGGTTCAAACCCTCCCATGAGCGGTGTGTCTCTTTTTTTCTTTGCGCTGATACCTTTAGAAAAATGTTCTGATGGTGGTGAGAGTGGAGCACGACTACCTCCGTGACGCAATTGGCTAGCGCGTTCGGCTGTTAACCAAAAGGTTGGAGGATCGAGCCCTCGCGAGAGTGGTGTGTCTCTTTTTTTTTCTTTGCGCTGATTGCTTTGGTGAAAAGTTCTGATGGTGGTGAGATTGGAGCACGACTACTTCTGTGACGCAATTGGCTAGCGCGTTCGGCTGTTAATCAAAAGGTTGGAGGTTCGAGCCCTCGCGAGAGCGGTGTGTCTCTTTTTTTTCTTTGCGCTGATAGCTTTGGAGAAATGTTCTGATGGTGGTGAGAGTGGAGCACGACTACTTCCGTGACGCAATTGGCTAGCGCGTTCGGCTGTTAATCAAAAGGTTTGAGGTTCGAGCCCTCCCGAGAGCGGTGTGTCTCTTTTTTTTCTTTGCGCTGATAGCTTTGGAGAAATGTTCTGATGGTGGTGAGAGAGGAGCACGACTACTTCTGTGACGCAATTGGCTAGCGCGTTCGGCTGTTAATCAAAAGGTTGGAGGTTCGAGCCCTCCCGAGAGCGGTGTGTCTCTTTTTTTTCTTTGCGCTGATAGCTTTGGAGAAATGTTCTGACGGTGGTGAGAGTGGAGCACGACTACTTCCGTGACGCAATTGGCTAGCGCGTTCGGCTGTTAATCAAAAGGTTGGAGGTTCGAGCCCTCCCGAGAGCGGTGTGTCTCTTTTTTTCCTTTGCGCTGATAGCTTTGGAGAAATGTTCTGATGGTGGTGAGAGTGGAGCACGACTACTTCTGTGACGCAATTGGCTAGCGCGTTCGGCTGTTTATCAAAAGGTTGCAGGTTCGATCCCTCGCGAGAGCGGTGTGTCTCTTTTTTTTCTTTGCGCTGATAGCTTCGGAGAAATGTTCTGACGGTGGTGAGAGTGGAGCACGACTACTTCCGTGACGCAATTGGCTAGCGCGTTCGGCTGTTAATCAAAAGGTTGGAGGTTCGAGCCCTCGCGAGAGCGGTGTGTCTCTTTTTTTTCTTTGCGCTGATAGCTTTGGAGAAATGTTGTGATGGTGGTGAGAGTGGAGCACGACTACTTCCGTGACGCAATTGGCTAGTGCGTTCGGCTGTTAATCAAAAGGTTGGAGGTTCGAGCCCTCCCGAGAGCCGTGTGTCTCTTTTTTTTTCTTTGCGCTGATAGCTTTGGAGAAATGTTCTGATGGTGGTGAGAGTGGAGCACGACTACTTCTGTGACGCAATTGGCTAGCGCGTTCGGCTGTTAATCAAAAGGTTGGAGGCTCGAGCCCTCCCAAGAGCAGTGTGTCTCTTTTTTTTCTTTGCGCTGATAGCTTTGGAGAAATGTTCTGATGGTGGTGAGAGTGGAGCACGACTACTTCTGTGACGCAATTCGCTAGCGCGTTGGGCTGTTAACGAAAAGGTTGGAGGTTCGAACCCTCCCATGAGCGGTGTGTCTCTTTTTTCTTTGCACTGATACCTTTAGAAAAATGTTCTGATGGTGGTGAGAGTGGAGCACGACTACCTCCGTGACGCAATTGGCTAGCGCGTTCGGCTGTTAACCAAAAGGTTAGAGGATCGAGCCCTCGCGAGAGCGGTGTGTCTCTTTTTTTTCTTTGCGCTGATTGCTTTGGAGAAATGTTCTGATGGTGGTGAGAGTGGAGCACGACTACTTCTGTGACGCAATTGGCTAGCGCGTTCGGCTGTTAATCAAAAGGTTGGAGGTTCGAGCCCTCGCGAGAGCGGTGTGTCTCTTTTTTTTTAATTGCGCTGATAGCTTTGGAGAAATGTTCTGATGGTGGTGAGAGTGGAGCACGACTACTTCTGTGACGCAATTGGCTAGCGCGTTCGGCTGTTAATCAAAAGGTTGGAGGTTCGAGCCGTCGCGAGAGCGGTGTGTCTCTTTTTTTTCTTTGCGCTGATAGCTTGGAAGAAATGTTCTGACGGTGGTGAGAGTGGAGCACGACTACTTCCGTGACGCAATTGGCTAGCGCGTTCGGCTGTTAATCAAAAGGTTGGAGGTTCGAGCCCTCGCGAGAGCGGTGTGTCTTTTTTTTTTCTTTGCGCTGATATCTTTGGAGAAATGTTGTGATGGTGGTGAAAGTGGAGCACGACTACTTCCGTGACGCAATTGGCTAGCGCGTTCGGCTGTTAATAAAAAGGTTGGAGGTTCGAGCCCTCCCGAGAGCCGTGTGTCTCTTTTTTTTCTTTGCGCTGATAGCTTTGGAGAAATGTTCTGATGGTGGTGAGAGTGGAGCACGACTACTTCTGTGACGCAATTGGCTAGCGCGTTCGGCTGTTAATCAAAAGGTTGGAGGCTCGAGCCCTCCCGAGAGCGGTGTGTCTCTTTTTTTTCTTTGCGCTGATAGCTTTGGAGAAATGTTCTGATGGTGGTGAGAGTGAAGCACGACTACTTCTGTGACGCAATTGGCTAGCGCGTTCGGCTGTTAATCAAAAGGTTGGAGCCCTCGCGAGAGCGGTGTGTCTCTTTTTTTTTCTTTGCGCTGATTGCTTTGGAGAAATGTTCTGATGGTGGTGAGAGTGGAGCACGACTACTGTGACGCAATTGGCTAGCGCGTTCGGCTGTTAATCAAAAGGTTGGAGGCTCGAGCCCTCCCGAGAGCAGTGTGTCTCTTTTTTTTCTTTGCGCTGATAGCTTTGGAGAAATGTTCTGATGGTGGTGAGAGTGAAGCACGACTACTTCTGTGACGCAATTGGCTAGCGCGTTCGGCTGTTAATCAAAAGGTTGGAGGTTGGAGCCCTCGCGAGACCGGTGTGTCTCTTTTTTTTTCTTTGCGCTGATTGCTTTGGAGAAATGTTCTGATGGTGGTGAGAGTGGAGCACGACTACTGTGACGCAATTGGCTAGCGCGTTCGGCTGTTAATCAAAAGGTTGGAGGATCGAGCCTTCCCGAGAGCGGTGTGTCTCTTTTTTTTCTTTGCGCTGATAGCTTTGGAGAAATGTTCTGACGGTGGTGAGAGTGGAGCACGACTACTTCCGTGACGCAATCTGCTAGTGCGTCGGCTGTTAAGCAAAAGGTTGGAGGTTCGAGCCCTCCCAAGAGCAGTGTGTCGCTTTTTTCTTTGCGCTGATAGCCTTGGAGAAACGTTCTGACGGTGGTCAGAGTGGAGCACGACTGTCTCTGTTGCGCAATTGGCTAGCGCGTTGGGCTGTTAACGAAAAGGTAGGAGGTTCGAACCCTCCCATGAGCGGTGTCTCTTTTTTTTGCGCTGATAGCCTTGGAGAAACGTTCTGATGGTGGTGAGAGTGGAGCACGACTGTCTCTGTTGCGCAAATGGCTAGCGCATTGGGCTGTTAACGAAAAGGTTGGAGGTTCGAACCCTCCCATGAGCGGTGTGTCTCTTTTTTTCTTTGCGCTGATACCTTTAGAAAAATGTTCTGATGGTGGTGAGAGTGGAGCACGACCACCTCCGTGACGCAATTGGCTAGCGCGTTCGGCTGTTAACCAAAAGGTTGGAGGATCGAGCCCTCGCGAAAGCGGTGTGTCTCTTTTTTTTTCTTTGCGCTGATTGCTTTGGAGAAATGTTCTGATGGTGGTGAGAGTGGAGCACGACTACTTCTGTGACGCAATTGGCTAGCGCGTTCGGCTGTTAATCAAAAGGTTGGAGGTTCGAGCCCTCCCGAGAGCGGTGTGTCTCTTTTTTTTCCTTTGCGCTGATAGCTTTGGAGAAATGTTCTGATGGTGGTGAC
Source organism: Rhipicephalus microplus (assembly GCF_043290135.1). NCBI lineage: Eukaryota > Metazoa > Arthropoda > Arachnida > Ixodida > Ixodidae > Rhipicephalus > Rhipicephalus microplus. The sequence goes on from NW_027464592.1 coordinate 9,120,191, forward strand.
AGTGGAGCACGACTACTTCTGTGACGCAATTGGCTAGCACGTTCGGCTGTTAATCAAAAGGTTGGAGGTTCGAGCCCTCGCGAGAGCGGTGTGTCTCTTGTTTTTCTTCGCGCTGATAGCTTTGGAGAAATGTTGTGATGGTGGTGAGAGTGGAGCACGACTACTTCCGTGACGCAATTGGCTAGCGCGTTCGGCTGTTAATCAAAAGGTTGGAGGTTCGAGCCCTCCCGAAAGCCGTGTGTCTCTTTTTTTCTTTGCGCTGATAGCTTTGGAGAAATGTTCTGATGGTGGTGAGAGTGGAGCACGACTACTTCTGTGACGTAATTGGCTAGCGCGTTCGGCTGTTAATCAAAAGGCTGGAGGTTCGAGCCCTCCCAGGAGCAGTGTGTCGCTTTTTTCTTTGCGCTGATAGCCTTGGAGAAACGTTTTGACGGTGGTGAGAGTGGAGCACGACTGTCTTTGTTGCGCAATTCGCTAGCGCGTTGGGCTGTTAACGAAAAGGTTGGAGGTTCGAACCCTCCCATGAGCGGTGTGTCTCTTTTTTTCTTTGCGCTGATACCTTTAGAAAAATGTTCTGATGGTGGTGAGAGTGGAGCACGACTACCTCCGTGACGCAATTGGCTAGCGCGTTCGGCTGTTAACCAAAAGGTTGGAGGATCGAGCCCTCGCGAGAGCGGTGTGTCTCTTTTTTTTCTTTGCGCTGATTGCTTTGGAGAAATGTTCTGATGGTGGTGAGATTGGAGCACGACTACTTCTGTGACGCAATTGGCTAGCGCGTTCGGCTGTTAATCAAAAGGTTGGAGGTTCGAGCCCTCGCGAGAGCGGTGTGTCTCTTTTTTTCTTTGCGCTGATAGCTTTGGAGAAATGTTCTGATGGTGGTGAGAGTGGAGCACGACTACTTCCGTGACGCAATTGACTAGCGCGTTCGGCTGTTAATCAAAAGGTTGGAGGTTCGAGCCCTCGCGAGAGCAGTGTGTCTCTTTTTTTTCTTTGCGCTGATAGCTTTGGAGAAATGTTCTGATGGTGGTGAGAGTGAAGCACGACTACTTCTGTGACGCAATTGGCTAGCGCGTTCGGCTGTTAATCAAAAGGTTGGAGGTTCGAGCCCTCCCGAGAGCGGTGTGTCTCTTTTTTTTGCGCTGATAGCTTTGGAGAAATGTTCTGATGGTGGTGAGAGTGGAGCTCGACTACTTCTGTGACGCAGTTGGCTAGCGCGTTCGGCTATTAATCAAAAGGTTGGAGGTTCGAGCCCTCGCGAGAGCGGTGTGTCTCTTTTTTTTCTTTGCGCTGATAGCTTAGGAGAAATGTTCTGACGGTGGTGAGAGTGGAGCACGACTACTTCCGTGACGCAATTGGCTAGCGCGTTCGGCTGTTAATCAAAAGGTTGGAGGTTCGAGCCCTCGCGAGAGCGGTGTGTCTCTTTTTTTTCTTTGCGCTGATAGCTTTGGAGAAATGTTCTGATGGTGGTGAGAGTGGAGCACGACTACTTCCGTGACGCAATTGGCTAGCGCGTTCGGCTGTTAATCACAAGGTTGGAGGTTCGAGCCCTCCCGAGAGCGTTGTGTCTCTTTTTTTTTCTTTGCGCTGATAGCTTTGGAGAAATGTTCTGATGGTGGTGAGAGTGGAGCACGACTACTTCTGTGACGCAATTGGCTAGCGCGTTCGGCTGTTAATCAAAAGGTTGGAGGTTCGAGCCCTCCCGAGAGCAGTGTGTCTCTTTTTTTTCTTTGCGCTGATAGCTTTGGATAAATGTTCTGACGGTGGTGAGAGTGGAGCACGACTACTTCCGTGACGCAATTGGCTAGCGCGTTCGGCTGTTAATCAAAAGGTTGGAGGTTCGAGCCCTCCCGAGAGCGGTGTGTCTCTTTTTTTTCTTTGCACTGATAGCTTTGGAGAAATGTTCTGATGGTGGTGAGAGTGGAGCACGACTACTTCTGTGACGCGATTGGCTAGCGCGTTCGGCTGTTAATCAAAAGGTTGGAGGTTCGAGCCCTCCCGAGAGCGGTGTGTCTCTTTTTTTTCCTTTGCGCTGATAGCTTTGGAGAAATGTTCTGATGGTGGTGAGAGTGGAGCACGACTACTTCTGTGACGCAATTGGCTAGCGCGTTCGGCTGTTAATCAAAAGGTTGGAGGTTCGAGCCCTCGCGAGAGCGGTGTGTCTCTTTTTTTTCTTTGCGCTGATAGCTTGGGAGAAATGTTCTGACGGTGGTGAGAGTGGAGCACGACTACTTCCGTGACGCAATTGGCTAGCGCGGTCGGCTGTTAATCAAAAGGTTGGAGGTTCGAGCCCTCGCGAGAGCGGTGTGTCTCTTTTTTTTGCGCTGATAGCTTTGGAGAAATGTTGTGATGGTGGTGAGAGTGGAGCACGACTACTTCCGTGACGCAATTGGCTAGCGCGTTCGGCTGTTAACCAAAAGGTTAGAGGATCGAGCCCTCGCGAGAGCGGTGTGTCTCTTTTTTTTTCTTTGCGCTGATTGCTTTGGAGAAATGTTCTGATGGTGGTGAGAGTGGAGCACGACTACTTCTGTGACGCAATTGGCTAGCGCGTTCGGCTGTTAATCAAAAGGTTGGAGGTTCGAGCCCTCGCGAGAGCGGTGTGTCTCTTTTTTTTTAATTGCGCTGATAGCTTTGGAGAAATGTTCTGATGGTGGTGAGAGTGGAGCACGACTACTTCTGTGACGCAATTGGCTAGCGCGTTCGGCTGTTAATCAAAAAGTTGGAGGTTCGAGCCCTCCCGAGAGCGGTGTGTCTCTTTTTTTCTTTGCGCTGATAGCTTTGGAGAAATGTTCTGATGGTGGTGAGAGTGGAGCACGACTACTTCTGTGACGCAATTGGCTAGCGCGTTCGGCTGTTAATCAAAAGGTTGGAGGTTCGAGCCCTCCCGAGAGCGGTGTGTCTCTTTTTTTCCTTTGCGCTGATAGCTTTGGAGAAATGTTCTGATGATGGTGAGAGTGGAGCACGACTACTTCTGTGACGCAATTGGCTAGCGCGTTCGGCTGTTAATCAAAAGGTTGGAGGTTCGAGCCGTCGCGAGAGCGGTGTGTCTCTTTTTTTTCTTTGCGCTGATAGCTTGGAAGAAATGTTCTGACGGTGGTGAGAGTGGAGCACGACTACTTCCGTGACGCAATTGGCTAGCGCGTTCGGCTGTTAATCAAAAGGTTGGAGGTTCGAGCCCTCGCGAGAGCGGTGTGTCTTTTTTTTTTCTTTGCGCTGATATCTTTGGAGAAATGTTGTGATGGTGGTGAAAGTGGAGCACGACTACTTCCGTGACGCAATTGGCTAGCGCGTTCGGCTGTTAATAAAAAGGTTGGAGGTTCGAGCCCTCCCGAGAGCCGTGTGTCTCTTTTTTTTTCTTTGCGCTGATAGCTTTGAAGAAATGTTCTGATGGTGGTGAGAGTGGAGCACGACTACTTCTGTGACGCAATTGGCTAGCGCGTTCGGCTGTTAATCAAAAGGTTGGAGGCTCGAGCCCTCCCGAGAGCGGTGTGTCTCTTTTTTTCTTTGCGCTGATAGCTTTGGAGAAATGTTCTGATGGTGGTGAGAGTGAAGCACGACTACTTCTGTGACGCAATTGGCTAGCGCGTTCGGCTGTTAATCAAAAGGTTGGAGCCCTCGCGAGAGCGGTGTGTCTCTTTTTTTTTCTTTGCGCTGATTGCTTTGGAGAAATGTTCTGATGGTGGTGAGAGTGGAGCACGACTACTGTGACGCAATTGGCTAGCGCGTTCGGCTGTTAATCAAAAGGTTGGAGGCTCGAGCCCTCCCGAGAGCAGTGTGTCTCTTTTTTTTCTTTGCGCTGATAGCTTTGGAGAAATGTTCTGATGGTGGTGAGAGTGAAGCACGACTACTTCTGTGACGCAATTGGCTAGCGCGTTCGGCTGTTAATCAAAAGGTTGGAGGTTGGAGCCCTCGCGAGACCGGTGTGTCTCTTTTTTTTTCTTTGCGCTGATTGCTTTGGAGAAATGTTCTGATGGTGGTGAGAGTGGAGCACGACTACTGTGACGCAATTGGCTAGCGCGTTCGGCTGTTAATCAAAAGGTTGGAGGATCGAGCCTTCCCGAGAGCGGTGTGTCTCTTTTTTTTCTTTGCGCTGATAGCTTTGGAGAAATGTTCTGACGGTGGTGAGAGTGGAGCACGACTACTTCCGTGACGCAATCTGCTAGTGCGTCGGCTGTTAAGCAAAAGGTTGGAGGTTCGAGCCCTCCCAAGAGCAGTGTGTCGCTTTTTTCTTTGCGCTGATAGCCTTGGAGAAACGTTCTGACGGTGGTCAGAGTGGAGCACGACTGTCTCTGTTGCGCAATTGGCTAGCGCGTTGGGCTGTTAACGAAAAGGTAGGAGGTTCGAACCCTCCCATGAGCGGTGTCTCTTTTTTTTGCGCTGATAGCCTTGGAGAAACGTTCTGATGGTGGTGAGAGTGGAGCACGACTGTCTCTGTTGCGCAAATGGCTAGCGCATTGGGCTGTTAACGAAAAGGTTGGAGGTTCGAACCCTCCCATGAGCGGTGTGTCTCTTTTTTTCTTTGCGCTGATACCTTTAGAAAAATGTTCTGATGGTGGTGAGAGTGGAGCACGACCACCTCCGTGACGCAATTGGCTAGCGCGTTCGGCTGTTAACCAAAAGGTTGGAGGATCGAGCCCTCGCGAAAGCGGTGTGTCTCTTTTTTTTTCTTTGCGCTGATTGCTTTGGAGAAATGTTCTGATGGTGGTGAGAGTGGAGCACGACTACTTCTGTGACGCAATTGGCTAGCGCGTTCGGCTGTTAATCAAAAGGTTGGAGGTTCGAGCCCTCCCGAGAGCGGTGTGTCTCTTTTTTTTCCTTTGCGCTGATAGCTTTGGAGAAATGTTCTGATGGTGGTGACAGTGGAGCACGACTACTTCTGTGACGCAATTGGCTAGCACGTTCGGCTGTTAATCAAAAGGTTGGAGGTTCGAGCCCTCGCGAGAGCGGTGTGTCTCTTGTTTTTCTTCGCGCTGATAGCTTTGGAGAAATGTTGTGATGGTGGTGAGAGTGGAGCACGACTACTTCCGTGACGCAATTGGCTAGCGCGTTCGGCTGTTAATCAAAAGGTTGGAGGTTCGAGCCCTCCCGAAAGCCGTGTGTCTCTTTTTTTCTTTGCGCTGATAGCTTTGGAGAAATGTTCTGATGGTGGTGAGAGTGGAGCACGACTACTTCTGTGACGTAATTGGCTAGCGCGTTCGGCTGTTAATCAAAAGGCTGGAGGTTCGAGCCCTCCCAGGAGCAGTGTGTCGCTTTTTTCTTTGCGCTGATAGCCTTGGAGAAACGTTTTGACGGTGGTGAGAGTGGAGCACGACTGTCTTTGTTGCGCAATTCGCTAGCGCGTTGGGCTGTTAACGAAAAGGTTGGAGGTTCGAACCCTCCCATGAGCGGTGTGTCTCTTTTTTTCTTTGCGCTGATACCTTTAGAAAAATGTTCTGATGGTGGTGAGAGTGGAGCACGACTACCTCCGTGACGCAATTGGCTAGCGCGTTCGGCTGTTAACCAAAAGGTTGGAGGATCGAGCCCTCGCGAGAGCGGTGTGTCTCTTTTTTTTCTTTGCGCTGATTGCTTTGGAGAAATGTTCTGATGGTGGTGAGATTGGAGCACGACTACTTCTGTGACGCAATTGGCTAGCGCGTTCGGCTGTTAATCAAAAGGTTGGAGGTTCGAGCCCTCGCGAGAGCGGTGTGTCTCTTTTTTTCTTTGCGCTGATAGCTTTGGAGAAATGTTCTGATGGTGGTGAGAGTGGAGCACGACTACTTCCGTGACGCAATTGACTAGCGCGTTCGGCTGTTAATCAAAAGGTTGGAGGTTCGAGCCCTCGCGAGAGCAGTGTGTCTCTTTTTTTTCTTTGCGCTGATAGCTTTGGAGAAATGTTCTGATGGTGGTGAGAGTGAAGCACGACTACTTCTGTGACGCAATTGGCTAGCGCGTTCGGCTGTTAATCAAAAGGTTGGAGGTTCGAGCCCTCCCGAGAGCGGTGTGTCTCTTTTTTTTGCGCTGATAGCTTTGGAGAAATGTTCTGATGGTGGTGAGAGTGGAGCTCGACTACTTCTGTGACGCAGTTGGCTAGCGCGTTCGGCTATTAATCAAAAGGTTGGAGGTTCGAGCCCTCGCGAGAGCGGTGTGTCTCTTTTTTTTCTTTGCGCTGATAGCTTAGGAGAAATGTTCTGACGGTGGTGAGAGTGGAGCACGACTACTTCCGTGACGCAATTGGCTAGCGCGTTCGGCTGTTAATCAAAAGGTTGGAGGTTCGAGCCCTCGCGAGAGCGGTGTGTCTCTTTTTTTTCTTTGCGCTGATAGCTTTGGAGAAATGTTCTGATGGTGGTGAGAGTGGAGCACGACTACTTCCGTGACGCAATTGGCTAGCGCGTTCGGCTGTTAATCAAAAGGTTGGAGGTTCGAGCCCTCCCGAGAGCGTTGTGTCTCTTTTTTTTTCTTTGCGCTGATAGCTTTGGAGAAATGTTCTGATGGTGGTGAGAGTGGAGCACGACTACTTCTGTGACGCAATTGGCTAGCGCGTTCGGCTGTTAATCAAAAGGTTGGAGGTTCGAGCCCTCCCGAGAGCAGTGTGTCTCTTTTTTTTCTTTGCGCTGATAGCTTTGGATAAATGTTCTGACGGTGGTGAGAGTGGAGCACGACTACTTCCGTGACGCAATTGGCTAGCGCGTTCGGCTGTTAATCAAAAGGTTGGAGGTTCGAGCCCTCCCGAGAGCGGTGTGTCTCTTTTTTTTCTTTGCACTGATAGCTTTGGAGAAATGTTCTGATGGTGGTGAGAGTGGAGCACGACTACTTCTGTGACGCGATTGGCTAGCGCGTTCGGCTGTTAATCAAAAGGTTGGAGGTTCGAGCCCTCCCGAGAGCGGTGTGTCTCTTTTTTTTCCTTTGCGCTGATAGCTTTGGAGAAATGTTCTGATGGTGGTGAGAGTGGAGCACGACTACTTCTGTGACGCAATTGGCTAGCGCGTTCGGCTGTTAATCAAAAGGTTGGAGGTTCGAGCCCTCGCGAGAGCGGTGTGTCTCTTTTTTTTCTTTGCGCTGATAGCTTGGGAGAAATGTTCTGACGGTGGTGAGAGTGGAGCACGACTACTTCCGTGACGCAATTGGCTAGCGCGGTCGGCTGTTAATCAAAAGGTTGGAGGTTCGAGCCCTCGCGAGAGCGGTGTGTCTCTTTTTTTTTGCGCTGATAGCTTTGGAGAAATGTTGTGATGGTGGTGAGGGTGGAGCACGACTACTTCCGTGACGCAATTGGCTAGCGCGTTCGGCTGTTAATCAAAAGGTTGGAGGTTCGAGCCCTCCCGAGAGCCGTGTGTCTCTTTTTTTTTCTTTGCGCTGATAGCTTTGGAGAAATGTTCTGATGGTGGTGAGAGTGGAGCACGACTACTTCTGTGACGCAATTGGCTAGCGCGTTCGGCTGTTAATCAAAAGGTTGGAGGCTCGAGCCCTCCCGAGAGCGGTGTGTCTCTTTTTTTTTCTTTGCGCTGATAGCTTTGGAGAAATGTTCTGATGGTGGTGAGAGTGGAGCACGACTACTTCTGTGACGCAATTGGCTAGCGCGTTCGGCTGTTAATCAAAAGGTTGGAGGTTCGAGCCCTCGCGAGAGCGGTGTGTCTCTTTTTTTCTTTGCGCTGATAGCTTTGGAGAAACGTTGTGATGGTGGTGAGAGTGGAGCACGACTTCTTCCGTGACGCAATTGGCTAGCGCGTTCGGCTGTTAATCAAAAGGTTGGAGGTTCGAGCCCTCCCGAGAGCCGTGTGTCTCTTTTTTTTCTTTGCGCTGATAGCTTTGGAGAAATGTTCTGATGGTGGTGAGAGTGGAGCACGACTACTTCTGTGACGCAATTGGCTAGCGCGTTCGGCTGTTAATCAAAAGGTTGGAGGTTCGAGCCCTCGCGAGAGCGGTGTGTCTCTTTTTTTTCTTTGCGCTGATAGCTTTGGAGAAATGTTGTGATGGTGGTGAGAGTGGAGCACGACTTCTTCCGTGACGCAATTGGCTAGCGCGTTCGGCTGTTAATCAAAAGGTTGGAGGTTCGAGCCCTCCCGAGAGCCGTGTGTCTCTTTTTTTTCTTTGCGCTGATAGCTTTGGAGAAATGTTCTGATGGTGGTGAGAGTGGAGCACGACTACTTCTGTGACGCAATTGGCTAGCGCGTTCGGCTGTTAATCAAAAGGTTGGAGGTTGGAGCCCTCGCGAGAGCGGTGGTGTGTCTCTTTTTTTTCTTTGCGCTGATTGCTTTGGAGAAATGTTCTGATGGTGGTGAGAGTGGAGCACGACTACTTCTGTGACGCAATTGGCTAGCGCGTTCGGCTGTTAATCAAAAGGTTGGAGGTTCGAGCCTTCCCGAGAGCGGTGTGTCTCTTTTTTTTCTTTGCGCTGATAGCTTTGGAGAAATGTTCTGACGGTGGTGAGAGTGGAGTACGACTACTTCCGTGACGCAATTGGCTAGCGCGTTCGGCTGTTAATCAAAAGGTTGGAGGTTCGAGCCCTCGCGAGAGCGGTGTGTCTCTTTTTTTTCTTTGCGCTGATAGCTTTGGAGAAATGTTCTGATGGTGGTGAGAGTGGAGCACGACTACTTCCGTGACGCAATTGGCTAGCGCGTTCGGCTGTTAATCAAAAGGTTGGAGGTTCGAGCCCTCGCGAGAGCAGTGTGTCTCTTTGTTTTCTTTGCGCTGATAGCTTTGGAGAAATGTTCTGATGGTGGTGAGAGTGGAGCACGACTACTTCTGTGACGCAATTGGTTAGCGCGTTCGGCTGTTAATCAAAAGGTTGGAGGTTCGAGCCCTCCCGAGAGCGGTGTGTCTCTTTTTTTTGCGCTGATAGCTTTGGAGAAATGTTCTGATGGTGGTGAGAGTGGAGCACGACTACTTCTGTGACGCAATTGGCTAGTGCGTTCGGCTATTATTCAAAAGGTGGGAGGTTCGAGCCCTCGCGAGAGCGGTGTGTCTCTTTTTTTTTCTTTGCGCTGATAGCTTTGGAGAAATGTTCTGATGGTGGTGAGAGTGGAGCACGACTACTTCTGTGACGCAATTGGCTAGCGCGTTCGACTGTTAATCAAAAGGTTGGAGGTTCGAGCCCTCCCGAGAGCGGTGTGTCTCTTTTTTTTGCGCTGATAGCTTTGGAGAAATGTTCTGATGGTGGTGAGAGTGGAGCACGACTACTTCTGTGACGCAATTGGCTAGCGCGTTCGGCTGTTAATCAAAAGGTTGGAGGTTCGAGCCCTCCCGAGAGCGGTGTGTCTCTTTTTTTCCTTTGCGCTGATAGCTTTGGAGAAATGTTCTGATGGTGGTGAGAGTGGAGCACGACTACTTCTGTGACGCAATTGGCTAGCACGTTCGGCTGTTAATCAAAAGGTTGGAGGCTCGAGCCCTCGCGAGAGCGGTGTGTCTCTTTTTTTTCTTCGCGCTGATAGCTTTGGAGAAATGTTGTGATGGTGGTGAGAGTGGAGCACGACTACTTCCGTGACGCAATTGGCTAGCGCGTTCGGCTGTTAATCAAAAGGTTGGAGGTTCGAGCCCTCCCGAGAGCCGTGTGTCTCTTTTTTTCTTTGCGCTGATAGCTTTTAAGAAATGTTCTGATGGTGGTGAGAGTGGAGCACGACTACTTCTGTGACGCAATTGGTTAGCGCGTTCGGCTGTTAATCAAAAGGCTGGAGGTTCGAGCCCTCCCAGGAGCAGTGTGTCGCTTTTTTCTTTGCGCTGATAGCCTTGGAGAAACGTTTTGACGGTGGTGAGAGTGGAGCACGACTGTCTTTGTTGCGCAATTCGCTAGCGCGTTGGGCTGTTAACGAAAAGGTTGGAGGTTCGAACCCTCCCATGAGCGGTGTGTCTCTTTTTTTCTTTGCGCTGATACCTTTAGAAAAATGTTGTGATGGTGGTGAGAGTGGAGCACGACTACCTCCGTGACGCAATTGGCTTGCGCGTTCGGCTGTTAACCAAAAGGTTGGAGGATCGAGCCCTCGCGAGAGCGGTGTGTCTCTTTTTTTTCTTTGCGCTGATTGCTTTGGAGAAATGTTCTGATGGTGGTGAGATTGGAGCACGACTACTTCTGTGACGCAATTGGCTAGCGCGTTCGGCTGTTAATCAAAAGGTTGGAGGTTCGAGCCCTCGCGAGAGCGGTGTGTCTCTTTTTTTTCATTGCGCTGATAGCTTTGGAGAAATGTTCTGATGGTGGTGAGAGTGGAGCACGACTACTTCCGTGATGCAATTGACTAGCGCGTTCGGCTGATAATCAAAAGGTTGGAGGTTCGAGCCCTCGCGAGAGCAGTGTGTCTCTTTTTTTTCTTTGCGCTGATAGCTTTGGAGAAATGTTCTGATGGTGGTGAGAGTGAATTGTCAAAATGGTTGATTGGGCGAGTTGGTGATACATGACTAATTATGAAATGGAAGCGCACAACGTTGAAGCAGACGGAAAGACAGGGACAAGCGCTAACTACCAACTGAAAGTTTATTCGGAAAAAATATGAAATATATACTAAAAGATGATACAGTGTCAAGGCACATACGATAACACCAAAGCATAGACCAAAAATGGCAACACCGATAGAATATCTTAGTGCGTCAGCCCTACCTTACCATCGCTTACTGTGCTTTACATTGATTAGTTAACTTCTACGGCATCTGCTAATGTTTAAAAACGCTAGCTCCTTATCGGACAAAGCGATTGATGGTTTGCTGACGCAAGCCCCGTGTTCCGCTATGTGTGCTGCTTCAATTATAAGCCTTGTGCGCTCATCTTTGTGCTTTTGGAGAACTACTGTCTTATCAAATTGTACTTCACAGCCACATCTAGTGACATGCTGGGCAAGATAACCATCATTGCCGCTACGAACATTGCACGCATGCTCACGCAACCTGTCGTTGAGGCATCTTCCAGTTTGCCCAATATAACAGGCACCGCACGAAAGTATGATCATGTAAACTACGTCACTAATGCAGTTGACAAAACGGTTCCTGTGCTTTGTTTTACACCGCTGTTCCCTGTGTCTAGCGCCACATGTCAGTCTAGCCAGCTGAGAAAGCTTGTGTGGTGCAGAGGAAACTACACGCACTCCCATGCGCTGCCCCACCTTTTTCAGGCGGTGGGTAACCTGATGCATGTAAGGGACAACAGCTACTCTTTCTCTTTCTTTTTCGTGGGTCCTGTTGTCACGTCCTACTGCACCATGTCCCTGGCCATCTTTAGCTCTCCGTTTTCTACGGATACTTTCGGCCACGGACACCAAGACCGCCTCAGGATACCCTGCTGACTTAAGCCTAGCCACCTGATTGTGGAAGCTGGCCTCCATTGAATGCATACAGGACCGGTCAAGTGCATTAGTGAAACACGTACTCACTATGCCTCTTTTTACAAGTTTGCTATGAGCCGACGTGTACGGCAGAAGCGGTTTCCCCGCGCGTGGCTGGAATTCCCAGCAGGTATGTTCAGCCCTAAACGTAAGCCTGAGATCCAAAAACCTGATTGACGAGTTTTCCGGCATTTCATGGGTCAATACAAGTGGACCAAGGTATTTCTTAAAGAGAGACAACACATTATTGGCATGAGACACAAAACCTCGAGGATCACACTTCATTATGACTAAAAAATCATCAACAAATCGAAACACTTTCTTCGCTGCAGTGCTCACTAATTCTTGATTAACGGCCCTGTCCATTTTCGCCAACAACAAATCACTCAAAATTGGGGCCAGACACGACCCAATCGACACGCCCTGTTTCTGAAGATACACGTTGTCATTCCACTCTACATATGTGGAGTTGAGATACATGCCCAATAAGTCTAAAAAACCACGCGCACTCATTCCTGTGCTGTTCTGAAATGACACTCCACCGAATTGGTCAATGCATTCTTCAATACAAGTGAGCAACGCATCATGAGGTAAAGAATAGTAAAGATCTTTAACATCTATTGAGAATGCCATGAGACCTGTGTTAAACTCTTGTCGGAAAAATTCGATTACTTCATCCGACTTCTTAATTAAAAATGGGTCATTAATGGCGAAAAGCTTCATCTTATCTTGCAAAAACACGCCTACATTCTTTTGCCAGGAACCACACTCAGATACTATAACTCTAAAAGGTACATCAGGCTTATGTGTCTTAGCTGAAAAGAATAAGTTCAACGAAAGTTTATCGCACCTATCGAACTTTTTCACTAAGCCTTCTAAATTGAGTTCTCGGCACAGGTCCTTTGCTCTTGCCTTCACTTTTCGCAAATCGATGCCGGTGAACGTATCGAACACGGTACTAATGGCGGACTGCGCTTTTTCAAAATACTGCCTTTTTGTAAGCACTGCGAAACCTCCCTCCTTGTCTGAAGGCACCGCACAAAGATCATTGTCAATTAGAAAGTTGATTGTCCGGCTTAAAGGCAGGTGACTGCTGACGGGCTTACCGCGTTGAAGTATGTCCAGTCCTTCCGAGATGCACCGGCCAGAGTCTTCTTGAGGAACCTGACTAGATACACTTCTAACAATGGCTAACAGGTCCGGGGGGTCTCGCTTCTTCACAAAGGCGAATTTTGGGCCTAGGCCTAACGTCCTCTGCACAAAGTCGGGAAGCACCACTTTTCCAACCAAATGCACTGTTCTTTCACTCTGTTGTTTTCTTCTGACTTCAGAACGCAGCTTCCGAAGCTCTTGAACCCATAAGGAAGCAGAGCTGTCTTCAATCCTTGCTGCGAATTCTTCAAGCCTTCTTTTCCTCTTGTGCGAACGATGTTCTTGAAGCTACAAGTTCTTCAAGAACATCGTTCGCACAAGAGGAAAAGAAGGCTTGAAGAATTCGCAGCAAGGATTGAAGACAGCTCTGCTTCCTTATGGGTTCAAGAGCTTCGGAAGCTGCGTTCTGAAGTCAGAAGAAAACAACAGAGTGAAAGAACAGTGCATTTGGTTGGAAAAGTGGTGCTTCCCGACTTTGTGCAGAGGACGTTAGGCCTAGGCCCAAAATTCGCCTTTGTGAAGAAGCGAGACCCCCCGGACCTGTTAGCCATTGTTAGAAGTGTATCTAGTCAGGTTCCTCAAGAAGACTCTGGCCGGTGCATCTCGGAAGGACTGGACATACTTCAACGCGGTAAGCCCGTCAGCAGTCACCTGCCTTTAAGCCGGACAATCAACTTTCTAATTGACAATGATCTTTGTGCGGTGCCTTCAGACAAGGAGGGAGGTTTCGCAGTGCTTACAAAAAGGCAGTATTTTGAAAAAGCGCAGTCCGCCATTAGTACCGTGTTCGATACGTTCACCGGCATCGATTTGCGAAAAGTGAAGGCAAGAGCAAAGGACCTGTGCCGAGAACTCAATTTAGAAGGCTTAGTGAAAAAGTTCGATAGGTGCGATAAACTTTCGTTGAACTTATTCTTTTCAGCTAAGACACATAAGCCTGATGTACCTTTTAGAGTTATAGTATCTGAGTGTGGTTCCTGGCAAAAGAATGTAGGCGTGTTTTTTGCAAGATAAGATGAAGCTTTTCGCCATTAATGACCCATTTTTAATTAAGAAGTCGGATGAAGTAATCGAATTTTTCCGACAAGAGTTTAACACAGGTCTCATGGCATTCTCAATAGATGTTAAAGATCTTTACTATTCTTTACCTCATGATGCGTTGCTCACTTGTATTGAAGAATGCATTGACCAATTCGGTGGAGTGTCATTTCAGAACAGCACAGGAATGAGTGCGCGTGGTTTTTTAGACTTATTGGGCATGTATCTCAACTCCACATATGTAGAGTGGAATGACAACGTGTATCTTCAGAAACAGGGCGTGTCGATTGGGTCGTGTCTGGCCCCAATTTTGAGTGATTTGTTGTTGGCGAAAATGGACAGGGCCGTTAATCAAGAATTAGTGAGCACTGCAGCGAAGAAAGTGTTTCGATTTGTTGATGATTTTTTAGTCATAATGAAGTGTGATCCTCGAGGTTTTGTGTCTCATGCCAATAATGTGTTGTCTCTCTTTAAGAAATACCTTGGTCCACTTGTATTGACCCATGAAATGCCGGAAAACTCGTCAATCAGGTTTTTGGATCTCAGGCTTACGTTTAGGGCTGAACATACCTGCTGGGAATTCCAGCCACGCGCGGGGAAACCGCTTCTGCCGTACACGTCGGCTCATAGCAAACTTGTAAAAAGAGGCATAGTGAGTACGTGTTTCACTAATGCACTTGACCGGTCCTGTATGCATTCAATGGAGGCCAGCTTCCACAATCAGGTGGCTAGGCTTAAGTCAGCAGGGTATCCTGAGGCGGTCTTGGTGTCCGTGGCCGAAAGTATCCGTAGAAAACGGAGAGCTAAAGATGGCCAGGGACATGGTGCAGTAGGACGTGACAACAGGACCCACGAAAAAGAAAGAGAAAGAGTAGCTGTTGTCCCTTACATGCATCAGGTTACCCACCGCCTGAAAAAGGTGGGGCAGCGCATGGGAGTGCGTGTAGTTTCCTCTGCACCACACAAGCTTTCTCAGCTGGCTAGACTGACATGTGGCGCTAGACACAGGGAACAGCGGTGTAAAACAAAGCACAGGAACCGTTTTGTCAACTGCATTAGTGACGTAGTTTACATGATCATACTTTCGTGCGGTGCCTGTTATATTGGGCAAACTGGAAGATGCCTCAACGACAGGTTGCGTGAGCATGCGTGCAATGTTCGTAGCGGCAATGATGGTTATCTTGCCCAGCATGTCACTAGATGTGGCTGTGAAGTACAATTTGATAAGACAGTAGTTCTCCAAAAGCACAAAGATGAGCGCACAAGGCTTATAATTGAAGCAGCACACATAGCGGAACACGGGGCTTGCGTCAGCAAACCATCAATCGCTTTGTCCGATAAGGAGCTAGCGTTTTTAAACATTAGCAGATGCCGTAGAAGTTAACTAATCAATGTAAAGCACAGTAAGCGATGGTAAGGTAGGGCTGACGCACTAAGATATTCTATCGGTGTTGCCATTTTTGGTCTATGCTTTGGTGTTATCGTATGTGCCTTGACACTGTATCATCTTTTAGTATATATTTCATATTTTTTCCGAATAAACTTTCAGTTGGTAGTTAGCGCTTGTCCCTGTCTTTCCGTCTGCTTCAACGTTGTGCGCTTCCATTTCATAATTAGTCGTGGTGAGAGTGAAGCACGACTACTTCTGTGACGCAATTGGCTAGCGCGTTCCGCTGTTAATCAAAAGGTTGGAGGTTCGAGCCCTCCCGAGAGCAGTGTGTCTCTTTTTTTTGCGCTGATAGCTTTGGAGAAATGTTCTGATGGTGGTGAGAGTGGAGCTCGACTACTTCTGTGACGCAGTTGGCTAGCGCGTTCGGCTATTAATCAAAAGGTTGGAGGTTCGAGCCCTCGCGAGAGCGGTGTGTCTCTTTTTTTTCTTTGCGCTGATAGCTTTGGATAAATGTTCTGACGGTGGTGAGAGTGGAGCACGACTACTTCCGTGACGCAATTGGCTAGCGCGTTCGGCTGTTAATCGAAAGGTTGGAGGTTCGAGCCCTCGCGAGAGCGGTGTGTCTCTTTTTTTTCTTAGCGCTGATAGCTTTGGAGAAATGTTCTGATGGTGGTGAGAGTGGAGCACGACTACTTCTGTGACGCAATTGGCTAGCGCGTTCGGCTGTTAATCAAAAGGTTGGAGGTTCGAGCCCTCCCGAGAGCGGTGTGTCTCTTTTTTTTCTTTGCGCTGATAGCTTTGGAGAAATGTTCTGATGGTGGTGAGAGTGGAGCACGACTACTTCTGTGACGCGATTGGCTAGCGCGTTCGGCTGTTAATCAAAAGGTTGGAGGTTCGAGCCCTCCCGAGAGCGGTGTGTCTCTTTTTTTCCTTTGCGCTGATAGCTTTGGAGAAATGTTCTGATGGTGGTGAGAGTGGAGCACGACTACTTCTGTGACGCAATTGGCTAGCGCGTTCGGCTGTTAATCAAAAGGTTGGAGGTTCGAGCCCTCGCGAGAGCGGTGTGTCTCTTTTTTTTCTTTGCGCTGATAGCTTGGGAGAAATGTTCTGATGGTGGTGAGAGTGAAGCACGACTACTTCTGTGACGCAATTGGCTAGCGCGTTCCGCTGTTAATCAAAAGGTTGGAGGTTCGAGCCCTCCCGAGAGCGGTGTGTCTCTTTTTTTTCTTTGCGCTGATAGCTTTGTAGAAATGTTCTGATGGTGGTGAGAGTGGAGCACGACTACTTCTGTGACGCAATTGGCTAGCGCGTTCGGCTGTTAATCAAAAGGTTGGAGGTTCGAGCCCTCGCGAGAGCGGTGTGTCTCTTTTTTTTTCTTTGCGCTGATAGCTTTGGAGAAATGTTCTGATGGTGGTGAGAGTGGAGCACGACTACTTCTGTGACGCAATTGGCTAGCGCGTTCGGCTGTTAATCAAAAGGTTGGAGGTTCGAGCCCTCCCGAGAGCGGTGTGTCTCTTTTTTTTCTTTGCGCTGATAGCTTGGGAGAAATGTTCTGATGGTGGTGAGAGTGAAGCACGACTACTTCTGTGACGCAATTGGCTAGCGCGTTCGGCTGTTAATCAAAAGGTTGGAGGTTCGAGCCCTCCCGAGAGCGGTGTGTCTCTTTTTTTCTTTGCGCTGATAGCTTGGGAGAAATGTTCTGATGGTGGTGAGAGTGAAGCACGACTACTTCTGTGACGCAATTGGCTAGCGCGTTCGGCTGTTAATCAAAAGGTTGGAGGTTCGAGCCCTCCCGAGAGCGGTGTGTCTCTTTTTTTTCTTTGCGCTGATAGCTTTGGAGAAATGTTCTGATGGTGGTGAGAGTGGAGCACGACTACTTCTGTGACGCGATTGGCTAGCGCGTTCGGCTGTTAATCAAAAGGTTGGAGGTTCGAGCCCTCCCGAGAGCGGTGTGTCTCTTTTTTTCCTTTGCGCTGATAGCTTTGGAGAAATGTTCTGATGGTGGTGAGAGTGGAGCACGACTACTTCTGTGACGCAATTGGCTAGCGCGTTCGGCTGTTAATCAAAAGGTTGGAGGTTCGAGCCCTCGCGAGAGCGGTGTGTCTCTTTTTTTTCTTTGCGCTGATAGCTTGGGAGAAATGTTCTGATGGTGGTGAGAGTGAAGCACGACTACTTCTGTGACGCAATTGGCTAGCGCGTTCCGCTGTTAATCAAAAGGTTGGAGGTTCGAGCCCTCCCGAGAGCGGTGTGTCTCTTTTTTTTGCGCTGATAGCTTTGGAAAAATGTTCTGATGGTGGTGAGAGTGGAGCTCGACTACTTCTGTGACGCAGTTGGCTAGCGCGTTCGGCTATTAATCAAAAGGTTGGAGGTTCGAGCCCTCCCGAGAGCGGTGTGTCTCTTTTTTTTTTCTTTGCGCTGATAGCTTTGGAGAAATGTTCTGATGGTGGTGAGAGTGGAGCACGACTACTTCTGTGACGCAATTGGCTAGCGCGTTCGACTGTTAATCAAAAGGTTGGAGGTTCGAGCCCTCCCGAGAGCGGTGTGTCTCTTTTTTTTTTCTTTGCGCTGATAGCTTTGGATAAATGTTCTGACGGTGGTGAGAGTGGAGCACGACTACTTCCGTGACGCAATTGGCTAGCGCGTTCGGCTGTTAATCAAAAGGTTGGAGGTTCGAGCCCTCGCGAGAGCGGTGTGTCTCTTTTTTTTCTTTGCGCTGATAGCTTTGGAGAAATGTTCTGATGGTGGTGAGAGTGGAGCACGACTACTTCTGTGATGCAATTGGCTAGCGCGTTCGGCTGTTAATCAAAAGGTTGGAGGTTCGAGCCCTCCCGAGAGCGGTGTGTCTCTTTTTTTTCTTTGCGCTGATAGCTTTGGAGAAATGTTCTGATGGTGGTGAGAGTGGAGCACGACTACTTCTGTGACGCGATTGGCTAGCGCGTTCGGCTGTTAATCAAAAGGTTGGAGGTTCGAGCCCTCCCGAGAGCGGTGTGTCTCTTTTTTTCCTTTGCGCTGATAGCTTTGGAGAAATGTTCTGATGGTGGTGAGAGTGGAGCACGACTACTTCTGTGACGCAATTGGCTAGCGCGTTCGGCTGTTAATCAAAAGGTTGGAGGTTCGAGCCCTCGCGAGAGCGGTGTGTCTCTTTTTTTTCTTTGCGCTGATAGCTTGGGAGAAATGTTCTGACGGTGGTGAGAGTGGAGCACGACTACTTCCGTGACGCAATTGGCTAGCGCGTTCGGCTGTTAATCAAAAGGTTGGAGGTTCGAGCCCTCGCGAGAGCGGTGTGTCTCTTTTTTTTGCGCTGATAGCTTTGGAGAAATGTTGTGATGGTGGTGAGAGTGGAGCACGACTACTTCCGTGACGCAATTGGCTAGCGCGTTCGGCTGTTAATCAAAAGGTTGGAGGTTCGAGCCCTCCAGAGAGCCGTGTGTCTCTTTTTTTTCTTTGCGCTGATAGCTTTGGATAAATGTTCTGATGGTGGTGAGAGTGGAGCACGACTACTTCTGTGACGCAATTGGATGGCGCGTTCGGCTGTTAATCAAAAGGTTGGAGGCTCGAGCCCTCCCGAGAGCGGTGTGTCTCTTTTTTTCCTTTGCGCTGATAGCTTTGGAGAAATGTTCTGATGGTGGTGAGAGTGGAGCACGACTACTTCTGTGACGCAATTGGCTAGCGCGTTCGGCTGTTAATCAAAAGGTTGGAGGCTCGAGCCCTCCCGAGAGCGGTGTGTTTCTTTTTTTTTCTTTGCGCTGATAGCTTTGGAGAAATGTTCTGATGGTGTTGAGAGTGGAGCACGACTACTTCTGTGACGCAATTCGCTAGCGCGTTCGGCTGTTAATCAAAAGGTTGGAGGTTGGAGCCCTCGCGAGAGCGGTGTGTCTCTTTTTTTTTCTTTGCGCTGATTGCTTTGGAGAAATGTTCTGATGGTGGTGAGAGTGGAGCACGACTACTTCTGTGACGCAATCTGCTAGTGCGTCGGCTGTTAAGCAAAAGGTTGGAGGTTCGAGCCCTCCCAAGAGCATTGTGTCGCTTTTTTCTTTGCGCTGATAGCCTTGGAGAAACGTTCTGACGGTGGTGAGAGTGGAGCACGACTGTCTCTGTTGCGCAATTGGCTAGCGCGTTCGGCTGTTAACGAAAAGGTAGGAGGTTCGAACCCTCCCATGAGCGGTGTCTCTTTTTTTTGCGCTGATAGCCCTGGAGAAACGTTCTGATGGTGGTGAGAGTGGAGCACGACTGTCTCTGTTGCGCAATTGGCTAGCGCATTGGGCTGTTAACGAAAAGGTTGGAGGTTCGAACCCTCCCATGAGCGGTGTGTCTCTTTTTTTCTTTGCGCTGATACCTTTAGAAAAATGTTCTGATGGTGGTGAGAGTGGAGCACGACTACCTCCGTGACGCAATTGGCTAGCGCGTTCGGCTGGTAGCCAAAAAGTTGGAGGTTCGAGCCCTCGCGAGAGCGGTGTGTCTCTTTTTTTCTTTGCACTGATAGCTTTGGAGAAATGTTCTGATGGTGGTGAGAGTGGAGCACGACTACTTCCGTGACGCAATTGGCTAGCGCGTTCGGCTGTTAATCAAAAGGTTAAAGGTTCGAGCCCTCCCGAGAGCGGTGTGTCTCTTTTTTTTCTTTGCGCTGATCGCTTTGGAGAAATGTTCTGACGGTGGTGAGAGTGGAGTACGACTACTTCCGTGACGCAATTGGCTAGCGCGTTCGGCTGTTAATCAAAAGGTTGGAGGTTCGAGCCCTTGCGAGAGCGGTGTGTCTCTTTTTTTTCTTTGCGCTGATAGCTTTGGAGAAATGTTCTGATGGTGGTGAGAGTGGAGCACGACTACTTCCGTGATGCAATTGGCTAGCGCGTTCGGCTGTTAATCAAAAGGTTGGAGGTTCGAGCCCTCGCGAGAGCAGTGTGTCTCTTTGTTTTCTTTGCGCTGATAGCTTTGGAGAAATGTTCTGATGGTGGTGAGAGTGGAGCACGACTACTTCTGTGACGCAATTGGTTAGCGCGTTCGGCTGTTAATCAAAAGGTTGGAGGTTCGAGCCCTCCCGAGAGCGGTGTGTCTCTTTTTTTTGCGCTGATAGCTTTGGAGAAATGTTCTGATGGTGGTGAGAGTGGAGCACGACTACTTCTGTGACGCAATTGGCTAGTGCGTTCGGCTATTATTCAAAAGGTGGGAGGTTCGAGCCCTCGCGAGAGCGGTGTGTCTCTTTTTTTTTCTTTGCGCTGATAGCTTTGGAGAAATGTTCTGATGGTGGTGAGAGTGGAGCACGACTACTTCTGTGACGCAATTGGCTAGCGCGTTCGACTGTTAATCAAAAGGTTGGAGGTTCGAGCCCTCCCGAGAGCGGTGTGTCTCTTTTTTTTGCGCTGATAGCTTTGGAGAAATGTTCTGATGGTGGTGAGAGTGGAGCACGACTACTTCTGTGACGCAATTGGCTAGCGCGTTCGGCTGTTAATCAAAAGGTTGGAGGTTCGAGCCCTCCCGAGAGCGGTGTGTCTCTTTTTTTCCTTTGCGCTGATAGCTTTGGAGAAATGTTCTGATGGTGGTGAGAGTGGAGCACGACTACTTCTGTGACGCAATTGGCTAGCACGTTCGGCTGTTAATCAAAAGGTTGGAGGCTCGAGCCCTCGCGAGAGCGGTGTGTCTCTTTTTTTTCTTCGCGCTGATAGCTTTGGAGAAATGTTGTGATGGTGGTGAGAGTGGAGCACGACTACTTCCGTGACGCAATTGGCTAGCGCGTTCGGCTGTTAATCAAAAGGTTGGAGGTTCGAGCCCTCCCGAGAGCCGTGTGTCTCTTTTTTTCTTTGCGCTGATAGCTTTTAAGAAATGTTCTGATGGTGGTGAGAGTGGAGCACGACTACTTCTGTGACGCAATTGGTTAGCGCGTTCGGCTGTTAATCAAAAGGCTGGAGGTTCGAGCCCTCCCAGGAGCAGTGTGTCGCTTTTTTCTTTGCGCTGATAGCCTTGGAGAAACGTTTTGACGGTGGTGAGAGTGGAGCACGACTGTCTTTGTTGCGCAATTCGCTAGCGCGTTGGGCTGTTAACGAAAAGGTTGGAGGTTCGAACCCTCCCATGAGCGGTGTGTCTCTTTTTTTCTTTGCGCTGATACCTTTAGAAAAATGTTGTGATGGTGGTGAGAGTGGAGCACGACTACCTCCGTGACGCAATTGGCTTGCGCGTTCGGCTGTTAACCAAAAGGTTGGAGGATCGAGCCCTCGCGAGAGCGGTGTGTCTCTTTTTTTTCTTTGCGCTGATTGCTTTGGAGAAATGTTCTGATGGTGGTGAGATTGGAGCACGACTACTTCTGTGACGCAATTGGCTAGCGCGTTCGGCTGTTAATCAAAAGGTTGGAGGTTCGAGCCCTCGCGAGAGCGGTGTGTCTCTTTTTTTTCATTGCGCTGATAGCTTTGGAGAAATGTTCTGATGGTGGTGAGAGTGGAGCACGACTACTTTTTATTTTTATTTATTTATTTATTTTGTTACCCTCAATCGCCGAAGCTTTACAGAGGGGAGTGGGTTACAACATGAAAAATATACGTGCTATTTTATACATGAACAAAACTAAAAAAAAAAAAAAAAAAAAACCTCTACTCAATGAGGCGCAACAAAAGTGAAACGTAAAAATAAGGAAATCACAATGAGCAAATAGTGAATGTAGTAAAATTATACAGTACTAGCAAAAAAGTGTAAAAGTAAGGGAAATGACACGCACACACAAAAAATCAAGAATCCACTGGAAAACGCTGGCATCTTGACACGTGGAGACAGAACTTCGTAAGGAGGGGAATAGATCGGATGACTAAGGAGAGCTATCGCGAAATAGGTGAGCTGATAAAGAATGACGAAAGAGGGAGTGATCAGAGATGGAAACGATGTCCCCTGGTAGCCGATTCCAATCGTTTGATGTGACCGGTATGAAGGAGCAAGAAAATGTGTTTGTGTAGCAGAAAGTACCTTTAACCTTGTGTTCATGGTCGATCCGAGAGGAGTGATATGTGGGAGGCGTAATGAGCTCATTACGCAGTGATGGATGATGGTAGGTCTTATGGAAAAGGCAAAGGCGGAAGTACTTGCGACGCAGTGATAGAGGTGGCAGTGACAAGTGGTGCTTCATTGCTGTTACGCTTGATGTACGGTGATAATCCGATAGAATAAAACGTGCAGCGTTATTTTGAATTAGCTCAAGGTGCCTAATCAAGTTTTCGTGGTGAGGGTTCCAGATTGCAGCAGCGTACTCCAATTTCGAGCGCACGAGGGTTTTATAAAGAAGCATCTTCAAGGAAAGTGGGGCGTTGCTGAAATTTCGACGTATGTATCCCAATGTACGGTTAGCATTGTTCGTGATGACGTTAATATGGGCATTCCATGTTAGATTGAAAGAAATGGTGACGCCTAAGTACCGGTATGACGACACTTGGTCAAGATAAACATCACCCAGTTTGTATGTTGAGGAGTTATTGGGCTGGCGGGAGACTGTCATTAGCTTGCATTTTTTGGGATTTAATTTCATAAGCCATTTATCGCACCAATTCCTAATGTTATTTAAGTCTGTCTGCAAGATGTTCCTATCATCATCGGTACGTATTTCCCTGTAAAGCACACAGTCGTCGGCATATAAATGAACGGATGAAGAAACGCAGTCAGGGAGATCATTAATATATATTAAAAACAGCAGAGGTCCCAGAACTGAGCCTTGCGGGACACCCGATGTTACACTTATTTCCGGCGAGTCATGACCGTTAACAGTGACGTACTGAAGACGATTTGTTAGAAAGTAGTTGAGCCATGCCAGTACATTCGAGTCAAGGTTGAGAGAGGAGAGCTTATGCATTAGTAAAGCGTGATTGACTTTTTCAAATGCTTTTGCAAAATCCAGGAAAATGCAGTCAATTAGAGATTGTTTATCAAGAATGGTATGCAGGTGATGAGTGAAAAGAAGCAACTGGGTTTCACAGGAAAACGTACGCCTAAAACCGTGTTGGGCCGATGTAAAAAATGAATTCGATTCTAAAAGTTTCGCAATATGTGAATGCAGTACATGTTCCATTAGTTTACACGGAATGCTTGTTAGTGAAATGGGCCGATAGTTAAGAGCGGAGTGTTTATCACCAGACTTGTGTATCGGCACAACCTTACCGACCTTCCAGTCCAGCGGCAAAGTTGCTTGGTCAAGTGACTGCTGGAAAATCTTACACAAGAAGAGAGACGAATATGCGCTTGTTTGTTTGAGAAATTTTGAGTTGATACCGTCAGTCCCACATGATGAGGATGTTTTTAAGGTGTCAATTAACTTCAAAATTCCTGCAGAATCAAAAATGATAGGAAACATTGAGCGGTAGTCACGGCACACAACTGCGTCAACAGGTGCAGCAGTATTTCCCGAGAAATTGGCTGAAAAAATATTGTTAAATAACGCGGCACATTCAGATGGTGGTAGCGGCTCACCAGAGTCATCGTTAATTGATAAATCCGCATTTTGGCTAGAATTGATAACGTTCCAAAATTGCCGGGGGTTCCTTGATAACAATTCAGGCAACGTATGCGTTTGGAAACGATTCTTAGCAGCACGCACAGCTTCCACGTATTCTGCCTCAGCATTTTGATACGCTACCCAGCAGTCACTAGTATTTTGCAACTTGGCTGTGCGGAAATAGCGCTTTTTTCTATTAGACAAACGTTTTAGATGCGTGTTATACCACGGTCTTTTTGTGTTGTTCCGTATGCGTCGAAGGGGAATGTGCGCATTGGTGACATTAGTAACTAAGTTTTTGAAAAGGTCCCAGTTCTCTTGTACACTTCTCTCTTCAAAATTGCAACAAAATGTGTCTAAGTACGCGCACATATCTTGGTTAATGGCGTCAAAATCTGCATTGCGGTAGTCCCGGATGTACTTGTCTTTTTCAGTTCCACGTGAAAAAGACATGGTGATGTCGAAATGTAACACCAAATGGTCGCTCAGACCAGGAAGATAGATAATTGGGGATATGAAGTCTGGATGAGTTGACAAAACTAGGTCTAATGTATTAGACGATTCATTAGTTACCCTTGTTGGTTTCGTTACAACCTGGGTAAAGTTGAAACAATTACAAAAATCTAGGAACTGTTGGGATTGTGTTGAAAAGGGGTCGAGTAGAGGAACACCAGCGTGCCAGGTAATGTTAGGAAAATTCATGTCACCAAAAAGAAAAATTTTTGACGAAGGATACCGAGTGACGACATAGCTGAGAACGTCATGCAATTGATCGACGAATGACGATGTATAGTTTGGGGGACGATAGCATACGCCTAATATAATCTTTGTGTGCTTACTTGAAATACCAACCCAGACTGTTTCCAGAGAGGACACAACTTCTACTTGAAAAGAGGAAATTGTTTGCGATACGGCTATCAATACACCACCACCCTGTCTATCTTCTCTATCGCACCGATACACATCATATGTGACGTCAGTCTGGAAAATTTCTGTATTTTCCACCGTTGAGTTGAGCCATGTCTCGGTTAATATTACTAATTTTGCCTCCATTGAGGAAATAATAGAATTAAGCTGAATCCTGTGTTTCATAATGCTCCTTATGTTGGAAAAAAGAACAGGGACATTGAAAAGAGCAGTCACGTCATCATTCCTACCTCCGGCTAATTGTTACTTGTGAGGACGACTGAAGTGAGTAGAATTCGCATTCATTTTGCGGTTACGAGTACTAAAGGCGGGTCCATTGCGACTACCCGAAGGCTTATCTTGGGTGACACTGTCGTTTGGAACGGGAGTTGTAATCTTACTAGTTGCCTTCTTTAGTATACTATCAGTAGCACGGTCATAAATGTAGCAAGTGTTACCTACATACAACTTGTCATGGCGAACTGAGAAAGCTGGTGACTGTGGCAATGAGTTTGCAAACTCAAATAGTTTTTTCCGTGCAACTCGTGTGGCTATTGAAAAGTCTTCTGTGACGGAAACATTAATACCTTTAAACGTTGCTCGCTTAAAAAGAACTTGTTGCCGAAGCTTAAAACGACTAAACTTGACAATGACAGGTCTACACCTGTTTTCTTGGTAGCTGCCACCTAACCTATGCGCACGCTCAATTACATCATCAGTTATGTTCGGGTCGACATGTTGCATCAGAAGGCTTACAATTTTTTCCTCAGTTTGTATCCACGATTCCTTAGCGTCCGGGATACCATGAAAGATTAGGTTATCACGACGCGCCCTGTCTTCAATGACGTCAAGGCGTGAACTCATGACAGTGCTTGTTTGTTCGAAGGTTTTCACGGCCTCTTCTGCTAGAATGAGTACTGCTAGAATGAGTACTAGAATGAATACTTCCGTGACGCAATTGACTAGCGCGTTCGGCTGATAATCAAAAGGTTGGAGGTTCGAGCCCTCGCGAGAGCAGTGTGTCTCTTTTTTTTCTTTGCGCTGATAGCTTTGGAGAAATGTTCTGATGGTGGTGAGAGTGAAGCACGACTACTTCTGTGACGCAATTGGCTAGCGCGTTCCGCTGTTAATCAAAAGGTTGGAGGTTCGAGCCCTCCCGAGAGCAGTGTGTCTCTTTTTTTTGCGCTGATAGCTTTGGAGAAATGTTCTGATGGTGGTGAGAGTGGAGCTCGACTACTTCTGTGAAGCAGTTGACTAGCGCGTTCGGCTATTAATCAAAAGGTTGGAGGTTCGAGCCCTCGCGAGAGCGGTGTGTCTCTTTTTTTTCTTTGCGCTGATAGCTTTGGATAAATGTTCTGACGGTGGTGAGAGTGGAGCACGACTACTTCCGTGACGCAATTGGCTAGCGCGTTCGGCTGTTAATCGAAAGGTTGGAGGTTCGAGCCCTCGCGAGAGCGGTGTGTCTCTTTTTTTTCTTTGCGCTGATAGCTTTGGAGAAATGTTCTGATGGTGGTGAGAGTGGAGCACGACTACTTCTGTGACGCAATTGGCTAGCGCGTTCGGCTGTTAATCAAAAGGTTGGAGGTTCGAGCCCTCCCGAGAGCGGTGTGTCTCTTTTTTTTCTTTGCGCTGATAGCTTTGGAGAAATGTTCTGATGGTGGTGAGAGTGGAGCACGACTACTTCTGTGACGCGATTGGCTAGCGCGTTCGGCTGTTAATCAAAAGGTTGGAGGTTCGAGCCCTCCCGAGAGCGGTGTGTCTCTTTTTTTCCTTTGCGCTGATAGCTTTGGAGAAATGTTCTGATGGTGGTGAGAGTGGAGCACGACTACTTCTGTGACGCAATTGGCTAGCGCGTTCGGCTGTTAATCAAAAGGTTGGAGGTTCGAGCCCTCGCGAGAGCGGTGTGTCTCTTTTTTTTCTTTGCGCTGATAGCTTGGGAGAAATGTTCTGATGGTGGTGAGAGTGAAGCACGACTACTTCTGTGACGCAATTGGCTAGCGCGTTCCGCTGTTAATCAAAAGGTTGGAGGTTCGAGCCCTCCCGAGAGCGGTGTGTCTCTTTTTTTTCTTTGCGCTGATAGCTTTGGAGAAATGTTCTGATGGTGGTGAGAGTGGAGCACGACTACTTCTGTGACGCAATTGGCTAGCGCGTTCGGCTGTTAATCAAAAGGTTGGAGGTTCGAGCCCTCGCGAGAGCGGTGTGTCTCTTTTTTTTCTTTGCGCTGATAGCTTTGGAGAAATGTTCTGATGGTGGTGAGAGTGGAGCACGACTACTTCTGTGACGCAATTGGCTAGCGCGTTCGGCTATTAATCAAAAGGTTGGAGGTTCGAGCCCTCCCGAGAGCGGTGTGTCTCTTTTTTTTCTTTGCGCTGATAGCTTGGGAGAAATGTTCTGATGGTGGTGAGAGTGAAGCACGACTACTTCTGTGACGCAATTGGCTAGCGCGTTCAGCTGTTAATCAAAAGGTTGGAGGTTCGAGCCCTCCCGAGAGCGGTGTGTCTCTTTTTTTTCTTTGCGCTGATAGCTTGGGAGAAATGTTCTGATGGTGGTGAGAGTGAAGCACGACTACTTCTGTGACGCAATTGGCTAGCGCGTTCGGCTGTTAATCAAAAGGTTGGAGGTTCGAGCCCTCCCGAGAGCGGTGTGTCTCTTTTTTTTCTTTGCGCTGATAGCTTTGGAGAAATGTTCTGATGGTGGTGAGAGTGGAGCACGACTACTTCTGTGACGCGATTGGCTAGCGCGTTCGGCTGTTAATCAAAAGGTTGGAGGTTCGAGCCCTCCCGAGAGCGGTGTGTCTCTTTTTTTCCTTTGCGCTGATAGCTTTGGAGAAATGTTCTGATGGTGGTGAGAGTGGAGCACGACTACTTCTGTGACGCAATTGGCTAGCGCGTTCGGCTGTTAATCAAAAGGTTGGAGGTTCGAGCCCTCGCGAGAGCGGTGTGTCTCTTTTTTTTCTTTGCGCTGATAGCTTGGGAGAAATGTTCTGATGGTGGTGAGAGTGAAGCACGACTACTTCTGTGACGCAATTGGCTAGCGCGTTCCGCTGTTAATCAAAAGGTTGGAGGTTCGAGCCCTCCCGAGAGCGGTGTGTCTCTTTTTTTTGCGCTGATAGCTTTGGAGAAATGTTCTGATGGTGGTGAGAGTGGAGCTCGACTACTTCTGTGACGCAGTTGGCTAGCGCGTTCGGCTATTAATCAAAAGGTTGGAGGTTCGAGCCCTCCCGAGAGCGGTGTGTCTCTTTTTTTTTCTTTGCGCTGATAGCTTTGGAGAAATGTTCTGATGGTGGTGAGAGTGGAGCACGACTACTTCTGTGACGCAATTGGCTAGCGCGTTCGACTGTTAATCAAAAGGTTGGAGGTTCGAGCCCTCCCGAGAGCGGTGTGTCTCTTTTTTTTTCTTTGCGCTGATAGCTTTGGATAAATGTTCTGACGGTGGTGAGAGTGGAGCACGACTACTTCCGTGACGCAATTGGCTAGCGCGTTCGGCTGTTAATCAAAAGGTTGGAGGTTCGAGCCCTCGCGAGAGCGGTGTGTCTCTTTTTTTTCTTTGCGCTGATAGCTTTGGAGAAATGTTCTGATGGTGGTGAGAGTGGAGCACGACTACTTCTGTGATGCAATTGGCTAGCGCGTTCGGCTGTTAATCAAAAGGTTGGAGGTTCGAGCCCTCCCGAGAGCGGTGTGTCTCTTTTTTTTCTTTGCGCTGATAGCTTTGGAGAAATGTTCTGATGGTGGTGAGAGTGGAGCACGACTACTTCTGTGACGCGATTGGCTAGCGCGTTCGGCTGTTATTCAAAAGGTTGGAGGTTCGAGCCCTCCCGAGAGCGGTGTGTCTCTTTTTTTCCTTTGCGCTGATAGCTTTGGAGAAATGTTCTGATGGTGGTGAGAGTGGAGCACGACTACTTCTGTGACGCAATTGGCTAGCGCGTTCGGCTGTTAATCAAAAGGTTGGAGGTTCGAGCCCTCGCGAGAGCGGTGTGTCTCTTTTTTTTCTTTGCGCTGATAGCTTGGGAGAAATGTTCTGACGGTGGTGAGAGTGGAGCACGACTACTTCCGTGACGCAATTGGCTAGCGCGTTCGGCTGTTAATCAAAAGGTTGGAGGTTCGAGCCCTCGCGAGAGCGGTGTGTCTCTTTTTTTTGCGCTGATAGCTTTGGAGAAATGTTGTGATGGTGGTGAGAGTGGAGCACGACTACTTCCGTGACGCAATTGGCTAGCGCGTTCGGCTGTTAATCAAAAGGTTGGAGGTTCGAGCCCTCCAGAGAGCCGTGTGTCTCTTTTTTTTCTTTGCGCTGATAGCTTTGGAGAAATGTTCTGATGGTGGTGAGAGTGGAGCACGACTACTTCTGTGACGCAATTGGATGGCGCGTTCGGCTGTTAATCAAAAGGTTGGAGGCTCGAGCCCTCCCGAGAGCGGTGTGTCTCTTTTTTTTTTCTTTGCGCTGATAGCTTTGGAGAAATGTTCTGATGGTGGTGAGAGTGGAGCACGACTACTTCTGTGACGCAATTGGCTAGCGCGTTCGGCTGTTAATCAAAAGGTTGGAGGTTCGAGCCCTCCCGAGAGCAGTGTGTCTCTTTTTTTCCTTTGCGCTGATAGCTTTGGAGAAATGTTCTGATGGTGGTGAGAGTGGAGCACGACTACTTCTGTGACGCAATTGGCTAGCGCGTTCGGCTGTTAATCAAAAGGTTGGAGGCTCGAGCCCTCCCGAGAGCGGTGTGTTTCTTTTTTTTTCTTTGCGCTGATAGCTTTGGAGAAATGTTCTGATGGTGTTGAGAGTGGAGCACGACTACTTCTGTGACGCAATTCGCTAGCGCGTTCGGCTGTTAATCAAAAGGTTGGAGGTTGGAGCCCTCGCGAGAGCGGTGTGTCTCTTTTTTTTTCTTTGCGCTGATTGCTTTGGAGAAATGTTCTGATGGTGGTGAGAGTGGAGCACGACTACTTCTGTGACGCAATCTGCTAGTGCGTCGGCTGTTAAGCAAAAGGTTGGAGGTTCGAGCCCTCCCAAGAGCATTGTGTCGCTTTTTTCTTTGCGCTGATAGCCTTGGAGAAACGTTCTGACGGTGTTGAGAGTGGAGCACGACTGTCTCTGTTGCGCAATTGGCTAGCGCGTTCGGCTGTTAACGAAAAGGTAGGAGGTTCGAACCCTCCCATGAGCGGTGTCTCTTTTTTTTGCGCTGATAGCCCTGGAGAAACGTTCTGATGGTGGTGAGAGTGGAGCACGACTGTCTCTGTTGCGCAATTGGCTAGCGCATTGGGCTGTTAACGAAAAGGTTGGAGGTTCGAACCCTCCCATGAGCGGTGTGTCTCTTTTTTTCTTTGCGCTGATACCTTTAGAAAAATGTTCTGATGGTGGTGAGAGTGGAGCACGACTACCTCCGTGACGCAATTGGCTAGCGCGTTCGGCTGGTAGCCAAAAAGTTGGAGGTTCGAGCCCTCGCGAGAGCGGTGTGTCTCTTTTTTTCTTTGCACTGATAGCTTTGGAGAAATGTTCTGATGGTGGTGAGAGTGGAGCACGACTACTTCCGTGACGCAATTGGCTAGCGCGTTCGGCTGTTAATCAAAAGGTTAAAGGTTCGAGCCCTCCCGAGAGTGGTGTGTCTCTTTTTTTTCTTTGCGCTGATCGCTTTGGAGAAATGTTCTGACGGTGGTGAGAGTGGAGTACGACTACTTCCGTGACGCAATTGGCTAGCGCGTTCGGCTGTTAATCAAAAGGTTGGAGGTTCGAGCCCTTGCGAGAGCGGTGTGTCTCTTTTTTTTCTTTGCGCTGATAGCTTTGGAGAAATGTTCTGATGGTGGTGAGAGTGGAGCACGACTACTTCCGTGACGCAATTGGCTAGCGCGTTCGGCTGTTAATCAAAAGGTTGGAGGTTCGAGCCCTCCCGAGAGCGGTGTGTCTCTTTTTTTTTCTTTGCGCTGATAGCTTTGGAGAAATGTTCTGATGGTGGTGAGAGTGGAGCACGACTACTTCTGCGACGCAATTGGCTAGCGCGTTCGGCTGTTAATCAAAAGGTTGGAGGTTCGAGCCCTCCCGAGAGCGGTGTGTCTCTTTTTTTTTTCTTTGCGCTGATAGCTTTGGATAAATGTTCTGACGGTGGTGAGAGTGGAGCACGACTACTTCCGTGACGCAATTGGCTAGCGCGTTCGGCTGTTAATCAAAAGGTTGGAGGTTCGAGCCCTCGCGAGAGCGGTGTGTCTCTTTTTTTTCTTTGCACTGATAGCTTTGGAGAAATGTTCTGATGGTGGTGAGAGTGGAGCACGACTACTTCTGTGACGCCATTGGCTAGCGCATTCGGCTGTTAATCAAAAGGTTGGAGGTTCGAGCTCTCCCGAGAGCGGTGTGTCTCTTTTTTTTTCTTTGAGCTGATAGCTTTGGAGAAATGTTCTGATGGTGGTGAGAGTGGAGCAGGACTACTTCTGTGACGCGATTGGCTAGCGCGTTCGGCTGTTAATCAAAAGGTTGGAGGTTCGAGCCCTCCCGAGAGCGGTGTGTCTCTTTTTTTCCTTTGCGCTGATAGCTTTGGAGAAATGTTCTGATGGTGGTGTGAGAGTGGAGCACGACTACTTCTGTGACGCAATTGGCTAGCGCGTTCGGCTGTTAATCAAAAGGTTGGAGGTTCGAGCCCTCGCGAGAGCGGTGTGTCTCTTTTTTTTCTTTGCGCTGATAGCTTGGGAGAAATGTTCTGACGGTGGTGAGAGTGGAGCATGACTACTTCCGTGACGCAATTGGCTAGCGCGTTCGGCTGTTAATCAAAAGGTTGGAGGTTCGAGCCCTCGCGAGAGCGGTGTGTCTCTTTTTTTTGCGCTGATAGCTTTGGAGAAATGTTGTGATGGTGGTGAGAGTGGAGCACGACTACTTCCGTGAGGCAATTGGCTAGCGCGTTCGGCTGTTAATCAAAAGGTTGGAGGTTCGAGCCCTCCCGAGAGCCGTGTGTCTCTTTTTTTTCTTTGCGCTGATAGCTTTGGAGAAATGTTCTGATGGTGGTGAGAGTGGAGCACGACTACTTCTGTGACGCAATTGGCTAGCGCGTTCGGCTGTTAATCAAAAGGTTGGAGGCTCGAGCCCTCCCGAGAGCGGTGTGTCTCTTTTTTTTCTTTGCGCTGATAGCTTGGGAGAAATGTTCTGACGGTGGTGAGAGTGGAGCATGACTACTTCCGTGACGCAATTGGCTAGCGCGTTCGGCTGTTAATCAAAAGGTTGGAGGTTCGAGCCCTCGCGAGAGCGGTGTGTCTCTTTTTTTTGCGCTGATAGCTTTGGAGAAATGTTGTGATGGTGGTGAGAGTGGAGCACGACTACTTCCGTGAGGCAATTGGCTAGCGCGTTCGGCTGTTAATCAAAAGGTTGGAGGCTCGAGCCCTCCCGAGAGCGGTGTGTCTCTTTTTTTTTCTTTGCGCTGATAGCTTTGGAGAAATGTTCTGATGGTGGTGAGAGTGGAGCACGACTACTTCTGTGACGCAATTGGCTAGCGCGTTCGGCTGTTAATCAAAAGGTTGGAGGTTCGAGCCCTCCCGAGAGCGGTGTGTCTCTTTTTTTCCTTTGCGCTGATAGCTTTGGAGAAATGTTCTGATGGTGGTGAGAGTGGAGCACGACTACTTCTGTGACGCAATTGGCTAGCGCGTTCGGCTGTTAATCAAAAGGTTGGAGGCTCGAGCCCTCCCGAGAGCGGTGTGTTTCTTTTTTTTCTTTGCGCTGATAGCTTTGGAGAAATGTTCTGATGGTGGTGAGAGTGGAGCACGACTACTTCTGTGACGCAATTGGCTAGCGCGTTCGGCTGTTAATCAAAAGGTTGGAGGTTGGAGCCCTCGCGAGAGCGGTGTGTCTCTTTTTTTTCTTTGCGCTGATTGCTTTGGAGAAATGTTCTGATGGTGGTGAGAGTGGAGCACGACTACTTCTGTGACGCAATTGGCTAGCGCGTTCGGCTGTTAATCAAAAGGTTGGAGGTTCGAGCCTTCCCGAGAGCGGTGTGTCTCTTTTTTTTCTTTGCGCTGATAGCTTTGGAGAAATGTTCTGACGGTGGTGAGAGTGGAGCACGACTACTTCCGTGACGCAATCTGCTAGTGCGTCGGCTGTTAAGCAAAAGGTTGGAGGTTCGAGCCCTCCCAAGAGCAGTGTGTCGCTTTTTTCTTTGCGCTGATAGCCTTGGAGAAACGTTCTGACGGTGATGAGAGTGGAGCACGACTGTCTCTGTTGCGCAATTGGCTAGCGCGTTGGGCTGTGAACGAAAAGGTAGGAGGTTCGAACCGTCCCATGAGCGGTGTCTCTTTTTTTGCGCTGATAGCCTTGGAGAAACGTTCTGATGGTGGTGAGAGTGGAGCACGACTGTCTCTGTTGCGCAATTGGCTAGCGCATTGGGCTGTTAACGAAAAAGTTGGAGGTTCGAACCCTCCCATGAGCGGTGTGTCTCTTTTTTTATTTGCGCTGATACCTTTAGAAAAATGTTCTGATGGTGGTGAGAGTGGAGCACGACTACCTCCGTGACGCAATTGGCTAGCGCGTTCGGCTGTTAGCCAAAAAGTTGGAGGTTCGAGCCCTCGCGAGAGCGGTGTGTCTCTTTTTTTTCTTTGCACTGATAGCTTTGGAGAAATGTTCTGATGGTGGTGAGAGTGGAGCACGACTACTTCCGTGACGCAATTGGCTAGCGCGTTCGGCTGTTAATCAAAAGGTTAAAGGTTCGAGCCCTCCCGAGAGCGGTGTGTCTCTTTTTTTTTCTTTGCGCTGATAGCTTTGGAGAAATGTTCTGATGGTGGTGAGAGTTGAGCACGACTACTTCTTTGACGCAATTGGCTAGCGCGTTCGGCTGTTAATCAAAAGGTTGGAGGTTCGAGCCCTCCCGAGAGCGGTGTGTCTCTTTTTTTTTCTTTGCGCTGATAGCTTTGGATAAATGTTCTGACGGTGGTGAGAGTGGAGCACGACTACTTCCGTGACGCAATTGGCTAGCGCGTTCGGCTGTTAATCAAAAGGTTGGAGGTTCGAGCCCTCGCGAGAGCGGTGTGTCTCTTTTTTTTCTTTGCGCTGATAGCTTTGGATAAATGTTCTGACGGTGGTGAGAGTGGAGCACGACTACTTCCGTGACGCAATTGGCTAGCGCGTTCGGCTGTTAATCAAAAGGTTGGAGGTTCGAGCCCTCGCGAGAGCGGTGTGTCTCTTTTTTTTCTTTTGCGCTGATAGCTTTGGAGAAATGTTCTGATGGTGGTGAGAGTGGAGCACGACTACTTCCGTGACGCAATTGGCTAGCGCGTTCGGCTGTTAATCAAAAGGTTGGAGGTTCGAGCCCTCGCGAGAGCAGTGTGTCTCTTTGTTTTCTTTGCGCTGATAGCTTTGGAGAAATGTTCTGATGGTGGTGAGAGTGGAGCACGACTACTTCTGTGACGCAATTGGTTAGCGCGTTCGGCTGTTAATCAAAAGGTTGGAGGTTCGAGCCCTCCCGAGAGCGGTGTGTCTCTTTTTTTTTGCGCTGATAGCTTTGGAGAAATGTTCTGATGGTGGTGAGAGTGGAGCACGACTACTTCTGTGACGCAATTGGCTAGTGCGTTCGGCTATTATTCAAAAGGTGGGAGGTTCGAGCCCTCGCGAGAGCGGTGTGTCTCTTTTTTTTTCTTTGCGCTGATAGCTTTGGAGAAATGTTCTGATGGTGGTGAGAGTGGAGCACGACTACTTCTGTGACGCAATTGGCTAGCGCGTTCGACTGTTAATCAAAAGGTTGGAGGTTCGAGCCCTCCCGAGAGCGGTGTGTCTCTTTTTTTTGCGCTGATAGCTTTGGAGAAATGTTCTGATGGTGGTGAGAGTGGAGCACGACTACTTCTGTGACGCAATTGGCTAGCGCGTTCGGCTGTTAATCAAAAGGTTGGAGGTTCGAGCCCTCCCGAGATCGGTGTGTCTCTTTTTTTCCTTTGCGCTGATAGCTTTGGAGAAATGTTCTGATGGTGGTGAGAGTGGAGCACGACTACTTCTGTGACGCAATTGGCTAGCACGTTCGGCTGTTAATCAAAAGGTTGGAGGCTCGAGCCCTCGCGAGAGCGGTGTGTCTCTTTTTTTTCTTCGCGCTGATAGCTTTGGAGAAATGTTGTGATGGTGGTGAGAGTGGAGCACGACTACTTCCGTGACGCAATTGGCTAGCGCGTTCGGCTGTTAATCAAAAGGTTGGAGGTTCGAGCCCTCCCGAGAGCCGTGTGTCTCTTTTTTTCTTTGCGCTGATAGCTTTTAAGAAATGTTCTGATGGTGGTGAGAGTGGAGCACGACTACTTCTGTGACGCAATTGGCTAGCGCGTTCGGCTGTTAATCAAAAGGCTGGAGGTTCGAGCCCTCCCAGGAGCAGTGTGTCGCTTTTTTCTTTGCGCTGATAGCCTTGGAGAAACGTTTTGACGGTGGTGAGAGTGGAGCACGACTGTCTTTGTTGCGCAATTCGCTAGCGCGTTGGGCTGTTAACGAAAAAGTTGGAGGTTCGAACCCTCCCATGAGCGGTGTGTCTCTTTTTTTCTTTGCGCTGATACCTTTAGAAAAATGTTGTGATGGTGGTGAGAGTGGAGCACGACTACCTCCGTGACGCAATTGGCTTGCGCGTTCGGCTGTTAACCAAAAGGTTGGAGGATCGAGCCCTCGCGAGAGCGGTGTGTCTCTTTTTTTTCTTTGCGCTGATTGCTTTGGAGAAATGTTCTGATGGTGGTGAGATTGGAGCACGACTACTGTGACGCAATTGGCTAGCGCGTTCGGCTGTTAATCAAAAGGTTGGAGGTTCGAGCCCTCGCGAGAGCGGTGTGTCTCTTTTTTTTCATTGCGCTGATAGCTTTGGAGAAATGTTCTGATGGTGGTGAGAGTGGAGCACGACTACTTCCGTGACGCAATTGACTAGCGCGTTCGGCTGTTAATCAAAAGGTTGGAGGTTCGAGCCCTCGCGAGAGCAGTGTGTCTCTTTTTTTTCTTTGCGCTGATAGCTTTGGAGAAATGTTCTGATGGTGGTGAGAGTGAAGCACGACTACTTCTGTGACGCAATTGGCTAGCGCGTTCTGCTGTTAATCAAAAGGTTGGAGGTTCGAGCCCTCCCGAGAGCGGTGTGTCTCTTTTTTTTGCGCTGATAGCTTTGGAGAAATGTTCTGATGGTGGTGAGAGTGGAGCTCGACTACTTCTGTGACGCAGTTGGCTAGCGCGTTCGGCTATTAATCAAAAGGTTGGAGGTTCGAGCCCTCCCGAGAGCGGTGTGTCTCTTTTTTTTTTCTTTGCGCTGATAGCTTTGGAGAAATGTTCTGATGGTGGTGAGATTGGAGCACGACTACTTCTGTGACGCAATTGGCTAGCGCGTTCGGCTGTTAATCAAAAGGTTGGAGGTTCGAGCCCTCGCGAGAGCGGTGTGTCTCTTTTTTTTCATTGCGCTGATAGCTTTGGAGAAATGTTCTGATGGTGGTGAGAGTGGAGCACGACTACTTCCGTGACGCAATTGACTAGCGCGTTCGGCTGATAATCAAAAGGTTGGAGGTTCGAGCCCTCGCGAGAGCAGTGTGTCTCTTTTTTTTCTTTGCGCTGATAGCTTTGGAGAAATGTTCTGATGGTGGTGAGAGTGAAGCACGACTACTTCTGTGACGCAATTGGCTAGCGCGTTCCGCTGTTAATCAAAAGGTTGGAGGTTCGAGCCCTCCCGAGAGCGGTGTGTCTCTTTTTTTTTGCGCTGATAGCTTTGGAGAAATGTTCTGATGGTGGTGAGAGTGGAGCACGACTACTTCCGTGACGCAATTGGCTAGCGCGTTCGGCTGTTAATCAAAAGGTTGGAGGTTCGAGCCCTCGCGAGAGCAGTGTGTCTCTTTGTTTTCTTTGCGCTGATAGCTTTGGAGAAATGTTCTGATGGTGGTGAGAGTGGAGCACGACTACTTCTGTGACGCAATTGGTTAGCGCGTTCGGCTGTTAATCAAAAGGTTGGAGGTTCGAGCCCTCCCGAGAGCGGTGTGTCTCTTTTTTTTTGCGCTGATAGCTTTGGAGAAATGTTCTGATGGTGGTGAGAGTGGAGCACGACTACTTCTGTGACGCAATTGGCTAGTGCGTTCGGCTATTATTCAAAAGGTGGGAGGTTCGAGCCCTCGCGAGAGCGGTGTGTCTCTTTTTTTTTTCTTTGCGCTGATAGCTTTGGAGAAATGTTCTGATGGTGGTGAGAGTGGAGCACGACTAGTTCTGTGACGCAATTGGCTAGCGCGTTCGACTGTTAATCAAAAGGTTGGAGGTTCGAGCCCTCCCGAGAGCGGTGTGTCTCTTTTTTTTGCGCTGATAGCTTTGGAGAAATGTTCTGATGGTGGTGAGAGTGGAGCACGACTACTTCTGTGACGCAATTGGCTAGCGCGTTCGGCTGTTAATCAAAAGGTTGGAGGTTCGAGCCCTCCCGAGAGCGGTGTGTCTCTTTTTTTCCTTTGCGCTGATAGCTTTGGAGAAATGTTCTGATGGTGGTGAGAGTGGAGCACGACTACTTCTGTGACGCAATTGGCTAGCGCGTTCTGCTGTTAATCAAAAGGTTGGAGGTTCGAGCCCTCCCGAGAGCGGTGTGTCTCTTTTTTTTGCGCTGATAGCTTTGGAGAAATGTTCTGATGGTGGTGAGAGTGGAGCTCGACTACTTCTGTGACGCAGTTGGCTAGCGCGTTCGGCTATTAATCAAAAGGTTGGAGGTTCGAGCCCTCCCGAGAGCGGTGTGTCTCTTTTTTTTTTCTTTGCGCTGATAGCTTTGGAGAAATGTTCTGATGGTGGTGAGATTGGAGCACGACTACTTCTGTGACGCAATTGGCTAGCGCGTTCGGCTGTTAATCAAAAGGTTGGAGGTTCGAGCCCTCGCGAGAGCGGTGTGTCTCTTTTTTTTCATTGCGCTGATAGCTTTGGAGAAATGTTCTGATGGTGGTGAGAGTGGAGCACGACTACTTCCGTGACGCAATTGACTAGCGCGTTCGGCTGATAATCAAAAGGTTGGAGGTTCGAGCCCTCGCGAGAGCAGTGTGTCTCTTTTTTTTCTTTGCGCTGATAGCTTTGGAGAAATGTTCTGATGGTGGTGAGAGTGAAGCACGACTACTTCTGTGACGCAATTGGCTAGCGCGTTCCGCTGTTAATCAAAAGGTTGGAGGTTCGAGCCCTCCCGAGAGCGGTGTGTCTCTTTTTTTTTGCGCTGATAGCTTTGGAGAAATGTTCTGATGGTGGTGAGAGTGGAGCACGACTACTTCCGTGACGCAATTGGCTAGCGCGTTCGGCTGTTAATCAAAAGGTTGGAGGTTCGAGCCCTCGCGAGAGCAGTGTGTCTCTTTGTTTTCTTTGCGCTGATAGCTTTGGAGAAATGTTCTGATGGTGGTGAGAGTGGAGCACGACTACTTCTGTGACGCAATTGGTTAGCGCGTTCGGCTGTTAATCAAAAGGTTGGAGGTTCGAGCCCTCCCGAGAGCGGTGTGTCTCTTTTTTTTGCGCTGATAGCTTTGGAGAAATGTTCTGATGGTGGTGAGAGTGGAGCACGACTACTTCTGTGACGCAATTGGCTAGTGCGTTCGGCTATTATTCAAAAGGTGGGAGGTTCGAGCCCTCGCGAGAGCGGTGTGTCTCTTTTTTTTTTCTTTGCGCTGATAGCTTTGGAGAAATGTTCTGATGGTGGTGAGAGTGGAGCACGACTACTTCTGTGACGCAATTGGCTAGCGCGTTCGACTGTTAATCAAAAGGTTGGAGGTTCGAGCCCTCCCGAGAGCGGTGTGTCTCTTTTTTTTGCGCTGATAGCTTTGGAGAAATGTTCTGATGGTGGTGAGAGTGGAGCACGACTACTTCTGTGACGCAATTGGCTAGCGCGTTCGGCTGTTAATCAAAAGGTTGGAGGTTCGAGCCCTCCCGAGAGCGGTGTGTCTCTTTTTTTCCTTTGCGCTGATAGCTTTGGAGAAATGTTCTGATGGTGGTGAGAGTGGAGCACGACTACTTCTGTGACGCAATTGGCTAGCACGTTCGGCTCTTAATCAAAAGGTTGGAGGCTCGAGCCCTCGCGAGAGCGGTGTGTCTCTTTTTTTTCTTCGCGCTGATAGCTTTGGAGAAATGTTGTGATGGTGGTGAGAGTGGAGCACGACTACTTCCGTGACGCAATTGGCTAGCGCGTTCGGCTGTTAATCAAAAGGTTGGAGGTTCGAGCCCTCCCGAGAGCCGTGTGTCTCTTTTTTTCTTTGCGCTGATAGCTTTTAAGAAATGTTCTGATGGTGGTGAGAGTGGAGCACGACTACTTCTGTGACGCAATTGGCTAGCGCGTTCGGCTGTTAATCAAAAGGCTGGAGGTTCGAGCCCTCCCAGGAGCAGTGTGTCGCTTTTTTCTTTGCGCTGATAGCCTTGGAGAAACGTTTTGACGGTGGTGAGAGTGGAGCACGACTGTCTTTGTTGCGCAATTCGCTAGCGCGTTGGGCTGTTAACGAAAAAGTTGGAGGTTCGAACCCTCCCATGAGCGGTGTGTCTCTTTTTTTCTTTGCGCTGATACCTTTAGAAAAATGTTGTGATGGTGGTGAGAGTGGAGCACGACTACCTCCGTGACGCAATTGGCTTGCGCGTTCGGCTGTTAACCAAAAGGTTGGAGGATCGAGCCCTCGCGAGAGCGGTGTGTCTCTTTTTTTTCTTTGCGCTGATTGCTTTGGAGAAATGTTCTGATGGTGGTGAGATTGGAGCACGACTACTGTGACGCAATTGGCTAGCGCGTTCGGCTGTTAATCAAAAGGTTGGAGGTTCGAGCCCTCGCGAGAGCGGTGTGTCTCTTTTTTTTCATTGCGCTGATAGCTTTGGAGAAATGTTCTGATGGTGGTGAGAGTGGAGCACGACTACTTCCGTGACGCAATTGACTAGCGCGTTCGGCTGTTAATCAAAAGGTTGGAGGTTCGAGCCCTCGCGAGAGCAGTGTGTCTCTTTTTTTTCTTTGCGCTGATAGCTTTGGAGAAATGTTCTGATGGTGGTGAGAGTGAAGCACGACTACTTCTGTGACGCAATTGGCTAGCGCGTTCTGCTGTTAATCAAAAGGTTGGAGGTTCGAGCCCTCCCGAGAGCGGTGTGTCTCTTTTTTTTGCGCTGATAGCTTTGGAGAAATGTTCTGATGGTGGTGAGAGTGGAGCTCGACTACTTCTGTGACGCAGTTGGCTAGCGCGTTCGGCTATTAATCAAAAGGTTGGAGGTTCGAGCCCTCCCGAGAGCGGTGTGTCTCTTTTTTTTTTCTTTGCGCTGATAGCTTTGGAGAAATGTTCTGATGGTGGTGAGATTGGAGCACGACTACTTCTGTGACGCAATTGGCTAGCGCGTTCGGCTGTTAATCAAAAGGTTGGAGGTTCGAGCCCTCGCGAGAGCGGTGTGTCTCTTTTTTTTCATTGCGCTGATAGCTTTGGAGAAATGTTCTGATGGTGGTGAGAGTGGAGCACGACTACTTCCGTGACGCAATTGACTAGCGCGTTCGGCTGATAATCAAAAGGTTGGAGGTTCGAGCCCTCGCGAGAGCAGTGTGTCTCTTTTTTTTCTTTGCGCTGATAGCTTTGGAGAAATGTTCTGATGGTGGTGAGAGTGAAGCACGACTACTTCTGTGACGCAATTGGCTAGCGCGTTCCGCTGTTAATCAAAAGGTTGGAGGTTCGAGCCCTCCCGAGAGCGGTGTGTCTCTTTTTTTTGCGCTGATAGCTTTGGAGAAATGTTCTGATGGTGGTGAGAGTGGAGCTCGACCACTTCTGTGACGCAGTTGGCTAGCGCGTTCGGCTATTAATCAAAAGTTTGGAGGTTCGAGCCCTCCCGAGAGCGGTGTGTCTCTTTTTTTTTCTTTGCGCTGATAGCTTTGGAGAAATGTTCTGATGGTGGTGAGAGTTGAGCACGACTACTTCTTTGACGCAATTGGCTAGCGCGTTCGGCTGTTAATCAAAAGGTTGGAGGTTCGAGCCCTCCCGAGAGCGGTGTGTCTCTTTTTTTTTCTTTGCGCTGATAGCTTTGGATAAATGTTCTGACGGTGGTGAGAGTGGAGCACGACTACTTCCGTGACGCAATTGGCTAGCGCGTTCGGCTGTTAATCAAAAGGTTGGAGGTTCGAGCCCTCGCGAGAGCGGTGTGTCTCTTTTTTTTCTTTGCGCTGATAGCTTTGGATAAATGTTCTGACGGTGGTGAGAGTGGAGCACGACTACTTCCGTGACGCAATTGGCTAGCGCGTTCGGCTGTTAATCAAAAGGTTGGAGGTTCGAGCCCTCGCGAGAGCGGTGTGTCTCTTTTTTTTCTTTGCGCTGATAGCTTTGGAGAAATGTTCTGATGGTGGTGAGAGTGGAGCACGACTACTTCTGTGACGCAATTGGCTAGCGCGTTCGGCTGTTAATCAAAAGGTTGGAGGTTCGAGCCCTCCCGAGAGCGGTGTGTCTCTTTTTTTTCTTTGCGCTGATAGCTTTGGAGAAATGTTCTGATGGTGGTGAGAGTGGAACACGACTACTTCTGTGACGCGATTGGCTAGCGCGTTCGGCTGTTAATCAAAAGGTTGGAGGTTCGAGCCCTCCCGAGAGCGGTGTGTCTCTTTTTTTCCTTTGCGCTGATAGCTTTGGAGAAATGTTCTGATGGTGGTGAGAGTGGAGCACGACTACTTCTGTGACGCAATTGGCTAGCGCGTTCGGCTGTTAATCAAAAGGTTGGAGGTTCGAGCCCTCGCGAGAGCGGTGTGTCTCTTTTTTTTCTTTGCGCTGATAGCTTGGGAGAAATGTTCTGATGGTGGTGAGAGTGAAGCACGACTACTTCTGTGACGCAATTGGCTAGCGCGTTCCGCTGTTAATCAAAAGGTTGGAGGTTCGAGCCCTCCCGAGAGCGGTGTGTCTCTTTTTCTTTGCGCTGATAGCTTTGGAGAAATGTTCTGATGGTGGTGAGAGTGGAGCACGACTACTTCTGTGACGCAATTGGCTAGCGCGTTCGGCTGTTAATCAAAAGGTTGGAGGTTCGAGCCCTCGCGAGAGCGGTGTGTCTCTTTTTTTTCTTTGCGCTGATAGCTTTGGAGAAATGTTCTGATGGTGGTGAGAGTGGAGCACGACTACTTGTGTGACGCAATTGGCTAGCGCGTTCGGCTGTTAATCAAAAGGTTGGAGGTTCGAGCCCTCCCGAGAGCGGTGTGTCTCTTTTTTTTCTTTGCGCTGATAGCTTGGGAGAAATGTTCTGATGGTGGTGAGAGTGAAGCACGACTACTTCTGTGACGCAATTGGCTAGCGCGTTCGGCTGTTAATCAAAAGGTTGGAGGTTCGAGCCCTCCCGAGAGCGGTGTGTCCCTTTTTTTTCTTTGCGCTGATAGCTTGGGAGAAATGTTCTGATGGTGGTGAGAGTGAAGCACGACTACTTCTGTGACGCAATTGGCTAGCGCGTTCGGCTGTTAATCAAAAGGTTGGAGGTTCGAGCCCTCCCGAGAGCGGTGTGTCTCTTTTTTTTCTTTGCGCTGATAGCTTTGGAGAAATGTTCTGATGGTGGTGAGAGTGGAGCACGACTACTTCTGTGACGCGATTGGCTAGCGCGTTCGGCTGTTAATCAAAAGGTTGGAGGTTCGAGCCCTCCCGAGAGCGGTGTGTCTCTTTTTTTCCTTTGCGCTGATAGCTTTGGAGAAATGTTCTGATGGTGGTGAGAGTGGAGCACGACTACTTCTGTGACGCAATTGGCTAGCGCGTTCGGCTGTTAATCAAAAGGTTGGAGGTTCGAGCCCTCGCGAGAGCGGTGTGTCTCTTTTTTTTCTTTGCGCTGATAGCTTGGGAGAAATGTTCTGATGGTGGTGAGAGTGAAGCACGACTACTTCTGTGACGCAATTGGCTAGCGCGTTCCGCTGTTAATCAAAAGGTTGGAGGTTCGAGCCCTCCCGAGAGCGGTGTGTCTCTTTTTTTTGCGCTGATAGCTTTGGAGAAATGTTCTGATGGTGGTGAGAGTGGAGCTCGACTACTTCTGTGACGCAGTTGGCTAGCGCGTTCGGCTATTAATCAAAAGGTTGGAGGTTCGAGCCCTCCCGAGAGCGGTGTGTCTCTTTTTTTTTCTTTGCGCTGATAGCTTTGGAGAAATGTTCTGATGGTGGTGAGAGTGGAGCACGACTACTTCTGTGACGCAATTGGCTAGCGCGTTCGACTGTTAATCAAAAGGTTGGAGGTTCGAGCCCTCCCGAGAGCGGTGTGTCTCTTTTTTTTTCTTTGCGCTGATAGCTTTGGATAAATGTTCTGACGGTGGTGAGAGTGGAGCACGACTACTTCCGTGACGCAATTGGCTAGCGCGTTCGGCTGTTAATCAAAAGGTTGGAGGTTCGAGCCCTCGCGAGAGCGGTGTGTCTCTTTTTTTTCTTTGCGCTGATAGCTTTGGAGAAATGTTCTGATGGTGGTGAGAGTGGAGCACGACTACTTCTGTGATGCAATTGGCTAGCGCGTTCGGCTGTTAATCAAAAGGTTGGAGGTTCGAGCCCTCCCGAGAGCGGTGTGTCTCTTTTTTTTCTTTGCGCTGATAGCTTTGGAGAAATGTTCTGATGGTGGTGAGAGTGGAGCACGACTACTTCTGTGACGCGATTGGCTAGCGCGTTCGGCTGTTAATCAAAAGGTTGGAGGTTCGAGCCCTCCCGAGAGCGGTGTGTCTCTTTTTTTCCTTTGCGCTGATAGCTTTGGAGAAATGTTCTGATGGTGGTGAGAGTGGAGCACGACTACTTCTGTGACGCAATTGGCTAGCGCGTTCGGCTGTTAATCAAAAGGTTGGAGGTTCGAGCCCTCGCGAGAGCGGTGTGTCTCTTTTTTTTCTTTGCGCTGATAGCTTGGGAGAAATGTTCTGACGGTGGTGAGAGTGGAGCACGACTACTTCCGTGACGCAATTGGCTAGCGCGTTCGGCTGTTAATCAAAAGGTTGGAGGTTCGAGCCCTCGCGAGAGCGGTGTGTCTCTTTTTTTTTGCGCTGATAGCTTTGGAGAAATGTTGTGATGGTGGTGAGAGTGGAGCACGACTACTTCCGTGACGCAATTGGCTAGCGCGTTCGGCTGTTAATCAAAAGGTTGGAGGTTCGAGCCCTCCAGAGAGCCGTGTGTCTCTTTTTTTTCTTTGCGCTGATAGCTTTGGAGAAATGTTCTGATGGTGGTGAGAGTGGAGCACGACTACTTCTGTGACGCAATTGGATGGCGCGTTCGGCTGTTAATCAAAAGGTTGGAGGCTCGAGCCCTCCCGAGAGCGGTGTGTCTCTTTTTTTTTCTTTGCGCTGATAGCTTTGGAGAAATGTTCTGATGGTGGTGAGAGTGGAGCACGACTACTTCTGTGACGCAATTGGCTAGCGCGTTCGGCTGTTAATCAAAAGGTTGGAGGTTCGAGCCCTCCCGAGAGCAGTGTGTCTCTTTTTTTTCCTTTGCGCTGATAGCTTTGGAGAAATGTTCTGATAGTGGTGAGAGTGGAGCACGACTACTTCTGTGACGCAATTGGCTAGCGCGTTCGGCTGTTAATCAAAAGGTTGGAGGCTCGAGCCCTCCCGAGAGCGGTGTGTTTCTTTTTTTTCTTTGCGCTGATAGCTTTGGAGAAATGTTCTGATGGTGTTGAGAGTGGAGCACGACTACTTCTGTGACGCAATTCGCTAGCGCGTTCGGCTGTTAATCAAAAGGTTGGAGGTTGGAGCCCTCGCGAGAGCGGTGTGTCTCTTTTTTTTTCTTTGCGCTGATTGCTTTGGAGAAATGTTCTGATGGTGGTGAGAGTGGAGCACGACTACTTCTGTGACGCAATTGGGTAGCGCGTTCGGCTGTTAATCAAAAGGTTGGAGGTTCGAGCCTTCCCGAGAGCGGTGTGTCGCTTTTTTCTTTGCGCTGATAGCCTTCGAGAAACGTTCTGACGGTGGTGAGAGTGGAGCACGACTGTCTCTGTTGCGCAATTGGCTAGCGCGTTCGGCTGTTAACGAAAAGGTAGGAGGTTCGAACCCTCCCAAGAGCGGTGTCTCTTTTTTTTGCGCTGATAGCCTTGGAGAAACGTTCTGATGGTGGTGAGAGTGGAGCACGACTGTCTCTGTTGCGCAATTGGCTAGCGCATTGGGCTGTTAACGAAAAGGTTGGAGGTTCGAACCCTCCCATGAGCGGTGTGTCTCTTTTTTTCTTTGCGCTGATACCTTTAGAAAAATGTTCTGATGGTGGTGAGAGTGGAGCACGACTACCTCCGTGACGCAATTGGCTAGCGCGTTCGGCTGGTAGCCAAAAAGTTGGAGGTTCGAGCCCTCGCGAGAGCGGTGTGTCTCTTTTTTTCTTTGCACTGATAGCTTTGGAGAAATGTTCTGATGGTGGTGAGAGTGGAGCACGACTACTTCCGTGACGCAATTGGCTAGCGCGTTCGGCTGTTAATCAAAAGGTTAAAGGTTCGAGCCCTCCCGAGAGCGGTGTGTCTCTTTTTTTTCTTTGCGCTGATAGCTTTGGAGAAATGTTCTGACGGTGGTGAGAGTGGAGTACGACTACTTCCGTGACGCAATTGGCTAGCGCGTTCGGCTGTTAATCAAAAGGTTGGAGGTTCGAGCCCTCGTGAGAGCAGTGTGTCTCTTTTTTTTCTTTGCGCTGACAGCTTTGGAGAAATGTCCTGATGG
Source organism: Rhipicephalus microplus (assembly GCF_043290135.1). Taxonomy (NCBI): domain Eukaryota; kingdom Metazoa; phylum Arthropoda; class Arachnida; order Ixodida; family Ixodidae; genus Rhipicephalus; species Rhipicephalus microplus. The sequence continues at coordinate 9,164,934 of NW_027464592.1, forward strand.
TGGTGAGAGTGGAGCACGACTACTTCTGTGACGCAATTGGTTAGCGCGTTCGGCTGTTAATCAAAAGGTTTGAGGTTCGAGCCCTCCCGAGAGCGGTGTGTCTCTTTTTTTTGCGCTGATAGCTTTGGAGAAATGTTCTGATGGTGGTGAGAGTGGAGCACGACTACTTCTGTGACGCAATTGGCTAGCGCGTTCGGCTATTAATCAAAAGGGTGGAGGTTCGAGCCCTCGCGAGAGCGGTGTGTCTCTTTTTTTTCTTTGCGCTGATAGCTTTGGAGAAATGTTCTGATGGTGGTGAGAGTGGAGCACGACTACTTCTGTGACGCAATTGGCTAGCGCGTTCGACTGTTAATCAAAAGGTTGGAGGTTCGAGCCCTCCCGAGAGCGGTGTGTCTCTTTTTTTGCGCTGATAGCTTTGGAGAAATGTTCTGATGGTGGTGAGAGTGAAGCACGACTACTTCTGTGACGCAATTGGCTAGCGCGTTCGGCTGTTAATCAAAAGGTTGGAGGTTCGAGCCCTCCCGAGAGCGGTGTGTCTCTTTTTTTGCGCTGATAGCTTTGGAGAAATGTTCTGATGGTGGTGAGAGTGGAGCTCGACTACTTCTGTGACGCAGTTGGCTAGCGCGTTCGGCTATTAATCAAAAGGTTGGAGGTTCGAGCCCTCGCGAGAGCGGTGTGTCTCTTTTTTTTCTTTGCGCTGATAGCTTAGGAGAAATGTTCTGACGGTGGTGAGAGTGGCGCACGACTACTTCCGTGACGCAATTGGCTAGCGCGTTCGGCTGTTAATCAAAAGGTTGGAGGTTCGAGCCCTCGCGAGAGCGGTGTGTCTCTTTTTTTTCTTTGCGCTGATAGCTTTGGAGAAATGTTCTGATGGTGGTGAGAGTGGAGCACGAGTACTTCCGTGACGCAATTGGCTAGCGCGTTCGGCTGTTAATCAAAAGGTTGGAGGTTCGAGCCCTCCCGAGAGTGGTGTGTCTCTTTTTTTTTCTTTGCGCTGATAGCTTTGGAGAAATGTTCTGATGGTGGTGAAAGTGGAGCACGACTACTTCTGCGACGCAATTGGCTAGCGCGTTCGGCTGTTAATCAAAAGGTTGGAGGTTCGAGCCCTCCCGAGAGCGGTGTGTCTCTTTTTTTTTCTTTGCGCTGATAGCTTTGGATAAATGTTCTGACGGTGGTGAGAGTGGAGCACGACTACTTCCGTGACGCAATTGGCTAGCGCGTTCGGCTGTTAATCAAAAGGTTGGAGGTTCGAGCCCTCGCGAGAGCGGTGTGTCTCTTTTTTTTCTTTGCGCTGATAGCTTTGGAGAAATGTTCTGATGGTGGTGAGAGTGGAGCACGACTACTTCTGTGACGCACTTGGCTAGCGCATTCGGCTGTTAATCAAAAGGTTGGAGGTTCGAGCTCTCCCGAGAGCGGTGTGTCTCTTTTTTTTCTTTGAGCTGATAGCTTTGGAGAAATGTTCTGATGGTGGTGAGAGTGGAGCACGACTACTTATGTGACGCGATTGGCTAGCGCGTTCGGCTGTTAATCAAAAGGTTGGAGGTTCGAGCCCTCCCGAGAGCGGTGTGTCTCTTTTTTTCCTTTGCGCTGATAGCTTTGGAGAAATGTTCTGATGGTGGTGTGAGAGTGGAGCACGACTACTTCTGTGACGCAATTGGCTAGCGCGTTCGGCTGTTAATCAAAAGGTTGGAGGTTCGAGCCCTCGCGAGAGCGGTGTGTCTCTTTTTTTTCTTTGCGCTGATAGCTTGGGAGAAATGTTCTGACGGTGGTGAGAGTGGAGCATGACTACTTCCGTGACGCAATTGGCTAGCGCGTTCGGCTGTTAATCAAAAGGTTGGAGGTTCGAGCCCTCGCGAGAGCGGTGTGTCTCTTTTTTTGCGCTGATAGCTTTGGAGAAATGTTGTGATGGTGGTGAGAGTGGAGCACGACTACTTCCGTGAGGCAATTGGCTAGCGCGTTCGGCTGTTAATCAAAAGGTTGGAGGTTCGAGCCCTCCCGAGAGCCGTGTGTCTCTTTTTTTTCTTTGCGCTGATAGCTTTGGAGAAATGTTCTGATGGTGGTGAGAGTGGAGCACGACTACTTCTGTGACGCAATTGGCTAGCGCGTTCGGCTGTTAATCAAAAGGTTGGAGGCTCGAGCCCTCCCGAGAGCGGTGTGTCTCTTTTTTTTTTCTTTGCGCTGATAGCTTTGGAGAAATGTTCTGATGGTGGTGAGAGTGGAGCACGACTACTTCTGTGACGCAATTGGCTAGCGCGTTCGGCTGTTAATCAAAAAGTTGGAGGTTCGAGCCCTCCCGAGAGCGGTGTGTCTCTTTTTTTCCTTTGCGCTGATAGCTTTGGAGAAATGTTCTTATGGTGGTGAGAGTGGAGCACGACTACTTCTGTGACGCAATTGGCTAGCGCGTTCGGCTGTTAATCAAAAGGTTGGAGGCTCGAGCCCTCCCGAGAGCGGTGTGTTTCTTTTTTTTCTTTGCGCTGATAGCTTTGGAGAAATGTTCTGATGGTGGTGAGAGTGGAGCACGACTACTTCTGTGACGCAATTGGCTAGCGCGTTCGGCTGTTAATCAAAAGGTTGGAGGTTGGAGCCCTCGCGAGAGCGGTGTGTCTCTTTTTTTTCTTTGCGCTGATTGCTTTGGAGAAATGTTCTGATGGTGGTGAGAGTGGAGCACGACTACTTCTGTGACGCAATTGGCTAGCGCGTTCGGCTGTTAATCAAAAGGTTGGAGGTTCGAGCCTTCCCGAGAGTGGTGTGTCTCTTTTTTTTCTTTGCGCTGATAGCTTTGGAGAAATGTTCTGACGGTGGTGAGAGTGGAGCACGACTACTTCCGTGACGCAATCTGCTAGTGCGTCGGCTGTTAGGCAAAAGGTTGGAGGTTCGAGCCTTCCCAAGAGCAGTGTGTCGCTTTTTTCTTTGCGCTGATAGCCTTGGAGAAACGTTCTGACGGTGGTGAGAGTGGAGCACGACTGTCTCTGTTGCGCAATTGGCTAGCGCGTTGGGCTGTGAACGAAAAGGTAGGAGGTTCGAACCCTCCCATGAGCGGTGTCTCTTTTTTTTGCGCTGATAGCCTTGGAGAAACGTTCTGATGGTGGTGAGAGTGGAGCACGACTGTCTCTGTTGCGCAATTGGCTAGCGCATTGGGCTGTTAACGAAAAAGTTGGAGGTTCGAACCCTCCCATGAGCGGTGTGTCTCTTTTTTTCTTTGCGCTGATACCTTTAGAAAAATGTTCTGATGGTGGTGAGAGTGGAGCACGACTACCTCCGTGACGCAATTGGCTAGCGCGTTCGGCTGTTAGCCAAAAAGTTGGAGGTTCGAGCCCTCGCTAGAGCGGTGTGTCTCTTTTTTTTCTTTGCACTGATAGCTTTGGAGAAATGTTCTGATGGTGGTGAGAGTGGAGCACGACTACTTCCGTGACGCAATTGGCTAGCGCGTTCGGCTGTTAATCAAAAGGTTAAAGGTTCGAGCCCTCCCGAGAGCGGTGTGTCTCTTTTTTTTTCTTTGCGCTGATAGCTTTGGAGAAATGTTCTGATGGTGGTGAGAGTGGAGCACGACTACTTCTGTGACGCAATTGGCTAGCGCGTTCGGCTGTTAATCAAAAGGTTGGAGGTTCGAGCCCTCCCGAGAGCGGTGTGTCTCTTTTTTTCCTTTGCGCTGATAGCTTTGGAGAAATGTTCTGATGGTGGTGAGAGTGGAGCACGACTACTTCTGTGACGCAATTGGCTAGCGCGTTCGGCTGTTAATCAAAAGGTTGGAGGCTCGAGCCCTCCCGAGAGCGGTGTGTTTCTTTTTTTTTCTTTGCGCTGATAGCTTTGGAGAAATGTTCTGATGGTGGTGAGAGTGGAGCACGACTACTTCTGTGACGCAATTCGCTAGCGCGTTCGGCTGTTAATCAAAAGGTTGGAGGTTGGAGCCCTCGCGAGAGCGGTGTGTCTCTTTTTTTTTCTTTGCGCTGATTGCTTTGGAGAAATGTTCTGATGGTGGTGAGAGTGGAGCACGACTACTTCTGTGACGCAATTGGCTAGCGCGTTCGGCTGTTAATCTAAAGGTTGGAGGTTCGAGCCTTCCCGAGAGCGGTGTGTCTTTTTTTTCTTTGCGCTGATAGCTTTGGAGAAATGTTCTGACGGTGGTGAGAGTGGAGCACGACTACTTCCGTGACGCAATCTGCTAGTGCGTCGGCTGTTAAGCAAAAGGTTGGAGGTTCGAGCCCTCCCAAGAGCATTGTGTCGCTTTTTTCTTTGCGCTGATAGCCTTGGAGAAACGTTCTGACGGTGGTGAGAGTGGAGCACGACTGTCTCTGTTGCGCAATTGGCTAGCGCGTTGGGCTGTTAACGAAAAGGTAGGAGGTTCGAACCCTCCCATGAGCGGTGTCTCTTTTTTTTGCGCTGATAGCCTTGGAGAAACGTTCTGATGGTGGTGAGAGTGGAGCACGACTGTCTCTGTTGCGCAATTGGCTAGCGCATTGGGCTGTTAACGAAAAGGTTGGAGGTTCGAACCCTCCCATGAGCGGTGTGTCTCTTTTTTTCTTTGCGCTGATACCTTTAGAAAAATGTTCTGATGGTGGTGAGAGTGGAGCACGACTACCTCCGTGACGCAATTGGCTAGCGCGTTCGGCTGGTAGCCAAAAAGTTGGAGGTTCGAGCCCTCGCGAGAGCGGTGTGTCTCTTTTTTTTCTTTGCACTGATAGCTTTGGAGAAATGTTCTGATGGTGGTGAGAGTGGAGCACGACTACTTCCGTGACGCAATTGGCTAGCGCGTTCGGCTGTTAATCAAAAGGTTAAAGGTTCGAGCCCTCCCGAGAGCGGTGTGTCTCTTTTTTTTTGTTTGCGCTGATAGCTTTGGAGAAATGTTCTGACGGTGGTGAGAGTGGAGTACGACTACTTCCGTGACGCAATTGGCTAGCGCGTTCGGCTGTTAATCAAAAGGTTGGAGGTTCGAGCCCTCGCGAGAGCGGTGTGTCTCTTTTTTTTCTTTGCGCTGATAGCTTTGGAGAAATGTTCTGATGGTGGTGAGAGTGGAGCAGGACTACTTCCGTGACGCAATTGGCTAGCGCGTTCGGCTGTTAATCAAAAGGTTGGAGGTTCGAGCCCTCGCGAGAGCGGTGTGTCTCTTTTTTTTCTTTGCGCTGATAGCTTTGGAGAAATGTTCTGATGGTGGTGAGAGTGGAGCACGACTACTTCCGTGACGCAATTGGCTAGCGCGTTCGGCTGTTAATCAAAAGGTTGGAGGTTCGAGCCCTCCCGAGAGCGGTGTGTCTCTTTTTTTTTCTTTGCGCTGATAGCTTTGGAGAAATGTTCTGATGGTGGTGAGAGTGGAGCACGACTACTTCTGTGACGCAATTGGCTAGCGCGTTCGGCTGTTAATCAAAAGGTTGGAGGTTCGAGCCCTCCCGAGAGCGGTGTGTCTCTTTTTTTTTCTTTGCGCTGATAGCTTTGGATAAATGTTCTGACGGTGGTGAGAGTGGAGCACGACTACTTCCGTGACGCAATTGGCTAGCGCGTTCGGCTGTTAATCAAAAGGTTGGAGGTTCGAGCCCTCGCGAGAGCGGTGTGTCTCTTTTTTTTCTTTGCGCTGATAGCTTTGGAGAAATGTTCTGATGGTGGTGAGAGTGGAGCACGACTACTTCTGTGACGCAATTGGCTAGCGCATTCGGCTGTTAATCAAAAGGTTGGAGGTTCGAGCCCTCCCGAGAGCGGTGTGTCTCTTTTTTTTCTTTGCGCTGATAGCTTTGGAGAAATGTTCTGATGATGGTGAGAGTGGAGCACGACTACTTCTGTGACGCGATTGGCTAGCGCGTTCGGCTGTTAATCAAAAGGTTGGAGGTTCGAGCCCTCCCGAGAGCGGTGTGTCTCTTTTTTTCTTTTGCGCTGATAGCTTTGGAGAAATGTTCTGATGGTGGTGAGAGTGGAGCACGACTACTTCTGTGACGCAATTGGCTAGCGCGTTCGGCTGTTAATCAAAAGGTTGGAGGTTCGAGCCCTCGCGAGAGCGGTGTGTCTCTTTTTTTTCTTTGCGCTGATAGCTTGGGAGAAATGTTCTGATGGTGGTGAGAGTGGAGCACGACTACTTCTGTGACGCAATTGGCTAGCGCGTTCGGCTGTTAATCAAAAGGTTGGAGGTTCGAGCCCTCCCGAGAGCGGTGTGTCTTTTTTTTTCCTTTGCGCTGATAGCTTTGGAGAAATGTTCTGATGGTGGTGAGAGTGGAGCACGACTACTTCTGTGACGCAATTGGCTAGCGCGTTCGGCTGTTAATCAAAAGGTTGGAGGCTCGAGCCCTCCCGAGAGCGGTGTGTTTCTTTTTTTTTCTTTGCGCTGATAGCTTTGGAGAAATGTTCTGATGGTGGTGAGAGTGGAGCACGACTACTTCTGTGACGCAATTCGCTAGCGCGTTCGGCTGTTAATCAAAAGGTTGGAGGTTGGAGCCCTCGCGAGAGCGGTGTGTCTCTTTTTTTTCTTTGTGCTGATTGCTTTGGAGAAATGTTCTGATGGTGGTGAGAGTGGAGCACGACTACTTCTGTGACGCAATTGGCTAGCGCGTTCGGCTGTTAATCTAAAGGTTGGAGGTTCGAGCCTTCCCGAGAGCGGTGTGTCTCTTTTTTTTCTTTGCGCTGATAGCTTTGGAGAAATGTTCTGACGGTGGTGAGAGTGGAGCACGACTACTTCCGTGACGCAATCTGCTAGTGCGTCGGCTGTTAAGCAAAAGGTTGGAGGTTCGAGCCCTCCCAAGAGCATTGTGTCGCTTTTTTCTTTGCGCTGATAGCCTTGGAGAAACGTTCTGACGGTGGTGAGAGTGGAGCACGACTGTCTCTGTTGCGCAATTGGCTAGCGCGTTGGGCTGTTAACGAAAAGGTAGGAGGTTCGAACCCTCCCATGAGCGGTGTCTCTTTTTTTTGCGCTGATAGCCTTGGAGAAACGTTCTGATGGTGGTGAGAGTGGAGCACGACTGTCTCTGTTGCGCAATTGGCTAGCGCATTGGGCTGTTAACGAAAAGGTTGGAGGTTCGAACCCTCCCATGAGCGGTGTGTCTCTTTTTTTCTTTGCGCTGATACCTTTAGAAAAATGTTCTGATGGTGGTGAGAGTGGAGCACGACTACCTCCGTGACGCAATTGGCTAGCGCGTTCGGCTGGTAGCCAAAAAGTTGGAGGTTCGAGCCCTCGCGAGAGCGGTGTGTCTCTTTTTTTTCTTTGCACTGATAGCTTTGGAGAAATGTTCTGATGGTGGTGAGAGTGGAGCACGACTACTTCCGTGACGCAATTGGCTAGCGCGTTCGGCTGTTAATCAAAAGGTTAAAGGTTCGAGCCCTCCCGAGAGCGGTGTGTCTCTTTTTTTTTCTTTGCGCTGATAGCTTTGGAGAAATGTTCTGACGGTGGTGAGAGTGGAGTACGACTACTTCCGTGACGCAATTGGCTAGCGCGTTCGGCTGTTAATCAAAAGGTTGGAGGTTCGAGCCCTCGCGAGAGCGTTGTGTCTCTTTTTTTTCTTTGCGCTGATAGCTTTGGAGAAATGTTCTGATGGTGGTGAGAGTGGAGCACGACTACTTCCGTGACGCAATTGGCTAGCGCGTTCGGCTGTTAATCAAAAGGTTGGAGGTTCGAGCCCTCGCGAGAGCGGTGTGTCTCTTTTTTTTTCTTTGCGCTGATAGCTTTGGAGAAATGTTCTGATGGTGGTGAGAGTGGAGCACGACTACTTCCGTGACGCAATTGGCTAGCGCGTTCGGCTGTTAATCAAAAGGTTGGAGGTTCGAGCCCTCCCGAGAGCGGTGTTTCTCTTTTTTTTCTTTGCGCTGATAGCTTTGGAGAAATGTTCTGATGGTGGTGAGAGTGGAGCACGACTACTTCTGTGACGCAATTGGCTAGCGCGTTCGGCTGTTAATCAAAAGGTTGGAGGTTCGAGCCCTCCCGAGAGCGGTGTGTCTCTTTTTTTTTCTTTGCGCTGATAGCTTTGGAGAATTGTTCTGATGGTGGTGAGAGTGGAGCACGACTACTTCTGTGACGCAATTGGCTAGCGCGTTCGGCTGTTAATCAAAAGGTTGGAGGTTCGAGCCCTCGCGAGAGTGGTGTGTCTCTTTTTTTTCTTTGCGCTGATAGCTTGGGAGAAATGTTCTGACGGTGGTGAGAGTGGAGCACGACTACTTCCGTGACGCAATTGGCTAGCGCGTTCGGCTGTTAATCAAAAGGTTGGAGGTTCGAGCCCTCGCGAGAGCGGTGTGTCTCTTTTTTTTTCTTTGCGCTGATAGCTTTGGAGAAATGTTCTGATGGCGGTGAGAGTGGAGCACGACTACTTCCGTGACGCAATTGGCTAGCGCGTTCGGCTGTTAATCAAAAGGTTGGAGGTTCGAGCCCTCGCGAGAGCGGTGTGTCTCTTTTTTTTTCTTTGCGCTGATAGCTTTGGAGAAATGTTCTGATGGTGGTGAGAGTGGAGCACGACTACTTCTGTGACGCAATTGGCTAGCGCGTTCAACTGTTAATCAAAAGGTTGGAGGTTCGAGCCCTCCCGAGAGCGGTGTGTCTCTTTTTTTTTCTTTGCGCTGATAGCTTTGGAGAAATGTTCTGATGGCGGTGAGAGTGGAGCACGACTACTTCCGTGACGCAATTGGCTAGCGCGTTCGGCTGTTAATCAAAAGGTTGGAGGTTCGAGCCCTCGCGAGAGCGGTGTGTCTCTTTTTTTTTCTTTGCGCTGATAGCTTTGGAGAAATGTTCTGATGGTGGTGAGAGTGGAGCACGACTACTTCTGTGACGCAATTGGCTAGCGCGTTCAACTGTTAATCAAAAGGTTGGAGGTTCGAGCCCTCCCGAGAGCGGTGTGTCTCTTTTTTTTGCGCTGATAGCTTTGGAGAAATGTTCTGATGGTGGTTAGAGTGAAGCACGACTACTTCTGTGACGCAATTGGCTAGCGCGTTCGGCTTTTAATCAAAAGGTTGGAGGTTCGAGCCCTCCCGAGAGCGGTGTGTCTCTTTTTTTTGCGCTGATAGCTTTGGAGAAATGTTCTGATGGTGGTGAGAGTGGAGCTCGACTACTTCTGTGACGCAGTTGGCTAGCGCGTTCGGCTATTAATCAAAAGGTTGGAGGTTCGAGCCCTCGCGAGAGCGGTGTGTCTCTTTTTTTTCTTTGCGCTGATAGCTTAGGAGAAATGTTTTGACGGTGGTGAGAGTGGAGCACGACTACTTCCGTGACGCAATTGGCTAGCGCGTTCGGCTGTTAATCAAAAGGTTGGAGGTTCGAGCCCTCGCGAGAGCGGTGTGTCTCTTTTTTTTTCTTTGCGCTGATAGCTTTGGATAAATGTTCTGACGGTGGTGAGGGTGGAGCACGACTACTTCCGTGACGCAATTGGCTAGCGCGTTCGGCTGTTAATCAAAAGGTTGGAGGTTCGAGCCCTCCCGAGAGCGGTGTGTCTCTTTTTTTTCTTTGCGCTGATAGCTTTGGAGAAATGTTCTGATGGTGGTGAGAGTGGAGCACGACTACTTCTGTGACGCAATTGGCTAGCGCATTCGGCTGTTAATCAAAAGGTTGGAGGTTCGAGCCCTCCCGAGAGTGGTGTGTCTCTTTTTTTTCTTTGCGCTGATAGCTTGGGAGAAATGTTCTGACGGTGGTGAGAGTGGAGCACGACTACTTCCGTGACGCAATTGGCTAGCGCGTTCGGCTGTTAATCAAAAGGTTGGAGGTTCGAGCCCTCGCGAGAGCGGTGTGTCTCTTTTTTTTCTTTGCGCTGATAGCTTTGGAGAAATGTTCTGATGGCGGTGAGAGTGGAGCACGACTACTTCCGTGACGCAATTGGCTAGCGCGTTCGGCTGTTAATCAAAAGGTTGGAGGTTCGAGCCCTCGCGAGAGCGGTGTGTCTCTTTTTTTTCTTTGCGCTGATAGCTTTGGAGAAATGTTCTGATGGTGGTGAGAGTGGAGCACGACTACTTCTGTGACGCAATTGGCTAGCGCGTTCGGCTGTTAATCTAAAGGTTGGAGGTTCGAGCCTTCCCGAGAGCGGTGTGTCTCTTTTTTTTCTTTGCGCTGATAGCTTTGGAGAAATGTTCTGACGGTGGTGAGAGTGGAGCACGACTACTTCCGTGACGCAATCTGCTAGTGCGTCGGCTGTTAAGCAAAAGGTTGGAGGTTCGAGCCCTCCCAAGAGCATTGTGTCGCTTTTTTCTTTGCGCTGATAGCCTTGGAGGAACGTTCTGACGGTGGTGAGAGTGGAGCACGACTACTTCTGTGACGCAATTCGCTAGCGCGTTCGGCTGTTAATCAAAAGGTTGGAGGTTGGAGCCCGCGCGAGAGCGGTGTGTCTCTTTTTTTTTCTTTGCGCTGATTGCTTTGGAGAAATGTTCTGATGGTGGTGAGAGTGGAGCACGACTACTTCTGTGACGCAATTGGCTAGCGCGTTCGGCTGTTAATCTAAAGGTTGGAGGTTCGAGCCTTCCCGAGAGCGGTGTGTCTCTTTTTTTTCTTTGCGCTGATAGCTTTGGAGAAATGTTCTGACGGTGGTGAGAGTGGAGCACGACTACTTCCGTGACGCAATCTGCTAGTGCGTCGGCTGTTAAGCAAAAGGTTGGAGGTTCGAGCCCTCCCAAGAGCATTGTGTCGCTTTTTTCTTTGCGCTGATAGCCTTGGAGAAACGTTCTGACGGTGGTGAGAGTGGAGCACGACTGTCTCTGTTGCGCAATTGGCTAGCGCGTTGGGCTGTTAACGAAAAGGTAGGAGGTTCGAACCCTCCCATGAGCGGTGTCTCTTTTTTTTGCGCTGATAGCCTTGGAGAAACGTTCTGATGGTGGTGAGAGTGGAGCACGACTGTCTCTGTTGCGCAATTGGCTAGCGCATTGGGCTGTTAACGAAAAGGTTGGAGGTTCGAACCCTCCCATGAGCGGTGTGTCTCTTTTTTTCTTTGCGCTGATACCTTTAAAAAATGTTCTGATGGTGGTGAGAGTGGAGCACGACTACCTCCGTGACGCAATTGGCTAGCGCGTTCGGCTGGTAGCCAAAAAGTTGGAGGTTCGAGCCCTCGCGAGAGCGGTGTGTCTCTTTTTTTTCTTTGCACTGATAGCTTTGGAGAAATGTTCTGATGGTGGTGAGAGTGGAGCACGACTACTTCCGTGACGCAATTGGCTAGCGCGTTCGGCTGTTAATCAAAAGGTTAAAGGTTCGAGCCCTCCCGAGAGCGGTGTGTCTCTTTTTTTTTCTTTGCGCTGATAGCTTTGGAGAAATGTTCTGACGGTGGTGAGAGTGGAGTACGACTACTTCCGTGACGCAATTGGCTAGCGCGTTCGGCTGTTAATCAAAAGGTTGGAGGTTTGAGCCCTCGCGAGAGCGGTGTGTCTCTTTTTTTTCTTTGCGCTGATAGCTTTGGAGAAACGTTCTGATGGTGGTGAGAGTGGAGCACGACTACTTCCGTGACGCAATTGGCTAGCGCGTTCGGCTGTTAATCAAAAGGTTGGAGGTTCGAGCCCTCGCGAGAGCGGTGTGTCTCTTTTTTTTCTTTGCGCTGATAGCTTTGGAGAAATGTTCTGATGGTGGTGAGAGTGGAGCACGACTACTTCTGTGACGCAATTGGCTAGCGCGTTCAACTGTTAATCAAAAGGTTGGAGGTTCGAGCCCTCCCGAGAGCGGTGTGTCTCTTTTTTTTGCGCTGATAGCTTTGGAGAAATGTTCTGATGGTGGTTAGAGTGAAGCACGACTACTTCTGTGACGCAATTGGCTAGCGCGTTCGGCTGTTAATCAAAAGGTTGGAGGTTCGAGCCCTCCCGAGAGCGGTGTGTCTCTTTTTTTTGCGCTGATAGCTTTGGAGAAATGTTCTGATGGTGGTGAGAGTGGAGCTCGACTACTTCTGTGACGCAGTTGGCTAGCGCGTTCGGCTATTAATCAAAAGGTTGGAGGTTCGAGCCCTCGCGAGAGCGGTGTGTCTCTTTTTTTTCTTTGCGCTGATAGCTTTGGAGAAACGTTCTGATGGTGGTGAGAGTGGAGCACGACTACTTCCGTGACGCAATTGGCTAGCGCGTTCGGCTGTTAATCAAAAGGTTGGAGGTTCGAGCCCTCGCGAGAGCGGTGTGTCTCTTTTTTTTCTTTGCGCTGATAGCTTTGGAGAAATGTTCTGATGGTGGTGAGAGTGGAGCACGACTACTTCTGTGACGCAATTGGCTAGCGCGTTCAACTGTTAATCAAAAGGTTGGAGGTTCGAGCCCTCCCGAGAGCGGTGTGTCTCTTTTTTTTGCGCTGATAGCTTTGGAGAAATGTTCTGATGGTGGTTAGAGTGAAGCACGACTACTTCTGTGACGCAATTGGCTAGCGCGTTCGGCTGTTAATCAAAAGGTTGGAGGTTCGAGCCCTCCCGAGAGCGGTGTGTCTCTTTTTTTTGCGCTGATAGCTTTGGAGAAATGTTCTGATGGTGGTGAGAGTGGAGCTCGACTACTTCTGTGACGCAGTTGGCTAGCGCGTTCGGCTATTAATCAAAAGGTTGGAGGTTCGAGCCCTCGCGAGAGCGGTGTGTCTCTTTTTTTTCTTTGCGCTGATAGCTTTGGAGAAATGTTCTGATGGTGGTGAGAGTGGAGCACGACTACTTCCGTGACGCAATTGGCTAGCGCGTTCGGCTGTTAATCAAAAGGTTGGAGGTTCGAGCCCTCCCGAGAGCGGTGTGTCTCTTTTTTTTTCTTTGCGCTGATAGCTTTGGAGAAATGTTCTGATGGTGGTGAGAGTGGAGCACGACTACTTCTGTGACGCAATTGGCTAGCGCGTTCGGCTGTTAATCAAAAGGTTGGAGGTTCGAGCCCTCCCGAGAGCGGTGTGTCTCTTTTTTTTTCTTTGCGCTGATAGCTTTGGATAAATGTTCTGACGGTGGTGAGAGTGGAGCACGACTACTTCCGTGACGCAATTGGCTAGCGCGTTCGGCTGTTAATCAAAAGGTTGGAGGTTCGAGCCCTCGCGAGAGCGGTGTGTATCTTTTTTTTCTTTGCGCTGATAGCTTTGGAGAAATGTTCTGATGGTGGTGAGAGTGGAGCACGACTACTTCTGTGACGCAATTGGCTAGCGCATTCGGCTGTTAATCAAAAGGTTGGAGGTTCGAGCCCTCCCGAGAGCGGTGTGTCTCTTTTTTTTCTTTGCGCTGATAGCTTTGGAGAAATGTTCTGATGGTGGTGAGAGTGGAGCACGACTACTTCTGTGACGCGATTGGCTAGCGCGTTCGGCTGTTAATCAAAAGGTTGGAGGTTCGGGCCCTCCCGAGAGCGGTGTGTCTCTTTTTTTCTTTTGCGCTGATAGCTTTGGAGAAATGTTCTGATGGTGGTGAGAGTGGAGCACGACTACTTCTGTGACGCAATTGGCTAGCGCGTTCGGCTGTTAATCAAAAGGTTGGAGGTTCGAGCCCTCGCGAGAGTGGTGTGTCTCTTTTTTTTCTTTGCGCTGATAGCTTGGGAGAAATGTTCTGACGGTGGTGAGAGCGGAGCACGACTACTTCCGTGACGCAATTGGCTAGCGCGTTCGGCTGTTAATCAAAAGGTTGGAGGTTCGAGCCCTCGCGAGAGCGGTGTGTCTCTTTTTTTGCGCTGATAGCTTTGGAGAAATGTTGTGATGGTGGTGAGAGTGGAGCACGACTACTTCCGTGAGGCAATTGGCTAGCGCGTTCGGCTGTTAATCAATAGGTTGGAGGTTCGAGCCCTCCCGAGAGCCGTGTGTCTCTTTTTTTTCTTTGCGCTGATAGCTTTGGAGAAATGTTCTGATGGTGGTGAGAGTGGAGCACGACTACTTCTGTGACGCAATTGGCTAGCGCGTTCGGCTGTTAATCAAAAGGTTGGAGGCTCGAGCCCTCCCGAGAGCGGTGTGTCTCTTTTTTTTCTTTGCGCTGATAGCTTTGGAGAAATGTTCTGATGGTGGTGAGAGTGGAGCACGACTACTTCTGTGACGCAATTGGCTAGCGCGTTCGGCTGTTAATCAAAAGGTTGGAGGTTCGAGCCCTCCCGAGAGCGGTGTGTCTCTTTTTTCCTTTGCGCTGATAGCTTTGGAGAAATGTTCTGATGGTGGTGAGAGTGGAGCACGACTACTTCTGTGACGCAATTGGCTAGCGCGTTCGGCTGTTAATCAAAAAGGTTGGAGGCTCGAGCCCTCCCGAGAGCGGTGTGTTTCTTTTTTTTTCTTTGCGCTGATAGCTTTGGAGAAATGTTCTGATGGTGGTGAGAGTGGAGCACGACTACTTCTGTGACGCAATTGGCTAGCGCGTTCGGCTGTTAATCAAAAGGTTGGAGGTTGGAGCCCTCGCGAGAGCGGTGTGTCTCTTTTTTTTTCTTTGCGCTGATTGCTTTGGAGAAATGTTCTGATGGTGGTGAGAGTGGAGCACGACTACTTCTGTGACGCAATTGGCTAGCGCGTTCGGCTGTTATTCAAAAGGTTGGAGGTTCGAGCCTTCCCGAGAGCGGTGTGTCTCTTTTTTTTCTTTGCGCTGATAGCTTTGGAGAAATGTTCTGACGGTGGTGAGAGTGGAGCACGACTACTTCCGTGACGCAATCTGCTAGTGCGTCGGCTGTTAAGCAAAAGGTTGGAGGTTCGAGCCCTCCCAAGAGCAGTGTGTCGCTTTTTTCTTTGCGCTGATAGCCTTGGAGAAAAGTTCTGACGGTGGTGAGAGTGGAGCACGACTGTCTCTGTTGCGCAATTGGCTAGCGCGTTGGGCTGTTAACAAAAAGGTAGGAGGTTCGAACCCTCCCATGAGCGGTGTCTCTTTTTTTTGCGCTGATAGCCTTGGAGAAACGTTCTGATGGTGGTGAGAGTGGAGCACGACTGTCTCTGTTGCGCAATTGGCTAGCGCATTGGGCTGTTAACGAAAAAGTTGGAGGTTCGAACCCTTTCATGAGCGGTGTGTCTCTTTTTTTCTTTGCGCTGATACCTTTAGAAAAATGTTCTGATGGTGGTGAGAGTGGAGCACGACTACCTCCGTGACGCAATTGGCTAGCGCGTTCGGCTGTTAGCCAAAAAGTTGGAGGTTCGAGCCCTCGCGAGAGCGGTGTGTCTCTTTTTTTTTATTTGCACTGATAGCTTTGGAGAAATGTTCTGATGGTGGTGAGAGTGGAGCACGACTACTTCCGTGACGCAATTGGCTAGCGCGTTCGGCTGTTAATCAAAAGGTTAAAGGTTCGAGCCCTCCCGAGAGCGGTGTGTCTCTTTTTTTTCTTTGCGCTGATAGCTTTGGAGAAATGTTCTGACGGTGGTGAGAGTGGAGTACGACTACTTCCGTGACGCAATTGGCTAGCGCGTTCGGCTGTTAATCAAAAGGTTGGAGGTTCGAGCCCTCGCGAGAGCGGTGTGTCTCTTTTTTTCTTTGCGCTGATAGCTTTGGAGAAATGTTCTGATGGTGGTGAGAGTGGAGCTCGACTACTTCTGTGACGCAGTTGGCTAGCGCGTTCGGCTATTAATCAAAAGGTTGGAGGTTCGAGCCCTCGCGAGAGCGGTGTGTCTCTTTTTTTTCTTTGCGCTGATAGCTTAGGAGAAATGTTCTGACGGTGGTGAGAGTGGAGCACGACTACTTCCGTGACGCAATTGGCTAGCGCGTTCGGCTGTTATTCAAAAGGTTGGAGGTTCGAGCCCTCGCGAGAGCGGTGTGTCTCTTTTTTTTCTTTGCGCTGATAGCTTTGGAGAAATGTTCTGATGGTGGTGAGAGTGGAGCACGACTACTTCCGTGACGCAATTGGCTAGCGCGTTCGGCTGTTAATCAAAAGGTTGGAGGTTCGAGCCCTCCCGAGAGCGGTGTGTCTCTTTTTTTTTCTTTGCGCTGATAGCTTTGGAGAAATGTTCTGATGGTGGTGAGAGTGGAGCACGACTACTTCTGTGACGCAATTGGCTAGCGCGTTCGGCTGTTAATGAAAAGGTTGGAGGTTCGAGCCCTCCCGAGAGCGGTGTGTCTCTTTTTTTTTCTTTGCGCTGATAGCTTTGGATAAATGTTCTGACGGTGGTGAGAGTGGAGCACGACTACTTCCGTGACGCAATTGGCTAGCGCGTTCGGCTGTTAATCAAAAGGTTGGAGGTTCGAGCCCTCGCGAGAGCGGTGTGTCTCTTTTTTTTCTTTGCGCTGATAGCTTTGGAGAAATGTTCTGATGGTGGTGAGAGTGGAGCACGACTACTTCTGTGACGCAATTGGCTAGCGCATTCGGCTGTTAATCAAAAGGTTGGAGGTTCGAGCCCTCCCTAGAGCGGTGTGTCTCTTTTTTTTCTTTGCGCTGATAGCTTTGGAGAAATGTTCTGATGGTGGTGAGAGTGGAGCACGACTACTTCTGTGACGCGATTGGCTAGCGCGTTCGGCTGTTAATCAAAAGGTTGGAGGTTCGAGCCCTCCCGAGAGCGGTGTGTCTCTTTTTTTCTTTTGCGCTGATAGCTTTGGAGAAATGTTCTGATGGTGGTGAGAGTGGAGCACGACTACTTCTGTGACGCAATTGGCTAGCGCGTTCGGCTGTTAATCAAAAGGTTGGAGGTTCGAGCCCTCGCGAGAGTGGTGTGTCTCTTTTTTTTCTTTGCGCTGATAGCTTGGGAGAAATGTTCTGACGGTGGTGAGAGCGGAGCACGACTACTTCCGTGACGCAATTGGCTAGCGCGTTCGGCTGTTAATCAAAAGGTTGGAGGTTCGAGCCCTCGCGAGAGCGGTGTGTCTCTTTTTTTTTGCGCTGATAGCTTTGGAGAAATGTTGTGATGGTGGTGAGAGTGGAGCACGACTACTTCCGTGAGGCAATTGGCTAGCGCGTTCGGCTGTTAATCAAAAGGTTGGAGGTTCGAGCCCTCCCGAGAGCCGTGTGTCTCTTTTTTTTCTTTGCGCTGATAGCTTTGGAGAAATGTTCTGATGGTGGTGAGAGTGGAGCACGACTACTTCTGTGACGCAATTGGCTAGCGCGTTCGGCTGTTAATCAAAAGGTTGGAGGCTCGAGCCCTCCCGAGAGCGGTGTGTCTCTTTTTTTTCTTTGCGCTGATAGCTTTGGAGAAATGTTCTGATGGTGGTGAGAGTGGAGCACGACTACTTCTGTGACGCAATTGGCTAGCGCGTTCGGCTGTTAATCAAAAGGTTGGAGGTTCGAGCCCTCCCGAGAGCGGTGTGTCTCTTTTTTCCTTTGCGCTGATAGCTTTGGAGAAATGTTCTGATGGTGGTGAGAGTGGAGCACGACTACTTCTGTGACGCAATTGGCTAGCGCGTTCGGCTGTTAATCAAAAAGGTTGGAGGCTCGAGCCCTCCCGAGAGCGGTGTGTTTCTTTTTTTTCTTTGCGCTGATAGCTTTGGAGAAATGTTCTGATGGTGGTGAGAGTGGAGCACGACTACTTCTGTGACGCAATTGGCTAGCGCGTTCGGCTGTTAATCAAAAGGTTGGAGGTTGGAGCCCTCGCGAGAGCGGTGTGTCTCTTTTTTTTTCTTTGCGCTGATTGCTTTGGAAAAATGTTCTGATGGTGGTGAGAGTGGAGCACGACTACTTCTGTGACGCAATTGGCTAGCGCGTTCGGCTGTTAATCAAAAGGTTGGAGGTTCGAGCCTTCCCGAGAGCGGTGTGTCTCTTTTTTTTCTTTGCGCTGATAGCTTTGGAGAAATGTTCTGACGGTGGTGAGAGTGGAGCACGACTACTTCCGTGACGCAATCTGCTAGTGCGTCGGCTGTTAAGCAAAAGGTTGGAGGTTCGAGCCCTCCCAAGAGCAGTGTGTCGCTTTTTTCTTTGCGCTGATAGCCTTGGAGAAACGTTCTGACGGTGGTGAGAGTGGAGCACGACTGTCTCTGTTGCGCAATTGGCTAGCGCGTTGGGCTGTTAACGAAAAGGTAGGAGGTTCGAACCCTCCCATGAGCGGTGTCTCTTTTTTTTGCGCTGATAGCCTTGGAGAAACGTTCTGATGGTGGTGAGAGTGGAGCACGACTGTCTCTGTTGCGCAATTGGCTAGCGCATTGGGCTGTTAACGAAAAAGTTGGAGGTTCGAACCCTTTCATGAGCGGTGTGTCTCTTTTTTTCTTTGCGCTGATACCTTTAGAAAAATGTTCTGATGGTGGTGAGAGTGGAGCACGACTACCTCCGTGACGCAATTGGCTAGCGCGTTCGGCTGTTAGCCAAAAAGTTGGAGGTTCGAGCCCTCGCGAGAGCGGTGTGTCTCTTTTTTTTCTTTGCACTGATAGCTTTGGAGAAATGTTCTGATGGTGGTGAGAGTGGAGCACGACTACTTCCGTGACGCAATTGGCTAGCGCGTTCGGCTGTTAATCAAAAGGTTAAAGGTTCGAGCCCTCCCGAGAGCGGTGTGTCTCTTTTTTTTCTTTGCGCTGATAGCTTTGGAGAAATGTTCTGACGGTGGTGAGAGTGGAGCACGACTACTTCCGTGACGCAATTGGCTAGCGCGTTCGGCTGTTAATCAAAAGGTTGGAGGTTCGAGCCCTCGCGAGAGCGGTGTGTCTCTTTTTTTCTTTGCGCTGATAGCTTTGGAGAAATGTTCTGATGGTGGTGAGAGTGGAGCACGACTACTTCCGTGACGCAATTGGCTAGCGCGTTCGGCTGTTAATCAAAAGGTTGGAGGTTCGAGCCCTCGCGAGAGCAGTGTGTCTCTTTTTTTTCTTTGCGCTGATAGCTTTGGAGAAATGTTCTGATGGTGGTGAGAGTGGAGCACGACTACTTCTGTGACGCAATTGGTTAGCGCGTTCGGCTGTTAATCAAAAGGTTGGAGGTTCGAGCCCTCCCGAGAGCGGTGTGTCTCTTTTTTTTGCGCTGATACCTTTGGAGAAATGTTCTGATGGTGGTGAGAGTGGAGCACGACTACTTCTGTGACGCAATTGGCTAGCACGTTCGGCTGTTAATCAAAAGGTTGGAGGCTCGAGCCCTCGCGAGAGCGGTGTGTCTCTTTTTTTCTTTGCACTGATAGCTTGGGGGAAATGTTCTGACGGTGGTGAGAGTGGAGCACGACTACTTCCGTGACGCAATTGGCTAGCGCGTTCGGCTGTTAATCAAAAGGTTGGAGGTTCGAGCCCTCGCGAGAGCGGTGTGTCTCTTTTTTTTCTTCGCGCTGATAGCTTTGGAGAAATGTTGTGATGGTGGTGAGAATGGAGCACGACTACTTCCGTGACGCAATTGGCTAGCGCGTTCGGCTGTCAATCAAAAGGTTGGAGGTTCGAGCCCTCCCGAGAGCCGTGTGTCTCTTTTTTCTTTGCGCTGATAGCTTTGGAGAAATGTTCTGATGGTGGTGAGAGTGGAGCACGACTACTTCTGTGATGCAATTGGCTAGCGCGTTCGGCTGTTAATCAAAAGGCTGGAGGTTCGAGCCCTCCCAGGAGCAGTGTGTCGCTTTTTTCTTTGCGCTGATAGCCTTGGAGAAACGTTTTGACGGTGGTGAGAGTGGAGCACGACTGTCTTTGTTGCGCAATTCGCTAGCGCGTTGGGCTGTTAACGAAAAGGTTGGAGGTTCGAACCCTCCCATGAGCGCTGTGTCTCTTTTTTTCTTTGCGCTGATACCTTTAGAAAAATGTTCTGATGGTGGTGAGAGTGGAGCACGACTACCTCCGTGACGCAATTGGCTAGCGCGTTCGGCTGTTAACCAAAAGGTTGGAGGATCGAGCCCTCGCGAGAGCGGTGTGTCTCTTTTTTTTCTTTGCGCTGATTGCTTTGGAGAAATGTTCTGATGGTGGTGAGATTGGAGCACGACTACTTCTGTGACGCAATTGGCTAGCGCGTTCGGCTGTTAATCAAAAGGTTGGAGGTTCGAGCCCTCGCGAGAGCGGTGTGTCTCTTTTTTTTCTTTGCGCTGATAGCTTTGGAGAAATGTTCTAATGGTGGTGAGAGTGGAGCACGACTACTTCCGTGACGCTATTGACTAGCGCGTTCGGCTGTTAATCAAAAGGTTGGAGGTTCGAGCCCTCGCGAGAGCAGTGTGTCTCTTTTTTTTCTTTGCACTGATAGCTTTGGAGAAATGTTCTGATGGTGGTGAGAGTGAAGCACGACTACTTCTGTGACGCAATTGGCTAGCGCGTTCGGCTGTTAATCAAAAGGTTGGAGGTTCGAGCCCTCCCGAGAGCGGTGTGTCTCTTTTTTTGCGCTGATAGCTTTGGAGAAATGTTCTGATGGTGGTGAGAGTGGAGCTCGACTACTTCTGTGACGCAGTTGGCTAGCGCGTTTGGCTATTAATCAAATGGTTGGAGGTTCGAGCCCTCGCGAGAGCGGTGTGTCTTTTTTTTCTTTGCGCTGATAGCTTAGGAGAAATGTTCTGACGGTGGTGAGAGTGGAGCACGACTACTTCCGTGACGCAATTGGCTAGCGCGTTCGGCTGTTAATCAAAAGGTTGGAGGTTCGAGCCCTCGCGAGAGCGGTGTGTCTCTTTTTTTTCTTTGCGCTGATAGCTTTGGAGAAATGTTCTGATGGTGGTGAGAGCGGAGCACGACTACTTCTGTGACGCAATTGGCTAGCGCGTTCGGCTGTTATTCAAAAGGTTGGAGGTTCGAGCCCTCCCGAGAGCGGTGTGTCTCTTTTTTTTTGCACTGATAGCCTTGGAGAAATGTTCTGACGGTGGTGAGAGTGGAGCACGACTTCTTCCGCGACGCAATTGGCTAGCGCGTTCGGCTGTTACTCAAAAGGTTGAAGGTTCGAGCCCTCGCGAGAGTGGTGTGTCTCTTTTTTTTCTTTGCGCTCATAGCTTTGGAGAAATGTTCTGATGGTGGTGAGAGTGGAGCACGACTACTTCTGTGACGCAATTGGCTAGCGCGTTCGGCTGTTAATCAAAAGGTTGGAGGTTCCAGTCCTTCGCGAGAGCGGTGTGTCTCTTTTTTTTCTTTGCACTAATAGCTTTGGAGAAATGTTCTGATGGTCGTGAGAGTGGAGAACGACTACTTCTGTGACGCAATTGGCTAGCGCGTTCGGCTGTTAATCAAAAGGTTGGAGGTTCGAGCCCTCCCAAGAGCGGTGTGTCTCTTTTTTTCTTTGCGCTGATAGTTTGGAGAAATGTTCTGATGGTGGTGAGAGTGGAGCACGACTACTTCTGTGACGCAATCGGCTAGCGCGTTCGGCTGTTAATCAAAAGCTTGGAGGTTTGAGCCCTCGCGAGAGCGGTGTGTCTCTTTTTTTCTTTGCGCTGTTAGCTTTGGAGAAATGTTCTGACGGTGGTGAGAGTGGAGCACGACTACTTCTGTGATGCAATTGGCTAGCGCGTTCGGCTGTTAATCAAAAGGCTGGAGGTTCGAGCCCTCCCAGGAGCAGTGTGTCGCTTTTTTCTTTGCGCTGATAGCCTTGGAGAAACGTTTTGACGGTGGTGAGAGTGGAGCACGACTGTCTTTGTTGCGCAATTCGCTAGCGCGTTGAGCTGTTAACGAAAAGGTTGGAGGTTCGAACCCTCCCATGAGCGGTGTGTCTCTTTTTTTCTTTGCGCTGATACCTTTAGAAAAATGTTCTGATGGTGGTGAGAGTGGAGCACGACTACCTCCGTGACGCAATTGGATAGCGCGTTCGGCTGTTAACCAAAAGGTTGGAGGATCGAGCCCTCGCGAGAGCGGTGTGTCTCTTTTTTTTCTTTGCGCTGATTGCTTTGGAGAAATGTTCTGATGGTGGTGAGATTGGAGCACGACTACTTCTGTGACGCAATTGGCTAGCGCGTTCGGCTGTTAATCAAAAGGTTGGAGGTTCGAGCCCTCGCGAGAGCGGTGTGTCTCTTTTTTTTCTTTGCGCTGATAGCTTTGGAGAAATGTTCTAATGGTGGTGAGAGTGGAGCACGACTACTTCCGTGACGCTATTGACTAGCGCGTTCGGCTGTTAATCAAAAGGTTGGAGGTTCGAGCCCTCGCGAGAGCAGTGTGTCTCTTTTTTTTCTTTGCGCTGATAGCTTTGGAGAAATGTTCTGATGGTGGTGAGAGTGAAGCACGACTACTTCTGTGACGCAATTGGCTAGCGCGTTCGGCTGTTAATCAAAAGGTTGGAGGTTCGAGCCCTCCCGAGAGCGGTGTGTCTCTTTTTTTGCGCTGATAGCTTTGGAGAAATGTTCTGATGGTGGTGAGAGTGGAGCTCGACTACTTCTGTGACGCAGTTGGCTAGCGCGTTTGGCTATTAATCAAATGGTTGGAGGTTCGAGCCCTCGCGAGAGCGGTGTGTCTTTTTTTTCTTTGCGCTGATAGCTTAGGAGAAATGTTCTGATGGTGGTGAGAGTGAAGCACGACTACTTCTGTGACGCAATTGGCTAGCGCGTTCGGCTGTTAATCAAAAGGTTGGAGGTTCGAGCCCTCCCGAGAGCGGTGTGTCTCTTTTTTTGCGCTGATAGCTTTGGAGAAATGTTCTGATGGTGGTGAGAGTGGAGCTCGACTACTTCTGTGACGCAGTTGGCTAGCGCGTTTGGCTATTAATCAAATGGTTGGAGGTTCGAGCCCTCGCGAGAGCGGTGTGTCTTTTTTTTCTTTGCGCTGATAGCTTTGGAGAAATGTTCTGATGGTGGTGAGAGTGGAGCACGACTACTTCTGTGACGCAATTGGTTAGCGCGTTCGGCTGTTAATCAAAAGGTTGGAGGTTCGAGCCCTCCCGAGAGCGGTGTGTCTCTTTTTTTTGCGCTGATACCTTTGGAGAAATGTTCTGATGGTGGTGAGAGTGGAGCACGACTACTTCTGTGACGCAATTGGCTAGCGCGTTCGGCTAATAATCAAAAGGTGGGAGGTTCGAGCCCTCGCGAGAGCGGTGTGTCTCTTTTTTTTCTTTGCGCTGATAGCTTTGGAGAAATGTTCTGATGGTGGTGAGATTGGAGCACGACTACTTCTGTGACGCAATTGGCTAGCGCGTTCGACTGTTAATCAAAAGGTTGGAGGTTCGAGCCCTCCCGAGAGCGGTGTGTCTCTTTTTTTTGCGCTGATAGCTTTGGAGAAATGTTCTGATGGTGGTGAGAGTGGAGCACGACTACTTCTGTGACGCAATTGGCTAGCGCGTTCGGCTGTTAATCAAAAGGTTGGAGGTTCGAGCCCTCCCGAGAGCGGTGTGTCTCTTTTTTTCCTTTGCGATGATAGCTTTGGAGAAATGTTCTGATGGTGGTGAGAGTGGAGCACGACTACTTCTGTGACGCAATTGGCTAGCACATTCGGCTGTTAATCAAAAGGTTGGAGGCTCGAGCCCTCGCGAGAGCGGTGTGTCTCTTTTTTTCTTTGCACTGATAGCTTGGGGGAAATGTTCTGACGGTGGTGAGAGTGGAGCACGACTACTTCCGTGACGCAATTGGCTAGCGCGTTCGGCTGTTAATCAAAAGGTTGGAGGTTCGAGCCCTCGCGAGAGCGGTGTGTCTCTTTTTTTTCTTCGCGCTGATAGCTTTGGAGAAATGTTGTGATGGTGGTGAGAATGGAGCACGACTACTTCCGTGACGCAATTGGCTAGCGCGTTCGGCTGTCAATCAAAAGGTTGGAGGTTCGAGCCCTCCCGAGAGCCGTGTGTCTCTTTTTTCTTTGCGCTGATAGCTTTGGAGAAATGTTCTGATGGTGGTGAGAGTGGAGCACGACTACTTCTGTGATGCAATTGGCTAGCGCGTTCGGCTGTTAATCAAAAGGCTGGAGGTTCGAGCCCTCCCAGGAGCAGTGTGTCGCTTTTTTCTTTGCGCTGATAGCCTTGGAGAAACGTTTTGACGGTGGTGAGAGTGGAGCACGACTGTCTTTGTTGCGCAATTCGCTAGCGCGTTGGGCTGTTAACGAAAAGGTTGGAGGTTCGAACCCTCCCATGAGCGGTGTGTCTCTTTTTTTCTTTGCGCTGATACCTTTAGAAAAATGTTCTGATGGTGGTGAGAGTGGAGCACGACTACCTCCGTGACGCAATTGGCTAGCGCGTTCGGCTGTTAACCAAAAGGTTGGAGGATCGAGCCCTCGCGAGAGCGGTGTGTCTCTTTTTTTTCTTTGCGCTGATTGCTTTGGAGAAATGTTCTGATGGTGGTGAGATTGGAGCACGACTACTTCTGTGACGCAATTGGCTAGCGCGTTCGGCTGTTAATCAAAAGGTTGGAGGTTCGAGCCCTCGCGAGAGCGGTGTGTCTCTTTTTTTTCTTTGCGCTGATAGCTTTGGAGAAATGTTCTAATGGTGGTGAGAGTGGAGCACGACTACTTCCGTGACGCTATTGACTAGCGCGTTCGGCTGTTAATCAAAAGGTTGGAGGTTCGAGCCCTCGCGAGAGCAGTGTGTCTCTTTTTTTTCTTTGCGCTGATAGCTTTGGAGAAATGTTCTGATGGTGGTGAGAGTGAAGCACGACTACTTCTGTGACGCAATTGGCTAGCGCGTTCGGCTGTTAATCAAAAGGTTGGAGGTTCGAGCCCTCCCGAGAGCGGTGTGTCTCTTTTTTTGCGCTGATAGCTTTGGAGAAATGTTCTGATGGTGGTGAGAGTGGAGCTCGACTACTTCTGTGACGCAGTTGGCTAGCGCGTTTGGCTATTAATCAAATGGTTGGAGGTTCGAGCCCTCGCGAGAGCGGTGTGTCTTTTTTTTCTTTGCGCTGATAGCTTAGGAGAAATGTTCTGACGGTGGTGAGAGTGGAGCACGACTACTTCCGTGACGCAATTGGCTAGCGCGTTCGGCTGTTAATCAAAAGGTTGGAGGTTCGAGCCCTCGCGAGAGCGGTGTGTCTCTTTTTTTTCTTTGCGCTGATAGCTTTGGAGAAATGTTCTGATGGTGGTGAGAGCGGAGCACGACTACTTCTGTGACGCAATTGGCTAGCGCGTTCGGCTGTTATTCAAAAGGTTGGAGGTTCGAGCCCTCCCGAGAGCGGTGTGTCTCTTTTTTTTTGCACTGATAGCCTTGGAGAAATGTTCTGACGGTGGTGAGAGTGGAGCACGACTTCTTCCGCGACGCAATTGGCTAGCGCGTTCGGCTGTTACTCAAAAGGTTGGAGGTTCGAGCCCTCGCGAGAGTGGTGTGTCTCTTTTTTTTCTTTGCGCTCATAGCTTTGGAGAAATGTTCTGATGGTGGTGAGAGTGGAGCACGACTACTTCTGTGACGCAATTGGCTAGCGCGTTCGGCTGTTAATCAAAAGGTTGGAGGTTCCAGTCCTTCGCGAGAGCGGTGTGTCTCTTTTTTTTCTTTGCACTAATAGCTTTGGAGAAATGTTCTGATGGTCGTGAGAGTGGAGAACGACTACTTCTGTGACGCAATTGGCTAGCGCGTTCGGCTGTTAATCAAAAGGTTGGAGGTTCGAGCCCTCCCAAGAGCGGTGTGTCTCTTTTTTTCTTTGCGCTGATAGTTTGGAGAAATGTTCTGATGGTGGTGAGAGTGGAGCACGACTACTTCTGTGACGCAATCGGCTAGCGCGTTCGGCTGTTAATCAAAAGCTTGGAGGTTTGAGCCCTCGCGAGAGCGGTGTGTCTCTTTTTTTCTTTGCGCTGTTAGCTTTGGAGAAATGTTCTGACGGTGGTGAGAGTGGAGCACGACTACTTCTGTGATGCAATTGGCTAGCGCGTTCGGCTGTTAATCAAAAGGCTGGAGGTTCGAGCCCTCCCAGGAGCAGTGTGTCGCTTTTTTCTTTGCGCTGATAGCCTTGGAGAAACGTTTTGACGGTGGTGAGAGTGGAGCACGACTGTCTTTGTTGCGCAATTCGCTAGCGCGTTGAGCTGTTAACGAAAAGGTTGGAGGTTCGAACCCTCCCATGAGCGGTGTGTCTCTTTTTTTCTTTGCGCTGATACCTTTAGAAAAATGTTCTGATGGTGGTGAGAGTGGAGCACGACTACCTCCGTGACGCAATTGGATAGCGCGTTCGGCTGTTAACCAAAAGGTTGGAGGATCGAGCCCTCGCGAGAGCGGTGTGTCTCTTTTTTTTCTTTGCGCTGATTGCTTTGGAGAAATGTTCTGATGGTGGTGAGATTGGAGCACGACTACTTCTGTGACGCAATTGGCTAGCGCGTTCGGCTGTTAATCAAAAGGTTGGAGGTTCGAGCCCTCGCGAGAGCGGTGTGTCTCTTTTTTTTTCTTTGCGCTGATAGCTTTGGAGAAATGTTCTAATGGTGGTGAGAGTGGAGCACGACTACTTCCGTGACGCTATTGACTAGCGCGTTCGGCTGTTAATCAAAAGGTTGGAGGTTCGAGCCCTCGTGAGAGCAGTGTGTCTCTTTTTTTTCTTTGCGCTGATAGCTTTGGAGAAATGTTCTGATGGTGGTGAGAGTGAAGCACGACTACTTCTGTGACGCAATTGGCTAGCGCGTTCGGCTGTTAATCAAAAGGTTGGAGGTTCGAGCCCTCCCGAGAGCGGTGTGTCTCTTTTTTTGCGCTGATAGCTTTGGAGAAATGTTCTGATGGTGGTGAGAGTGGAGCTCGACTACTTCTGTGACGCAGTTGGCTAGCGCGTTTGGCTATTAATCAAATGGTTGGAGGTTCGAGCCCTCGCGAGAGCGGTGTGTCTTTTTTTTCTTTGCGCTGATAGCTTAGGAGAAATGTTCTGACGGTGGTGAGAGTGGAGCACGACTACTTCCGTGACGCAATTGGCTAGCGCGTTCGGCTGTTAATCAAAAGGTTGGAGGTTCGAGCCCTCGCGAGAGCGGTGTGTCTCTTTTTTTTCTTTGCGCTGATAGCTTTGGAGAAATGTTCTGACGGTGGTGAGAGTGGAGCACGACTACTTCCGTGACGCAATTGGCTAGCGCGTTCGGCTGTTAATCAAAAGGTTGGAGGTTCGAGCCCTCCCCAGAGCGGTGTGTCTCTTTTTTTTTCTTTGCGCTGATAGCTTTGGAGAAATGTTCTGATGGTGGTGAGAGCGGAGCACGACTACTTCTGTGACGCAATTGGCTAGCGCGTTCGGCTGTTATTCAAAAGGTTGGAGGTTCCAGCCCTTCGCGAGAGCGGTGTGTCTCTTTTTTTTCTTTGCACTAATAGCTTTGGAGAAATGTTCTGATGGTGGTGAGAGTGGAGCACGACTACGTCTGTGACGCAATTGGCTAGCGCGTTCGGCTGTTAATCAAAAGGTTGGAGGTTCGAGCCCTCCCAAGAGCGGTGTGTCTCTTTTTTTCTTTGCGCTGATAGCTTTGGAGAAATGTTCTGATGGTGGTGAGAGTGGAGCACGACTACTTCTGTGACGCAATCGGCTAGCGCGTTCGGCTGTTAATCAAAAGGTTGGAGGTTTGAGCCCTCGCGAGAGCGGTGTGTCTCTTTTTTTCTTTGCGCTGTTAGATTTGGAGAAATGTTCTGACGGTGGTGAGAGTGGAGCACGACTACTTCCTTGACGCAATTGGCTAGCGCGTTCGGCTGTTAATCAAAAGGTTGGAGGTTCGAGCCCTCCCGAGAGCGGTTTGTCTCTTTTTTTTCTTTGCGCTGATAGCTTTGGAGAAATGTTCTGATGGGGGTGAGAGTGGAGCACGACTACTTCTGTGGCGCAATTGGCTAGCGCGTTCGGTTGTTAATCAAAAGGTTGGAGGTTCGAGCCCTCGCGAGAGCGGTGTGTCTCTTTTTTTTCTTTGCACTGATAGCTTTGGAGAAATGTTCTGACGGTGGTGAGAGTGGAGACCGACTACTTCCGTGACGCAATTGGCTAGCGCGTTCGGCTGTTAATCAAAAGGTTGGAGGTTCGAGCCCTCCCGAGAGCGGTGTGTCTCTTTTTTTTTCTTTGCGCTGATAGCTTTGGAGAAATGTTCTGATGGTGGTGAGAGTGGAGCACGACTACTTCTGTGACGCGATTGGCTAGCGCGTTCGGCTGTTAATCAAAAGGTTGGAGGTTCGAGCCCTCCCGAGAGCGGTGTGTCTCTTTTTTTTCTTTGCGCTGATAGCTTTGGAGAAATGTTCTGACGGCGGTGAGAGTGGAGCACGACTATTTCCGTGACGCAATCGGCTAGCGCGTTCGGCTGTTAATCAAAAGGTTGGAGGTTCGAGCCCTCGCGAGAGCGGTGTGTCTCTTTTTTTTCTTTGCGCTGATATCTTTGGAGAAATGTTCTGATGGTGGTGAGAGTGGAGCACGACTACTTCTGTGACGCAATTGGCTAGCGCGTTCGGCTGTTAATCAAAAGGTTGGAGGTTCGAGCCCTCCCGAGAGCGGTGTGTCTCTTTTTTTTCTTTGCGCTGATAGCTTTGGAGAAATGTTCTGATGGTGGTTAGAGTGGAGCATGACTACTTCTGTGACGCAATTGGCTAGCGCGTTTGGCTGTTAATCAAAAGGTTGGAGGTTCGAGCCCTCGCGAGAGCGGTGTGTCTCTTTTTTTTCTTTGCGCTGATGCCTTTAGAAAAGTGTTCTGATGGTGGTGAGAGTGGAACACGACTACCTCCGTGACGCAGTTGGCTAGCGCGTTCGGCTGTTAACCAAAAGGTTGGAGGTTCGAGCCCTCGCGAGGGCGGTGCGTCTGTTTTTTTGCTTTGCGCTTAGAGCTTTGGAGAAATGTTCTGATGGTGGTGAGAGCGGAGCACGACTACTTCTGTGATGCAATTGGCTAGCGCGTTCGGCTGTTAATCAAAAGGTTGGAGGTTCGAGCCCTCCCGAGAGTGGTGTGTCTCTTTTTTTTTCTTTGCACTGATAGCTTTGGAGAAATGTTCTGACGGTGGTGAGAGTGGAGCACGACTACTTCCGTGACGCAATCTGCTAGTGCGTCGGCTGTTAAGCAAAAGGTTGGAGGTTCGAGCCCTCCCAAGAGCAGTGTGTCGCTTTTTTTCTTTGCGCTGATAGCCTTGGAGAATCTGACGGTGGTGAGAGTGGAGCACGACTCTCTGTTGCGCAATTGGCTAGCGCGTTGGGCTGTTAACGAAAAGGTTGGAGGTTCGAACCCTCCCATGAGCGGTGTGTCTCTTTTTTTCTTTGCGCTGATACCTTTAGAAAAATGTTCTGATGGTGGTGAGAGTGGAGCACGACTACCTCCGTGACGCAATTGGCTAGCGCGTTCGGCTGCTAACCAAAAGGTTGGAGGTTCGAGCCCTAGCGAGAGCGGTGTGTCTCTCTTTTTTCTTTGCACTGATAGCTTTGGAGAAATGTTTTGATGGTGGTGAGTTTGGAGCACGACTACTTCTGTGACGCAATTGGCTAGCGCGTTCGGCTGTTAATCAAAAGGGAGGAGGTTCGAGCCCTCCCGAGAGCGGTGTGTCTCTTTTTTTTCTTTGCGCTGATAGCTTTGGAGAAATGTTCTGACGGTGGTGAGAGTGGAGCACGACTACTTCCGTGACGCAATTGGCTAGCGCGTTCGGCTGTTGATCAAAAGGTTGGATGTTCGAGCCCTCGCGAGAGCGGTGTGCCTCTTTTTTTTCTTTGCGCTGATAGCTTTGGAGAAATGTTCTGATGGTTGTGAGAGTGGAGCACGACTACTTCTGTGACGCAATTGGCTAGCGCGTTCGGCTGTTAATCAAAAGGTTGGAGGTTCGAGCCCTCCCGAGAGCGGTGTGTCTCTTTTTTTGCGCTGATAGCTTTGGAGAAATGTTCTGATGGTGGTGAGAGTGGAGCTCGACTACTTCTGTGACGCAGTTGGCTAGCGCGTTTGGCTATTAATCAAATGGTTGGAGGTTCGAGCCCTCGCGAGAGCGGTGTGTCTTTTTTTTCTTTGCGCTGATAGCTTAGGAGAAATGTTCTGACGGTGGTGAGAGTGGAGCACGACTACTTCCGTGACGCAATTGGCTAGCGCGTTCGGCTGTTAATCAAAAGTTTGGAGGTTCGAGCCCTCGCGAGAGCGGTGTGTCTCTTTTTTTTTCTTTGCGCTGATAGCTTTGGAGAAATGTTCTGATGGTGGTGAGAGTGGAGCACGACTACTTCCGTGACGCAATTGGCTAGCGCGTTCGGCTGTTAATCAAAAGGTTGGAGGTTCGAGCCCTCCCCAGAGCGGTGTGTCTCTTTTTTTTTCTTTGCGCTGATAGCTTTGGAGAAATGTTCTGATGGTGGTGAGAGCGGAGCACGACTACTTCTGTGACGCAATTGGCTAGCGCGTTCGGCTGTTATTCAAAAGGTTGGAGGTTCGAGCCCTCCCGAGAGCGGTGTGTCTCTTTTTTTTGCACTGATAGCCTTGGAGAAATGTTCTGACGGTGGTGAGAGTGGAGCACGACTTCTTCCGCGACGCAATTGGCTAGCGCGTTCGGCTGTTACTCAAAAGGTTGGAGGTTCGAGCCCTCGCGAGAGTGGTGTGTCTCTTTTTTTTCTTTGCGCTCATAGCTTTGGAGAAATGTTCTGATGGTGGTGAGAGTGGAGCACGACTACTTCTGTGACGCAATTGGCTAGCGCGTTCGGCTGTTAATCAAAAGGTTGGAGGTTCCAGCCCTTCGCGAGAGCGGTGTGTCTCTTTTTTTTCTTTGCACTAATAGCTTTGGAGAAATGTTCTGATGGTGGTGAGAGTGGAGCACGACTACGTCTGTGACGCAATTGGCTAGCGCGTTCGGCTGTTAATCAAAAGGTTGGAGGTTCGAGCCCTCCCAAGAGCGGTGTGTCTCTTTTTTTCTTTGCGCTGATAGCTTTGGAGAAATGTTCTGATGGTGGTGAGAGTGGAGCACGACTACTTCTGTGACGCAATCGGCTAGCGCGTTCGGCTGTTAATCAAAAGGTTGGAGGTTTGAGCCCTCGCGAGAGCGGTGTGTCTCTTTTTTTCTTTGCGCTGTTAGATTTGGAGCAATGTTCTGACGGTGGTGAGAGTGGAGCACGACTACTTCCTTGACGCAATTGGCTAGCGCGTTCGGCTGTTAATCAAAAGGTTGGAGGTTCGAGCCCTCCCGAGAGCGGTTTGTCTCTTTTTTTTCTTTGCGCTGATAGCTTTGGAGAAATGTTCTGATGGGGGTGAGAGTGGAGCACGACTACTTCTGTGACGCAATTGGCTAGCGCGTTCGGTTGTTAATCAAAAGGTTGGAGGTTCGAGCCCTCGCGAGAGCGGTGTGTCTCTTTTTTTTCTTTGCACTGATAGCTTTGGAGAAATGTTCTGACGGTGGTGAGAGTGGAGACCGACTACTTCCGTGACGCAATTGGCTAGCGCGTTCGGCTGTTAATCAAAAGGTTGGAGGTTCGAGCCCTCCCGAGAGCGGTGTGTCTCTTTTTTTTTTCTTTGCGCTGACAGCTTTGGAGAAATGTTCTGATGGTGGTGAGAGTGGAGCACGACTACTTCTGTGACGCGATTGGCTAGCGCGTTCGGCTGTTAATCAAAAGGTTGGAGGTTCGAGCCCTCCCGAGAGCGGTGTGTCTCTTTTTTTTCTTTGCGCTGATAGCTTTGGAGAAATGTTCTGACGGCGGTGAGAGTGGAGCACGACTATTTCCGTGACGCAATCGGCTAGCGCGTTCGGCTGTTAATCAAAAGGTTGGAGGTTCGAGCCCTCGCGAGAGCGGTGTGTCTCTTTTTTTTCTTTGCGCTGATATCTTTGGAGAAATGTTCTGATGGTGGTGAGAGTGGAGCACGACTACTTCTGTGACGCAATTGGCTAGCGCGTTCGGCTGTTAATCAAAAGGTTGGAGGTTCGAGCCCTCCCGAGAGCGGTGTGTCTCTTTTTTTTCTTTGCGCTGATAGCTTTGGAGAAATGTTCTGATGGTGGTTAGAGTGGAGCATGACTACTTCTGTGACGCAATTGGCTAGCGCGTTCGGCTGTTAATCAAAAGGTTGGAGGTTCGAGCCCTCGCGAGAGCGGTGTGTCTCTTTTTTTTCTTTGCGCTGATGCCTTTAGAAAAGTGTTCTGATGGTGGTGAGAGTGGAACACGACTACCTCCGTGACGCAGTTGGCTAGCGCGTTCGGCTGTTAACCAAAAGGTTGGAGGTTCGAGCCCTCGCGAGGGCGGTGCGTCTGTTTTTTTTCTTTGCGCTTAGAGCTTTGGAGAAATGTTCTGATGGTGGTGAGAGCGGAGCACGACTACTTCTGTGATGCAATTGGCTAGCGCGTTCGGCTGTTAATCAAAAGGTTGGAGGTTCGAGCCCTCCCGAGAGTGGTGTGTCTCTTTTTTTTTCTTTGCACTGATAGCTTTGGAGAAATGTTCTGACGGTGGTGAGAGTGGAGCACGACTACTTCCGTGACGCAATCTGCTAGTGCGTCGGCTGTTAAGCAAAAGGTTGGAGGTTCGAGCCCTCCCAAGAGCAGTGTGTCGCTTTTTTTCTTTGCGCTGATAGCCTTGGAGAATCTGACGGTGGTGAGAGTGGAGCACGACTCTCTGTTGCGCAATTGGCTAGCGCGTTGGGCTGTTAACGAAAAGGTTGGAGGTTCGAACCCTCCCATGAGCGGTGTGTCTCTTTTTTTCTTTGCGCTGATACCTTTAGAAAAATGTTCTGATGGTGGTGAGAGTGGAGCACGACTACCTCCGTGACGCAATTGGCTAGCGCGTTCGGCTGCTAACCAAAAGGTTGGAGGTTCGAGCCCTAGCGAGAGCGGTGTGTCTCTCTTTTTTCTTTGCACTGATAGCTTTGGAGAAATGTTTTGATGGTGGTGAGTTTGGAGCACGACTACTTCTGTGACGCAATTGGCTAGCGCGTTCGGCTGTTAATCAAAAGGGAGGAGGTTCGAGCCCTCCCGAGAGCGGTGTGTCTCTTTTTTTTCTTTGCGCTGATAGCTTTGGAGAAATGTTCTGACGGTGGTGAGAGTGGAGCACGACTACTTCCGTGACGCAATTGGCTAGCGCGTTCGGCTGTTGATCAAAAGGTTGGATGTTCGAGCCCTCGCGAGAGCGGTGTGCCTCTTTTTTTTCTTTGCGCTGATAGCTTTGGAGAAATGTTCTGATGGTTGTGAGAGTGGAGCACGACTACTTCTGTGACGCAATTGGCTAGCGCGTTCGGCTGTTAATCAGAAGGTTGGATGTTCGAGCCCTCCCGAGAGCGGTGTGTCTCTTATTTTCTTTGCGCTGTTAGCTTTGGAGAAATGTTCTGACGGTGGTGGGAGTGGAGCACGACTACTTCCGTGACGCAATTGGCTAGCGCGTTCGGCTGTTAATCAAGAGGTTGGAGGTTCGAGCCCTCCCGAGAGCGGTTTGTCTATTTTTTTTCTTTGCGCTGATAGCTTTGGAGAAATGTTCTGAAGGTGGTGAGAGTGGAGCACGACTACTTCCGTGACGCTATTGGCTAGCGCGTTCGGCTGTTAATCAAAAGGTTGGAGGTTCGAGCCCTCCCGAGAGCGGTGTGTCTCTTTTTTTTTCTTTGCGCTGATAGCTTTGAAGAAATGTTCTGACGGTGGTGAGAGTGGAGCACGACTACTTCCGTGACGCAATTGGCTAGCGCGTTCGGCTGTTAATCAAAAGGTTGGAGGTTCGAGCCCTCCCATAAGCGGTGTGTCTCTTTTTTTCTTTGCGCTGATACCTTTGGGAAAATGTTCTGATGGTGGTGAGAGTGGAGCACGACTACTTCTGTGACGCAATTGGCTAGCACGTTCGGCTGTTAATCAAAAGGTTGGAGGTTCGAGCCCTCCCGAGAGCAGTGTGTCTCTTTTTTTTCTTTGCGCTGATAGCTTTGGAGAAATGTTCTGATGGTGGTGAGAGTGGAGCACGACTACCTATGTGACGCAATTGGCTAGCGCGTTCGGCTGTTAATCAAAAGGTTGTAGGTTCGAGCCCTCGCGAAAGCGGTGTGTCTCTTTTTTTTCTTTGCGCTGATAGCTTTGGAGAAATGTTCTGACGGTGGTGAGAGTGGAGCACGACTACTTCTGTGACGCAATTGGCTAGCGCGTTCGGCTGTTAATCAAAAGGTTGGAGGTTCGAGCCCTCCCGAGAGCGGTGTGTCTTTTTTTTTTTCTTTGCGCTGATAGCTTTGGAGAAATGTTCTGATGGTGGTGAGAGTCGAGCACGACTACTTCTGTGACGCAATTGGCTAGCGCGTTCGGCTGTTAATCAAAAGGTTGGAGGTTCGAGCCCTCGCGAGAGCGGTGTGTCTCTTTTTTTCTTTGCGCTGATAGCTTTGGAGAAACGTTTTGATGGTGGTGAGAGTGGAGCACGACTACTTCTGTGACGCAATTGGCTAGCGCGTTCGGCTGTTAATCAGAAGGTTGGATGTTCGAGCCCTCCCGAGAGTGGTGTGTCTCTTTTTTTTCTTTGCACTGATAGCTTTAAAGAAATGTTCTGACGGTGGCGAGAGTGGAGCACGACTACTTCTGTGACGCAATTGGCTAGTGCGTCGGCTGTTAAGCAAAAGGTTGGAGGTTCGAGCCCTCCCAAGAGCAGTGTGTCGCTTTTTTCCTTTGCGCTGATAGCCTTGGAGAAACGTTCTGATGGTGGTGAGAGTGGAGCACGACTGTCTCTGTTGCGAAATTGGCTAGCGCGTTGGGCTGTTACCGAAAAGGTTGGAGGTTCGAACCCTCCCATGAGCGGTGTGTCTCTTTTTTTCTTTGCGCTGATACCTTTAGAAAAATGTGCTGATGGTGGTGAGAGTGGAGCACGACTACTTTCGTGACACAATTGGCTAGCGCGTTCGGCTGTTAATCAAAAGGTTGGAGGTTCGAGCCCTCCCGAGAGCGGTGTGTCTCTTTTTTTTCTTTGCGCTGATAGCTTTGGAGAAATGTTCTGACGGTGGTGAGAGTGGAGCACGACTTCTTCCGCGACGCAATTGGCTAGCGCGTTCGGCTGTTAATCAAAAGGTTGGAGGTTCGAGCCCTCCCGAGAGCGGTGTGTCTCTTTTTTTTCTTTGCGCTGATAGCTTTGGAGAAATGTTCTGATGGTGGTGAGAGTGGAGCACGACTACTTCTGTGACGCAATTGGCTAGCGCGTTCGGCTGGTAATCAAAAGGTTGGAGGTTCGAGCCCTCGCGAGAGAGGTGTGTCTCTTTTTTTTCTTTGCGCTGATAGCTTTGGAGAAATGTTCTGATGGTAGTGAGAGCGGAGCACGACTTCTTCTGTGACGCAAATGGCTAGCGCGTTCGGCTGTTAATCAAAAGTTTGGAGGTTCGAGCGCTCCCGAGAGCGGTGTGTCTCTTATTTTCTTTGCGCTGTTAGCTTTGGAGAAATGTTCTGACGGTGGTGGGAGTGGAGCACGACTACTTCCGTGACGCAATTGGCTAGCGCGTTCGGCTGTTAATCAAAAGGTTGGAGGTTCGAGCCCTCCCGAGAGAGGTGTGTCTCTTTTTTTTCTTTGCGCTGATAGCTTTGGAGAAATGTTCTGACGGTGGTGAGAGTGGAGCACGACTACTTCCGTGACGCAATTGGCTAGCGCGGTCGGCTGTTAATCAAAAGGTTGGAGGTTCGAGCCCTCCCGAAAGCGGTTTGTCTATTTTTTTTTGCGCTGATAGCTTCGGAGAAATGTTCTGAAGGTGGTGAGAGTGGAGCACGACTACTTCCGTGACGCAATTGGCTAGCGCGTTCGGCTGTTAATCAAAAGGTTGGAGGTTCGAGCCCTCCCGAGAGCGGTGTGTCTCTTTTTTTTCTTTGCGCTGATAGCTTTGAAGAAATGTTCTGACGGTGGTGAGAGTGGAGCACGACTACTTCCGTGACGCAATTGGCTAGCGCGTTCGGCTGTTAATCAAAAGGTTGGAGGTTCGAGCCCTCCCATAAGCGGTGTGTCTCTTTTTTTCTTTGCGCTGATACCTTTGGGAAAATGTTCTGATGGTGGTGAGAGTGGAGCACGACTACTTCTGTGACGCAATTGGCAAGCACGTTCGGCTGTAAATCAAAAGGTTGGAGGTTCGAGCCCTCCCGAGAGCAGTGTGTCTCTTTTTTTCTTTGCGCTGATAGCTTTGGAGAAATGTTCTGATGGTGGTGAGAGTGGAGCACGACTACTTATGTGACGCAATTGGCTAGCGCGTTCGGCTGTTAATCAAGAGGTTGTAGGTTCGAGCCCTCGCGAGAGCGGTGTGTCTCTTTTTTTTCTTTGCGCTGATAGCTTTGGAGAAATGTTCTGACGGTGGTGAGAGTGGAGCACGACTACTTCCGTGACGCAATTGGCTAGCGCGTTCGGCTGTTAATCAAAAGGTTGGAGGTTCGAGCCCTCGCGAGAGCGGTGTGTCTCTTTTTTTTCTTTGCGCTGATAGCTTTGGAGAAATGTTCTGATGAAGGTGAGAGTGGAGCACGACTACTTCCGTGACGCAATTGGCTAGCGCGTTCGGCTGTTAATCAAAAGGTTGGAGGTTCGAGCCCTCCCGAGAGCGGTGTGTCTCTTTTTTTTCTTTGCGCTGATAGCTTAGGAGAAATGTTCTGATGGTGGTGAGAGTGGAGAGCGACTACTTCTGTGACGCAATTGGCTAGCGCGTTCGGCTGTTAATCAAAAGGTTGGATTTTCGAGCCCTCGCGAGAGAGGTGTGTCTCTTTTTTTTCTTTGCACTGATAGCCTTGGAGAAATGTTCTGACGGTGGTGAGAGTGGAGCACGACTACTTCCGTGACGCAATTGGCTAGCGCATTCGGCTGTTAATCAAAAGGTTGGAGGTTCGAGCCCTCCCGAGAGCGGTGTGTCTCTTTTTTTTTCTTTGCACTGATAGCTTTGGAGAAATGTTCTGACGGTGGTGAGAGTGGAGCACGACTACTTCCGTGACGCAATTGGCTAGCGCGTTCGGCTGTTAATCAAAAGGTTGGAGGTTCGAGCCCTCCCGAGAGCGGTGTGTCTCTTTTTTTTCTTTGCGCTGATAGCTTTGGAGAAATGTTCTGATGGTGGTGAGAGTGGAGCACGACTACCTCCGTGACGCAATTGGCTAGCGCGTTCGGCTGTTAATCAAAAGGTTGGAAGTTCGAGCCCTCCCGAGAGCGGTGTGTCTCTTTTTTTTTTCTTTGCGCTGATAGCTTTGGAGAAATGTTCTGACGGTGGTGAGAGTGGAGCACGACTACTTCCGTGACGCAATTGGCTAGCGCGTTCGGCTGTTGATCAAAAGGTTGGATGTTCGAGCCCTCGCGAGAGCGGTGTGCCTCTTCTTTTTCTTTGCGCTGATAGCTTTGGAGAAATGTTCTGATGGTGGTGAGAGTGGAGCACGACTACTTCTGTGACGCAATTGGCTAGCGCGTTCGGCTGTTGATCAAAAGGTTGGATGTTCGAGCCCTCGCGAGAGCGGTGTGTCTCTTTTTTTTCTTTGCGCTGATAGCTTTGGAGAAATGTTCTGATGGTTGTGAGAGTGGAGCACGACTATTTCTGTGACGCAATTGGCTAGCGCGTTCGGCTGTTAATCAGAAGGTTGGATGTTCGAGCGCTCCCGAGAGCGGTGTGTCTCTTTTTTTCTTTGCGCTGTTAGCTTTGGAGAAATGTTCTGACGGTGGTGAGAGTGGAGCACGACTACTTCCGTGACGCAATTGGCTAGCGCGTTCGGCTGTTAATCAAAAGGTTGGAGGTTCGAGCTCTCGCGAGAGCGGTGTGTCTCTTTTTTTTCTTTGCGCTGATAGCTTTGGAGAAATGTTCTGATGGTGGTGAGAGTGGAGCACGACTACTTCCGTGACGCAATTGGCTAGCGCGTTCGGCTGTTAATCAAAAGGTTGGAGGTTCGAGCCCTCCCGAGAGCGGTGTGTCTCTTTTTTTTCTTTGCGCTGATAGCTTTGGAGAAATGTTCTGATGGTGGTGAGAGTGGAGCACGACTACTTCTGTGACGCAATTGGCTAGCGCGTTCGGCTGTTAATCAAAAGGTTGGAGGTTCGAGCCCTCCAGAGAGCGGTGTGTCTCTTTTTTTTCTTTGCGCTGATAGCTTTGGAGAAATGTTCTGATGGTGGTGAGACTGGAGCACGACTACTTCTGTGACGCAATTGGCTAGCGCGTTCGGCTGTTAATCAAAAGGTTGGAGGTGCGAGCCCTCGCGAGAGCGGTGTGTCTCTTTTTTTGCTTTGCGCTGATAGCTTTGGAGAAACGTTTTGATGGTGGTGAGAGTGGAGCACGACTACTTCTGTGACCCAATTGGCTAGCGCGTTCGGCTGTTAATCAAAAGGTTGGAGGTTCGAGCCCTCCCGAGAGCGGTGTGTCTCTTTTTTTTCTTTGCGCTGATAGCTTTGGAGAAATGTTCTGACGGTGGTGAGAGTGGAGCACGACTACTTCCGTGACGCAATTGGCAAGCGCGTTCGGCTGTTGATCAAAAGGTTGGATGTTCGAGCCCTCGCGAGAGCGGTGTGCCTCTTTTTTTTCTTTGCGCTGATAGCTTTGGAGAAATGTTCTGATGGTTGTGAGAGTGGAGCACGACAACTTCTGTGACGCAATTGCCTTGCGCGTTCGGTTGTTAATCAGAAGGTTGGATGTTCGAGCGCTCCCGAGAGCGGTGTGTCTCTTATTTTCTTTGCGCTGTTAGCTTTGGAGAAATGTTCTGACGGTGGTGGGAGTGGAGCACGACTACTTCCGTGACGCAATTGGCTAGCGCGTTCGGCTGTTAATCAAAAGGTTGGAGGTTCGAGCCCTCCCGAGAGAGGTGTGTCTCTTTTTTTTCTTTGCGCTGATAGCTTTGGAGAAATGTTCGGACGGTGGTGAGAGTGGAGCACGACTACTTCCGTGACGCAATTGGCTAGCGCGGTCGGCTGTTAATCAAAAGGTTGGAGGTTCGAGCCCTCCCGAAAGCGGTTTGTCTATTTTTTTTCTTTGCGCTGATAGCTTCGGAGAAATGTTCTGAAGGTGGTGAGAGTGGAGCACGACTACTTCTGTGACGCAATTGGCAAGCACGTTCGGCTGTTAATCAAAAGGTTGGAGGTTCGAGCCCTCCCGAGAGCAGTGTGTCTCTTTTTTTTCTTTGCGCTGATAGCTTTGGAGAAATGTTCTGATGGTGGTGAGAGTGGAGCACGACTACTTATGTGACGCAATTGGCTAGCGCGTTCGGCTGTTAATCAAAAGGTTGTAGGTTCGAGCCCTCCCGAGAGCGGTGTGTCTCTTTTTTTTCTTTGCGCTGATAGCTTTGGAGAAATGTTCTGACGGTGGTGAGAGTGGAGCACGACTACTTCTGTGACGCAATTGGCTAGCGCGTTCGGCTGTTAATCAAAAGGTTGGAGGTTCGAGCGCTCCCGAGAGCGGTGTGTCTCTTATTTTCTTTGCGCTGTTAGCTTTGGAGAAATGTTCTGACGGTGGTGGGAGTGGAGCACGACTACTTCCGTGACGCAATTGGCTAGCGCGTTCGGCTGTTAATCAAAAGGTTGGAGGTTCGAGCCCTCCCGAGAGAGGTGTGTCTCTTTTTTTTCTTTGCGCTGATAGCTTTGGAGAAATGTTCTGATGGTGGTGAGAGTGGAGCACGACTACTTATGTGACGCAATTGGCTAGCGCGTTCGGCTGTTAATCAAAAGGTTGTAGGTTCGAGCCCTCGCGAGAGCGGTGTGTCTCTTTTTTTTCTTTGCGCTGATAGCTTTGGAGAAATGTTCTGACGGTGGTGAGAGTGGAGCACGACTACTTCCGTGACGCAATTGGCTAGCGCGTTCGGCTGTTAATCAAAAGGTTGGAGGTTCGAGCCCTCGCGAGAGCGGTGTGTCTCTTTTTTTTCTTTGCGCTGATAGCTTTGGAAAAATGTTCTGATGGAGGTGAGAGTGGAGCACGACTACTTCCGTGACGCAATTGACTAGCGCGTTCGGCTGTTAATCAAAAGGTTGGAGGTTCGAGCCCTCCCGAGAGTGGTGTGTCTCTTTTTTTTCTTTGCGCTGATAGCTTTGGAGAAATGTTCTGATGGTGGTGAGAGTGGAGCACGACTACTTCTGTGACGCAATTGGCTAGCGCGTTCGGCTGTTAATCAAAAGGTTGGAGGTTCGAGCCCTCCCGAGAGCGGTGTGTCTCTTTTTTTTTCTTTGCGCTGATAGCTTTGGAGAAATGTTCTGATGGTGGTGAGAGTCGAGCACGACTACTTCTGTGACGCAATTGGCTAGCGCGTTCGGCTGTTAATCAAAAGGTTGGAGGTTCGAGCCCTCCCGAGAGCGGTGTGTCTCTTTTTTTTTCTTTGCGCTGATAGCTTTGGAGAAATGTTCTGACGGTGGTGAGAGTGGAGCACGACTACTTCCGTGACGCAATTGGCTAGCGCGTTCGGCTGTTGATCAAAAGGTTGGATGTTCGAGCCCTCGCGAGAGCGGTGTGCCTCTTCTTTTTCTTTGCGCTGATAGCTTTGGAGAAATGTTCTGATGGTGGTGAGAGTGGAGCACGACTACTTCTGTGACGCAATTGGCTAGCGCGTTCGGCTGTTGATCAAAAGGTTGGATGTTCGAGCCCTCGCGAGAGCGGTGTGCCTCTTTTTTTTCTTTGCGCTGATAGCTTTGGAGAAATGTTCTGATGGTTGTGAGAGTGGAGCACGACTACTTCTGTGACGCAATTGGCTAGCGCGTTCGGCTGTTAATCAGAAGGTTGGATGTTCGAGCGCTCTCGAGAGCGGTGTGTCTCTTATTTTCTTTGCGCTGTTAGCTTTGGAGAAATGTTCTGACGGTGGTGGGAGTGGAGCACGACTACTTCCGTGACGCAATTGGCTAGCGCGTTCGGCTGTTAATCAAAAGGTTGGAGGTTCGAGCCCTCCCGAGAGAGGTGTGTCTCTTTTTTTTCTTTGCGCTGATAGCTTTGGAGAAATGTTCTGACGGTGGTGAGAGTGGAGCACGACTACTTCCGTGACGCAATTGGCTAGCGCGGTCGGCTGTTAATCAAAAGGTTGGAGGTTCGAGCCCTCCCGAAAGCGGTTTGTCTATTTTTTTTCTTTGCGCTGATAGCTTCGGAGAAATGTTCTGAAGGTGGTGAGAGTGGAGCACGACTACTTCCGTGACGCAATTGGCTAGCGCGTTCGGCTGTCAATCAAAAGGTTGGAGGTTCGAGCCCTCCCGAGAGCGGTGTGTCTCTTTTTTTTCTTTGCGCTGATAGCTTTGAAGAAATGTTCTGACGGTGGTGAGAGTGGAGCACGACTACTTCCGTGACGCAATTGGCTAGCGCGTTCGGCTGTTAATCAAAAGGTTGGAGGTTCGAGCCCTCCCATAAGCGGTGTGTCTCTTTTTTTCTTTGCGCTGATACCTTTGGGAAAATGTTCTGATGGTGGTGAGAGTGGAGCACGACTACTTCTGTGACGCAATTGGCAAGCACGTTCGGCTGTTAATCAAAAGGTTGGAGGTTCGAGCCCTCCCGAGAGCAGTGTGTCTCTTTTTTTTCTTTGCGCTGATAGCTTTGGAGAAATGTTCTGATGGTGGTGAGAGTGGAGCACGACTACTTATGTGACGCAATTGGCTAGCGCGTTCGGCTGTTAATCAAAAGGTTGTAGGTTCGAGCCCTCGCGAGAGCGGTGTGTCTCTTTTTTTTCTTTGCGCTGATAGCTTTGGAGAAATGTTCTGACGGTGGTGAGAGTGGAGCACGACTACTTCCGTGACGCAATTGGCTAGCGCGTCCGGCTGTTAATCAAAAGGTTGGAGGTTCGAGCCCTCGCGAGAGCGGTGTGTCTCTTTTTTTTCTTTGCGCTGATAGCTTTGGAGAAATGTTCTGATGAAGGTGAGAGTGGAGCACGACTACTTCCGTGACGCAATTGGCTAGCGCGTTCGGCTGTTAATCAAAAGGTTGGAGGTTCGAGCCCTCCCGAGAGCGGTGTGTCTCTTTTTTTTCTTTGCGCTGATAGCTTAGGAGAAATGTTCTGATGGTAGTGAGAGTGGAGAGCGACTACTTCTGTGACGCAATTGGCTAGCGCGTTCGGCTGTTAATCAAAAGGTTGGATTTTCGAGCCCTCGCGAGAGAGGTGTGTCTCTTTTTTTTCTTTGCGCTGAGAGCTTTGGAGAAATGTTCTGTTGGTGGTGAGAGCGGAGCACGACTACTTCTGTGACGCAATTGGCTAGCGCGTTCGGCTGTTATTCAAAAGGTTGGAGGTTCGAGCCCTCCCGAGAGCGGTGTGTCTCTTTTTTTTGCACTGATAGCCTTTGAGCAATGTTCTGACGGTGGTGAGAGTGGAGCACGACTACTTCCGTGACGCAATTGGCTAGCGCGTTCGGCTGGTAATCAAAAGGTTGGAGGTTCGAGCCCTCCCGAGAGCGGTGTGTCTCTTTTTTTTCTTTGCGCTGATAGCTTTGGGGAAATGTTCTGACGGTGGTGAGAGTGGAGCACGACTACTTCCGTGACGCAATCTGCTAGTGCGTCGGC
This sequence comes from Rhipicephalus microplus, assembly GCF_043290135.1. Classification (NCBI taxonomy): domain Eukaryota; kingdom Metazoa; phylum Arthropoda; class Arachnida; order Ixodida; family Ixodidae; genus Rhipicephalus; species Rhipicephalus microplus. The sequence continues at coordinate 9,206,672 of NW_027464592.1, forward strand.
TGTTAAGCAAAAGGTTGGAGGTTCGAGCCCTCCCAAGAGCAGTGTGTCGCTTTTTTCCTTTGCGCTGATAGCCTTGGAGAAACGTTCTGATGGTGGTGAGAGTGGAGCACGACTGTCTCTGTTGCGCAATTGGCTAGCGCGTTGGGCTGTTAACGAAAAGGTTGGAGGTTCGAACCCTCCCATGAGCGGTGTGTCTCTTTTTTTCTTTGCGCTGATACCTTTAGAAAAATGTGCTGATGGTGGTGAGAGTGGAGCACGACTACTTTCGTGACACAATTGGCTAGCGCGTTCGGCTGTTAATCAAAAGGTTGGAGGTTCGAGCCCTCCCGAGAGCGGTGTGTCTCTTTTTTTTCTTTGCGCTGATAGCTTTGGAGAAATGTTCTGACGGTGGTGAGAGTGGAGCACGACTTCTTCCGCGACGCAATTGGCTAGCGCGTTCGGCTGTTAATCAAAAGGTTGGAGGTTCGAGCCCTCCCGAGAGCGGTGTGTCTCTTTTTTTTCTTTGCGCTGATAGCTTTGGAGAAATGTTCTGATGGTGGTGAGAGTGGAGCACGACTACTTCTGTGACGCAATTGGCTAGCGCGTTCGGCTGTTAATCAAAAGGTTGGAGGTTCGAGCCCTCGCGAGAGAGGTGTGTCTCTTTTTTTTCTTTGCGCTGATAGCTTTGGAGAAATGTTCTGATGGTGGTGAGAGCGGAGCACGACTTCTTCTGTGACGCAAATGGCTAGCGCGTTCGGCTGTTAATTAAAAGGATGGAGGTTCGAGCCCTCCCGAGAGCGGTGTGTCTCTTTTTTTTTCTTTGCACTGATAGCTTTGGAGAAATGTTCTGACGGTGGTGAGAGTGGAGCATGACTACTTCCGTGACGCAATTGGCTAGCGCGTTCGACTGTTAATCAAAAGGTTGGAGGTTCGAGCCCTCCCGAGAGCGGTGTGTCTCTTTTTTTTCTTTGCGCTGATAGCTTTGGAGAAATGTTCTGATGGTGGTGAGAGTGGAGCACGACTTCTTCTGTGACGCAATTGGCTAGCGCGTTCGGCTGTTAATCAAAAGGTTGTAGGTTCGAGCCCTCGCGAGAGTGGTGTGTCTCTTTTTTTTCTTTGCGCTGATAGCTTTGGAGAAATGTTCTGACGGTGGTGAGAGTGGAGCACGACTACTTCCGTGACGCAATTGGCTAGCGCGTTCGGCTGTTAATCAAAAGGTTGGAGGTTCGAGCCCTCGCGAGAGCTGTGTGTCTTTTTTTTTCTTTGCGCTGATAGCTTTGGAGAAATGTTCTGATGAAGGTGAGAGTGGAGCACGACTACTTCCGTGACGCAATTGGCTAGCGCGTTCGGCTGTTAATCAAAAGGTTGGAGGTTCGAGCCCTCCCGAGAGCGGTGTGTCTCTTTTTTTTCTTTGCGCTGATAGCTTAGGAGAAATGTTCTGATGGTAGTGAGAGTGGAGAACGACTACTTCTGTGACGCAATTGGCTAGCGCGTTCGGCTGTTAATCAAAAGGTTGGATTTTCGAGCCCTCGCGAGAGAGGTGTGTCTCTTTTTTTTCTTTGCGCTGAGAGCTTTGGAGAAATGTTCTGATGGTGGTGAGAGCGGAGCACGACTACTTCTGTGACGCAATTGGCTAGCGCGTTCGGCTGTTATTCAAAAGGTTGGAGGTTCGAGCCCTCCCGAGAGCGGTGTGTCTCTTTTTTTTGCACTGATAGCCTTGGAGAAATGTTCTGACGGTGGTGAGAGTGGAGCACGACTTCTTCTGTGACGCAATTGGCTAGCGCGTTCGGCTGTTAATCAAAAGGTTGTAGGTTAGAGCCCTCGCGAGAGCGGTGTGTCTCTTTTTTTTCTTTGCGCTGATAGCTTTGGAGAAATGTTCTGACGGTGGTGAGAGTGGAGCACGACTACTTCCGTGACGCAATTGGCTAGCGCGTTCGGCTGTCAATCAAAAGGTTGGAGGTTCGAGCCCTCCCGAGAGCGGTGTGTCTCTTTTTTTTCTTTGCGCTGATAGCTTTGAAGAAATGTTCTGACGGTGGTGAGAGTGGAGCACGACTACTTCCGTGACGCAATTGGCTAGCGCGTTCGGCTGTTAATCAAAAGGTTGGAGGTTCGAGCCCTCCCATAAGCGGTGTGTCTCTTTTTTTCTTTGCGCTGATACCTTTGGGAAAATGTTCTGATGGTGGTGAGAGTGGAGCACGACTACTTCTGTGACGCAATTGGCAAGCACGTTCGGCTGTTAATCAAAAGGTTGGAGGTTCGAGCCCTCCCGAGAGCAGTGTGTCTCTTTTTTTTCTTTGCGCTGATAGCTTTGGAGAAATGTTCTGATGGTGGTGAGAGTGGAGCACGACTACTTATGTGACGCAATTGGCTAGCGCGTTCGGCTGTTAATCAAAAGGTTGTAGGTTCGAGCCCTCGCGAGAGCGGTGTGTCTCTTTTTTTTCTTTGCGCTGATAGCTTTGGAGAAATGTTCTGACGGTGGTGAGAGTGGAGCACGACTACTTCCGTGACGCAATTGGCTAGCGCGTCCGGCTGTTAATCAAAAGGTTGGAGGTTCGAGCCCTCGCGAGAGCGGTGTGTCTCTTTTTTTTCTTTGCGCTGATAGCTTTGGAGAAATGTTCTGATGAAGGTGAGAGTGGAGCACGACTACTTCCGTGACGCAATTGGCTAGCGCGTTCGGCTGTTAATCAAAAGGTTGGAGGTTCGAGCCCTCGCGAGAGCTGTGTGTCTTTTTTTTTCTTTGCGCTGATAGCTTTGGAGAAATGTTCTGATGAAGGTGAGAGTGGAGCACGACTACTTCCGTGACGCAATTGGCTAGCGCGTTCGGCTGTTAATCAAAAGGTTGGAGGTTCGAGCCCTCCCGAGAGCGGTGTGTCTCTTTTTTTTCTTTGCGCTGATAGCTTAGGAGAAATGTTCTGATGGTGGTGAGAGCGGAGCACGACTTCTTCTGTGACGCAAATGGCTAGCGCGTTCGGCTGTTAATCAAAAGGTTGGAGGTTCGAGCCCTCCCGAGAGCGGTGTGTCTCTTTTTTTTTTCTTTGCACTGATAGCTTTGGAGAAATGTTCTGACGGTGGTGAGAGTGGAGCATGACTACTTCCGTGACGCAATTGGCTAGCGCGTTCGACTGTTAATCAAAAGGTTGGAGGTTCGAGCCCTCCCGAGAGCGGTGTGTCTCTTTTTTTTCTTTGCGCTGATAGCTTTGGAGAAATGTTCTGATGGTGGTGAGAGTGGAGCACGACTTCTTCTGTGACGCAATTGGCTAGCGCGTTCGGCTGTTAATCAAAAGGTTGTAGGTTCGAGCCCTCGCGAGAGTGGTGTGTCTCTTTTTTTTCTTTGCGCTGATAGCTTTGGAGAAATGTTCTGACGGTGGTGAGAGTGGAGCACGACTACTTCCGTGACGCAATTGGCTAGCGCGTTCGGCTGTTAATCAAAAGGTTGGAGGTTCGAGCCCTCGCGAGAGCTGTGTGTCTTTTTTTTTCTTTGCGCTGATAGCTTTGGAGAAATGTTCTGATGAAGGTGAGAGTGGAGCACGACTACTTCCGTGACGCAATTGGCTAGCGCGTTCGGCTGTTAATCAAAAGGTTGGAGGTTCGAGCCCTCCCGAGAGCGGTGTGTCTCTTTTTTTTCTTTGCGCTGATAGCTTAGGAGAAATGTTCTGATGGTAGTGAGAGTGGAGAACGACTACTTCTGTGACGCAATTGGCTAGCGCGTTCGGCTGTTAATCAAAAGGTTGGATTTTCGAGCCCTCGCGAGAGAGGTGTGTCTCTTTTTTTTCTTTGCGCTGAGAGCTTTGGAGAAATGTTCTGATGGTGGTGAGAGCGGAGCACGACTACTTCTGTGACGCAATTGGCTAGCGCGTTCGGCTGTTATTCAAAAGGTTGGAGGTTCGAGCCCTCCCGAGAGCGGTGTGTCTCTTTTTTTTGCACTGATAGCCTTGGAGAAATGTTCTGACGGTGGTGAGAGTGGAGCACGACTTCTTCTGTGACGCAATTGGCTAGCGCGTTCGGCTGTTAATCAAAAGGTTGTAGGTTAGAGCCCTCGCGAGAGTGGTGTGTCTCTTTTTTTTCTTTGCGCTGATAGCTTTGGAGAAATGTTCTGACGGTGGTGAGAGTGGAGCACGACTACTTCCGTGACGCAATTGGCTAGCGCGTTCGGCTGTTAATCAAAAGGTTGGAGGTTCGAGCCCTCGCGAGAGCGGTGTGTCTCTTTTTTTTCTTTGCGCTGATAGCTTTGGAGAAATGTTCTGATGAAGGTGAGAGTGGAGCACGACTACTTCCGTGACGCAATTGGCTAGCGCGTTCGGCTGTTAATCAAAAGGTTGGAGGTTCGAGCCCTCCCGAGAGCGGTGTGTCTCTTTTTTTTCTTTGCGCTGATAGCTTAGGAGAAATGTTCTGATGGTAGTGAGAGTGGAGAGCGACTACTTCTGTGACGCAATTGGCTAGCGCGTTCGGCTGTTAATCAAAAGGTTGGATTTTCGAGCCCTCGCGAGAGAGGTGTGTCTCTTTTTTATCTTTGCGCTGAGAGCTTTGGAGAAATGTTCTGATGGTGGTGAGAGCGGAGCACGACTACTTCTGTGACGCATTTGGCTAGCGCGTTCGGCTGTTATTCAAAAGGTTGGAGGTTCGAGCCCTCCCGAGAGCGGTGTGTCTCTTTTTTTTGCACTGATAGCCTTGGAGAAATGTTCTGACGGTGGTGAGAGTGGAGCACGACTACTTCCGTGACGCAATTGGCTAGCGCGTTCGGCTGTTAATCAAAAGGTTGGAGGTTCGAGCCCTCCCGAGAGCGGTGTGTCTCTTTTTTTTCTTTGCGCTGATAGCTTTGGGGAAATGTTCTGACGGTGGTGAGAGTGGAGCACGACTACTTCCGTGACGCAATCTGCTAGTGCGTCGGCTGTTAAGCAAAAGGTTGGAGGTTCGAGCCCTCCCAAGAGCAGTGTGTCGCTTTTTTCCTTTGCGCTGATAGCCTTGGAGAAACGTTCTGATGGTGGTGAGAGTGGAGCACGACTGTCTCTGTTGCGCAATTGGCCAGCGCGTTGGGCTGTTAACGAAAAGGTTGGAGGTTCGAACCCTCCCAAGAGCGGTGTGTCTCTTTTTTTCTTTGCGCTGATACCTTTAGAAAAATGTGCTGATGGTGGTGAGAGTGGAGCACGACTACTTTCGTGACACAATTGGCTAGCGCGTTCGGCTGTTAATCAAAAGGTTGGAGGTTCGAGCCCTCCCGAGAGCGGTGTGTCTCTTTTTTTCTTTGCGCTGATAGCTTTGGAGAAATGTTCTGACGGTGGTGAGAGTGGAGCACGACTTCTTCCGCGACGCAATTGGCTAGCGCGTTCGGCTGTTAATCAAAAGGTTGGAGGTTCGAGCCCTCCCGAGAGCGGTGTGTCTCTTTTTTTTCTTTGCGCTGATAGCTTTGGAGAAATGTTCTGATGGTGGTGAGAGTGGAGCACGACTACTTCTGTGACGCAATTGGCTAGCGCGTTCGGCTGTTAATCAAAAGGTTGGAGGTTCGAGCCCTCGCGAGGGCGGTGCGTCTGTTTTTTTTCTTTGCGCTTAGAGCTTTGGAGAAATGTTCTGATGGTGGTGAGAGCGGAGCACGACTACTTCTGTGACGCAATTGGCTAGCGCGTTCGGCTGTTAATCAAAAGGTTGGAGGTTCGAGCCCTCCCGAGAGCGGTGTGTCTCTTTTTTTTCTTTGCACTGATAGCTTTGGAGAAATGTTCTGACGGTGGTGAGAGTGGAGCACGACTACTTCCGTGACGCAATCTGCTAGTGCGTCGGCTGTTAGGCAAAAGGTTGGAGGTTCGAGCCCTCCCAAGAGCAGTGTGTCGCTTTTTTTCTTTGCGCTGATAGCCTTGGAGAATCTGACGGTGGTGAGAGTGGAGCACGACTGTCTCTGTTGCGCAATTGGCTAGCGCGTTCGGCTGTTAATCAAAAGGTTGGATTTTCGAGCCCTCGCGAGAGAGGTGTGTCTCTTTTTTTTCTTTGCGCTGAGAGCTTTGGAGAAATGTTCTGATGGTGGTGAGAGCGGAGCACGACTACTTCTGTGACGCAATTGGCTAGCGCGTTCGGCTGTTATTCAAAAGGTTGGAGGTTCGAGCCCTCCCGAGAGTGGTGTGTGTCTTTTTTTTTTGCACTGATAGCCTTGGAGAAATGTTCTGACGGTGGTGAGAGTGGAGCACGACTTCTTCTGTGACGCAATTGGCTAGCGCGTTCGGCTGTTAATCAAAAGGTTGTAGGTTAGAGCCCTCGCGAGAGCGGTGTGTCTCTTTTTTTTCTTTGCGCTGATAGCTTTGGAGAAATGTTCTGACGGTGGTGAGAGTGGAGCACGACTACTTCCGTGACGCAATTGGCTAGCGCGTTCGGCTGTTAATCAAAAGGTTGGAGGTTCGAGCCCTCGCGAGAGCGGTGTGTCTCTTTTTTTTCTTTGCGCTGATAGCTTTGGAGAAATGTTCTGATGAAGGTGAGAGTGGAGCACGACTACTTCCGTGACGCAATTGGCTAGCGCGTTCGGCTGTTAATCAAAAGGTTGGAGGTTCGAGCCCTCCCGAGAGCGGTGTGTCTCTTTTTTTTCTTTGCGCTGATAGCTTAGGAGAAATGTTCTGATGGTAGTGAGAGTGGAGAGCGACTACTTCTGTGACGCAATTGGCTAGCGCGTTCGGCTGTTAATCAAAAGGTTGGATTTTCGAGCCCTCGCGAGAGAGGTGTGTCTCTTTTTTTTCTTTGCGCTGAGAGCTTTGGAGAAATGTTCTGATGGTGGTGAGAGCGGAGCACGACTACTTCTGTGACGCAATTGGCTAGCGCGTTCGGCTGTTATTCAAAAGGTTGGAGGTTCGAGCCCTCCCGAGAGCGGTGTGTCTCTTTTTTTTGCACTGATAGCCTTGGAGAAATGTTCTGACGGTGGTGAGAGTGGAGCACGACTACTTCCGTGACGCAATTGGCTAGCGCGTTCGGCTGTTAATCAAAAGGTTGGAGGTTCGAGCCCTCCCGAGAGCGGTGTGTCTCTTTTTTTTCTTTGCGCTGATAGCTTTGGGGAAATGTTCTGACGGTGGTGAGAGTGGAGCACGACTACTTCCGTGACGCAATCTGCTAGTGCGTCGGCTGTTAAGCAAAAGGTTGGAGGTTCGAGCCCTCCCAAGAGCAGTGTGTCGCTTTTTTCCTTTGCGCTGATAGCCTTGGAGAAACGTTCTGATGGTGGTGAGAGTGGAGCACGACTGTCTCTGTTGCGCAATTGGCTAGCGCGTTGGGCTGTTAACGAAAAGGTTGGAGGTTCGAACCCTCCCATGAGCGGTGTGTCTCTTTTTTTCTTTGCGCTGATACCTTTAGGAAAATGTGCTGATGGTGGTGAGAGTGGAGCACGACTACTTTCGTGACACAATTGGCTAGCGCGTTCGGCTGTTAATCAAAAGGTTGGAGGTTCGAGCCCTCCCGAGAGCGGTGTGTCTCTTTTTTTTCTTTGCGCTGATAGCTTTGGAGAAATGTTCTGACGGTGGTGAGAGTGGAGCACGACTTCTTCCGCGACGCAATTGGCTAGCGCGTTCGGCTGTTAATCAAAAGGTTGGAGGTTCGAGCCCTCCCGAGAGCGGTGTGTCTCTTTTTTTTCTTTGCGCTGATAGCTTTGGAGAAATGTTCTGATGGTGGTGAGAGTGGAGCACGACTACTTCTGTGACGCAATTGGCTAGCGCGTTCGGCTGTTAATCAAAAGGTTGGAGGTTCGAGCCCTCGCGAGGGCGGTGCGTCTGTTTTTTTTCTTTGCGCTTAGAGCTTTGGAGAAATGTTCTGATGGTGGTGAGAGCGGAGCACGACTACTTCTGTGACGCAATTGGCTAGCGCGTTCGGCTGTTAATCAAAAGGTTGGAGGTTCGAGCCCTCCCGAGAGCGGTGTGTCTCTTTTTTTTTCTTTGCACTGATAGCTTTGGAGAAATGTTCTGACGGTGGTGAGAGTGGAGCACGACTACTTCCGTGACGCAATCTGCTAGTGCGTCGGCTGTTAGGCAAAAGGTTGGAGGTTCGAGCCCTCCCAAGAGCAGTGTGTCGCTTTTTTTCTTTGCGCTGATAGCCTTGGAGAATCTGACGGTGGTGAGAGTGGAGCACGACTGTCTCTGTTGCGCAATTGGCTAGCGCGTTGGGCTGTTAACGAAAAGGTTGGAGGTTCGAACCCTCCCATGAGCGGTGTGTCTCTTTTTTTCTTTGCGCTGATACCTTTAGAAAAATGTTCTGATGGTGGTGAGAGTGGAGCACGACTACCTCCGTGACGCAATTGGCTAGCGCGTTCGGCTGCTAACCAAAAGGTTGGAGGTTCGAGCCCTAGCGAGAGCGGTGTGTCTCTCTTTTTTCTTTGCACTGATAGCTTTGGAGAAATGTTCTGATGGTGGTGAGAGTGGAGCACGACTACTTTCGTGACACAATTGGCTAGCACGTTCGGCTGTTAATCAAAAGGTTGGAGGTTCGAGCCCTCCCGAGAGCGGTGTGTCTCTTTTTTTTCTTTGCGCTGATAGCTTTGGAGAAATGTTCTGACGGTGGTGAGAGTGGAGCACGACTTCTTCCGTGACGCAATTGGCTAGCGCGTTCGGCTGTTAATCAAAAGGTTGGAGGTTCTAGCCCTCCCGAGAGCGGTGTGTCTCTTTTTTTTCTTTGCGCTGATAGCTTTGGAGAAATGTTCTGATGGTGGTGAGAGTGGAGCACGACTACTTCTGTGACGCAATTGGCTAGCGCGTTCGGCTGTTAATCAAAAGGTTGGAGGTTCGAGCCCTCGCGAGAGCGGTGTGTCTCTTTTTTTTCTTTGCACTGATAGCTTTGGAGAAATGTTCTGATGGTGGTGAGAGTGGAGCACGACTACTTCTGTGACGCAATTGGCTAGCGCGTTCGGCTGTTAATCAAAGGTTGGAGGTTCGAGCCCTCCCGACAGTGGTGTGTGTCTTTTTTTTTCTTTGCGCTGATAGCTTTGGAGAAATGTTCTGACGGTGGTGAGAGTGGAGCACGACTACTTCCGTGACGCAATTGGCTAGCGCGTTCGGCTGTTAATCAAAAGGTTGGAGGTTCGAGCCCTCCCGAGAGCGGTGTGTCTCTTTTTTTTCTTTGCGCTGATAGCTTAGCAGACATGTTCTGATGGTGGTGAGAGTGGAGAGCGACTACTTCTGTGACGCAATTGGCTAGCGCGTTCGGCTGTTAATCAAAAGGTTGGATTTTCGAGCCCTCGCGAGAGAGGTGTGTCTCTTTTTTTCTTTGCGCTGAGAGCTTTGGAGGAATGTTCTGATGGTGGTGAGAGCGGAGCACGACTACTTCTGTGACGCAATTGGCTAGCGCGTTCGGCTGTTATTCAAAAGGTTGGAGGTTCGAGCCCTCCCGAGAGCGGTGTGTCTCTTTTTTTTTGCACTGATAGCCTTGGAGAAATGTTCTGACGGTGGTGAGAGTGGAGCACGACTACTTCCGTGACGCAATTGGCTAGCGCGTTCGGCTGTTAATCAAAAGGTTGGAGGTTCGAGCCCTCCCGAGAGCGGTGTGTCTCTTTTTTTTCTTTGCGCTGATAGCTTTGGAGAAATGTTCTGACGGTGGTGAGAGTGGAGCACGACTACTTCCGTGACGCAATCTGCTAGTGCGTCGGCTGTTAATTAAAAGGTTGGAGGTTCGAGCCCTCCCAAGAGCAGTGTGTCGCTTTTTTCCTTTGCGCTGATAGCCTTGGAGAAACGTTCTGATGGTGGTGAGAGTGGAGCACGACTGTCTCTGTTGCGCAATTGGCTAGCGCGTTGGGCTGTTAACGAAAAGGTTGGAGGTTCGAACCTTCCCATGAGCGGTGTGTCGCTTTTTTTCTTTGCGCTTATACCTTTAGAAAAATGTGCTGATGGTGGTGAGAGTGGAGCACGACTACTTTCGTGACACAATTGGCTAGCGCGTTCGGCTGTTAATCAAAAGGTTGGAGGTTCGAGCCCTCCCGAGAGCGGTGTGTCTCTTTTTTTTCTTTGCGCTGATAGCTTTGGAGAAATGTTCTGACGGTGGTGAGAGTGGAGCACGACTTCTTCCGCGACGCAATTGGCTAGCGCGTTCGGCTGTTAATCAAAAGGTTGGAGGTTCGAGCCCTCCCGAGAGCGCTGTGTCTCTTTTTTTCTTTGCGCTGATAGCTTTGGAGAAATGTTCTGATGGTGGTGAGAGTGGAGCACGACTACTACTGTGACGCAATTGGCTCGCGCGTTCGGCTGTTAATCAAAAGGTTGGGGGTTCGAGCTCTCGCGAGAGAGGTGTGTCTCTTTTTTTTCTTTGCGCTGATAGCTTTGGAGAAATGTTCTGATGGTGGTGAGAGTGGAGCACGACTTCTTCTGTGACGCAATTGGCTAGCGCGTTCGGCTGTTAATCAAAAGGTTGGAGGTTCGAGCCCTCCCGAGAGCGGTGTGTCTCTTTTTTTTCTTTGCACTGATAGCTTTGGAGAAATGTTCTGACGGTGGTGAGAGTGGAGCACGACTACTTCCGTGACGCAATTGGCTAGCGCGTTCGGCTGTTAATCAAAAGGTTGGAGGTTCGAGCCCTCCCGAGAGCGGTGTGTCTCTTTTTTTTCTTTGCACTGATAGCTTTGGAGAAATGTTCTGATGGTGGTGAGAGTGGAGCACGACTACTTCCGTGACGCAATTGGCTAGCGCGTTCGGCTGTTAATCAAAAGGTTGGAGGTTCGAGCCCTCCCGAGAGCGGTGTGTCTCTTTTTTTTCTTTGCGCTGATAGCTTTGGAGAAATGTTCTGATGATTGTGAGAGTGGAGCACGACTACTTCTGTGACGCAATTGGCTAGCGCGTTCGGCTGTTACTCAAAAGGTTGGAGGTTCGAGCCCTCGCGAGAGTGGTGTGTCTCTTTTTTTTCTTTGCGCTCATAGCTTTGGAGAAATGTTCTGATGGTGGTGAGAGTGGAGCACGACTACTTCTGTGACGCAATTGGCTAGCGCGTTCGGCTGTTAATCAAAAGGTTGGAGGTTCCAGCCCTTCGCGAGAGCGGTGTGTCTCTTTTTTTTCTTTGCACTAATAGCTTTGGAGAAATGTTCTGATGGTGGTGAGAGTGGAGCACGACTACTTCTGTGACGCAATCGGCTAGCGCGTTCGGCTGTTAATCAAAAGGTTGGAGGTTTGAGCCCTCGCGAGAGCGGTGTGTCTCTTTTTTTCTTTGCGCTGTTAGCTTTAGAGAAATGTTCTGACGGTGGTGAGAGTGGAGCACGACTACTTCCGTGACGCAATTGGCTAGCGCGTTCGGCTGTTAATCAAAAGGTTGGAGGTTCGAGCTCTCGCGAGAGCGGTGTGTCTCTTTTTTTTCTTTGCGCTGATAGCTTTGGAGAAATGTTCTGATGGTGGTGAGAGTGGAGCACGACTACTTCCGTGACGCAATTGGCTAGCGCGTTCGGCTGTTAATCAAAAGGTTGGAGGTTCGAGCCCTCCCGAGAGCGGTGTGTCTCTTTTTTTTCTTTGCGCTGATAGCTTTGGAGAAATGTTCTGATGGTGGTGAGAGTGGAGCACGACCACTTCTGTGACGCAATTGGCTAGCGCGTTCGGCTGTTAATCAAAAGGTTGGAGGTTCGAGCCCTCCCGAGAGCGGTGTGTCTCTTTTTTTTCTTTGCGCTGATAGCTTTGGAGAAATGTTCTGATGGTGGTGAGAGTGGAGCACGACTACTTCTGTGACGCAATTGGCTAGCGCGTTCGGCTGTTAATCAAAAGGTTGGAGGTTCGAGCCCTCGCGAGAGCGGTGTGTCTCTTTTTTTTCTTTGCGCTGATAGCTTTGGAGAAACGTTTTGATGGTGGTGAGAGTGGAGCACGACTACTTCTGTGACGCAATTGGCTAGCGCGTTCGGCTGTTAATCAAAAGGTTGGAGGTTCGAGCCCTCCCGAGAGCGGTGTGTCTCTTTTTTTTTCTTTGCGCTGATAGCTTTGGAGAAATGTTCTGACGGTGGTGAGAGTGGAGCACGACTACTTACGTGACGCAATTGGCTAGCGCGTTCGGCTGTTGATCAAAAGGTTGGATGTTCGAGCCCTCGCGAGAGCGGAGTGCCTCTTTTTTTTCTTTGTGCTGATAGCTTTGGAGAAATGTTCTGATGGTTGTGAGAGTGGAGCACGACTACTTCTGTGACGCAATTGGCTAGCGCGTTCGGCTGTTAATCAGAAGGTTGGATGTTCGAGCGCTCCCGAGAGCGGTGTGTCTCTTATTTTCTTTGCGCTGTTAGCTTTGGAGAAATGTTCTGACGGTGGTGGGAGTGGAGCACGACTACTTCCGTGACGCAATTGGCTAGCGCGTTCGGCTGTTAATCAAAAGGTTGGAGGTTCGAGCCCTCCCGAGAGAGGTGTGTCTCTTTTTTTTCTTTGCGCTGATAGCTTTGGAGAAATGTTCTGACGGTGGTGAGAGTGGAGCACGACTACTTCCGTGACGCAATTGGCTAGCGCGTTCGGCTGTTATTCAAAAGGTTGGAGGTTCGAGCCCTCCCGAAAGCGGTTTGTCTATTTTTTTTCTTTGCGCTGATAGCTTCGGAGAAATGTTCTGAAGGTGGTGAGAGTGGAGCACGACTACTTCCGTGACGCAATTGGCTAGCGCGTTCGGCTGTTAATCAAAAGGTTGGAGGTTCGAGCCCTCCCGAGAGCGGTGTGTCTCTTTTTTTTCTTTGCGCTGATAGCTTTGAAGAAATGTTCTGACGGTGGTGAGAGTGGAGCACGACTACTTCCGTGACGCAATTGGCTAGCGCGTTCGGCTGTTAATCAAAAGGTTGGAGGTTCGAGCCCTCCCATAAGCGGTGTGTCTCTTTTTTTCTTTGCGCTGATACCTTTGGGAAAATGTTCTGATGGTGGTGAGAGTGGAGCACGACTACTTCTGTGACGCAATTGGCAAGCACGTTCGGCTGTTAATCAAAAGGTTGGAGGTTCGAGCCCTCCCGAGAGCAGTGTGTCTCTTTTTTTTCTTTGCGCTGATAGCTTTGGAGAAATGTTCTGATGGTGGTGAGAGTGGAGCACGACTACTTATGTGACGCAATTGGCTAGCGCGTTCGGCTGTTAATCAAAAGGTTGTAGGTTCGAGCCCTCGCGAGAGCGGTGTGTCTCTTTTTTTTCTTTGCGCTGATAGCTTTGGAGAAATGTTCTGACGGTGGTGAGAGTGGAGCACGACTACTTCCGTGACGCAATTGGCTAGCGCGTTCGGCTGTTAATCAAAAGGTTGGAGGTTCGAGCCCTCCCGAGAGCGGTGTGTCTCTTTTTTTTCTTTGCGCTGATAGCTTTGGAGAAATGTTCTGATGGTGGTGAGAGTGGAGCACGACTACCTCCGTGACGCAATTGGCTAGCGCGTTCGGCTGTTAACCAAAAGGTTAAAGGTTCGAGCGCTCCCGAGAGCGGTGTGTCTCTTTTTTTTCTTTGCGCTGATAGCTTTGGAGAAATGTTCAGATGATTGTGAGAGTGGAGCACGACTACTTCTGTGACGCAATTGGCTAGCGCGTTCGGCTGTTAATCAAAAGGTTGGAGGTTCGAGCCCTCCCGAGAGTGGTGTGTCTCTTTTTTTTTCTTTGCGCTGATAGCTTTGGAGAAATGTTCTGACGGTGGTGAGAGTGGAGCACGACTACTTCCGTGACGCAATTGGCTAGCGCGTTCGGCTGTTAATCAAAAGGTTGGAGGTTCGAGCCCTCCCGAGAGCGGTGTGTCTCTTTTTTTCTTTGCGCTGATAGCTTAGGAGAAATGTTCTGATGGTGGTGAGAGCGGAGAGCGACTACTTCTGTGACGCAATTGGCCAGCGCGTTCGGCTGTTAATCAAAAGGTTGGATTTTCGAGCCCTCGCGAGAGAGGTGTGTCTCTTTTTTTTCTTTGCGCTGAGAGCTTTGGAGAAATGTTCTGATGGAGGCGAGAGTGGAGCACGACTACTTCCGTGACGCAATTGACTAGCGCGTTCGGCTGTTAATCAAAAGGTTGGAGGTTCGAGCCCTCCCGAGAGTGGTGTGTCTCTTTTTTTTCTTTGCGCTGATAGCTTTGGAGAAATGTTCTGATGGTGGTGAGAGTGGAGCACGACTACTTCTGTGACGCAATTGGCTAGCGCGTTCGGCTGTTAATCAAAAGGTTGGAGGTTCGAGCCCTCCCGAGAGCGGTGTGTCTCTTTTTTTTCTTTGCGCTGATAGCTTTGGAGAAATGTTCTGATAATGGTGAGAGTCGAGCACGACTACTTCTGTGACGCAATTGGCTAGCGCGTTCGGCTGTTAATCAAAAGGTTGGAGGTTCGAGCCCTCCCGAGAGCGGTGTGTCTCTTTTTTTTTCTTTGCGCTGATAGCTTTGGAGAAATGTTCTGACGGTGGTGAGAGTGGAGCACGACTACTTCCGTGACGCAATTGGCTAGCGCGTTCGGCTGTTGATCAAAAGGTTGGATGTTCGAGCCCTCGCGAGAACGGTGTGCCTCTTCTTTTTCTTTGCGCTGATAGCTTTGGAGAAATGTTCTGATGGTGGTGAGAGTGGAGCACGACTACTTCTTTGACGCAATTGGCTAGCGCGTTCGGCTGTTAATCAGAAGGTTGGATGTTCGAGCCCTCCCGAGAGCGGTGAGTCTCTTTTTTTTCTTTGCACTGATAGCTTTGGAGAAATGTTCTGACGGTGGCGAGAGTGGAGCACGACTACTTCCGTGACGCAATTGGCTAGCGCGTTCGGCTGGTAATCAAAAGGTTGGAGGTTCGAGCCCTCCCGAGAGCGGTGTGTCTCTTTTTTTTCTTTGCGCTGATAGCTTTGGAGAAATGTTCTGACGGTGGTGAGAGTGGAGCACGACTACTTCCGTGACGCAATTGGCTAGCGCGTTCGGCTGTTAATCAAAAGATTGGAGGTTCGAGCCCTCCCGAGAGCGGTGTGTCTCTTTTTTTTCTTTGCGCTGATAGCTTTAGAGAAATGTTCTAACGGTGGTGAGAGTGGAGCAGGACTGTCTCCGTGGCGCAATCTGCTAGTGCGTCGGCTGTTAAGCAAAAGGTTGCAGGTTCGAGCCCTCCCAAGAACAGTGTGTCGCTTTTTTTCTTTGCGCTGATAGCCTTGGAGAAACGTTCTGACGGTGTTGAGAGTGGAGCACGACTGTCTGTGTTGCGCAATTGGCTAGCGCGTTGGGCTGTTAACGAAAAGGTTGGAGTTTCGAACCCTCCCATGAGCGGTGTGTCTCTTTTTTTCTTTGCGCTGATACCTTTAGAAAAATGTTCTGATGGTGGTGAGAGTGGAGCACGACTACCTCCGTGACGCAATTGGCTAGCGCGTTCGGCTGTTAACCAAAAGGTTGGAGGTTCGAGCCCTCCCGTGAGCGGTGTGTCTCTTTTTTTCTTTGCGCTGATGCCTTTAGAAAAGTGTTCTGATGGTGGTGAGAGTGGAGCACGACTACCTCCGTGACGCAGTTGGCTAGCGCGTTCGGCTGTTAACCAAAAGGTTGGAGGTTCGAGCCCTCGCGAGGGCGGTGCGTCTGTTTTTTTTCTTTGCGCTTAGAGCTTTGGAGAAATGTTCTGATGGTGGTGAGAGCGGAGCACGACTACTTCTGTGACGCAATTGGCTAGCGCGTTCGGCTGTTAATCAAAAGGTTGGAGGTTCTAGCCCTCCCGAGAGCGGTGTGTCTCTTTTTTTTCTTTGCGCTGATAGCTTTGGAGAAATGTTCTGATGGTGGTGAGAGTGGAGCACGACTACTTCTGTGACGCAATTGGCTAGCGCGTTCGGCTGTTAATCAAAAGGTTGGAGGTTCAAGCCCTCGCGAGAGCGGTGTGTCTCTTTTTTTTCTTTGCACTGATAGCTTTGGAGAAATGTTCTGATGGTGGTGAGAGTGGAGCACGACTACTTCTGTGACGCAATTGGCTAGCGCGTTCGGCTGTTAATCAAAAGGTTGGAGGTTCGAGCCCTCCCGAGAGTGGTGTGTCTCTTTTTTTTCTTTGCGCTGATAGCTTTGGAGAAATGTTCTGACGGTGGTGAGAGTGGAGCACGACTACTTCCGTGACGCAATTGGCTAGCGCGTTCGGCTGTTAATCAAAAGGTTGGAGGTTCGAGCCCTCCCGAGAGCGGTGTGTCTCTTTTTTTCTTTGCGCTGATAGCTTAGGAGAAATGTTCTGATGGTGGTGAGAGTGGAGAGCGACTACTTCTGTGACGCAATTGGCTAGCGCGTTCGGCTGTTAATCAAAAGGTTGGATTTTCGAGCCCTCGCGAGAGAGGTGTGTCTCTTTTTTTTCTTTGCGCTGAGAGCTTTGGAGAAATGTTCTGATGGTGGTGAGAGCGGAGCACTACTACTTCTGTGACGCAATTGGCTAGCGCGTTCGGCTGTTATTCAAAAGGTTGGAGGTTCGAGCCCTCCCGAGAGCGGTGTGTCTCTTTTTTTTGCACTGATAGCCTTGGAGAAATGTTCTGACGGTGGTGAGAGTGGAGCACGACTACTTCCGTGACGCAATTGGCTAGCGCGTTCGGCTGTTAATCGAAAGGTTGGAGGTTCGAGCCCTCCCGAGAGCGGTGTGTCTCTTTTTTTTCTTTGCGCTGATAGCTTTGGAGAAATGTTTTGACGGTGGTGAGAGTGGAGCACGACTACTTCCGTGACGCAGTCTGCTAGTGCGTCGGCTGTTAAGCAAAAGGTTGGAGGTTCGAGCCCTCCCAAGAGCAGTGTGTCGCTTTTTTCCTTTGCGCTGATAGCCTTGGAGACACGTTCTGATGGTGGTGAGAGTGGAGCACGACTGTCTCTGTTGCGCAATTGGCTAGCGCGTTGGGCTGTTAACGAAAAGGTTGGAGGTTCGAACCCTCCCATGAGCGGTGTGTCTCTTTTTTTCTTTGCGCTGATACCTTTAGAAAAATGTGCTGATGGTGGTGAGAGTGGAGCACGACTACTTTCGTGACACAATTGGCTAGCGCGTTCGGCTGTTAATCAAAAGGTTGGAGGTTCGAGCCCTCCCGAGAGCGGTGTGTCTCTTTTTTTTCTTTGCGCTGATAGCTTTGGAGAAATGTTCTGATGGTGGTGAGAGCGGAGCACGACTTCTTCTGTGACGCAATTGGCTAGCGCGTTCGGCTGTTAACCAAAAGGTTAAAGGTTCGAGCCCTCCCGAGAGCGGTGTGTCTCTTTTTTTTCTTTGCGCTGATAGCTTTGGAGAAATGTTCTGATGATTGTGAGAGTGGAGCACGACTACTTCTGTGACGCAATTGGCTAGCGCGTTTGGCTGTTACTCAAAAGGTTGGAGGTTCGAGCCCTCGCGAGAGTGGTGTGTCTCTTTTTTTTCTTTGCGCTCATAGCTTTGAGAAATGTTCTGATGGTGGTGAGAGTGGAGCACGACTACTTCTGTGACGCAATTGGCTAGCGCGTTCGGCTGTTAATCAAAAGGTTGGAGGTTCCAGCCCTTCGCGAGAGCGGTGTGTCTCTTTTTTTTCTTTGCGCTAATAGCTTTGGAGAAATGTTCTGATGGTGGTGAGAGTGGAGCACGACTACTTCTGTGACGCAATCGGCTAGCGCGTTCGGCTGTTAATCAAAAGGTTGGAGGTTTGAGCCCTCGCGAGAGCGGTGTGTCTCTTTTTTTCTTTGCGCTGTTAGCTTTGGAGAAATGTTCTGACGGTGGTGAGAGTGGAGCACGACTACTTCCGTGACGCAATTGGATAGCGCGTTCGGCTGTTAATCAAAAGGTTGGAGGTTCGAGCCCTCCCGAGAGCGGTGTGTCTCTTTTTTTTCTTTGCGCTGATAGCTTTGGAGAAATGTTCTGACGGTGGTGAGAGTGGAGCACGACTTCTTCCGCGACGCAATTGGCTAGCGCGTTCGGCTGTTAATCAAAAGGTTGGAGGTTCGAGCCCTCCCGAGAGCGGTGTGTCTCTTTTTTTTCTTTGCGCTGATAGCTTTGGAGAAATGTTCTGATGGTGGTGAGAGTGGAGCACGACTACTTCTGTGACGCAATCGGCTAGCGCGTTCGGCTGTTAATCAAAAGGTTGGAGGTTTGAGCCCTCGCGAGAGCGGTGTGTCTCTTTTTTTCTTTGCGCTGTTAGCTTTGGAGAAATGTTCTGACGGTGGTGAGAGTGGAGCACGACTACTTCCGTGACGCAATTGGCTAGCGCGTTCGGCTGTTAATCAAAAGGTTGGAGGTTCGAGCTCTCGCGAGAGCGGTGTGTCTCTTTTTTTTCTTTGCGCTGATAGCTTTGGAGAAATGTTCTGATGGTGGTGAGAGTGGAGCACGACTACTTCTGTGACGCAATTGGCTAGCGCGTTCGGCTGTTAATCAAACGGTTGGAGGTTCGAGCCCTCCCGAGAGCGGTGTGTCTCTTTTTTTCTTTGCGCTGATAGCTTTGGAGAAATGTTCTGATGGTGGTGAGAGTGGAGCACGACTACTTCTGTGACGCAATTGGCTAGCGCGTTCGGCTGTTAATCAAAAGGTTGGAGGTTAGAACCCTCGCGAGAGCGGTGTGTCTCTTTTTTTTCTTTGCGCTGATAGCTTTGGAGAAACGTTTTGATGGTGGTGAGAGTGGAGCACGACTACTTCTGTGACGCAATTGGCTAGCGCGTTCGGCTGTTAATCAAAAGGTTGGAGGTTCGAGCCCTCCCGAGAGTGGTGTGTCTCTTTTTTTCTTTGCGCTGATAGCTTTGGAGAAATGTTCTGATGGTGGTGAGAGTGGAGCACGACTACTTCTGTGATGCAATTGGCTAGCGCGTTCGGCTGTTAATCAAAAGGTTGGAGGTTCGAGCCCTCGCGAGAGCGGTGTGTCTCTTTTTTTTCTTTGCGCTGATAGCTTTGGAGAAATGTTCTGATGGAGGTGAGAGTGGAGCACGACTACTTCCGTGACGCAATTGACTAGGGCGTTCGGCTGTTAATCAAAAGGTTGGAGGTTCGAGCCCTCCCGAGAGTGGTGTGTCTCTTTTTTTTCTTTGCGCTGATAGCTTTGGAGAAATGTTCTGATGGTGGTGAGAGTGGAGCACGACTACTTCTGTGACGCAATTGGCTAGCGCGTTCGGCTGTTAATCAAAAGGTTGGAGGTTCGAGCCCTCCCGAGAGCGGTGTGTCTCTTTTTTTTCTTTGCGCTGATAGCTTTGGAGAAATGTTCTGACGGTGGTGAGAGTGGAGCACGACTACTTCCGTGACGCAATTGGCTAGCGCGTTCGGCTGTTAATCAAAAGGTTGGAGGCTCGAGCCCTCCCGAAAGCGGTTTGTCTATTTTTTTTCTTTGCGCTGATAGCTTCGGAGAAATGTTCTGAAGGTGGTGAGAGTGGAGCACGACTACTTCCGTGACGCAATTGGCTAGCGCGTTCGGCTGTTAATCAAAAGGTTGGAGGGTCGAGCCCTCCCGAGAGCGGTGTGTCTCTTTTTTTTCTTTGCGCTGATAGCTTTGAAGAAATGTTCTGACGGTGGTGAGAGTGGAGCACGACTACTTCCGTGACGCAATTGGCTAGCGCGTTCGGCTGTTAATCAAAAGGTTGGAGGTTCGAGCCCTCCCATAAGCGGTGTGTCTCTTTTTTTCTTTGCGCTGATACCTTTGGGAAAATGTTCTGATGGTGGTGAGAGTGGAGCACGACTTCTTCTGTGACGCAATTGGCAAGCACGTTCGGCTGTTAATCAAAAGGTTGGAGGTTCGAGCCCTCCCGAGAGCAGTGTGTCTCTTTTTTTTTCTTTGCGCTGATAGCTTTGGAGAAATGTTCTGATGGTGGTGAGAGTGGAGCACGACTGCTTATGTGACGCAATTGGCTAGCGCGTTCGGCTGTTAATCAAAAGGTTGTAGGTTCGAGCCCTCGCGAGAGCGGTGTGTCTCTTTTTTTTCTTTGCGCTGATAGCTTTGGAGAAATGTTCTGACGGTGGTGAGAGTGGAGCACGACTACTTCCGTGACGCAATTGGCTAGCGCGTTCGGCTGTTAATCAAAAGGTTGGAGGTTCGAGCCCTCGCGAGAGCGGTGTGTCTCTTTTTTTTCTTTGCGCTGATAGCTTTAGAGAAATGTTCTGATGGAGGTGAGAGTGGAGCACGACTACTTCCGTGACGCAATTGACTAGCGCGTTCGGCTGTTAATCAAAAGGTTGGAGGTTCGAGCCCTCCCGAGAGTGGTGTGTCTCTTTTTTTTCTTTGCGCTGAACGCTTTGGAGAAATGTTCTGATGGTGGTGAGAGTGGAGCACGACTACTTCTGTGACGCAATTGGCTAGCGCGTTCGGCTGTTAATCAAAAGGTTGGAGGTTCGAGCCCTCCCGAGAGCGGTGTGTCTCTTTTTTTTTCTTTGCGCTGATAGCTTTGGAGAAATGTTCTGATGGTGGTGAGAGTCGAGCACGACTACTTCTGTGACGCAATTGGCTAGCGCGTTCGGCTGTTAATCAAAAGGTTGGAGGTTCGAGGCCTCCCGAGAGCGGTGTGTCTCTTTTTTTTTCTTTGCGCTGATAGCTTTGGAGAAATGTTCTGATGGTCGTGAGAGTCGAGCACGACTACTTCTGTGACGCAATTGGCTAGCGCGTTCGGCTGTTAATCAAAAGGTTGGAGGTTCGAGCCCTCGCGAGAGCGGTGTGTCTCTTTTTTTTCTTTGCGCTGATAGCTTTGGAGAAACGTTTTGATGGTGGTGAGAGTGGAGCACGACTACTTCTGTGACGCAATTGGCTAGCGCGTTCGGCTGTTAATCAAAAGGTTGGAGGTTCGAGCCCTCCCGAGAGCGGTGTGTCTCTTTTTTTTTCTTTGCGCTGATAGCTTTGGAGAAATGTTCTGATGGTGGTGAGAGTGGAGCACGACTACTTCCGTGACGCAATTGGCTAGCGCGTTCGGCTGTTGATCAAAAGGTTGGATGTTCGAACCCTCCCGAGAGCGGTGTGTCTCTTTTTTTTCTTTGCACTGATAGCTTTGGAGAAATGTTCTGACGGTGGCGAGAGTGGAGCACGACTACTTCCGTGAGGCAATTGGCTAGCGCGTTCGGCTGTTAATCAGAAGGTTGGATGTTCGAGCCCTCCCGAGAGCGGTGTGTCTCTTTTTTTTCTTTGCGCTGATAGCTTCGGAGAAATGTTCTGAAGGTGGTGAGAGTGGAGCACGACTACTTCCGTGACGCAATTGGCTAGCGCGTTCGGCTGTTAATCAAAAGGTTGGAGGTTCGAGCCCTCCCAAGAGCGGTGTGTCTCTTTTTTTTCTTTGCGCTGATAGCTTTGAAGAAATGTTATGACGGTGGTGAGAGTGGAGCACGACTACTTCCGTGACGCAATTGGCTAGCGCGTTCGGCTGTTAATCAAAAGGTTGGAGCTTCGAGCCCTCCCATAAGCGGTGTGTCTCTTTTTTTCTTTGCACTGATACCTTTGGGAAAATGTTGTGATGGTGGTGAGAGTGGAGCAGGACTGTCTCCGTGGCGCAATCTGCTAGTGCGTCGGCTGTTAAGCAAAAGGTTGGAGGTTCGAGCCCTCCCAAGAACAGTGTGTCGCTTTTTTTCTTTGCGCTGATAGCCTTGGAGAATCTGACGGTGTTGAGAGTGGAGCACGACTGTCTGTGTTGCGCAATTGGCTAGCGCGTTGGGCTGTTAACGAAAAGGTTGGAGGTTCGAACCCTCCCATGAGCGGTGTGTCTCTTTTTTTCTTTGCGCTGATACCTTTAGAAAAATGTTCTGATGGTGGTGAGAGTGGAGCACGACTACCTCCGTGACGCAATTGGCTAGCGCGTTCGGCTGTTAATCGAAAGGTTGGAGGTTCGAGCCCTCCCGAGAGCGGTGTGTCTCTTTTTTTTCTTTGCGCTGATAGCTTTGGAGAAATGTTCTGACGGTGGTGAGAGTGGAGCACGACTACTTCCGTGACGCAATCTGCTAGTGCGTCGGCTGTTAAGCAAAAGGTTGGAGGTTCGAGCCCTCCCAAGAGCAGTGTGTCGCTTTTTTCCTTTGCGCTGATAGCCTTGGAGACACGTTCTGATGGTGGTGAGAGTGGAGCACGACTGTCTCTGTTGCGCAATTGGCTAGCGCGTTGGGCTGTTAACGAAAAGGTTGGAGGTTCGAACCCTCCCATGAGCGGTGTGTCTCTTTTTTTCTTTGCGCTGATACCTTTAGAAAAATGTGCTGATGGTGGTGAGAGTGGAGCACGACTACTTTCGTGACACAATTGGCTAGCGCGTTCGGCTGTTAATCAAAAGGTTGGAGGTTCGAGCCCTCCCGAGAGCGGTGTGTCTCTTTTTTTTCTTTGCACTGATAGCTTTGGAGAAATGTTCTGATGGTGGTGAGAGTGGAGCACGACTACTTCTGTGACGCAATTGGCTAGCGCGTTCGGCTGTTAATCAAAAGGTTGGAGGTTCGAGCCCTCCCGAGAGTGGTGTGTCTCTTTTTTTTTCTTTGCGCTGATAGCTTTGGAGAAATGTTCTGACGGTGGTGAGAGTGGAGCACGACTACTTCCGTGACGCAATTGGCTAGCGCGTTCGGCTGTTAATCAAAAGGTTGGAGGTTCGAGCCCTCCCGAGAGCGGTGTGTCTCTTTTTTTTCTTTGCGCTGATAGCTTTGGAGAAATGTTCTGATGGTGGTGAGAGTGGAGCACGACTACCTCCGTGACGCAATTGGCTAGCGCGTTCGGCTGTTAACCAAAAGGTTAAAGGTTCGAGCCCTCCCGAGAGCGATGTGTCTCTTTTTTTTCTTTGCGCTGATAGCTTTGGAGAAATGTTCTGATGATTGTGAGAGTGGAGCACGACTACTTCTGTGACGCAATTGGCTAGCGCGTTTGGCTGTTACTCAAAAGGTTGGAGGTTCGAGCCCTCGCGAGAGTGGTGTGTCTCTTTTTTTTCTTTGCGCTCATAGCTTTGGAGAAATGTTCTGATGGTGGTGAGAGTGGAGCACGACTACTTCTGTGACGCAATTGGCTAGCGCGTTCGGCTGTTAATCAAAAGGTTGGAGGTTCCAGCCCTTCGCGAGAGCGGTGTGTCTCTTTTTTTTCTTTGCGCTAATAGCTTTGGAGAAATGTTCTGATGGTGGTGAGAGTGGAGCACGACTACTTCTGTGACGCAATCGGCTAGCGCGTTCGGCTGTTAATCAAAAGGTTGGAGGTTTGAGCCCTCGCGAGAGCGGTGTGTCTCTTTTTTTCTTTGCGCTGTTAGCTTTGGAGAAATGTTCTGACGGTGGTGAGAGTGGAGCACGACTACTTCCGTGACGCAATTGGCTAGCGCGTTCGGCTGTTAATCAAAAGGTTGGAGGTTCGAGCCCTCCCGAGAGCGGTGTGTCTCTTTTTTTTCTTTGCGCTGATAGCTTTGGAGAAATGTTCTGACGGTGGTGAGAGTGGAGCACGACTACTTCCGTGACGCAATTGGCTAGCGCGTTCGGCTGTTAATCAAAAGGTTGGAGGTTCGAGCCCTCCCGAGAGCGGTGTGTCTCTTTTTTTTCTTTGCGCTGATAGCTTTGGAGAAATGTTCTGATGGTGGTGAGAGTGGAGCACGACTACTTCTGTGACGCAATTGGCTAGCGCGTTCGGCTGTTAATCAAAAGGTTGGAGGTTCGAGCCCTCGCGAGAGCGGTGTGTCTCTTTTTTTTCTTTGCGCTGATAGCTTTGGAGAAACGTTTTGATGGTGGTGAGAGTGGAGCACGACTACTTCTGTGACGCAATTGGCTAGCGCGTTCGGCTGTTAATCAAAAGGTTGGAGGTTCGAGCCCTCCCGAGAGTGGTGTGTCTCTTTTTTTCTTTGCGCTGTTAGCTTTGGAGAAATGTTCTGATGGTGGTGAGAGTGGAGCACGACTACTTCTGTGACGTAATTGGCTAGCGCGTTCGGCTGTTAATCAAAAGGTTGGAGGTTCGAGCCCTCGCGAGAGCGGTGTGTCTCTTTTTTTTCTTTGCGCTGATAGCTTTGGAGAAATGTTCTGATGGAGGTGAGAGTGGAGCACGACTACTTCCGTGACGCAATTGACTAGCGCGTTCGGCTGTTAATCAAAAGGTTGGAGGTTCGAGCCCTCCCGAGAGTGGTGTGTCTCTTTTTTTTCTTTGCGCTGATAGCTTTGGAGAAATGTTCTGATGGTGGTGAGAGTGGAGCACGACTACTTCTGTGACGCAATTGGCTAGCGCGTTCGGCTGTTAATCAAAAGGTTGGAGGTTCGAGCCCTCCCGAGAGCGGTGTGTCTCTTTTTTTTTTCTTTGCGCTGATAGCTTTGGAGAAATGTTCTGACGGTGGTGAGAGTGGAGCACGACTACTTCCGTGACGCAATTGGCTAGCGCGTTCGGCTGTTAATCAAAAGGTTGGAGGCTCGAGCCCTCCCGAAAGCGGTTTGTCTATTTTTTTTCTTTGCGCTGATAGCTTCGGAGAAATGTTCTGAAGGTGGTGAGAGTGGAGCACGACTACTTCCGTGACGCAATTGGCTAGCGCGTTCGGCTGTTAATCAAAAGGTTGGAGGGTCGAGCCCTCCCGAGAGCGGTGTGTCTCTTTTTTTTCTTTGCGCTGATAGCTTTGAAGAAATGTTCTGACGGTGGTGAGAGTGGAGCACGACTACTTCCGTGACGCAATTGGCTAGCGCGTTCGGCTGTTAATCAAAAGGTTGGAGGTTCGAGCCCTCCCATAAGCGGTGTGTCTCTTTTTTTCTTTGCGCTGATACCTTTGGGAAAATGTTCTGATGGTGGTGAGAGTGGAGCACGACTACTTCTGTGACGCAATTGGCAAGCACGTTCGGCTGTTAATCAAAAGGTTGGAGGTTCGAGCCCTCCCGAGAGCAGTGTGTCTCTTTTTTTTCTTTGCGCTGATAGCTTTGGAGAAATGTTGTGATGGTGGTGAGAGTGGGCACGACTACTTATGTGACGCAATTGGCTAGCGCGTTCGGCTGTTAATCAAAAGGTTGTAGGTTCGAGCCCTCGCGAGAGCGGTGTGTCTCTTTTTTTTCTTTGCGCTGATAGCTTTGGAGAAATGTTCTGACGGTGGTGAGAGTGGAGCACGACTACTTCCGGGACGCAATTGGCTAGCGCGTTCGGCTGTTAATCAAAAGGTTGGAGGTTCGAGCCCTCGCGAGAGCGGTGTGTCTCTTTTTTTCTTTGCGCTGATAGCTTTAGAGAAATGTTCTGATGGAGGTGAGAGTGGAGCACGACTACTTCCGTGACGCAATTGACTAGCGCGTTCGGCTGTTAATCAAAAGGTTGGAGGTTCGAGCCCTCCCGAGAGTGGTGTGTCTCTTTTTTTTCTTTGCGCTGAACGCTTTGGAGAAATGTTCTGATGGTGGTGAGAGTGGAGCACGACTACTTCTGTGACGCAGTTGGCTAGCGCGTTCGGCTGTTAATCAAAAGGTTGGAGGTTCGAGCCCTCCCGAGAGCGGTGTGTCTCTTTTTTTTTCTTTGCGCTGATAGCTTTGGAGAAATGTTCTGATGGTGGTGAGAGTCGAGCACGACTACTTCTGTGACGCAATTGGCTAGCGCGTTCGGCTGTTAATCAAAAGGTTGGAGGTTCGAGCCCTCCCGAGAGCGGCGTGTCTCTTTTTTTTTTCTTTGCGCTGATAGCTTTGGAGAAATGTTCTGATGGTCGTGAGAGTCGAGCACGACTACTTCTGTGACGCAATTGGCTAGCGCGTTCGGCTGTTAATCAAAAGGTTGGAGGTTCGAGCCCTCGCGAGAGCGGTGTGTCTCTTTTTTTTCTTTGCGCTGATAGCTTTGGAGAAACGTTTTGATGGTGGTGAGAGTGGAGCACGACTACTTCTGTGACGCAATTGGCTAGCGCGTTCGGCTGTTAATCAAAAGGTTGGAGGTTCGAGCCCTCCCGAAAGCGGTGTGTCTCTTTTTTTTTCTTTGCACTGATAGCTTTGGAGAAATGTTCTGACGGTGGCGAGAGTGGAGCACGACTACTTCCGTGAGGCAATTGGCTAGCGCGTTCGGCTGTTAATCAGAAGGTTGGATGTTCGAGCCCTCCCGAGAGCGGTGTGTCTCTTTTTTTTCTTTGCGCTGATAGCTTTGGAGAAATGTTCTGACGGTGGTGAGAGTGGAGCACGACTACTTCCGAGACGCAATTGGCTAGAGCGTTCGGCTGTTAATCAAAACATTGGAGGTTCGAGCCCTCCCGAGAGCGGTGTGTCTCTTTTTTTTCTTTGCGCTGATAGCTTTGGAGAAATGTTCTAACATGGTGAGAGTGGAGCAGGACTGTCTCCGTGGCGCAATCTGCTAGTGCGTCGGCTGTTAAGCAAAAGGTTGGAGGTTCGAGCCCTCCCAAGAACAGTGTGTCGCTTTTTTTCTTTGCGCTGATAGCCTTGGAGAAACGTTCTGACGGTGTTGAGAGTGGGCACGACTGTCTGTGTTGCGCAATTGGCTAGCGCGTTGGGCTGTTAACGAAAAGGTTGGAGGTTCGAACCCTCCCATGAGCGGTGTGTCTCTTTTTTTCTTTGCGCTGATACCTTTAGAAAAATGTTCTGATGGTGATGAGAGTGGAGCACGACTACCTCCGTGACGCAATTGGCTAGCGCGTTCGGCTGTCAACCAAAAGGGTGGAGGTTCGAGCCCTCCCGTGAGCGGTGTGTCTCTTTTTTTCTTTGCGCTGATGCCTTTAGAAAAGTGTTCTGATGGTGGTGAGAGTGGAGCACGACTACCTCCGTGAAGCAGTTGGCTAGCGCGTTCGGCTGTTAACCAAAATGTTGGAGGTTCGAGCCCTCGCGAGGGCGGTGCGTCTCTTTTTTTTCTTTGCGCTGAGAGCTTTGGAGAAATGTTCTGATGGTGGTGAGAGCGGAGCACGACTACTTCTGTGACGCAATTGGCTAGCGCGTTCGGCTGTTAATCAAAAGGTTGGAGGTTCGAGCCCTCCCGAGAGCGGTGTGTCTCTTTTTTTTCTTTGCACTGATAGCTTTGGAGAAATGTTCTGACGGTGGTGAGAGTGGAGCACGTCTACTTCCGTGACGCAATCAGCTAGTGCGTCGGCTGTTAAGCAAAAGGTTGGAGGTTCGAGCCCTCCCAAGAGCAGTGTGTCGCTTTTTTTCTTTGCGCTGATAGCCTTGGAGAATCTGACGGTGGTGAGAGTGGAGCACGACTGTCTCTGTTGCGCAATTGGCTAGCGCGTTGGGCTGTTAATCAAAAGGTTGGAGGTTTGAGCCCTCGCGAGAGCGGTGTGTCTCTTTTTTTCTTTGCGCTGTTAGCTTTGGAGAAATGTTCTGACGGTGGTGAGAGTGGAGCACGACTACTTCCGTGACGCAATTGGCTAGCGCGTTCGGCTGTTAATCAAAAGGTTGGAGGTTCGAGCCCTCCCGAGAGAGGTGTGTCTCTTATTTTTCTTTGCGCTGATAGCTTTGGAGAAATGTTCTGACGGTGGTGAGAGTGGAGCACGACTACTTCCGTGACGCAATTGGCTAGCGCGTTCGGCTGTTAATCAAAAGGTTGGAGGTTCGAGCCCTCCCGAAAGCGGTTTGTCTATTTTTTTTCTTTGCGCTGATAGCTTCGGAGAAATGTTCTGAAGGTGGTGAGAGTGGAGCACGACTACTTCCGTGACGCAATTGGCTAGCGCGTTCGGCTGTTAATCAAAAGGTTGGAGGTTCGAGCCCTCCCGAGAGCGGTGTGTCTCTTTTTTTTCTTTGCGCTTATAGCTTTGAAGAAATGTTATGACGGTGGTGAGAGTGGAGCACGACTACTTCCGTGACGCAATTGGCTAGCGCGTTCGGCTGTTAATCAAAAGGTTGGAGCTTCGAGCCCTCCCATAAGCGGTGTGTCTCTTTTTTTCTTTGCACTGATACCTTTGGGAAAATGTTGTGATGGTGGTGAGAGTGGAGCACGACTACTTCTGTGACGCAATTGACAAGCACGTTCGGCTGTTAATCAAAAGGTTGGAGGTTCGAGCCCTCCCGAGAGCAGTGTGTCTCTTTTTTTTCTTTGCGCTGATAGCTTTGGAGAAATGTTCTGATGGTGGTGAGAGTGGAGCACGACTACTTATGTGACGCAATTGGCTAGCGCGTTCGGCTGTTAATCAAAAGGTTGTAGGTTCGAGCCCTCGCGAGAGCGGTGTGTCTCTTTTTTTCTTTGCGCTGATAGCTTTGGAGAAATGTTCTGACGGTGGTGAGAGTGGAGCACGACTACTTCCGTGACGCAATTGGCTAGCGCGTTCGGCTGTTAATCAAAAGGTTGGAGGTTCGAGCCCTCGCGAGAGCGGTGTGTCTCTTTTTTTCTTTGCGCTGATAGCTTTGGAGAAATGTTCTGATGGAGGTGAGAGTGGAGCACGACTACTTCCGTGACGCAATTGACTAGCGCGTTCGGCTGTTAATCAAAAGGTTGGAGGTTCGAGCCCTCCCGAGAGTGGTGTGTCTCTTTTTTTTCTTTGCGCTGATAGCTTTGGAGAAATGTTCTGATGGTGGTGAGAGGGGAGCACGACTACTTCTGTGACGCAATTGGCTAGCGCGTTCGGCTGTTAATCAAAAGGTTGGAGGTTCGAGCCCTCCCGAGAGCGGTGTGTCTCTTTTTTTTTTCTTTGCGCTGATAGCTTTGGAGAAATGTTCTGATGGTGGTGAGAGTCGAGCACGACTACTTCTGTAACGCAATTGGCTAGCGCGTTCGGCTGTTAATCAAAAGGTTGGAGGTTCGAGCCCTCCCGAGAGCGGTGTGTCTCTTTTTTTTCTTTGCGCTGATAGCTTTGGAGAAATGTTCTGATGGTGGTGAGAGTCGAGCACGACTACTTCTGTGACGCAATTGGCTAGCGCGTTCGGCTGTTAATCAAAAGGTTGGAGGTTCGAGCTCTCGCGAGAGCGGTGTGTCTCTTTTTTTTCTTTGCGCTGATAGCTTTGGAGAAACGTTTTGATGGTGGTGAGAGTGGAGCACGACTACTTCTGTGACGCAATTGGCTAGCGCGTTCGGCTGTTAATCAAAAGGTTGGAGGTTCGAGCCCTCCCGAGAGCGGTGTGTCTCTTTTTTTTTCTTTGCGCTGATAGCTTTGGAGAAATGTTCTGATGGTGGTGAGAGTGGAGCACGACTACTTCCGTGACGCAATTGGCTAGCGCGTTCGGCTGTTGATCAAAAGGTTGGATGTTCGAGCCCTCCCGAGAGCGGTGTGTCTCTTTTTTTTTCTTTGCACTGATAGCTTTGGAGAAATGTTCTGACGGTGGCGAGAGTGGAGCACGACTACTTCCGTGACGCAATTGGCTAGCGCGTTCGGCTGTTAATCAGAAGGTTGGATGTTCGAGCCCTCCCGAGAGCGGTGTGTTTGTTTTTTTTTTCTTTGCGTTGATAGCTTTGGAGAAATGTTCTGACGGTGGTGAGAGTGGAGCACGACTACTTCCGTGACGCAATTGGCTAGCGCGTTCGGCTGTTAATCAAAAGATTGGAGGTTCGAGCCCTCCCGAGAGCGGTGTGTCTCTTTTTTTTCTTTGCGCTGATAGCTTTGGAGAAATGTTCTAACGGTGGTGAGAGTGGAGCAGGACTGTCTCCGTGGCGCAATCTGCTAGTGCGTCGGCTGTTAAGCAAAAGGTTGGAGGTTCGAGCCCTCCCAAGAACAGTGTGTCGCTTTTTTTCTTTGCGCTGATAGCCTTGGAGAATCTGACGGTGTTGAGAGTGGAGCACGACTGTCTGTGTTGCGCAATTGGCTAGCGCGTTGGGCTGTTAACGAAAAGGTTGGAGGTTCGAACCCTCCCATGAGCGGTGTGTCTCTTTTTTTCTTTGCGCTGATACCTTTAGAAAAATGTTCTGATGGTGGTGAGAGTGGAGCACGACTACCTCCGTGACGCAATTGGCTAGCGCGTTCGGCTGTTAACCAAAAGGTTGGAGGTTCGAGCCCTCCCGTGAGCGGTGTGTCTCTTTTTTTCTTTGCGCTGATGCCTTTAGAAAAGTGTTCTGATGGTGGTGAGAGTGGAGCACGACTACCACCGTGACGCAGTTGGCTAGCGCGTTCGACTGTTAACCAAAAGGTTGGAGGTTCGAGCCCTCGCGAGGGCGGTGCGTCTGTTTTTTTTCTTTGCGCTGAGAGCTTTGGAGAAATGTTCTGATGTAGTGAGAGCGGAGCACGACTACTTCTGTGACGCAATTGGCTAGCGCGTTCGGCTGTTAATCAAAAGGTTGGAGGTTCGAGCCCTCCCGAGAGCGGTGTGTCTCTTTTTTTTTCTTTGCACTGATAGCTTTGGAGAAATGTTCTGACGGTGGTGAGAGTGGAGCACGTCTACTTCCGTGACGCAATCTGCTAGTGCGTCGGCTGTTAAGCAAAAGGTTGGAGGTTCGAGCCCTCCCAAGAGCAGTGTGTCGCTTTTTTTCTTTGCGCTGATAGCCTTGGAGAATCTGACGGTGGTGAGAGTGGAGCACGACTGTCTCTGTTGCGCAATTGGCTAGCGCGTTGGGCTGTTAATCAAAAGGTTGGAGGTTTGAGCCCTCGCGAGAGCGGTGTGTCTCTTTTTTTCTTTGCGCTGTTAGCTTTGGAGAAATGTTCTGACGGTGGTGAGAGTGGAGCACGACTACTTCCGTGACGCAATTGGCTAGCGCGTTCGGCTGTTAATCAAAAGGTTGGATGTTCGAGCCCTCCCGAGAGCGGTGTGTCTCTTTTTTTTTCTTTGCACTGATAGCTTTGGAGAAATGTTCTGACGGTGGCGAGAGTGGAGCACGACTACTTCCGTGACGCAATTGGCTAGCGCGTTCGGCTGTTAATCAGAAGGTTGGATGTTCGAGCCCTCCCGAGAGCGGTGTGTCTCTTTTTTTTCTTTGCGTTGATAGCTTTGGAGAAATGTTCTGACGGTGGTGAGAGTGGAGCACGACTACTTCCGTGACGCAATTGGCTAGCGCGTTCGGCTGTTAATCAAAAGATTGGAGGTTCGAGCCCTCCCGAGAGCGGTGTGTCTCTTTTTTTTCTTTGCGCTGATAGCTTTGGAGAAATGTTCTAACGGTGGTGAGAGTGGAGCAGGACTGTCTCCGTGGCGCAATCTGCTAGTGCGTCGGCTGTTAAGCAAAAGGTTGGAGGTTCGAGCCCTCCCAAGAACAGTGTGTCGCTTTTTTTCTTTGCGCTGATAGCCTTGGAGAATCTGACGGTGTTGAGAGTGGAGCACGACTGTCTGTGTTGCGCAATTGGCTAGCGCGTTGGGCTGTTAACGAAAAGGTTGGAGGTTCGAACCCTCCCATGAGCGGTGTGTCTCTTTTTTTCTTTGCGCTGATACCTTTAGAAAAATGTTCTGATGGTGGTGAGAGTGGAGCACGACTACCTCCGTGACGCAATTGGCTAGCGCGTTCGGCTGTTAACCAAAAGGTTGGAGGTTCGAGCCCTCCCGTGAGCGGTGTGTCTCTTTTTTTCTTTGCGCTGATGCCTTTAGAAAAGTGTTCTGATGGTGGTGAGAGTGGAGCACGACTACCACCGTGACGCAGTTGGCTAGTGCGTTCGACTGTTAACCAAAAGGTTGGAGGTTCGAGCCCTCGCGAGGGCGGTGCGTCTGTTTTTTTTCTTTGCGCTGAGAGCTTTGGAGAAATGTTCTGATGTAGTGAGAGCGGAGCACGACTACTTCTGTGACGCAATTGGCTAGCGCGTTCGGCTGTTAATCAAAAGTTTGGAGGTTCGAGCCCTCCCGAGAGCGGTGTGTCTCTTTTTTTTTCTTTGCACTGATAGCTTTGGAGAAATGTTCTGACGGTGGTGAGAGTGGAGCACGTCTACTTCCGTGACGCAATCTGCTAGTGCGTCGGCTGTTAAGCAAAAGGTTGGAGGTTCGAGCCCTCCCAAGAGCAGTGTGTCGCTTTTTTTCTTTGCGCTGATAGCCTTGGAGAATCTGACGGTGGTGAGAGTGGAGCACGACTGTCTCTGTTGCGCAATTGGCTAGCGCGTTGGGCTGTTAATCAAAAGGTTGGAGGTTTGAGCCCTCGCGAGAGCGGTGTGTCTCTTTTTTTCTTTGCGCTGTTAGCTTTGGAGAAATGTTCTGACGGTGGTGAGAGTGGAGCACGACTACTTCCGTGACGCAATTGGCTAGCGCGTTCGGCTGTTAATCAAAAGGTTGGAGGTTCGAGCCCTCCCGAGAGCGGTGTGTCTCTTTTTTTTTCTTTGCGCTGATAGCTTTGGAGAAATGTTCTGATGGTGGTGAGAGTGGAGCACGACTACTTCTGTGACGCAATTGGCTAGCGCGTTCGGCTGTTAATCAAAAGGTTGGAGGTTCGAGCCCTCGCGAGAGCGGTGTGTCTCTTTTTTTTCTTTGCGCTGATAGCTTTGGAGAAACGTTTTGATGGTGGTGAGAGTGGAGCGCGACTACTTCTGTGACGCAATTGGCAAGCGCGTTCGGCTGTTAATCAAAAGGTTGGAGGTTCGAGCCCTCCCGAGAGAGGTGTGTCTCTTTTTTTTCTTTGCGCTGATAGCTTTGGAGAAATGTTCTGACGGTGGTGAGAGTGGAGCACGACTACTTCCGTGACGCAATTGGCTAGCGCGTTCGGCTGTTGATCAAAAGGTTGGATGTTCGAGCCCTCGCGACAGCGGTGTGCCTCTTTTTTTTCTTTGCGCTGATAGCTTAGGAGAAATGTTCTGATGGTGGTGAGAGTAGAGAGCGACTACTTCTGTGACGCAATTGGCTAGCGCGTTCGGCTGTTAATCAAAAGGTTGGATTTTCGAGCCCTCGCGAGAGAGGTGTGTCTCTTTTTTTTCTTTGCGCTGAGAGCTTTGGAGAAATGTTCTGATGGTGGTGAGAGCGGAGCACGACTACTTCTTTGACGCAATTGGCTAGCGCGTTCGGCTGTTATTCAAAAGGTTGGAGGTTCGAGCCCTCCCGAGAGCGGTGTGTCTCTTTTTTTTGCACTGATAGCCTTGGAGAAATGTTCTGACGGTGGTGAGAGTGGAGCACGACTACTTCCGTGACGCAATTGGCTAGCGCGTTCGGCTGTTAATCAAAAGGTTGGAGGTTCGAGCCCTCCCGAAAGCGGTTTGTCTATTTTTTTTCTTTGCGCTGATAGCTTTGGAGAAATGTTCTGAAGGTGGTGAGAGTGGAGCACGACTACTTCCGTGACGCAATTGGCTAGCGCGTTCGGCTGTTGATCAAAAGGTTGGATGTTCGAGCCCTCCCGAGAGCGGTGTGTCTCTTTTTTTTCTTTGCACTGATAGCTTTGGAGAAATGTTCTGACGGTGGCGAGAGTGGAGCACGACTACTTCCGTGACGCAATTGGCTAGCGCGTTCGGCTGTTAATCAGAAGGTTGGATGCTCGAGCCCTCCCGAGAGCGGTGTGTCTCTTTTTTTTTCTTTGCGCTGATAGCTTTGGAGAAATGTTCTGACGGTGGTGAGAGTGGAGCATGACTACTTCCGTGACGCAATTGGCTAGCGCGTTCGGCTGTTAATCAAAAGATTGGAGGTTCGAGCCCTCCCGAGAGCGGTGTGTCTCTTTTTTTTCTTTGCGCTGATAGCTTTGGAGAAATGTTCTAACGGTGGTGAGAGTGGAGCAGGACTGTCTCCGTGGCGGAATCTGCTAGTGCGTCGGCTGTTAAGCAAAAGGTTGGAGGTTCGAGCCCTCCCAAGA
Organism: Rhipicephalus microplus; assembly: GCF_043290135.1. Classification (NCBI taxonomy): domain Eukaryota; kingdom Metazoa; phylum Arthropoda; class Arachnida; order Ixodida; family Ixodidae; genus Rhipicephalus; species Rhipicephalus microplus. The sequence continues at coordinate 9,239,899 of NW_027464592.1, forward strand.
ACAGTGTGTCGCTTTTTTTCTTTGCGCTGATAGCCTTGGAGAAACGTTCTGACGGTGTTGAGAGTGGAGCACGACTGTCTCTGTTGCACAATTGGCTAGCGCGTTGGGCTGTTAACGAAAAGGTTGGAGGTTCGAACCCTCCCATGAGCGGTGTGTCTCTTTTTTTCTTTGCGCTGATACCTTTAGAAAAATGTTCTGATGGTGGTGAGAGTGGAGCACGACTACCTCCGTGACGCAATTGGCTAGCGCGTTCGGCTGTTAACCAAAAGGTTGGAGGTTCGAGCCCTCCCGTGAGCGGTGTGTCTCTTTTTTTCTTTGCGCTGATGCCTTTAGAAAAGTGTTCTGATGGTGGTGAGAGTGGAGCACGACTACCACCGTGACGCAGTTGGCTAGCGCGTTCGGCTGTTAACCAAAAGGTTGGAGGTTCGAGCCCTCGCGAGGGCGGTGCGTCTCTTTTTTTTCTTTGCGCTGAGAGCTTTGGAGAAATGTTCTGATGGTGGTGAGAGCGGAGCACGACTACTTCTGTGACGCAATTGGCTAGCGCGTTCGGCTGTTAACCAAAAGGTTGGAGGTTCGAGCCCTCCCGTGAGCGGTGTGTCTCTTTTTTTCTTTGCGCTGATGCCTTTAGAAAAGTGTTCTGATGGTGGTGAGAGTGGAGCACGACTACCACCGTGACGCAGTTGGCTAGCGCGTTCGGCTGTTAATCGAAAGGTTGGAGGTTCGAGCCCTCCCGAGAGCGGTGTGTCTCTTTTTTTTTCTTGGCGCTGATAGCTTTGGAGAAATGTTCTGATGGTGGTGAGAGTGGAGCACGACTACTTCTGTGACGCAATTGGCTAGCGCGTTCGGCTGTTAATCAAAAGGTTGGAGGTTCGAGCCCTCCCGAGAGCGGTGTGTCTCTTTTTTTTTCTTTGCGCTGATAGCTTTGGAGAAATGTTCTGATGGTGGTGAGAGTGGAGCACGACTACTTCTGTGACGCAATTGGCTAGCGCGTTCGGCTGTTAATCAAAAGGTTGGAGGTTCGAGCCCTCGCGAGAGCGGTGTGTCTCTTTTTTTTCTTTGCGCTGATAGCTTTGGAGAAACGTTTTGATGGTGGTGAGAGTGGAGCGCGACTACTTCTGTGACGCAATTGGCTAGCGCGTTCGGCTGTTATTCAAAAGGTTGGAGGTTCGAGCCCTCCCGAGAGCGGTGTGTCTCTTTTTTTTCTTTGCGCTGATAGCTTTGGAGAAATGTTCTGACGGTGGTGAGAGTGGAGCACGACTACTTCCGTGACGCAATTGGCTAGCGCGTTCGGCTGTTGATCAAAAGGTTGGATGTTCGAGTCCTCGCGAGAGCTGTGTGCCTCTTTTTTTTCTTTGCGCTGATAGCTTAGGAGAAATGTTCTGATGGTGGTGAGAGTGGAGAGCGACTACTTCTGTGACGCAATTGGCTAGCGCGTTCGGCTGTTAATCAAAAGGTTGGATTTTCGAGCCCTCGCAGGAGAGGTGTGTCTCTTTTTTTTCTTTGCGCTGAGAGCTTTGGAGAAATGTTCTGATGGTGGTGAGAGCGGAGCACGACTACTTCTGTGACGCAATTGGCTAGCGCGTTCGGCTGTTATTCAAAAGGTTGGAGGTTCGAGCCCTCCCGAGAGCGGTGTGTCTCTTTTTTTTTGCACTGATAGCCTTGGAGAAATATTCTGACGGTGGTGAGAGTGGAGCACGACTACTTCCGTGACGCAATTGGCTAGCGCGTTCGGCTGTTAATCAAAAGGTTGGAGGTTCGAGCCCTCCCAAAAGCGGTTTGTCTATTTTTTTTCTTTGCGCTGATAGCTTTGGAGAAATGTTCTGAAGGTGGTGAGAGTGGAGCACGACTACTTCCGTGACGCAATTGGCTAGCGCGTTCGGCTGTTAATCAAAAGGTTGGAGGTTCGAGCCCTCCCGAGAGCGGTGTGTCTCTTTTTTTTTCTTTGCGCTGATAGCTTTGGAGAAATGTTCTGATGGTGGTGAGAGTGGAGCACGACTACTTCCGTGACGCAATTGGCTAGCGCGTTCGGCTGTTGATCAAAAGGTTGGATGTTCGAGCCCTCCCGAGAGCGGTGTGTCTCTTTTTTTTTTCTTTGCACTGATAGCTTTGGAGAAATGTTCTGACGGTGGCGAGAGTGGAGCACGACTACTTCCGTGACGCAATTGGCTAGCGCGTTCGGCTGTTAATCAAAAGATTGGAGGTTCGAGCCCTCCCGAGAGCGGTGTGTCTCTTTTTTTTCTTTGCGCTGATAGCTTTGGAGAAATGTTCTAACGGTGGTGAGAGTGGAGCAGGACTGTCTCCGTGGCGCAATCTGCTAGTGCGTCGGCTGTTAAGCAAAAGGTTGGAGGTTCGAGCCCTTCCAAGAACAGTGTGTCGCTTTTTTTCTTTGCGCTGATAGCCTTGGAGAAACGTTCTGACGGTGTTGAGAGTGGAGCACGACTGTCTGTGTTGCACAATTGGCTAGCGCGTTGGGCTGTTAACGAAAAGGTTGGAGGTTCGAACCCTCCCATGAGCGGTGTGTCTCTTTTTTTCTTTGCGCTGATACCTTTAGAAAAATGTTCTGATTGTGGTGAGAGTGGAGCACGACTACCTCCGTGAAGCAATTGGCTGGCGCGTTCGGCTGTTAACCAAAAGGTTGGAGGTTCGAGCCCTCCCGTGAGCGGTGTGTCTCTTTTTTTCTTTGCGCTGATGCCTTTAGAAAAGTGTTCTGATGGTGGTGAGAGTGGAGCACGACTACCTCCGTGACGCAGTTGGCTAGCGCGTTCGGCTGTTAACCAAAAGGTTGGAGGTTCGAGCCCTCGCGAGGGCGGTGCGTCTCTTTTTTTTTCTTTGCGCTGAGAGCTTTGGAGAAATGTTCTGATGGTGGTGAGAGCGGAGCACGACTACTTCTGTGACGCAATTGGCTAGCGCGTTCGGCTGTTAATCAAAAGGTTGGAGGTTCGAGCCCTCCCGAGAGCGCTGTGTCTCTTTTTTTTTCTTTGCACTGATAGCTTTGGAGAAATGTTCTGACGGTGGTGAGAGTGGAGCACGTCTACTTCCGTGACGCAATCTGCTAGTGCGTCGGCTGTTAAGCAAAAGGTTGGAGGTTCGAGCCCTCCCAAGAGCAGTGTGTCGCTTTTTTTCTTTGCGCTGATAGCCTTGGAGAATCTGACGGTGGTGAGAGTGGAGCACGACTGTCTCTGTTGCGCAATTGGCTAGCGCGTTGGGCTGTTAATCAAAAGGTTGGAGGTTTGAGCCCTCGCGAGAGCGGTGTGTCTCTTTTTTTCTTTGCGCTGTTAGCTTTGGAGAAATGTTCTGACGGTGGTGAGAGTGGAGCACGACTACTTCCGTGACGCAATTGGCTAGCGCGTTCGGCTGTTAATCAAAAGGTTGGAGGTTCGAGCTCTCGCGAGAGCGGTGTGTCTCTTTTTTTTCTTTGCGCTGATAGCTTTGGAGAAATGTTCTGATGGTGGTGAGAGTGGAGCACGACTACTTACGTGACGCAATTGGCTAGCGCGTTCGGCTGTTAATCAAAAGGTTGGAGGTTCGAGCCCTCCCATAAGCGGTGTGTCTCTTTTTTTTCTTTGCGCTGATAGCTTTGAAGAAATGTTCTGACGGTGGTGAGAGTGGAGCACGACTACTTCCGTGACGCAATTGGCTAGCGCGTTCGGCTGTTAATCAAAAGGTTGGAGGTTCGAGCCCTCCCATAAGCGGTGTGTCTCTTTTTTTTCTTTGCGCTGATAGCTTTGAAGAAATGTTCTGGCGGTGGTGAGAGTGGAGCACGACTACTTCCGTGACGCAATTGGCTAGCGCGTTCGGCTGTTAATCAAAAGGTTGGAGGTTCGAGCCCTCCCAAAAGCGGTTTGTCTATTTTTTTTCTTTGCGCTGATAGCTTTGGAGAAATGTTCTGAAGGTGGTGAGAGTGGAGCACGACTACTTCCGTGACGCAATTGGCTAGCGCGTTCGGCTGTTAATCAAAAGGTTGGAGGTTCGAGCCCTCCCGAGAGCGGTGTGTCTCTTTTTTTTTTCTTTGCGCTGATAGCTTTGGAGAAATGTTCTGATGGTGGTGAGAGTGGAGCACGACTACTTCCGTGACGCAATTGGCTAGCGCGTTCGGCTGTTGATCAAAAGGTTGGATGTTCGAGCCCTCCCGAGAGCGGTGTGTCTCTTTTTTTTTCTTTGCACTGATAGCTTTGGAGAAATGTTCTGACGGTGGCGAGAGTGGAGCACGACTACTTCCGTGACGCAATTGGCTAGCGCGTTCGGCTGTTAATCAAAAGATTGGAGGTTCGAGCCCTCCCGAGAGCGGTGTGTCTCTTTTTTTTCTTTGCGCTGATAGCTTTGGAGAAATGTTCTAACGGTGGTGAGAGTGGAGCAGGACTGTCTCCGTGGCGCAATCTGCTAGTGCGTCGGCTGTTAAGCAAAAGGTTGGAGGTTCGAGCCCTTCCAAGAACAGTGTGTCGCTTTTTTTCTTTGCGCTGATAGCCTTGGAGAAACGTTCTGACGGTGTTGAGAGTGGAGCACGACTGTCTGTGTTGCGCAATTGGCTAGCGCGTTGGGCTGTTAACGAAAAGGTTGGAGGTTCGAACCCTCCCATGAGCGGTGTGTCTCTTTTTTTCTTTGCGCTGATACCTTTAGAAAAATGTTCTGATGGTGGTGAGAGTGGAGCACGACTACCTCCGTGAAGCAATTGGCTGGCGCGTTCGGCTGTTAACCAAAAGGTTGGAGGTTCGAGCCCTCCCGTGAGCGGTGTGTCTCTTTTTTTCTTTGCGCTGATGCCTTTAGAAAAGTGTTCTGATGGTGGTGAGAGTGGAGCACGACTACCTCCGTGACGCAGTTGGCTAGCGCGTTCGGCTGTTAACCAAAAGGTTGGAGGTTCGAGCCCTCGCGAGGGCGGTGCGTCTCTTTTTTTTTCTTTGCGCTGAGAGCTTTGGAGAAATGTTCTGATGGTGGTGAGAGCGGAGCACGACTACTTCTGTGACGCAATTGGCTAGCGCGTTCGGCTGTTAATCAAAAGGTTGGAGGTTCGAGCCCTCCCGAGAGCGCTGTGTCTCTTTTTTTTTCTTTGCACTGATAGCTTTGGAGAAATGTTCTGACGGTGGTGAGAGTGGAGCACGTCTACTTCCGTGACGCAATCTGCTAGTGCGTCGGCTGTTAAGCAAAAGGTTGGAGGTTCGAGCCCTCCCAAGAGCAGTGTGTCGCTTTTTTTCTTTGCGCTGATAGCCTTGGAGAATCTGACGGTGGTGAGAGTGGAGCACGACTGTCTCTGTTGCGCAATTGGCTAGCGCGTTGGGCTGTTAATCAAAAGGTTGGAGGTTTGAGCCCTCGCGAGAGCGGTGTGTCTCTTTTTTTCTTTGCGCTGTTAGCTTTGGAGAAATGTTCTGACGGTGGTGAGAGTGGAGCACGACTACTTCCGTGACGCAATTGGCTAGCGCGTTCGGCTGTTAATCAAAAGGTTGGAGGTTCGAGCTCTCGCGAGAGCGGTGTGTCTCTTTTTTTTCTTTGCGCTGATAGCTTTGGAGAAATGTTCTGATGGTGGTGAGAGTGGAGCACGACTACTTACGTGACGCAATTGGCTAGCGCGTTCGGCTGTTAATCAAAAGGTTGGAGGTTCGAGCCCTCCCATAAGCGGTGTGTCTCTTTTTTTTCTTTGCGCTGATAGCTTTGAAGAAATGTTCTGACGGTGGTGAGAGTGGAGCACGACTACTTCCGTGACGCAATTGGCTAGCGCGTTCGGCTGTTAATCAAAAGGTTGGAGGTTCGAGCCCTCCCATAAGCGGTGTGTCTCTTTTTTTTCTTTGCGCTGATAGCTTTGAAGAAATGTTCTGGCGGTGGTGAGAGTGGAGCACGACTACTTCCGTGACGCAATTGGCAAGCACGTTCGGCTGTTAATCAAAAGGTTGGAGGTTCGAGCCCTCCCGAGAGCAGTGTGTCTCTTTTTTTTCTTTGCGCTGATAGCTTTGGAGAAATGTTCTGATGGTGGTGAGAGTGGAGCACGACTACTTATGTGACGCAATTGGCTAGCGCGTTCGGCTGTTAATCAAAAGGTTGTAGGTTCGAGCCCTCGCGAGAGCGGTGTGTCTCTTTTTTTTCTTTGCGCTGATAGCTTTGGAGAAATGTTCTGACGGTGGTGAGAGTGGAGCACGACTACTTCCGTGACGCAATTGGCTAGCGCGTTCGGCTGTTAATCAAAAGGTTGGAGGTTCGAGCCCTCGCGAGAGCGGTGTGTCTCTTTTTTTTCTTTGCGCTGATAGCTTTTGAGAAATGTTCTGATGGAGGTGAGAGTGGAGCACGACTACTTCCGTGACGCAATTGACTAGCGCGTTCGGCTGTTAATCAAAAGGTTGGAGGTTCGAGCCCTCCCGAGAGTGGTGTGTCTCTTTTTTTTTCTTTGCGCTGATAGCTTTGGAGAAATGTTCTGATGGTGGTGAGAGTGGAGCACGACTACTTCTGTGACGCAATTGGCTAGCGCGTTCGGCTGTTAATCAAAAGGTTGGAGGTTCGAGCCCTCCCGAGAGCGGTGTGTCTCTTTTTTTTCTTTGCGCTGATAGCTTTGGAGAAATGTTCTGATGGTGGTGAGAGTCGAGCACGACTACTTCTGTGACGCAATTGGCTAGCGCGTTCGGCTGTTAATCAAAAGGTTGGAGGTTCGAGCCCTCCCGAGAGCGGTGTGTCTCTTTTTTTTTCTTTGCGCTGATAGCTTTGGAGAAATGTTCTGATGGTGGTGAGAGTCGAGCACGACTACTTCTGTGACGCAATTGGCTAGCGCGTTCGGCTGTTAATCAAAAGGTTGGAGGTTCGAGCCCTCCCGAGAGCAGTGTGTCTCTTTTTTTTTCTTTGCGCTGATAGCTTTGGAGAAATGTTCTGATGGTGGTGAGAGTCGAGCACGACTACTTCTGTGACGCAATTGGCTAGCGCGTTCGGCTGTTAATCAAAAGGGTGGAGGTTCGAGCCCTCGCGAGAGCGGTGTGTCTCTTTTTTTTCTTTGCGCTGATAGCTTTGGAGAAACGTTTTGATGGTGGTGAGAGTGGAGCACGACTACTTCTGTGACGCAATTGGCTAGCGCGTTCGGCTGTTAATCAAAAGGTTGGAGGTTCGAGCCCTCCCGAGAGCGGTGTGTCTCTTTTTTTTCTTTGCGCTGATAGCTTTGGAGAAATGTTCTGATGGTGGTGAGAGTGGAGCACGACTACTTCCGTGACGCAATTGGCTAGCGCGTTCGGCTGTTGATCAAAAGGTTGGATGTTCGAGCCCTCCCGAGAGCGGTGTGTCTCTTTTTTTTCTTTGCACTGATAGCTTTGGAGAAATGTTCTGACGGTGGCGAGAGTGGAGCACGACGACTTCCGTGACGCAATTGGCTAGCGCGTTCGGCTGTTAATCAGAAGGTTGGATGTTCGAGCCCTCCCGAGAGCGGTGTGTCTCTTTTTTTTTCTTTGCGCTGATAGCTTTGGAGAAATGTTCTGACGGTGGTGAGAGTGGAGCACGACTACTTCCGTGACGCAATTGGCTAGCGCGTTCGGCTGTTAATCAAAAGATTGGAGGTTCGAGCCCTCCCGAGAGCGGTGTGTCTCTTTTTTTTCTTTGCGCTGATAGCTTTGGAGAAATGTTCTAACGGTGGTGAGAGTGGAGCAGGACTGTCTCCGTGGCGCAATCTGCTAGTGCGTCGGCTGTTAAGAAAAGGTTGGAGGTTCGAGCCCTCCCAAGAACAGTGTGTCGCTTTTTTTCTTTGCGCTGATAGCCTTGGAGAAACGTTCTGACGGTGTTGAGAGTGGAGCACGACTGTCTGTGTTGCGCAATTGGCTAGCGCGTTGGGCTGTTAACGAAAAGGTTGGAGGTTCGAACCCTCCCATGAGCGGTGTGTCTCTTTTTTTCTTTGCGCTGATACCTTTAGAAAAATGTTCTGATGGTGGTGAGAGTGGAGCACGACTACCTCCGTGACGCAATTGGCTGGCGCGTTCGGCTGTTAACCAAAAGGTTGGAGGTTCGAGCCCTCCCGTGAGCGGTGTGTCTCTTTTTTTCTTTGCGCTGATGCCTTTAGAAAAGTGTTCTGATGGTGGTGAGAGTGGAGCACGACTACCTCCGTGACGCAGTTGGCTAGCGCGTTCGGCTGTTAACCAAAAGGTTGGAGGTTCGAGCCCTCGCGAGGGCGGTGCGTCTCTTTTTTTTCTTTGCGCTGAGGGCTTTGGAGAAATGTTCTGATGGTGGTGAGAGCGGAGCACGACTACTTCTGTGACGCAATTGGCTAGCGCGTTCGGCTGTTAATCAAAAGGTTGGAGGTTCAAGCCCTCCCGAGAGCGGTGTGTCTCTTTTTTTTTCTTTGCACTGATAGCTTTGGAGAAATGTTCTGACGGTGGTGAGAGTGGAGCACGTCTACTTCCGTGACGCAATCTGCTAGTGCGTCGGCTGTTAAGCAAAAGGTTGGAGGTTCGAGCCCTCCCAAGAGCAGTGTGTCGCTTTTTTTCTTTGCGCTGATAGCCTTGGAGAATCTGACGGTGGTGAGAGTGGAGCACGACTGTCTCTGTTGCGCAATTGGCTAGCGCGTTGGGCTGTTAATCAAAAGGTTGGAGGTTTGAGCCCTCGCGAGAGCGGTGTGTCTCTTTTTTTCTTTGCGCTGTTAGCTTTGGAGAAATGTTCTGACGGTGGTGAGAGTGGAGCACGACTACTTCCGTGACGCAATTGGCTAGCGCGTTCGGCTGTTAATCAAAAGGTTGGAGGTTCGAGCTCTCGCGAGAGCGGTGTGTCTCTTTTTTTTCTTTGCGCTGATAGCTTTGGAGAAATGTTCTGATGGTGGTGAGAGTGGAGCACGACTACTTCCGTGACGCAATTGGCTAGCGCGTTCGGCTTTTAATCAAAAGGTTGGAGGTTCGAGCCCTCCCGAGAGCGGTGTGTCTCTTTTTTTTTCTTTGCGCTGATAGCTTTGAAGAAATGTTCTGATGGTGGTGAGAGTGGAGCACGACTACTTCTGTGACGCAATTGGCTAGCGCGTTCGGCTGTTAATCAAAAGGTTGGAGGTTCGAGCCCTCCCGAGAGCGGTGTGTCCCTTTTTTTTTCTTTGCGCTGATAGCTTTGGAGAAATGTTCTGATGGTGGTGAGAGTGGAGCACGACTACTTCTGTGACGCAATTGGCTAGCGCGTTCGGCTGTTAATCAAAAGGTTGGAGGTTCGAGCCCTCGCGAGAGCGGTGTGTCTTTTTTTTTCTTTGCGCTGATAGCTTTGGAGAAACGTTTTGATGGTGGTGAGAGTGGAGCACGACTACTTCTTTGACGCAATTGGCTAGCACGTTCGGCTGTTAATCAAAAGGTTGGAGGTTCGAGCCCTCCCGAGAGCGGTGTGTCTCTTTTTTTTCTTTGCACTGATAGCTTTGGAGAAATGTTCTGACGGTGGTGAGAGTGGAGCACGTCTACTTCCGTGACGCAATCTGCTAGCGCGTCGGCTGTTAAGCAAAAGGTTGGAGGTTCGAGCCCTCCCAAGAGCAGTGTGTCGCTTTTTTTCTTTGCCCTGATAGCCTTGGAGAATCTGACGGTGGTGAGAGTGGAGCACGACTGTCTCTGTTGCGCAATTGGCTAGCGCATTGGGCTGTTAATCAAAAGGTTGGAGGTTTGAGCCCTCGCGAGAGCGGTGTGTCTCTTTTTTTCTTTGCGCTGTTAGCTTTGGAGAAATGTTCTGATGGTGGTGAGAGTGGAGCACGACTACTTCCGTGACGCAATTGGCTAGCGCGTTCGGCTGTTAATCAAAAGGTTGGAGGTTCGAGCTCTCGCGAGAGCGGTGTGTCTCTTTTTTTTCTTTGCGCTGATAGCTTTGGAGAAATGTTCTGATGGTGGTGAGAGTGGAGCACGACTACTTCCGTGACGCAATTGGCTAGCGCGTTCGGCTGTTAATCAAAAGGTTGGAGGTTCGAGCCCTCCCGAGAGCGGTGTGTCTCTTTTTTTTTCTTTGCGCTGATAGCTTTGGAGAAATGTTCTGATGGTGGTGAGAGTCGAGCACGACTACTTCTGTGACGCAATTGGCTAGCGCGTTCGGCTGTTAATCAAAAGGTTGGAGGTTCGAGCCCTCGCGAGAGCGGTGTGTCTCTTTTTTTTCTTTGCGCTGATAGCTTTGGAGAAACGTTTTGATGGTGGTGAGAGTGTAGCACGACTACTTCTGTGACGCAATTGGCTAGCGCGTTCGGCTGTTAATCAAAAGGTTGGAGGTTCGAGCCCTCCCGAGAGCGGTGTGTCTCTTTTTTTTTCTTTGCGCTGATAGCTTTGGAGAAATGTTCTGATGGTGGTGAGAGTGGAGCACGACTACTTCCGTGACGCAATTGGCTAGCGCGTTCGGCTGTTGATCAAAAGGTTGGATGTTCGAGCCCTCCCGAGAGCGGTGTGTCTCTTTTTTTTTCTTTGCACTGATAGCTTTGGAGAAATGTTCTGACGGTGGCGAGAGTGGAGCACGACTACTTCCGTGACGCAATTGGCTAGCGCGTTCGGCTGTTAATCAGAAGGTTGGATGTTCGAGCCCTCCCGAGAGCGGTGTGTCTCTTTTTTTTTCTTTGCGCTGATAGCTTTGGAGAAATGTTCTGACGGTGGTGAGAGTGGAGCACGACTACTTCCGTGACGCAATTGGCTAGCGCGTTCGGCTGTTAATCAAAAGATTGGAGGTTCGAGCCCTCCCGAGAGCGGTGTGGCTCTTTTTTTTCTTTGCGCTGATAGCTTTGGAGAAATGTTCTAACGGTGGTGAGAGTGGAGCAGGACTGTCTCCGTGGCGCAATCTGCTAGTGCGTCGGCTGTTAAGCAAAAGGTTGGAGGTTCGAGCCTTCCCAAGAACAGTGTGTCGCTTTTTTTCTTTGCGCTGATAGCCTTGGAGAAACGTTCTGACGGTGTTGAGAGTGGAGCACGACTGTCTGTGTTGCGCAATTGGCTAGCGCGTTGGGCTGTTAACGAAAAGGTTGGAGGTTCGAACCCTCCCATGAGCGGTGTGTCTCTTTTTTTCTTTGCGCTGATACCTTTAGAAAAATGTTCTGATGGTGGTGAGAGTGGAGCACGACTACCTCCGTGACGCAATTGGCTGGCGCGTTCGGCTGTTAACCAAAAGGTTGGAGGTTCGAGCCCTCCCGTGAGCGGTGTGTCTCTTTTTTTCTTTGCGCTGATGCCTTTAGAAAAGTGTTCTGATGGTGGTGAGAGTGGAGCACGACTACCTCCGTGACGCAGTTGGCTAGCGCGTTCGGCTGTTAACCAAAAGGTTGGAGGTTCGAGCCCTCGCGAGGGCGGTGCGTCTCTTTTTTTTGTTTGCGCTGAGAGCTTTGGAGAAATGTTCTGATGGTGGTGAGAGCGGAGCACGACTACTTCTGTGACGCAATTGGCTAGCGCGTTCGGCTGTTAATCAAAAGGTTGGAGGTTCGAGCCCTCCCGAGAGCGGTGTGTCTCTTTTTTTTCTTTGCACTGATAGCTTTGGAGAAATGTTCTGACGGTGGTGAGAGTGGAGCACGTCTACTTCCGTGACGCAATCTGCTAGTGCGTCGGCTGTTAAGCAAAAGGTTGGAGGTTCGAGCCCTCCCAAGAGCAGTGTGTCGCTTTTTTTCTTTGCGCTGATAGCCTTGGAGAATCTGACGGTGGTGAGAGTGGAGCACGACTGTCTCTGTTGCGCAATTGGCTAGCGCGTTGGGCTGTTAATCAAAAGGTTGGAGGTTTGAGCCCTCGCGAGAGCGGTGTGTCTCTTTTTTTCTTTGCGCTGTTAGCTTTGGAGAAATGTTCTGACGGTGGTGAGAGTGGAGCACGACTACTTCCGTGACGCAATTGGCTAGCGCGTTCGGCTGTTAATCAAAAGGTTGGAGGTTCGAGCTCTCGCGAGAGCGGTGTGTCTCTTTTTTTTCTTTGCGCTGATAGCTTTGGAGAAATGTTCTGATGGTGGTGAGAGTGGAGCACGACTACTTCCGTGACGCAATTGGCTAGCGCGTTGGGCTGTTAATCAAAAGTTTGGAGGTTCGAGCCCTCCCGAGAGCGGTGTGTCTCTTTTTTTTTCTTTGCGCTGATAGCTTTGGAGAAATGTTCTGATGGTGGTGAGCGTGGAGCACGACTACTTCTGTGACGCAATTGGCTAGCGCGTTCGGCTGTTAATCAAAAGGTTGAAGGTTCGAGCCCTCCCGAGAGCGGTGTGTCTCTTTTTTTTCTTTGCGCTGATAGCTTTGGAGAAATGTTCTGATGGTGGTGAGAGTGGAGCACGACTACTTCTGTGACGCAATTGGCTAGCGCGTTCGGCTGTTAATCAAAAGGTTGGAGGTTCGAGCCCTCGCGAGAGCGGTGTGTCTTTTTTTTTCTTTGCGCTGATAGCTTTGGAGAAACGTTTTGATGGTGGTGAGAGTGGAGCACGACTACTTCTGTGACGCAATTGGCTAGCGCGTTCGGCTGTTAATCAAAAGGTTGGAGGTTCGAGCCCTCCCGAGAGCGGTGTGTCTCTTTTTTTTCTTTGCGCTGATAGCTTTGGAGAAATGTTCTGACGGTGGTGAGAGTGGAGCACGACTACTTCCGTGACGCAATTGGCTAGCGCGTTCGGCTGTTGATCAAAAGGTTGGATGTTCGAGCCCTCGCGAGAGCGGTGTGCCTCTTTTTTTTCTTTGCGCTGATAGCTTAGGAGAAATGTTCTGATGGTGGTGAGAGTAGAGAGCGACTACTTCTGTGACGCAATTGGCTAGCGCGTTCGGCTGTTAATCAAAAGGTTGGATTTTCGAGCCCTCGCGAGAGAGGTGTGTCTCTTTTTTTTCTTTGCGCTGAGAGCTTTGGAGAAATGATCTGATGGTGGTGAGAGCGGAGCACGACTACTTCTGTGACGCAATTGGCTAGTGCGTTCGGCTGTTATTCAAAAGGTTGGAGGTTCGAGCCCTCCCGAGAGCGGTGTGTCTCTTTTTTTTGCACTGATAGCCTTGGAGAAATGTTCTGATGGTGGTGAGAGTGGAGCACGACTACTTCCGTGACGCAATTGGCTAGCGCGTTCGGCTGTTAATAAAAAGGTTGGAGATTCGAGCCCTCCCGAAAGCGGTTTGTCTATTTTTTTTCTTTGCGCTGATAGCTTTGGAGAAATGTTCTGAAGGTGGTGAGAGTGGAGCACGACTACTTCCGTGACGCAATTGGCTAGCGCGTTCGGCTGTTAATCAAAAGGTTGGAGGTTCGAGCCCTCCCGAGAGCGGTGTGTCTCTTTTTTTTTCTTTGCGCTGATAGCTTTGGAGAAATGTTCTGATGGTGGTGAGAGTCGAGCACGACTACTTCTGTGACGCAATTGGCTAGCGCGTTCGGCTGTTAATCAAAAGGTTGGAGGTTCGAGCCCTCGCGAGAGCGGTGTGTCTCTTTTTTTTCTTTGCGCTGATAGCTTTGGAGAAACGTTTTGATGGTGGTGAGAGTGGAGCACGACTACTTCTGTGACGCAATTGGCTAGCGCGTTCGGCTGTTAATCAAAAGGTTGGAGGTTCGAGCCCTCCCGAGAGCGGTGTGTCTCTTTTTTTTCTTTGCGCTGATAGCTTTGGAGAAATGTTCTGATGGTGGTGAGAGTGGAGCACGACTACTTCCGTGACGCAATTGGCTAGCGCGTTCGGCTGTTGATCAAAAGGTTGGATGTTCGAGCCCTCCCGAGAGCGGTGTGTCTCTTTTTTTTCTTTGCACTGATAGCTTTGGAGAAATGTTCTGACGGTGGCGAGAGTGGAGCACGACGACTTCCGTGACGCAATTGGCTAGCGCGTTCGGCTGTTAATCAGAAGGTTGGATGTTCGAGCCCTCCCGAGAGCGGTGTGTCTCTTTTTTTTTCTTTGCGCTGATAGCTTTGGAGAAATGTTCTGACGGTGGTGAGAGTGGAGCACGACTACTTCCGTGACGCAATTGGCTAGCGCGTTCGGCTGTTAATCAAAAGATTGGAGGTTCGAGCCCTCCCGAGAGCGGTGTGTCTCTTTTTTTTCTTTGCGCTGATAGCTTTGGAGAAATGTTCTAACGGTGGTGAGAGTGGAGCAGGACTGTCTCCGTGGCGCAATCTGCTAGTGCGTCGGCTGTTAAGCAAAAGGTTGGAGGTTCGAGCCCTCCCAAGAACAGTGTGTCGCTTTTTTTCTTTGCGCTGATAGCCTTGGAGAAACGTTCTGACGGTGTTGAGAGTGGAGCACGACTGTCTGTGTTGCGCAATTGGCTAGCGCGTTGGGCTGTTAACGAAAAGGTTGGAGGTTCGAACCCTCCCATGAGCGGTGTGTCTCTTTTTTTCTTTGCGCTGATACCTTTAGAAAAATGTTCTGATGGTGGTGAGAGTGGAGCACGACTACCTCCGTGACGCAATTGGCTGGCGCGTTCGGCTGTTAACCAAAAGGTTGGAGGTTCGAGCCTACCGTGAGCGGTGTGTCTCTTTTTTTCTTTGCGCTGATGCCTTTAGAAAAGTGTTCTGATGGTGGTGAGAGTGGAGCACGACTACCTCCGTGACGCAGTTGGCTAGCGCGTTCGGCTGTTAACCAAAAGGTTGGAGGTTCGAGCCCTCGCGAGGGCGGTGCGTCTCTTTTTTTTCTTTGCGCTGAGGGCTTTGGAGAAATGTTCTGATGGTGGTGAGAGCGGAGCACGACTACTTCTGTGACGCAATTGGCTAGCGCGTTCGGCTGTTAATCAAAAGGTTGGAGGTTCGAGCCCTCCCGAGAGCGGTGTGTCTCTTTTTTTTTCTTTGCACTGATAGCTTTGGAGAAATGTTCTGACGGTGGTGAGAGTGGAGCACGTCTACTTCCGTGACGCAATCTGCTAGTGCGTCGGCTGTTAAGCAAAAGGTTGGAGGTTCGAGCCCTCCCACGAGCAGTGTGTCGCTTTTTTTCTTTGCGCTGATAGCCTTGGAGAATCTGACGGTGGTGAGAGTGGAGCACGACTGTCTCTGTTGCGCAATTGGCTAGCGCGTTGGGCTGTTAATCAAAAGGTTGGAGGTTCGAGCTCTCGCGAGAGCGGTGTGTCTCTTTTTTTTCTTTGCGCTGATAGCTTTGGAGAAATGTTCTGATGGTGGTGAGAGTGGAGCACGACTACTTCCGTGACGCAATTGGCTAGCGCGTTCGGCTTTTAATCAAAAGGTTGGAGGTTCGAGCCCTCCCGAGAGCGGTGTGTCTCTTTTTTTTTCTTTGCGCTGATAGCTTTGGAGAAATGTTCTGATGGTGGTGAGAGTGGAGCACGACTACTTCTGTGACGCAATTGGCTAGCGCGTTCGGCTGTTAATCAAAAGGTTGGAGGTTCGAGCCCTCCCGAGAGCGGTGTGTCCCTTTTTTTTTCTTTGCGCTGATAGCTTTGGAGAAATGTTCTGATGGTGGTGAGAGTGGAGCACGACTACTTCTGTGACGCAATTGGCTAGCGCGTTCGGCTGTTAATCAAAAGGTTGGAGGTTCGAGCCCTCGCGAGAGCGGTGTGTCTTTTTTTTTCTTTGCGCTGATAGCTTTGGAGAAACGTTTTGATGGTGGTGAGAGTGGAGCACGACTACTTCTTTGACGCAATTGGCTAGCACGTTCGGCTGTTAATCAAAAGGTTGGAGGTTCGAGCCCTCCCGAGAGCGGTGTGTCTCTTTTTTTTCTTTGCACTGATAGCTTTGGAGAAATGTTCTGACGGTGGTGAGAGTGGAGCACGTCTACTTCCGTGACGCAATCTGCTAGCGCGTCGGCTGTTAAGCAAAAGGTTGGAGGTTCGAGCCCTCCCAAGAGCAGTGTGTCTCTTTTTTTTCTTTGCGCTGATAGCTTTGGAGAAACGTTTTGATGGTGGTGAGAGTGTAGCACGACTACTTCTGTGACGCAATTGGCTAGCGCGTTCGGCTGTTAATCAAAAGGTTGGAGGTTCGAGCCCTCCCGAGAGCGGTGTGTCTCTTTTTTTTTCTTTGCGCTGATAGCTTTGGAGAAATGTTCTGATGGTGGTGAGAGTGGAGCACGACTACTTCCGTGACGCAATTGGCTAGCGCGTTCGGCTGTTGATCAAAAGGTTGGATGTTCGAGCCCTCCCGAGAGCGGTGTGTCTCTTTTTTTTTCTTTGCACTGATAGCTTTGGAGAAATGTTCTGACGGTGGCGAGAGTGGAGCACGACTACTTCCGTGACGCAATTGGCTAGCGCGTTCGGCTGTTAATCAGAAGGTTGGATGTTCGAGCCCTCCCGAGAGCGGTGTGTCTCTTTTTTTTTTCTTTGCGCTGATAGCTTTGGAGAAATGTTCTGACGGTGGTGAGAGTGGAGCACGACTACTTCCGTGACGCAATTGGCTAGCGCGTTCGGCTGTTAATCAAAAGATTGGAGGTTCGAGCCCTCCCGAGAGCGGTGTGGCTCTTTTTTTTCTTTGCGCTGATAGCTTTGGAGAAATGTTCTAACGGTGGTGAGAGTGGAGCAGGACTGTCTCCGTGGCGCAATCTGCTAGTGCGTCGGCTGTTAAGCAAAAGGTTGGAGGTTCGAGCCTTCCCAAGAACAGTGTGTCGCTTTTTTTCTTTGCGCTGATAGCCTTGGAGAAACGTTCTGACGGTGTTGAGAGTGGAGCACGACTGTCTGTGTTGCGCAATTGGCTAGCGCGTTGGGCTGTTAACGAAAAGGTTGGAGGTTCGAACCCTCCCATGAGCGGTGTGTCTCTTTTTTTCTTTGCGCTGATACCTTTAGAAAAATGTTCTGATGGTGGTGAGAGTGGAGCACGACTACCTCCGTGACGCAATTGGCTGGCGCGTTCGGCTGTTAACCAAAAGGTTGGAGGTTCGAGCCCTCCCGTGAGCGGTGTGTCTCTTTTTTTCTTTGCGCTGATGCCTTTAGAAAAGTGTTCTGATGGTGGTGAGAGTGGAGCACGACTACCTCCGTGACGCAGTTGGCTAGCGCGTTCGGCTGTTAACCAAAAGGTTGGAGGTTCGAGCCCTCGCGAGGGCGGTGCGTCTCTTTTTTTTTTTTGCGCTGAGAGCTTTGGAGAAATGTTCTGATGGTGGTGAGAGCGGAGCACGACTACTTCTGTGACGCAATTGGCTAGCGCGTTCGGCTGTTAATCAAAAGGTTGGAGGTTCAAGCCCTCCCGAGAGCGGTGTGTCTCTTTTTTTTCTTTGCACTGATAGCTTTGGAGAAATGTTCTGACGGTGGTGAGAGTGGAGCACGTCTACTTCCGTGACGCAATCTGCTAGTGCGTCGGCTGTTAAGCAAAAGGTTGGAGGTTCGAGCCCTCCCAAGAGCAGTGTGTCGCTTTTTTTCTTTGCGCTGATAGCCTTGGAGAATCTGACGGTGGTGAGAGTGGAGCACGACTGTCTCTGTTGCGCAATTGGCTAGCGCGTTGGGCTGTTAATCAAAAGGTTGGAGGTTTGAGCCCTCGCGAGAGCGGTGTGTCTCTTTTTTTCTTTGCGCTGTTAGCTTTGGAGAAATGTTCTGACGGTGGTGAGAGTGGAGCACGACTACTTCCGTGACGCAATTGGCTAGCGCGTTCGGCTGTTAATCAAAAGGTTGGAGGTTCGAGCTCTCGCGAGAGCGGTGTGTCTCTTTTTTTTCTTTGCGCTGATAGCTTTGGAGAAATGTTCTGATGGTGGTGAGAGTGGAGCACGACTACTTCCGTGACGCAATTGGCTAGCGCGTTGGGCTGTTAATCAAAAGTTTGGAGGTTCGAGCCCTCCCGAGAGCGGTGTGTCTCTTTTTTTTTCTTTGCGCTGATAGCTTTGGAGAAATGTTCTGATGGTGGTGAGCGTGGAGCACGACTACTTCTGTGACGCAATTGGCTAGCGCGTTCGGCTGTTAATCAAAAGGTTGAAGGTTCGAGCCCTCCCGAGAGCGGTGTGTCTCTTTTTTTTCTTTGCGCTGATAGCTTTGGAGAAATGTTCTGATGGTGGTGAGAGTGGAGCACGACTACTTCTGTGACGCAATTGGCTAGCGCGTTCGGCTGTTAATCAAAAGGTTGGAGGTTCGAGCCCTCGCGAGAGCGGTGTGTCTTTTTTTTTCTTTGCGCTGATAGCTTTGGAGAAACGTTTTGATGGTGGTGAGAGTGGAGCACGACTACTTCTGTGACGCAATTGGCTAGCGCGTTCGGCTGTTAATCAAAAGGTTGGAGGTTCGAGCCCTCCCGAGAGCGGTGTGTCTCTTTTTTTTCTTTGCGCTGATAGCTTTGGAGAAATGTTCTGACGGTGGTGAGAGTGGAGCACGACTACTTCCGTGACGCAATTGGCTAGCGCGTTCGGCTGTTGATCAAAAGGTTGGATGTTCGAGCCCTCGCGAGAGCGGTGTGCCTCTTTTTTTTCTTTGCGCTGATAGCTTAGGAGAAATGTTCTGATGGTGGTGAGAGTAGAGAGCGACTACTTCTGTGACGCAATTGGCTAGCGCGTTCGGCTGTTAATCAAAAGGTTGGATTTTCGAGCCCTCGCGAGAGAGGTGTGTCTCTTTTTTTTCTTTGCGCTGAGAGCTTTGGAGAAATGATCTGATGGTGGTGAGAGCGGAGCACGACTACTTCTGTGACGCAATTGGCTAGTGCGTTCGGCTGTTATTCAAAAGGTTGGAGGTTCGAGCCCTCCCGAGAGCGGTGTGTCTCTTTTTTTTGCACTGATAGCCTTGGAGAAATGTTCTGATGGTGGTGAGAGTGGAGCACGACTACTTCCGTGACGCAATTGGCTAGCGCGTTCGGCTGTTAATAAAAAGTTTGGAGATTCGAGCCCTCCCGAAAGCGGTTTGTCTATTTTTTTTCTTTGCGCTGATAGCTTTGGAGAAATGTTCTGAAGGTGGTGAGAGTGGAGCACGACTACTTCCGTGACGCAATTGGCTAGCGCGTTCGGCTGTTAATCAAAAGGTTGGAGGTTCGAGCCCTCCCGAGAGCGGTGTGTCTCTTTTTTTTCTTTGCGCTGATAGCTTTGAAGAAATGTTCTGACGGTGGTGAGAGTGGAGCACGACTACTTCCGTGACGCAATTGGCTAGCGCGTTCGGCTGTTAATCAAAAGGTTGGAGGTTCGAGCCCTCCCATAAGCGGTGTGTCTCTTTTTTTCTTTGCGCTGATACCTTTGGGAAAATGTTCTGATGGTGGTGAGAGTGGAGCACGACTACTTCTGTGACGCAATTGGCTAGCACGTTCGGCTGTTAATCAAAAGGTTGGAGGTTCGAGCCCTCCCGAGAGCAGTGTGTCTCTTTTTTTTCTTTGCGCTGATAGCTTTGGAGAAATGTTCTGATGGTGGTGAGAGTGGAGCACGACTACTTATGTGACGCAATTGGCTAGCGCGTTCGGCTGTTAATCAAAAGGTTGTAGGTTCGAGCCCTCGCGAGAGCGGTGTGTCTCTTTTTTTTTCTTTGCGCTGATAGCTTTGGAGAAATGTTCTGACGGTGGTGAGAGTGGAGCACGACTACTTCCGTGACGCAATTGGCTAGCGCGTTCGGCTGTTGATCAAAAGGTTGGAGGTTCGAGCCCTCGCGAGAGCGGTGTGTCTCTTTTTTTTCTTTGCGCTGATAGCTTTGGAGAAATGTTCTGATGGAGGTGAGAGTGGAGCACGACTACTTCCGTGACGCAATTGACTAGCGCGTTCGGCTGTTAATCAAAAGGTTGGAGGTTCGAGCCCTCCCGAGAGTGGTGTGTCTCTTTTTTTTTCTTTGCGCTGATAGCTTTGGAGAAATGTTCTGATGGTGGTGAGAGTGGAGCACGACTACTTCTGTGACGCAATTGGCTAGCGCGTTCGGCTGTTAATCAAAAGGTTGGAGGTTCGAGCCCCCCCGAGAGCGGTGTGTCTCTTTTTTTTTCTTTGCGCTGATAGCTTTGGAGAAATGTTCTGATGGTGGTGAGAGTCGAGCACGACTACTTCTGTGACGCAATTGGCTAGCGCGTTCGGCTGTTAATCAAAAGGTTGGAGGTTCGAGCCCTCGCGAGAGCGGTGTGTCTCTTTTTTTCTTTGCGCTGATAGCTTTGGAGAAACGTTTTGATGGTGGTGAGAGTGGAGCACGACTACTTCTGTGACGCAATTGGCTAGCGCGTTCGGCTGTTAATCAAAAGGTTGGAGGTTCGAGCCCTCCCGAGACCGGTGTGTCTCTTTTTTTTTCTTTGCGCTGATAGCTTTGGAGAAATGTTCTGACGGTGGTGAGAGTGGAGCACGACTACTTCCGTGACGCAATTGGCTAGCGCGTTCGGCTGTTGATCAAAAGGTTGGATGTTCGAGCCCTCGCGAGAGCGGTGTGCCTCTTCTTTTTCTTTGCGCTGATAGCTTTGGAGAAATGTTCTGATGGTGGGGAGAGTGGAGCACGACTACTTCCGTGACGCAATTGGCTAGCGCGTTCGGCTGTTAATCAGAAGGTTGGATGTTCGAGCCCTCCCGAGAGCGGTGTGTCTCTTTTTTTTCTTTGCACTGATAGCTTTGGAGAAATGTTCTGACGGTGGCGAGAGTGGAGCACGACTACTTCCGTGACGCAATTGGCTAGCGCGTTCGGCTGTTAATCAAAAGGTTGGAGGTTCGAGCCCTCCCGAGAGCGGTGTGTCTCTTTTTTTTCTTTGCGCTGATAGCTTTGGAGAAATGTTCTAACGGTGGTGAGAGTGGAGCAGGACTGTCTCCGTGGCGCAATCTGCTAGTGCGTCGGCTGTTAAGCAAAAGGTTGGAGGTTCGAGCCCTCCCAAGAACAGTGTGTCGCTTTTTTTCTTTGCGCTGATAGCCTTGGAGAAACGTTCTGACGGTGTTGAGAGTGGAGCACGACTGTCTGTGTTGCGCAATTGGCTAGCGCGTTGGGCTGTTAACGAAAAGGTTGGAGGTTCGAACCCTCCCATGAGCGGTGTGTCTCTTTTTTTCTTTGCGCTGATACCTTTAGAAAAATGTTCTGATGGTGGTGAGAGTGGAGCACGACTACCTCCGTGACGCAATTGGCTGGCGCGTTCGGCTGTTAACCAAAAGGTTGGAGGTTCGAGCCCTCCCGTGAGCGGTGTGTCTCTTTTTTTCTTTGCGCTGATGCCTTTAGAAAAGTGTTCTGATGGTGGTGAGAGTGGAGCACGACTACCTCCGTGATGCAGTTGGCTAGCGCGTTCGGCTGTTAACCAAAAGGTTGGAGGTTCGAGCCCTCGCGAGGGCGGTGCGTCTCTTTTTTTTCTTTGCGCTGAGAGCTTTGGAGAAATGTTCTGATGGTGGTGAGAGCGGAGCACGACTACTTCTGTGACGCAATTGGCTAGCGCGTTCGGCTGTTAATCAAAAGGTTGGAGGTTCGAGCCCTCCCGAGAGCGGTGTGTCTCTTTTTTTTTCTTTGCACTGATAGCTTTGGAGAAATGTTCTGACGGTGGTGAGAGTGGAGCACGTCTACTTCCGTGACGCAATCTGCTAGTGCGTCGGCTGTTAAGCAAAAGGTTGGAGGTTCGAGCCCTCCCAAGAGCAGTGTGTCGCTTTTTTTCTTTGCGCTGATAGCCTTGGAGAATCTGACGGTGGTGAGAGTGGAGCACGACTGTCTCTGTTGCGCAATTGGCTAGCGCGTTGGGCTGTTAATCAAAAGGTTGGAGGTTTGAGCCCTCGCGAGAGCGGTGTGTCTCTTTTTTTCTTTGCGCTGTTAGCTTTGGAGAAATGTTCTGACGGTGGTGAGAGTGGAGCACGACTACTTCCGTGACGCAATTGGCTAGTGCGTTCGGCTGTTAATCAAAAGGTTGGAGGTTCGAGCTCTCGCGAAAGCGGTGTGTCTCTTTTTTTTCTTTGCGCTGATAGCTTTGGAGAAATGTTCTGATGGTGGTGAGAGTGGAGCACGACTACTTCCGTGACGCAATTGGCTAGCGCGTTCGGCTGTTAATCAAAAGGTTGGAGGTTCGAGCCCTCCCGAGAGCGGTGTGTCTCTTTTTTTTTCTTTGCGCTGATAGCTTTGGAGAAATGTTCTGATGGTGGTGAGAGTGGAGCACGACTACTTCTGTGACGCAATTGGCTAGCGCGTTCGGCTGTTAATCAAAAGGTTGGAGGTTCGAGCCCTCCCGAGAGCGGTGTGTCTCTTTTTTTTCTTTGCGCTGATAGCTTTGGAGAAATGTTCTGACGGTGGTGAGAGTGGAGCACGACTACTTCCGTGACGCAATTGGCTAGCGCGTTCGGCTGTTGATCAAAAGGTTGGATGTTCGAGCCCTCGCGAGAGCGGTGTGCCTCTTTTTTTTCTTTGCGCTGATAGCTTAGGAGAAATGTTCTGATGGTGGTGAGAGTAGAGAGCGACTACTTCTGTGACGCAATTGGCTAGCGCGTTCGGCTGTTAATCAAAAGGTTGGATTTTCGAGCCCTCGCGAGAGAGGTGTGTCTCTTTTTTTTCTTTGCGCTGAGAGCTTTGGAGAAATGATCTGATGGTGGTGAGAGCGGAGCACGACTACTTCTGTGACGCAATTGGCTAGTGCGTTCGGCTGTTATTCAAAAGGTTGGAGGTTCGAGCCCTCCCGAGAGCGGTGTGTCTCTTTTTTTTGCACTGATAGCCTTGGAGAAATGTTCTGATGGTGGTGAGAGTGGAGCACGACTACTTCCGTGACGCAATTGGCTAGCGCGTTCGGCTGTTAATAAAAAGGTTGGAGGTTCGAGCCCTCCCGAAAGCGGTTTGTCTATTTTTTTTCTTTGCGCTGATAGCTTTGGAGAAATGTTCTGAAGGTGGTGAGAGTGGAGCACGACTACTTCCGTGACGCAATTGGCTAGCGCGTTCGGCTGTTAATCAAAAGGTTGGAGGTTCGAGCCCTCCCGAGAGCGGTGTGTCTCTTTTTTTTCTTTGCGCTGATAGCTTTGAAGAAATGTTCTGACGGTGGTGAGAGTGGAGCACGACTACTTCCGTGACGCAATTGGCTAGCGCGTTCGGCTGTTAATCAAAAGGTTGGAGGTTCGAGCCCTCCCATAAGCGGTGTTGTCTCTTTTTTTCTTTGCGCTGATACCTTTGGGAAAATGTTCTGATGGTGGTGAGAGTGGAGCACGACTACTTCTGTGACGCAATTGGCTAGCACGTTCGGCTGTTAATCAAAAGGTTGGAGGTTCGAGCCCTCCCGAGAGCAGTGTGTCTCTTTTTTTTCTTTGCGCTGATAGCTTTGGAGAAATGTTCTGATGGTGGTGAGAGTGGAGCACGACTACTTATGTGACGCAATTGGCTAGCGCGTTCGGCTGTTAATCAAAAGGTTGTAGGTTCGAGCCCTCGCGAGAGCGGTGTGTCTCTTTTTTTTTCTTTGCGCTGATAGCTTTGGAGAAATGTTCTGACGGTGGTGAGAGTGGAGCACGACTACTTCCGTGACGCAATTGGCTAGCGCGTTCGGCTGTTAATCAAAAGGTTGGAGGTTCGAGCCCTCGCGAGAGCGGTGTGTCTCTTTTTTTTCTTTGCGCTGATAGCTCTGGAGAAATGTTCTGATGGAGGTGAGAGTGGAGCACGACTACTTCCGTGACGCAATTGACTAGCGCGTTCGGCTGTTAATCAAAAGGTTGGAGGTTCAAGCCCTCCCGAGAGTGGTGTGTCTCTTTTTTTTTCTTTGCGCTGATAGCTTTGGAGAAATGTTCTGATGGTGGTGAGAGTGGAGCACGACTACTTCTGTGACGCAATTGGCTAGCGCGTTCGGCTGTTAATCAAAAGGTTGGAGGTTCGAGCCCCCCCGAGAGCGGTGTGTCTCTTTTTTTTCTTTGCGCTGATAGCTTTGGAGAAATGTTCTGATGGTGGTGAGAGTCGAGCACGACTACTTCTGTGACGCAATTGGCTAGCGCGTTCGGCTGTTAATCAAAAGGTTGGAGGTTCGAGCCCTCGTGAGAGCGGTGTGTCTCTTTTTTTTCTTTGCGCTGATAGCTTTGGAGAAACGTTTTGATGGTGGTGAGAGTGGAGCACGACTACTTCTGTGACGCAATTGGCTAGCGCGTTCGGCTGTTAATCAAAAGGTTGGAGGTTCGAGCCCTCCCGAGACCGGTGTGTCTCTTTTTTTTTCTTTGCGCTGATAGCTTTGGAGAAATGTTCTGACGGTGGTGAGAGTGGAGCACGACTACTTCCGTGACGCAATTGGCTAGCGCGTTCGGCTGTTGATCAAAAGGTTGGATGTTCGAGCCCTCGCGAGAGCGGTGTGCCTCTTCTTTTTCTTTGCGCTGATAGCTTTGGAGAAATGTTCTGATGGTGGGGAGAGTGGAGCACGACTACTTCCGTGACGCAATTGGCTAGCGCGTTCGGCTGTTAATCAGAAGGTTGGATGTTCGAGCCCTCCCGAGAGCGGTGTGTCTCTTTTTTTCTTTGCACTGATAGCTTTGGAGAAATGTTCTGACGGTGGCGAGAGTGGAGCACGACTACTTCCGTGACGCAATTGGCTAGCGCGTTCGGCTGTTAATCAAAAGGTTGGAGGTTCGAGCCCTCCCGAGAGCGGTGTGTCTCTTTTTTTTCTTTGCGCTGATAGCTTTGGAGAAATGTTCTAACGGTGGGGAGAGTGGAGCAGGACTGTCTCCGTGGCGCAATCTGCTAGTGCGTCGGCTGTTAAGCAAAAGGTTGGAGGTTCGAGCCCTCCCAAGAACAGTGTGTCGCTTTTTTTCTTTGCGCTGATAGCCTTGGAGAAACGTTCTGACGGTGTTGAGAGTGGAGCACGACTGTCTGTGTTGCGCAATTGGCTAGCGCGTTGGGCTGTTAACGAAAAGGTTGGAGGTTCGAACCCTCCCATGAGCGGTGTGTCTCTTTTTTTCTTTGCGCTGATACCTTTAGAAAAATGTTCTGATGGTGGTGAGAGTGGAGCACGACTACCTCCGTGACGCAATTGGCTGGCGCGTTCGGCTGTTAACCAAAAGGTTGGAGGTTCGAGCCCTCCCGTGAGCGGTGTGTCTCTTTTTTTCTTTGCGCTGATGCCTTTAGAAAAGTGTTCTGATGGTGGTGAGAGTGGAGCACGACTACCTCCGTGATGCAGTTGGCTAGCGCGTTCGGCTGTTAACCAAAAGGTTGGAGGTTCGAGCCCTCGCGAGGGCGGTGCGTCTCTTTTTTTTCTTTGCGCTGAGAGCTTTGGAGAAATGTTCTGATGGTGGTGAGAGCGGAGCACGACTACTTCTGTGACGCAATTGGCTAGCGCGTTGGGCTGTTAATCAAAAGGTTGGAGGTTCGAGCCCTCCCGAGAGCGGTGTGTCTCTTTTTTTTTCTTTGCACTGATAGCTTTGGAGAAATGTTCTGACGGTGGTGAGAGTGGAGCACGTCTGCTTCCGTGACGCAATCTGCTAGTGCGTCGGCTGTTAAGCAAAAGGTTGGAGGTTCGAGCCCTCCCAAGAGCAGTGTGTCGCTTTTTTTCTTTGCGCTGATAGCCTTGGAGAATCTGACGGTGGTGAGAGTGGAGCACGACTGTCTCTGTTGCGCAATTGGCTAGCGCGTTGGGCTGTTAATCAAAAGGTTGGAGGTTTGAGCCCTCGCGAGAGCGGTGTGTCTCTTTTTTTCTTTGCGCTGTTAGCTTTGGAGAAATGTTCTGACGGTGGTGAGAGTGGAGCACGACTACTTCCGTGACGCAATTGGCTAGCGCGTTCGGCTGTTAATCAAAAGGTTGGAGGTTCGAGCTCTCGCGAGAGCGGTGTGTCTCTTTTTTTTCTTTGCGCTGATAGCTTTGGAGAAATGTTCTGATGGTGGTGAGAGTGGAGCACGACTACTTCCGTGACGCAATTGGCTAGCGCGTTCGGCTGTTAATCAAAAGGTTGGAGGTTCGAGCCCTCCCGAGAGCGGTGTGTCTCTTTTTTTTTCTTTGCGCTGATAGCTTTGGAGAAATGTTCTGATGATGGTGAGAGTGGAGCACGACTACTTCTGTGACGCAATTGGCTAGCGCGTTCGGCTGTTAATCAAAAGGTTGGAGGTTCGAGCCCTCCCGAGAGCGGTGTGTCTCTTTTTTTTCTTTGCGCTGATAGCTTTGGAGAAATGTTCTGATGGTGGTGAGAGTGGAGCACGACTGCTTCTGTGACGCAATTAGCTAGCGCGTTCGGCTGTTAATCAAAAGGTTGGAGGTTCGAGCCCTCGCGAGAGCGGTGTGTCTTTTTTTTTCTTTGCGCTGATAGCTTTAGAGAAACGTTTTGATGGTGGTGAGAGTGGAGCACGACTACTTCTGTGACGCAATTGGCTAGCGCGTTCGGCTGTTAATCAAAAGGTTGGAGGTTCGAGCCCTCCCGAGAGCGGTGTGTCTCTTTTTTTTCTTTGCGCTGATAGCTTTGGAGAAATGTTCTGACGGTGGTGAGAGTGGAGCACGACTACTTCCGTGACGCAATTGGCTAGCGCGTTCGGCTGTTGATCAAAAGGTTGGATGTTCGAGCCCTCGCGAGAGCGGTGTGCCTCTTTTTTTTCTTTGCGCTGATAGCTTAGGAGAAATGTTCTGATGGTGGTGAGAGTAGAGAGCGACTACTTCTGTGACGCAATTGGCTAGCGCGTTCGGCTGTTAATCAAAAGGTTGGATTTTCGAGCCCTCGCGAGAGAGGTGTGTCTCTTTTTTTTCTTTGCGCTGAGAGCTTTGGAGAAATGATCTGATGGTGGTGAGAGCGGAGCACGACTACTTCTGTGACGCAATTGGCTAGTGCGTTCGGCTGTTATTCATAAGGTTGGAGGTTCGAGCCCTCCCGAGAGCGGTGTGTCTCTTTTTTTTGCACTGATAGCCTTGGAGAAATGTTCTGATGGTGGTGAGAGTGGAGCACGACTACTTCCGTGACGCAATTGGCTAGCGCGTTCGGCTGTTAATAAAAAGGTTGGAGGTTCGAGCCCTCCCGCAAGCGGTTTGTCTATTTTTTTTCTTTGCGCTGATAGCTTTGGAGAAATGTTCTGAAGGTGGTGAGAGTGGAGCACGACTACTTCCGTGACGCAATTGGCTAGCGCGTTCGGCTGTTAATCAAAAGGTTGGAGGTTCGAGCCCTCCCGAGAGCGGTGTGTCTCTTTTTTTTCTTTGCGCTGATAGCTTTGAAGAAATGTTCTGACGGTGGTGAGAGTGGAGCACGACTACTTCCGTGACGCAATCGGCTAGCGCGTTCGGCTGTTAATCAAAAGGTTGGAGGTTCGAGCCCTCCCATAAGCGGTGTGTCTCTTTTTTTCTTTGCGCTGATACCTTTGGGAAAATGTTCTGATGGTGGTGAGAGTGGAGCACGACTACTTCTGTGACGCAATTGGCTAGCACGTTCGGCTGTTAATCAAAAGGTTGGAGGTTCGAGCCCTCCCGAGAGCAGTGTGTCTCTTTTTTTTCTTTGCGCTGATAGCTTTGGAGAAATGTTCTGATGGTGGTGAGAGTGGAGCACGACTACTTATGTGACGCAATTGGCTAGCGCGTTCGGCTGTTAATCAAAAGGTTGTAGGTTCGAGCCCTCGCGAGAGCGGTGTGTCTCTTTTTTTTCTTTGCGCTGATAGCTTTGGAGAAATGTTATGACGGTGGTGAGAGTGGAGCACGACTACTTCCGTGACGCAATTGGCTAGCGCGTTCGGCTGTTATTCATAAGGTTAGAGGTTCGAGCCCTCCCGAGAGCGGTGTGTCTCTTTTCTTTGCGCTGATAGCTTTGGAGAAATGTTCTGATGGTGGTGAGAGTCGAGCACGACTACTTCTGTGACGCAATTGGCTAGCGCGTTCGGCTGTTAATCAAAAGGTTGGAGGTTCGAGCCCTCGCGAGAGCGGTGTGTCTCTTTTTTTTCTTTGCGCTGATAGCTTTGGAGAAACGTTTTGATGGTGGTGAGAGTGGAGCACGACTACTTCTGTGACGCAATTGGCTAGCGCGTTCGGCTGTTAATCAAAAGGTTGGAGGTTCGAGCCCTCCCGAGAGCGGTGTGTCTCTTTTTTTTTCTTTGCGCTGATAGCTTTGGAGAAATGTTCTGATGGTGGTGAGAGTGGAGCACGACTACTTCCGTGACGCAATTGGCTAGCGCGTTCGGCTGTTGATCAAAAGGTTGGATGTTCGAGCCCTCCCGAGAGCGGTGTGTCTCTTTTTTTTCTTTGCACTGATAGCTTTGGAGAAATGTTCTGACGGTGGCGAGAGTGGAGCATGACTACTTCCGTGACGCAATTGGCTAGCGCGTTCGGCTGTTAATCAGAAGGTTGGATGTTCGAGCCCTTCCGAGAGCGGTGTGTCTCTTTTTTTTTCTTTGCGCTGATAGCTTTGGAGAAATGTTCTGACGGTGGTGAGAGTGGAGCACGACTACTTCCGTGACGCAATTGGCTAGCGCGTTCGGCTGTTAATCAAAAGATTGGAGGTTCGAGCCCTCCCGAGAGCGGTGTGTCTCTTTTTTTTCTTTGCGCTGATAGCTTTGGAGAAATGTTCTAACGGTGGTGAGAGTGGAGCAGGACTGTCTCCGTGGCGCAATCTGCTAGTGCGTCGGCTGTTAAGCAAAAGGTTGGAGGTTCGAGCCCTCCCAAGAACAGTGTGTCGCTTTTTTTCTTTGCGCTGATAGCCTTGGAGAAACGTTCTGACGGTGTTGAGAGTGGAGCACGACTGTCTGTGTTGCGCAATTGGCTAGCGCGTTGGGCTGTTAACGAAAAGGTTGGAGGTTCGAACCCTCCCATGAGCGGTGTGTCTCTTTTCTTCTTTGCGCTGATACCTTTAGAAAAATGTTCTGATGGTGGTGAGAGTGGAGCACGACTACCTCCGTGACGCAATTGGCTGGCGCGTTCGGCTGTTAACCAAAAGGTTGGAGGTTCGAGCCCTCCCGTGAGCGGTGTGTCTCTTTTTTTCTTTGCGCTGATGCCTTTAGAAAAGTGTTCTGATGGTGGTGAGAGTGGAGCACGACTACCTCCGTGACGCAGTTGGCTAGCGCGTTCGGCTGTTAACCAAAAGGTTGGAGGTTCGAGCCCTCGCGAGGGCGGTGCGTCTCTTTTTTTTCTTTGCGCTGAGAGCTTTGGAGAAATGTTCTGATGGTGGTGAGAGCGGAGCACGACTACTTCTGTGACGCAATCGGCTAGCGCGTTCGGCTGTTAATCAAAAGGTTGGAGGTTCGAGCCCTCCCGAGAGCGGTGTGTCTCTTTTTTTTTCTTTGCACTGATAGCTTTGGAGAAATGTTCTGACGGTGGTGAGAGTGGAGCACGTCTACTTCCGTGACGCAATCTGCTAGTGCGTCGGCTGTTAAGCAAAAGGTTGGAGGTTCGAGCCCTCCCAAGAGCAGTGTGTCGCTTTTTTTCTTTGCGCTGATAGCCTTGGAGAATCTGACGGTGGTGAGAGTGGAGCACGACTGTCTCTGTTGCGCAATTGGCTAGCGCGTTGGGCTGTTAATCAAAAGGTTGGAGGTTTGAGCCCTCGCGAGAGCGGTGTGTCTCTTTTTTTCTTTGCGCTGTTAGCTTTGGAGAAATGTTCTGACGGTGGTGAGAGTGGAGCACGACTACTTCCGTGACGCAATTGGCTAGCGCGTTCGGCTGTTAATCAAAAGGTTGGAGGTTCGAGCTCTCGCGAGAGCGGTGTGTCTCTTTTTTTTCTTTGCGCTGATAGCTTTGGAGAAATGTTCTGATGGTGGTGAGAGTGGAGCACGACTACTTCCGTGACGCAATTGGCTAGCGCGTTCGGCTGTTAATCAAAAGGTTGGAGGTTCGAGCCCTCCCGAGAGCGGTGTGTCTCTTTTTTTTTCTTTGCGCTGATAGCTTTGGAGAAATGTTCTGATGGTGGTGAGCGTGGAGCACGACTACTTCTGTGACGCAATTGGCTAGCGCGTTCGGCTGTTAATCAAAAGGTTGGAGGTTCGAGCCCTCCCGAGAGCGGTGTGTCTCTTTTTTTTTCTTTGCGCTGATAGCTTTGGAGAAATGTTCTGATGGTGGTGAGAGTGGAGCACGACTACTTCTGTGACGCAATTGGCTAGCGCGTTCGGCTGTTAATCAAAAGGTTGGAGGTTCGAGCCCTCGCGAGAGCGGTGTGTCTTTTTTTTTTCTTTGCGCTGATAGCTTTGGAGAAACGTTTTGATGGTGGTGAGAGTGGAGCACGACTACTTCTGTGACGCAATTGGCTAGCGCGTTCGGCTGTTAATCAAAAGGTTGGAGGTTCGAGCCCTCCCGAGAGCGGTGTGTCTCTTTTTTTTCTTTGCGCTGATAGCTTTGGAGAAATGTTCTGACGGTGGTGAGAGTGGAGCACGACTACTTCCGTGACGCAATTGGCTAGCGCGTTCGGCTGTTGATCAAAAGGTTGGATGTTCGAGCCCTCGCGAGAGCGGTGTGCCTCTTTTTTTTCTTTGCGCTGATAGCTTAGGAGAAATGTTCTGATGGTGGTGAGAGTAGAGAGCGACTACTTCTGTGACGCAATTGGCTAGCGCGTTCGGCTGTTAATCAAAAGGTTGGATTTTCGAGCCCTCGCGAGA
Source organism: Rhipicephalus microplus (assembly GCF_043290135.1). Taxonomy (NCBI): domain Eukaryota; kingdom Metazoa; phylum Arthropoda; class Arachnida; order Ixodida; family Ixodidae; genus Rhipicephalus; species Rhipicephalus microplus. The sequence continues at coordinate 9,269,997 of NW_027464592.1, forward strand.
GAGGTGTGTCTCTTTTTTTTCTTTGCGCTGAGAGCTTTGGAGAAATGATCTGATGGTGGTGAGAGCGGAGCACGACTACTTCTGTGACGCAATTGGCTAGTGCGTTCGGCTGTTATTCAAAAGGTTGGAGGTTCGAGCCCTCCCGAGAGCGGTGTGTCTCTTTTTTTTGCACTGATAGCCTTGGAGAAATGTTCTGATGGTGGTGAGAGTGGAGCACGACTACTTCCGTGACGCAATTGGCTAGCGCGTTCGGCTGTTAATAAAAAGGTTGGAGGTTCGAGCCCTCCCGAAAGCGGTTTGTCTATTTTTTTTCTTTGCGCTGATAGCTTTGGAGAAATGTTCTGAAGGTGGTGAGAGTGGAGCACGACTACTTCCGTGACGCAATTGGCTAGCGCGTTCGGCTGTTAATCAAAAGGTTGGAGGTTCGAGCCCTCCCGAGAGCGGTGTGTCTCTTTTTTTTCTTTGCGCTGATAGCTTTGAAGAAATGTTCTGACGGTGGTGAGAGTGGAGCACGACTACTTCCGTGACGCAATTGGCTAGCGCGTTCGGCTGTTAATCAAAAGGTTGGAGGTTCGAGCCCTCCCATAAGCGGTGTGTCTCTTTTTTTCTTTGCGCTGATACCTTTGGGAAAATGTTCTGATGGTGGTGAGAGTGGAGCACGACTACTTCTGTGACGCAATTGGCTAGCACGTTCGGCTGTTAATCAAAAGGTTGGAGGTTCGAGCCCTCCCGAGAGCAGTGTGTCTCTTTTTTTTCTTTGCGCTGATAGCTTTGGAGAAATGTTCTGATGGTGGTGAGAGTGGAGCACGACTACTTATGTGACGCAATTGGCTAGCGCGTTCGGCTGTTAATCAAAAGGTTGTAGGTTCGAGCCCTCGCGAGAGCGGTGTGTCTCTTTTTTTTCTTTGCGCTGATAGCTTTGGAGAAATGTTCTGACGGTGGTGAGAGTGGAGCACGACTACTTCCGTGACGCAATTGGCTAGCGCGTTCGGCTGTTAACCAAAAGGTTGGAGGTTCGAGCCCTCGCGAGGGTGGTGCGTCTCTTTTTTTTCTTTGCGCTGAGAGCTTTGGAGAAATGTTCTGATGGTGGTGAGAGCGGAGCACGACTACTTCTGTGACGCAATTGGCTAGCGCGTTCGGCTGTTAATCAAAAGGTTGGAGGTTCGAGCCCTCCCGAGAGCGGTGTGTCTCTTTTTTTTTCTTTGCACTGATAGCTTTGGAGAAATGTTCTGACGGTGGTGAGAGTGGAGCACGTCTACTTCCGTGACGCAATCTGCTAGTGCGTCGGCTGTTAAGCAAAAGGTTGGAGGTTCGAGCCCTCCCAAGAGCAGTGTGTCGCTTTTTTTCTTTGCGCTGATAGCCTTGGAGAATCTGACGGTGGTGAGAGTGGAGCACGACTGTCTCTGTTGCGCAATTGGCTAGCGCGTTGGGCTGTTAATCAAAAGGTTGGAGGTTTGAGCCCTCGCGAGAGCGGTGTGTCTCTTTTTTTCTTTGCGCTGTTAGCTTTGGAGAAATGTTCTGACGGTGGTGAGAGTGGAGCACGACTACTTCCGTGACGCAATTGGCTAGCGCGTTCGGCTGTTAATCAAAAGGTTGGAGGTTCGAGCTCTCGCGAGAGCGGTGTGTCTCTTTTTTTTCTTTGCGCTGATAGCTTTGGAGAAATGTTCTGATGGTGGTGAGAGTGGAGCACGACTACTTCCGTGACGCAATTGGCTAGCGCGTTCGGCTGTTAATCAAAAGGTTGGAGGTTCGAGCCCTCCCGAGAGCGGTGTGTCTCTTTTTTTTTCTTTGCGCTGATAGCTTTGGAGAAATGTTCTGATGGTGGTGAGAGTGGAGCACGACTACTTCTGTGACGCAATTGGCTAGCGCGTTCGGCTGTTAATCAAAAGGTTGGAGGTTCGAGCCCTCCCGAGAGCGGTGTGTCTCTTTTTTTTTCTTTGCGCTGATAGCTTTGGAGAAATGTTCTGATGGTGGTGAGAGTGGAGCACGACTGCTTCTGTGACGCAATTAGCTAGCGCGTTCGGCTGTTAATCAAAAGGTTGGAGGTTCGAGCCCTCGCGAGAGCGGTGTGTCTTTTTTTTTCTTTGCGCTGATAGCTTTGGAGAAACGTTTTGATGGTGGTGAGAGTGGAGCACGACTACTTCTGTGACGCAATTGGCTAGCGCGTTCGGCTGTTAATCAAAAGGTTGGAGGTTCGAGCCCTCCCGAGAGCGGTGTGTCTCTTTTTTTTCTTTGCGCTGATAGCTTTGGAGAAATGTTCTGACGGTGGTGAGAGTGGAGCACGACTACTTCCGTGACGCAATTGGCTAGCGCGTTCGGCTGTTGATCAAAAGGTTGGATGTTCGAGCCCTCGCGAGAGCGGTGTGCCTCTTTTTTTTTGCGCTGATAGCTTAGGAGAAATGTTCTGATGGTGGTGAGAGTAGAGAGCGACTACTTCTGTGACGCAATTGGCTAGCGCGTTCGGCTGTTAATCAAAAGGTTGGATTTTCGAGCCCTCGCGAGAGAGGTGTGTCTCTTTTTTTCTTTGCGCTGAGAGCTTTGGAGAAATGATCTGATGGTGGTGAGAGCGGAGCACGACTACTTCTGTGACGCAATTGGCTAGTGCGTTCGGCTGTTATTCATAAGGTTGGAGGTTCGAGCCCTCCCGAGAGCGGTGTGTCTCTTTTTTTTGCACTGATAGCCTTGGAGAAATGTTCTGATGGTGGTGAGAGTGGAGCACGACTACTTCCGTGACGCAATTGGCTAGCGCGTTCGGCTGTTAATAAAAAGGTTGGAGGTTCGAGCCCTCCCGAAAGCGGTTTGTCTATTTTTTTTCTTTGCGCTGATAGCTTTGGAGAAATGTTCTGAAGGTGGTGAGAGTGGAGCACGACTACTTCCGTGACGCAATTGGCTAGCGCGTTCGGCTGTTAATCAAAAGGTTGGAGGTTCGAGCCCTCCCGAGAGCGGTGTGTCTCTTTTTTTTCTTTGCGCTGATAGCTTTGAAGAAATGTTCTGACGGTGGTGAGAGTGGAGCACGACTACTTCCGTGACGCAATTGGCTAGCGCGTTCGGCTGTTAATCAAAAGGTTGGAGGTTCGAGCCCTCCCATAAGCGGTGTGTCTCTTTTTTTCTTTGCGCTGATACCTTTGGGAAAATGTTCTGATGGTGGTGAGAGTGGAGCACGACTACTTCTGTGACGCAATTGGCTAGCACGTTCGGCTGTTAATCAAAAGGTTGGAGGTTCGAGCCCTCCCGAGAGCAGTGTGTCTCTTTTTTTTCTTTGCGCTGATAGCTTTGGAGAAATGTTCTGATGGTGGTGAGAGTGGAGCACGACTACTTATGTGACGCAATTGGCTAGCGCGTTCGGCTGTTAATCAAAAGGTTGTAGGTTCGAGCCCTCGCGAGAGCGGTGTGTCTCTTTTTTTTCTTTGCGCTGATAGCTTTGGAGAAATGTTATGACGGTGGTGAGAGTGGAGCACGACTACTTCCGTGACGCAATTGGCTAGCGCGTTCGGCTGTTAATCAAAAGGTTGGAGGTTCGAGCCCTCGCGAGAGCGGTGTGTCTCTTTTTTTTCTTTGCGCTGATAGCTTTGGAGAAATGTTCTGATGGAGGTGAGAGTGGAGCACGACTACTTCCGTGACGCAATTGACTAGCGCGTTCGGCTGTTAATCAAAAGGTTGGAGGTTCGAGCCCTCCCGAGAGTGGTGTGTCTCTTTTTTTTTCTTTGCGCTGATAGCTTTGGAGAAATGTTCTGATGGTGGTGAGAGTGGAGCACGACTACTTCTGTGACGCAATTGGCTAGCGCGTTCGGCTGTTAATCAAAAGGTTGGAGGTTCGAGCCCCCCCGAGAGCGGTGTGTCTCTTTTTTTTCTTTGCGCTGATAGCTTTGGAGAAATGTTCTGATGGTGGTGAGAGTCGAGCACGACTACTTCTGTGACGCAATTGGCTAGCGCGTTCGGCTGTTAATCAAAAGGTTGGAGGTTCGAGCCCTCGCGAGAGCGGTGTGTCTCTTTTTTTCTTTGCACTGATAGCTTTGGAGAAACGTTTTGATGGTGGCGAGAGTGGAGCACGACTACTTCTGTGACGCAATTGGCTAGCGCGTTCGGCTGTTAATCAAAAGGTTGGAGGTTCGAGCCCTCCCGAGACCGGTGTGTCTCTTTTTTTTTCTTTGCGCTGATAGCTTTGGAGAAATGTTCTGACGGTGGTGAGAGTGGAGCACGACTACTTCCGTGACGCAATTGGCTAGCGCGTTCGGCTGTTGATCAAAAGGTTGGATGTTCGAGCCCTCGCGAGAGCGGTGTGCCTCTTCTTTTTCTTTGCGCTGATAGCTTTGGAGAAATGTTCTGATGGTGGGGATAGTGGAGCACGACTACTTCTGTGACGCAATTGGCTAGCGCGTTCGGCTGTTAATCAGAAGGTTGGATGTTCGAGCCCTCCCGAGAGCGGTGTGTCTCTTTTTTTTCTTTGCACTGATAGCTTTGGAGAAATGTTCTGACGGTGGCGAGAGTGGAGCACGACTACTTCCGTGACGCAATTGGCTAGCGCGTTCGGCTGTTAATCAAAAGGTTGGAGGTTCGAGCCCTCCCGAGAGCGGTGTGTCTCCTTTTTTTGCGCTGATAGCTTTGGAGAAATGTTCTGACGGTGGTGAGAGTGGAGCACGACTACTTCCGTGACGCAATTGGCTAGCGCGTTCGGCTGTTAATCAAAAGATTGGAGGTTCGAGCCCTCCCGAGAGCGGTGTGTCTCTTTTTTTTCTTTGCGCTGATAGCTTTGGAGCAATGTTCTAACGGTGGTGAGAGTGGAGCAGGACTGTCTCCGTGGCGCAATCTGCTAGTGCGTCGGCTGTTAAGCAAATGGTTGGAGGTTCGAGCCCTCCCAAGAACAGTGTGTCGCTTTTTTTCTTTGCGCTGATAGCCTTGGAGAAACGTTCTGACGGTGTTGAGAGTGGAGCACGACTGTCTGTGTTGCGCAATTGGCTAGCGCGTTGGGCTGTTAACGAAAAGGTTGGAGGTTCGAACCCTCCCATGAGCGGTGTGTCTCTTTTTTTCTTTGCGCTGATACCTTTAGAGAAATATTCTGATGGTGGTGAGAGTGGAGCACGACTACCTCCGTGACGCAATTGGCTAGCGCGTTCGGCTGTTAACCAAAAGGTTGGAGGTTCGAGCCCTCCCGTGAGCGGTGTGTCTCTTTTTTTCTTTGCGCTGATGCCTTTAGAAAAGTGTTCTGATGGTGGTGAGAGTGGAGCACGACTACCTCCGTGACGCAGTTGGCTAGCGCGTTCGGCTGTTAACCAAAAGGTTGGAGGTTCGAGCCCTCCCAAGAGCAGTGTGTCGCTTTTTTACTTAGCGCTGATAGCCTTGGAGAATCTGACGGTGGTGAGAGTGGAGCACGACTGTCTCTGTTGCGCAATTGGCTAGCGCGTTGGGCTGTTAACGAAAAGGTTGGAGGTTCGAACCCTCCCATGAGCGGTGTGTCTCTTTTTTTCTTTGCGCTGATACCTTTAGAAAAATGTTCTGATGGTGGTGAGAGTGGAGCACGACTACCTCCGTGACGCAATTGGCTAGCGCGTTCGGCTGCTAACCAAAAGGTTGGAGGTTCGAGCCCTCGCGAGAGCGGTGTGTCGCTCTTTTTTCTTTGCACTGATAGCTTTGGAGAAATGTTCTGATGGTGGTGAGAGTGGAGCACGACTACTTTCGTGACACAATTGGCTAGCGCGTTCGACTGTTAATCAAAAGTTTGCAGGTTCGAGCCCTCCCGAGAGCGGTGTGTCTCTTTTTTTTCTTTGCGCTGATAGCTTTGGAGAAATGTTCTGACGGTGGTGAGAGTGGAGCACGACTTTTTCCGTGACGCAATTGGCTAGCGCGTTCGGCTGTTAATCAAAAGGTTGGAGGTTCTAGCCCTCCCGAGAGCGGTGTGTCTCTTTTTTTTCTTTGCGCTGATAGCTTTGGAGAAATGTTCTGATGGTGGTGAGAGTGGAGCACGACTACTTCTGTGACGCAATTGGCTAGCGCGTTCGGCTGTTAAGCAAAAGGTTGGAGGTTCGAGCCCTCGCGAGAGTGGTGTGTCTCTTTTTTTTCTTTGCACTGATAGCTTTGGAGAAATGTTCTGATGGTGGTGAGAGTGGAGCACGACTACTTCTGTGACGCAATTGGCTAGCGCGTTCGGCTGTTAATCAAAAGGTTGGAGGTTCGAGCCCTCCCGAGAGTGGTGTGTCTCTTTTTTTTCTTTGCGCTGATAGCTTTGGAGAAATGTTCTGACGGTGGTGAGAGTGGAGCACGACTACTTCCGTGACGCAATTGGCTAGCGCGTTCGGCTGTTAATCAAAAGGTTGGAGGTTCGAGCCCTCCCGAGAGCGGTGTGTCTCTTTTTTTTTCTTTGCGCTGATAGCTTAGGAGAAATGTTCTGATGGTGGTGAGAGTGGAGAGCGACTACTTCTGTGACGCAATTGGCTAGCGCGTTCGGCTGTTAATCAAAAGGTTGGATTTTCGAGCCCTCACGAGAGAGGTGTGTCTCTTTTTTTTCTTTGCGCTGAGAGCTTTGGAGAAATGTTCTGAAGGTGGTGAGAGCGGAGCACGACTACTTCTGTGACGCAATTGGCTAGCGCGTTCGGCTGTTATTCAAAAGGTTGGAGATTCGAGCCCTCCCGAGAGCGGTGTGTCTCTTTTTTTTGCACTGATAGCCTTGGAGAAATGTTCTGACGGTGGTGAGAGTGGAGCACGACTACTTCCGTGACGCAATTGGCTAGCGCGTTCGGCTGTTAATCAAAAGGTTGGAGGTTCGAGCCCTCCCGAGAGCGGTGTGTCTCTTTTTTTTCTTTGCGCTGATAGCTTTGGAGAAATGTTCTGACGGTGGTGAGAGTGGAGCACGACTACTTCCGTGACGCAATCTGCTAGTGGGTCGGCTGTTAAGCAAAAGGTTGGAGGTTCGAGCCCTCCCAAGAGCAGTGTGTCGCTTTTTTCCTTTGCGCTGATAGCCTTGGAGAAACGTTCTGATGGTGGTGAGAGTGGAGCACGACTGTCTCTGTTGCGCAATTGGCTAGCGCGTTGGGCTGTTAACGAAAAGGTTGGAGGTTCGAACCCTCCCATGAGCGGTGTGTCTCTTTTTTTCTTTGCGCTGATACCTTTAGAAAAATGTGCTGATGGTGGTGAGAGTGGAGCACGACTACTTTCGTGACACAATTGGCTAGCGCGTTCGGCTGTTAATCAAAAGGTTGGAGGTTCGAGCCCTCCCGAGAGCGGTGTGTCTCTTTTTTTTCTTTGCGCTGATAGCTTTGGAGAAATGTTCTGACGGTGGTGAGAGTGGAGCACGACTTCTTCCGCGACGCAATTGGCTAGCGCGTTCGGCTGTTAATCAAAAGGTTGGAGGTTCGAGCCCTCTCGAGAGCGGTGTGTCTCTTTTTTTTCTTTGCGCTGATAGCTTTGGAGAAATGTTCTGATGGTGGTGAGAGTGGAGCACGACTACTTCTGTGACGCAATTGGCTAGCGCGTTCGGCTGTTAATCAAAAGGTTGGAGGTTCGAGCCCTCGCGAGAGAGGTGTGTCTCTTTTTTTTCTTTGCGCTGATAGCTTTGGAGAAATGTTCTGATGGTGGTGAGAGCGGAGCACGACTTCTTCTGTGACGCAATTGGCTAGCGCGTTCGGCTGTTAATCAAAAGGTTGGAGGTTCGAGCCCTCCCGAGAGCGGTGTGTCTCTTTTTTTTTCTTTGCACTGATAGCTTTGGAGAAATGTTCTGACGGTGGTGAGAGTGGAGCACGACTACTTCCGTGACGCAATTGGCTAGCGCGTTCGGCTGTTAATCAAAAGGTTGGAGGTTCGAGCCCTCCCGAGAGCGGTGTGTCTCTGTTTTTTCTTTGCGCTGATAGCTTTGGAGAAATGTTCTGATGGTGGTGAGAGTGGAGCACGACTACCTCCGTGACGCAATTGGCTAGCGCGTTCGGCTGTTAACCAAAAGGTTAAAGGTTCGAGCCCTCCCGAGAGCGGTGTGTCTCTTTTTTTTCTTTGCGCTGATAGCTTTGGAGAAATGTTCTGATGGTGGTGAGAGTGGAGCACGACTACTTCTGTGACGCAATTGGCTAGCGCGTTCGGCTGTTACTCAAAAGGTTGGAGGTTCGAGCCCTCGCGAGAGTGGTGTGTCTCTTTTTTTCTTTGCGCTCATAGCTTTGGAGAAATGTTCTGATGGTGGTGAGAGTGGAGCACGACTACTGCTGTGACGCAATTGGCTAGCGCGTTCGGCTGTTAATCAAAAGGTTGGAGGTTCCAGCCCTTCGCGAGAGCGGTGTGGCTCTTTTTTTTCTTTGCACTATTAGCTTTGGAGAAATGTTCTGATGGTGGTGAGAGTGGAGCACGACTACTTCTGTGACGCAATTGGCTAGCGCGTTCGGCTGTTAATCAAAAGGTTGGAGGTTCGAGCCCTCCCAAGAGCGGTGTGTCTCTTTTTTTCTTTGCGCTGATAGCTTTGGAGAAATGTTCTGATGGTGGTGAGAGTGGAGCACGACTACTTCTGTGACGCAATCGGCTAGCGCGTTCGGCTGTTAATCAAAAGGTTGGAGGTTTGAGCCCTCGCGAGAGCGGTGTGTCTCTTTTTTTCTTTGCGCTGTTAGCTTTGGAGAAATGTTCTGACGGTGGTGAGAGTGGAGCACGACTACTTCCGTGACGCAATTGGCTAGCGCGTTCGGCTGTTAATCAAAAGGTTGGAGCTTCGAGCTCTCGCGAGAGCGGTGTGTCTCTTTTTTTTCTTTGCGCTGATAGCTTTGGAGAAATGTTCTGATGGTGGTGAGAGTGGAGCACGACTACTTCCGTGACGCAATTGGCTAGCGCGTTCAGCTGTTAATCAAAAGGTTGGAGGTTCGAGCCCTCCCGAGAGCGGTATGTCTCTTTTTTTTTCTTTGCGCTGATAGCTTTGGAGAAATGTTCTGATGGTGGTGAGAGAGGAGCACGACTACTTCTGTGACGCAATTGGCTAGCGCGTTCGGCTGTTAATCAAAAGGTTGGAGGTTCGAGCCCTCCCGAGAGCGGTTTGTCTCTTTTTTTTCTTTGCGCTGATAGCTTTGGAGAAATGTTCTGATGGGGGTGAGAGTGGAGCACGACTACTTCTGTGACGCAATTGGCTAGCGCGTTCGGTTGTTAATCAAAAGGTTGGAGGTTCGAGCCCTCGCGAGAGCGGTGTGTCTCTTTTTTTTCTTTGCGCTGATAGCTTTGGAGAAATGTTCTGACGGTGGTGAGAGTGGAGACCGACTACTTCCGTGACGCAATTGGCTAGCGCGTTCGGCTGTTAATATAAAGGTTGGAGGTTCGAGCCCTCCCGAGAGCGGTGTGTCTCTTTTTTTTCTTTGCGCTGATAGCTTTGGAGAAATGTTCTGATGGTGGTGAGAGTGGAGCACGACAACTTCTGTGACGCGATTGGCTAGCGCGTTCGGCTGTTAATCAAAAGGTTGGAGGTTCGAGCCCTCCCGAGAGCGGTGTGTCTCTTTTTTTTTCTTTGCGCTGATAGCTTTGGAGAAATGTTCTGACGGTGGTGAGAGTGGAGCACGACTATTTCCGTGACGCAATCGGCTAGCGCGTTCGGCTGTTAATCAAAAGGTTGGAGGTTCGAGCCCTCGCGAGAGCGGTGTGTCTCTTTTTTTTCTTTGCGCTGATATCTTTGGAGAAATGTTCTGATGGTGGTGAGAGTGGAGCACGACTACTTCTGTGACGCAATTGGCTAGCGCGTTCGGCTGTTAATCAAAAGGTTGGAGGTTCGAGCCCTCCCGAGAGCGGTGTGTCTCTTTTTTTTTCTTTGCGCTGATAGCTTTGGAGAAATGTTCTGATGGTGGTTAGAGTGGAGCATGACTACTTCTGTGACGCAATTGGCTAGCGCGTTCGGCTGTTAATCAAAAGGTTGGAGGTTCGAGCCTTCCCGAGAGCGGTGCGTCTTTTTTTTCTTTGCGCTGATAGCTTTGGAGAAATGTTCTGACGGTGGTGAGAGTGGAGCACGACTACTTCCGTGACGCAATTGGCTAGCGCGTTCGGCTGTTAATCAAAAGGTTGGAGGTTCGAGCCCTCGCGAGAGCGGTGTGTCTCTTTTTTTTCTTTGCGCTGATAGCTTTGGAGAAATGTTCTGACGGTGGTGAGAGTGGAGCACGACTTCTTCCGCGACGCAATTGGCTAGCGCGTTCGGCTGTTAATCAAAAGGTTGGAGGTTCGAGCCCTCTCGAGAGCGGTGTGTCTCTTTTTTTTCTTTGCGCTGATAGCCTTGGAGAAATGTTCTGATGGTGGTGAGAGTGGAGCACGACTACTTCTGTGACGCAATTGGCTAGCGCGTTCGGCTGTTAATCAAAAGGTTGGAGGTTCGAGCCCTCGCGAGAGAGGTGTGTCTCTTTTTTTTCTTTGTGCTGATAGCTTTGGAGAAATGTTCTGATGGTGGTGAGAGCGGAGCACGACTTCTTCTGTGACGCAATTGGCTAGCGCGTTCGGCTGTTAATCAAAAGGTTCGAGGTTCGAGCCCTCCCGAGAGCGGTGTGTCTCTTTTTTTTTCTTTGCACTGATAGCTTTGGAGAAATGTTCTGACGGTGGTGAGAGTGGAGCACGACTACTTCCGTGACGCAATTGGCTAGCGCGTTCGGCTGTTAATCAAAAGGTTGGAGGTTCGAGCCCTCCCGAGAGCGGTGTGTCTCTTTTTTTTCTTTGCGCTGATAGCTTTGGAGAAATGTTCTGATGGTGGTGAGAGTGGAGCACGACTACCTCCGTGACGCAATTGGCTAGCGCGTTCGGCTGTTAACCAAAAGGTTAAAGGTTCGAGCCCTCCCGAGAGCGGTGTGTCTCTTTTTTTTCTTTGCGCTGATAGCTTTGGAGAAATGTTCTGATGGTGGTGAGAGTGGAGCACGACTACTTCTGTGACGCAATTGGCTAGCGCGTTCGGCTGTTACTCAAAAGGTTGGAGGTTCGAGCCCTCGCGAGAGTGGTGTGTCTCTTTTTTTTCTTTGCGCTCATAGCTTTGGAGAAGTGTTCTGATGGTGGTGAGAGTGGAGCACGACTGCTTCTGTGACGCAATTGGCTAGCGCGTTCGGCTGTTAATCAAAAGGTTGGAGGTTCCAGCCCTTCGCGAGAGCGGTGTGTCTCTTTTTCTTTGCACTAATAGCTTTGGAGAAATGTTCTGATGGTGGTGAGAGTGGAGCACGACTACTTCTGTGACGCAATTGGCTAGCGCGTTCCACTGTTAATCAAAAGGTTGGAGGTTCGAGCTCTCCCGAGAGCGGTGTGTCTCTTTTTTTTCTTTGCGCTGATAGCTTAGGAGAAATGTTTTGATGGTGGTGAGAGTGGAGAGCGACTACTTCTGTGACGCAATTGGCTAGCGCGTTCGGCTGTTAATCAAAAGGTTGGATTTTCGAGCCCTCGCGAGAGAGGTGTGTCTCTTTTTTTTCTTTGCGCTGAGAGCTTTGGAGAAATGTTCTGATGGTGGTGAGGGCGGAGCACGACTACTTCTGTGACGCAATTGGCTAGCGCGTTCGGCTGTTATTCAAAAGGTTGGAGGTTCGAGCCCTCCCGAGAGCGGTGTGTCGCTTTTTTTTTCTTTGCGCTGATAGCTTTGGAGAAATGTTCTGACGGTGGTGAGAGTGGAGCACGACTACTTCCGTGACGCAATTGGCTAGCGCGTTCGGCTGTTGATCAAAAGGTTGGATGTTCGAGCCCTCGCGAGAGCGGTGTGCCTCTTCTTTTTCTTTGCGCTGACAGCTTTGGAGAAATGTTCTGACGGTGGTGAGAGTGGAGCACGACTACTTCTGTGACGCAATTGGCTAGCGCGTTCGGCTGTTAATCAAAAGGTTGGAGGTTCGAGCCCTCCCGAGAGTGGTGTGTCTCTTTTTTTTGTTTGCGCTGATAGCTTTGGAGAAATGTTCTGACGGTGGTGAGAGTGGAGCACGACTACTTCCGTGACGCAATTGGCTAGCGCATTCGGCTGTTAATCAAAAGGTTGGATGTTCGAGCCCTCGCGAGAGCGGTGTGCCTCTTCTTTTTCTTTGCGCTGATAGCTTTGGAGAAATGTTCTGATGGTGGTGAGAGTGGAGCACGACTACTTCTGTGACGCAATTGGCTAGCGCGTTCGGCTGTTAATCAGAAGGTTGGATGTTCGAGCCCTCCCGAGAGCAGTGTGTCTCTTTTTTTTTCTTTGCACTGATAGCTTTGGAGAAATGTTCTGACGGTGGCGAGAGTGGAGCACGACTACTTCCGTGACGCAATTGGCTAGCGCGTTCGGCTGTTAATCAAAAGGTTGGAGGTTCGAGCCCTCCCGAGAGCGGTGTGTCTCTTTTTTTTTCTTTGCGCTGATAGCTTTGGAGAAATGTTCTGATGGTGGTGAGAGTGGAGCACGACTGCTTCCGTGACGCAATTGGCTAGCGCGTTCGGCTGTTATACAAAAGGTTGGAGGTTCGAGCCCTCCCGAGAGTTGTGTGTCTCTTTTTTTTTCTTTGCGCTGATAGCTTTGGAGAAATGTTCTGATGGTGGTGAGAGTGGAGCACGACTACTTCTGTGACGCAATTGGCTAGCGCGTTCGGCTGTTACTCAAACGGTTGGAGGTTCGAGCCCTCCCGAGAGCAGTGTGCCTCTTTTTTTTCTTTGCGCTGATAGCTTTGGAGAAATGTTCTGATGGTTGTGAGAGTGGAGCACGACTACTTCTGTGACGCAATTGGCTAGCGCGTTCGGCTGTTAATCAGAAGGTTGGATGTTCGAGCCCTCCCGAGAGCGGTGTGTCTCTTATTTTCTTTGCGCTGTTAGCTTTGGAGAAATGTTCTGACGGTGGTGGGAGTGGAGCACGACTACTTCCGTGACGCAATTGGCTAGCGCGTTCGGCTGTTAATCAAAAGGTTGGAGGTTCGAGCCCTCCCGAGAGCGGTGTGTCTCTTTTTTTTTCTTTGCTCTGATAGCTTTGGAGAAATGTTGTGAAGGTGGTGAGAGTGGAGCACGACTACTTCCGTGACGCAATTGGCTAGCGCGTTCGGCTGTTAATCAAAAGGTTGGAGGTTCGAGCCCTCCCGAGAGCGGTGTGTCTCTTTTTTTTCTTTGCGCTGATAGCTTTGAAGAAATGTTCTGACGGTGGTGAGAGTGGAGCACGACTACTTCCGTGACGCAATTGACTAGCGCGTTCGGCTGTTAATCAAAAGGTTGGAGGTTCGAGCCCTCCCGAGAGCGGTGTGTCTCTTTTTTTTCTTTGCGCTGATAGCTTTGGAGAAATGTTCTGATGGTGGTGACAGTCGAGCACGACTACTTCTGCGACGCAATTGGCTAGCGCGTTCGGCTGTTAATTAAAAGGTTGGAGGTTCGAGCCCTCGCGAGAGCGGTGTGTCTCTTTTTTTTCTTTGCGCTGATAGCTTTGGAGAAACGTTTTGATGGTGGTGAGAGTGGAGCACGACTACTTCTGTGACGCAATTGGCTAGCGCGTTCGGCTGTTAATCAAAAGGTTGGAGGTTCGAGCCCTCCCGAGAGCGGTGTGTCTCTTTTTTTTTCTTTGCGCTGATAGCTTTGGAGAAATGTTCTGACGGCGGTGAGAGTGGAGCACGACTACTTCCGTGACGCAATTGGCTAGCGCGTTCGGCTGTTGATCAAAAGGTTGGATGTTCGAGCCCTCGCGAGAGCGGTGTGCCTCTTCTTTTTCTTTGCGCTGATAGCTTTGGAGAAATGTTCTGATGGTGGTGAGAGTGGAGCACGACTACTTCTGTGACGCAATTGGCTAGCGCGTTCGGCTGTTAATCAGAAGGTTGGATGTTCGAGCCCTCCCGAGAGCAGTGTGTCTCTTTTTTTTCTTTGCACTGATAGCTTTGGAGAAATGTTCTGACGGTGGCGAGAGTGGAGCACGACTACTTCCGTGACGCAATTGGCTAGCGCGTTCGGCTGTTAATCAAAAGGTTGGAGGTTCGAGCCCTCCCGAGAGCGGTGTGTCTCTTTTTTTTTCTTTGCGCTGATAGCTTTGGAGAAATGTTCTGACGGTGGTGAGAGTGGAGCACGACTACTTCCGTGACGCAATTGGCTAGCGCGTTCGGCTGTTAATCAAAAGATTGGAGGTTCGAGCCCTCCCGAGAGCGGTGTGTCTTTTTTTTTCTTTGCGCTGATAGCTTTGGAGAAATGTTCTAACGGTGGTGAGAGTGGAGCAGGACTGTCTCCGTGGCGCAATCTGCTAGTGCGTCGGCTGTTAAGCAAAAGGTTGGAGGTTCGAGCCCTCCCAAGAACAGTGTGTCGCTTTTTTTCTTTGCGCTGATACCTTGGAGAAACGTTCTGACGGTGTTGATAGTGGAGCACGACTGTCTGTGTTGCGCAATTGGCTAGCGCGTTGGGCTGTTAACGAAAAGATTGGAGGTTCGAACCCTCCCATGAGCGGTGTGTCTCTTTTTTTCTTTGCGCTGATACCTTTAGAAAAATGTTCTGATGGTGGTGAGAGTGGAGCACGACTACCTCTGTGACGCAATTGGCTAGCGCGTTCGGCTGTTAACCAAAAGGTTGGAGGTTCGAGCCCTCCCGTGAGTGGTGTGTCTCTTTTTTTCTTTGCGCTGATGCCTTTAGAAAAGTGTTCTGATGGTGGTGAGAGTGGAGCACGACTACCTCCGTGACGCAATTGGCTAGCGCATTCGGCTGTTAATCAAAAGGTTGGAGGTTCGAGCCCTCCCGAGAGCGGTGTGTCTATTTTTTTTCTTTGCGCTGATAGCTTTGGAGAAATTTCTGACGGTGGTGAGAGTGGAGCACGACTACTTCCGTGACGCAATTGGCTAGCGCGTTCGGCTGTTAATCAAAAGGTTGGAGGTTCGAGCCCTCCCGAGAGCGGTGTGTCTCTTTTTTTTCTTTGCGCTGATAGCTTTGGAGAAATGTTCTGACAGTGGTGAGAGTGGAGCACGACTACTTCCGTGACGCAATTGGCTAGCGCGTTCGGCTGTTAATCAAAACGTTGGAGGTTCGAGCCCTCCCATAAGCTGTGTGTCTCTTTTTTTCTTTGCGCTGATACCTTTGGGAAAATGTTCTGATGGTGGTGAGAGTGGAGCACGACTACTTCCGTGACGCAATTGGCTAGCGCGTTCGGCTGTTAATCAAAAGGTTGGAGGTTCGAGCCCTCCCGAGTCCGGTGTGTCTCTTTTTTTTCTTTGCGCTGATAGCTTTGGAGAAATGTTCTGACGGTGGTGAGAGTGGAGCACGACTACTTCCGTGACGCAATTGGCTCGCGCGTTCGGCTGTTAATCAAAAGGTTGGAGGTTCGAGCCCTCCCGAGAGCGGTGTGTTGCTTTTTTTTCTTTGCACTGATAGCTTTGGAGAAATGTTTTGACTGTGGTGAGAGTGGCGCACGACTGTTTCCGTGGCGCAATCTGCTAGTGCGTCGGCTGTTAATCAAAAGGTTGGAGGTTCGAGCCCTCCCGAGAGCGGTGTGTCTCTTTTTTTTCTTTGCGCTGATAGCTTTGGAGAAATGTTCTGACGGTGGTGAGAGTGGAGCACGACTACTTCCTTGACGCAATTGGCTAGCGCGTTCGGCTGTTAATCAAAAGATTGGAGGTTCGAGCCCTCTCAGGAGCAGTGTGTCGCTTTTTTTCTTTGCGCTGATAGCCTTGGAGAAACGTTCTGACGGTGGTGAGAGTGGAGCACGATTGTCTCTGTTGCGCAATTCGCTAGCGCGTTGGGCTGTTAACGAAAAGGTTAGCGGTTCGAACCCTCCCATGAGCGGTGTGTCTCTTTTTTCTTTGCGCTGATACCTTTGGAAAAATGGTCTCATGGTGGTGAGAGTGGAGCACGACTACCTCCGTGACGCAATCTGCTAGTGCGTCGACTGTTAAGCAAAAGGTTGGAGGTTCGAGCCCTCCCATGAGCGGTGTGTCTCTTTTTTCTTTGCGCTGATACTTTTAGAAAAATGTTCTGATGGTGGTGAGAGTGGAGCACGACTACCTCCGTGACGCAATTGGCTAGCGCGTTCGGCTGTTAACCAAAAGGTTGGAGGTTCGAGCCCTCGCGAGAGCGGTGTGTCTCTTTTTTTTCTTTGCACTGATAGCTTTGGAGAAATGTTCTGATGGTGGTGAGAGTGGAGCACGACTACTTCCGTGACGCAATTGGCTAGCGCGTTCGGCTGTTAATCAAAAGGTTGGAGGTTCGAGACCTCGCGAGAGCGGTGTGTCTCTTTTTTTTCTTTGCGCTGATAGCTTTGGAGAAATGTTCTGACGGTGGTGAGAGTGGAGCACGACTACTTCAGTGACGCAATTGGCTAGCGCGTTCGGCTGTTAATCAAAAGGTTGGAGGTTCGAGCCCTCGCGAGAGCGGTGTGTCTCTTTTTTTTCTTTGCGCTGATAGCTTTGGAGAAATGTTCTGATGGTGGTGAGAGTGGAGCACGACTACATCCGTGACGCAATTGGCTAGCGCGTTCGGCTGTTAATCAAAAGTTTGGAGGTTCGAGCTCTCCCGAGAGTGGTGTGTCTCTTTTTTTTTCTTTGCGCTGATAGCTTTGGAGAAATGTTCTGATGGTGGTGAGATTGGAGCACGACTACTTCTGTGACGCAATTGGCTAGCGCGTTCAGCTGTTAATCAAAAGGTTGGAGGTTCGAGCCCTCCCGAGAGCGGTGTGTCTCTTTTTTTTCTTTGCGCTGATAGCTTTGGAGAAATGTTCTGATGGTGGTGAGAGTGGAGCACGACTACATCTGTGACGCAATTGGCTAGCGCGGTCGGCTGTTAATCAAAAGGTTGGAGGTTCGAGCCCTCGCGAGAGCGGTGTGTCTCTATTTTTTTCTTTGCGCTGATAGCTTTGGAGAAACGTTTTGATGGTGGTGAGAGTGGAGCACGACTACTTCTGTGACGCAATTGGCTAGCGCGTTCGGCTGTTAATCAAAAGGTTGGAGGTTCGAGCTCTCCCGAGAGCGGTGTGTCTATTTTTTTTCTTTGCGCTGATAGCTTTGGAGAAATGTTCTGACGGTGGTGAGAGTGGAGCACGACTACTTCCGTGACGCAATTGGCTAGCGCGTTCGGCTGTTAATCAAAAGGTTGGAGGTTCGAGCCCTCCCGAGAGCGGTGTGTCTCTTTTTTTTCTTTGCGCTGATAGCTTTGGAGAAATGTTCTGACGGTGGGGAGAGTGGAGCGCGACTACTTCCGTGACGCAATTGGCTAGCGCGTTCGGCTGTTAATCAAAAGGTTGGAGTTTCGAGCCCTCCCATAAGCGGTGTGTCTCTTTTTTTCTTTGCGCTGATACCTTTGGGAAAATGTTCTGATGGTGGTGAGAGTGGAGCACGACTACTTCCGTGACGCAATTGGCTAGCGCGTTCGGCTGTTAATCAAAAGGTTGGAGGTTCGAGCCCTCCCGAGAGCGGTGTGTCTCTTTTTTTTCTTTGCGCTGATAGCTTTGGAGAAATGTTCTGACGGTGGTGAGAGTGGAGCACGACTGTTTCCGTGGCGCAATCTGCTAGTGCGTCGGCTGTTAAGCAAAAGGTTGGAGGTTCTAGCCCTCCCAGGAGCAGTGTGTCGCTTTTTTTCTTTGCGCTGATAGCCTTGGAGAAACGTTCTGATGGTGGTGAGAGTGGAGCACGACTGTCTCTGTTGCGCAATTCGCTAGCGCGTTGAGCTGTTAACGAAAAGGTTGGAGGTTCGAACCCTCCCATGAGCGGTGTGTCTCTTTTTTTCTTTGCGCTGATAGCTTTGGAAAAATGGTCTCATGGTGGTGAGAGTGGAGCATGACTACCTCCGTGACGCAATCTGCTAGTGCGTCGACTGTTAAGCAAAAGGTTGGAGGTTCGAGCCCTCCCATGAGCGGTGTGTCTCTTTTTTTTGCGCTGATACTTTTAGAAAAATGTTCTGATGGTGGTGAGAGTGGAGCACGACTACTTCCGTGTAGCAATTGGCTAGCGCGTTCAGCTGTTAATCAAAAGGTTGGAGGTTCGAGCCCTCCCGAGAGCGGTGTGTCTCTTTTTTTTCTTTGCGCTGATAGCTTTGGAGAAATGTTCTGACGGTGGTGAGAGTGGAGCACGACTACTTCCGTGACGCAATTGGCTAGCCCGTTCGGCTGTTAATCAAAAGGTTGGAGGTTCGAGCCCTCGCGAGAGCGGTGTGTCTCTTTTTTTTCTTTGCGCTGATAGCTTTGGAGAAATGTTCTGATGGTGGTGAGAGTGGAGCACGACTACTTCTGTGACGAAATTGGCTAGCGCGTTCGGCTGTTAATCAAAAGGTTGGAGGTTCGAGATCTCGCGAGAGCGGTGTGTCTCTTTTTTTTCTTTGCGCTGATAGCTTTGGAGAAATGTTCTGACGGTGGTGAGAGTGGAGCACGACTACTTCCGTGACGCAATTGGCTAGCGCGTTCGGCTGTTAATAAAAAGGTTGGAGGTTCGAGCCCTCGCGAGAGCGGTGTGTCTCTTTTTTTTCTTTGCGCTGATAGCTTTGGAGAAATGTTCTGACGGTGGTGAGAGTGGAGCACGACTACCTCCGTGACGCAATTGGCTAGCGCGTTCGGCTGTTAACCAAAAGGTTGGAGGTTCGAGCCCTCGCGAGAGCGGTGTGTCTCTTTTTTTCTTTGCACTGATAGCTTTGGAGAAATGTTCTGATGGTGGTGAGAGTGGAGCACGACTACTTCCGTGACGCAATTGGCTAGCGCGTTCAGCTGTTAATCAAAAGGTAGGAGTCTCGAGCCTTCCCGAGAGCGGTGTGTCTCTTTTTTTTCTTTGCGCTTATAGCTTTGGAGAAATGTTCTGATGGTGGTGAGAGTAGAGCACGACTACTTCCGTGACGCAATTGGCTAGCGCGTTCGGCTGTTAATCAAAAGGTTGGAGGTTCGAGCCCTTCCGAGAGCGGTGTGTCTCTTTTTTTCTTTGCGCTGACAGCTTTGGAGAAATGTTCTGACGGTGGTGAGAGTGGAGCACGACTACTTCCGTGACGCAATTGGCTAGCGCGTTCGGCTGTTAATCAAAAGGTTGGAGGTTCGAGCCCTCGCGAGAGCGGTGTGTCTCTTTTTTTTCTTTGTGCTGATAGCTTTGGAGAAATGTTCTGATGGTGGTGAGAGTGGAGCACGACTACTTCTGTGACGCAATTGGCTAGCGCGTTCGGCTGTTAATCAAAAGGTTGGAGGTTCGAGACCTCGCGAGAGCGGTGTGTCTCTTTTTTTTCTTTGTGCTGATAGCTTTGGAGAAATGTTCTGACGGTGGTGAGAGTGGAGCACGACTACTTCCGTGACGCAATTGGCTAGCGCGTGCGGCTGTTAATCAAAAGGTTGGAGGTTCGAGCCCTCGCGAGAGCGGTGTGCCTCTTTTTTTTCTTTGCGCTGATAGCTTTGGAGAAATGTTCTGATGGTGGTGAGAGTGGAGCACGACTACTTCCGTGACGCAATTGGCTAGCGCGTTCGGCTGTTAATCAAAAGGTTGGAGGTTCGAGCCCTCCCGAGAGTGGTGTGTCTCTTTTTTTTCTTTGCGCTGATAGCTTTGGAGAAATGTTCTGACGGTGGTGAGAGTGGAGCACGACTACTTCCGTGACGCAATTGGCTAGCGCGTTCGGCTGTTAATCAAAAGGTTGGAGGTTCGAGCCCTCCCATAAGCGGTGTGTCTCTTTTTTTCTTTGCGCTGATACCTTTGGGAAAATGTTCTGATGGTGGTGAGAGTGGAGCACGACTACTTCCGTGACGCAATTGGCTAGCGCGTTCGGCTCTTAATCAAAAGGTTGGAGGTTCCAGCCCTCCCGAGAGCGGTGTGTCTCTTTTTTTTCTTTGCGCTGATAGCTTTGGAGAAATGTTCTGACGGTGGTGAGAGTGGAGCACGACTACTTCCTTGACGCAATTGGCTAGCGCGTTCGGCTGTTAATCAAAAGATTGGAGGTTCGAGCCCTCTCAGGAGCAGTGTTTCGCTTTTTTTCTTTGCGCTGATAGCCTTGGAGAAACGTTCTGACGGTGGTGAGAGTGGAGCACGACTGTCTCTGTTGCGCAATTCGCTAGCGCGTTGGGCTGTTAACGAAAAGGTTAGAGGTTCGAACCCTCCCATGAGCGGTGTGTCTCTTTTTTCTTTGCGCTGATACCTTTGGAAAAATGGTCTCATGGTGGTGAGAGTGGAGCACGACTACCTCCGTGACGCAATCTGCTAGTGCGTCGACTGTTAAGCAAAAGGTTGGAGGTTCGAGCCCTCCCATGAGCGGTGTGTCTCTTTTTTTCTTTGCGCTGATACTTTTAGAAAAATGTTCTGATGGTGGTGAGAGTGGAGCACGACTACCTCCGTGACGCAATTGGCTAGCGCGTTCGGCTGTTAACCAAAAGGTTGGAGG
Source organism: Rhipicephalus microplus (assembly GCF_043290135.1). Classification (NCBI taxonomy): domain Eukaryota; kingdom Metazoa; phylum Arthropoda; class Arachnida; order Ixodida; family Ixodidae; genus Rhipicephalus; species Rhipicephalus microplus. Next base: position 9,290,193 of record NW_027464592.1, read on the forward strand.
TTCGAGCCCTCGCGAGAGCGGTGTGTCTCTTTTTTTTCTTTGCACTGATAGCTTTGGAGAAATGTTCTGATGGTGGTGAGAGTGGAGCACGACTACTTCCGTGACGCAATTGGCTAGCGCGTTCAGCTGTTAATCAAAAGGTTGGAGGTTCGAGCGCTCCCGAGAGCGGTGTGTCTCTTTTTTTGCGCTTATAGCTTTGGAGAAATGTTCTGATGGTGGTGAGAGTGGAGCACGACTACTTCCGTGACGCAATTGGCTAGCGCGTTCGGCTGTTAATCAAAAGGTTGGAGGTTCGAGCCCTCCCGAGAGCGGTGTGTCTCTTTTTTTTCTTTGCGCTGATAGCTTTGGAGAAATGTTCTGACGGTGGTGAGAGTGGAGCACGACTACTTCTGTGACGCAATTGGCTAGCGCGTTCGGCTGTTAATCAAAAGGTTGGAGGTTCGAGACCTCGCGAGAGCGGTGTGTCTCTTTTTTTTCTTTGCGCTGATAGCTTTGGAGAAATGTTCTGACGGTGGTGAGAGTGGAGCACGACTACTTCCGTGACGCAATTGGCTAGCGCGTTCGGCTGTTAATCAAAAGGTTGGAGGTTCGAGCCCTCGCGAGAGCGGTGTGTCTCTTTTTTTTCTTTGCGCTGATAGCTTTGGAGAAATGTTCTGATGGTGGTGAGAGTGGAGCACGACTACATCCGTGACGCAATTGGCTAGCGCGTTCGGCTGTTAATCAAAAGTTTGGAGGTTCGAGCCCTCCCGAGAGTGGTGTGTCTCTTTTTTTTCTTTGCGCTGATAGCTTTGGAGAAATGTTCTGATGGTGGTGAGATTGGAGCACGACTACTTCTGTGACGCAATTGGCTAGCGCGTTCAGCTGTTAATCAAAAGGTTGGAGGTTCGAGCCCTCCCGAGAGCGGTGTGTCTCTTTTTTTTCTTTGCGCTGATAGCTTTGGAGAAATGTTCTGATGGTGGTGAGAGTGGAGCACGACTACATCTGTGACGCAATTGGCTAGCGCGGTCGGCTGTTAATCAAAAGGTTGGAGGTTCGAGCCCTCGCGAGAGCGGTGTGTCTCTATTTTTTTCTTTGCGCTGATAGCTTTGGAGAAACGTTTTGATGGTGGTGAGAGTGGAGCACGACTACTTCTGTGACGCAATTGGCTAGCGCGTTCGGCTGTTAATCAAAAGGTTGGAGGTTCGAGCTCTCCCGAGAGCGGTGTGTCTATTTTTTTTCTTTGCGCTGATAGCTTTGGAGAAATGTTCTGACGGTGGTGAGAGTGGAGCACGACTACTTCCGTGACGCAATTGGCTAGCGCGTTCGGCTCTTAATCAAGAGGTTGGAGGTTCGAGCCCTCCCGAGAGCGGTGTGTCTCTTTTTTTTCTTTGCGCTGATAGCTTTGGAGAAATGTTCTGACGGTGGTGAGAGTGGAGCACGACTACTTCCTTGACGCAATTGGCTAGCGCGTTCGGCTGTTAATCAAAAGATTGGAGGTTCGAGCCCTCTCAGGAGCAGTGTGTCGCTTTTTTTCTTTGCGCTGATAGCCTTGGAGAAACGTTCTGACGGTGGTGAGAGTGGAGCACGACTGTCTCTGTTGCGCAATTCGCTAGCGCGTTGGGCTGTTAACGAAAAGGTTAGAGGTTCGAACCCTCCCATGAGCGGTGTGTCTCTTTTTTCTTTGCGCTGATACCTTTGGAAAAATGGTCTCATGGTGGTGAGAGTGGAGCACGACTACCTCCGTGATGCAATCTGCTAGTGCGTCGACTGTTAAGCAAAAGGTTGGAGGTTCGAGCCCTCCCATGAGCGGTGTGTCTCTTTTTTTCTTTGCGCTGATACTTTTAGAAAAATGTTCTGATGGTGGTGAGAGTGGAGCACGACTACCTCCGTGACGCAATTGGCTAGCGCGTTCGGCTGTTAACCAAAAGGTTGGAGGTTCGAGCCCTCGCGAGAGCGGTGTGTCTCTTTTTTTTCTTTGCACTGATAGCTTTGGAGAAATGTTCTGATGGTGGTGAGAGTGGAGCACGACTACTTCCGTGACGCAATTGGCTAGCGCGTTCAGCTGTTAATCAAAAGGTTGGAGGTTCGAGCGCTCCCGAGAGCGGTGTGTCTCTTTTTTTGCGCTTATAGCTTTGGAGAAATGTTCTGATGGTGGTGGGAGTGGAGCACGACTACTTCCGTGACGCAATTGGCTAGCGCGTTCGGCTGTTAATCAAAAGGTTGGAGGTTCGAGCCCTCCCGAGAGCGGTGTGTCTCTTTTTTTTCTTTGCGCTGATAGCTTTGGAGAAATGTTCTGACGGTGGTGAGAGTGGAGCACGACTACTTCTGTGACGCAATTGGCTAGCGCGTTCGGCTGTTAATCAAAAGGTTGGAGGTTCGAGACCTCGCGAGAGCGGTGTGTCTCTTTTTTTTCTTTGCGCTGATAGCTTTGGAGAAATGTTCTGACGGTGGTGAGAGTGGAGCACGACTACTTCCGTGACGCAATTGGCTAGCGCGTTCGGCTGTTAATCAAAAGGTTGGAGGTTCGAGCCCTCGCGAGAGCGGTGTGTCTCTTTTTTTTCTTTCCGCTGATAGCTTTGGAGAAATGTTCTGATGGTGGTGAGAGTGGAGCACGACTACATCCGTGACGCAATTGGCTAGCGCGTTCGGCTGTTAATCAAAAGTTTGGAGGTTCGAGCCCTCCCGAGAGTGGTGTGTCTCTTTTTTTTCTTTGCGCTGATAGCTTTGGAGAAATGTTCTGATGGTGGTGAGATTGGAGCACGACTACTTCTGTGACGCAATTGGCTAGCGCGTTCAGCTGTTAATCAAAAGGTTGGAGGTTCGAGCCCTCCCGAGAGCGGTGTGTCTCTTTTTTTTCTTTGCGCTGATAGCTTTGGAGAAATGTTCTGATGGTGGTGAGAGTGGAGCACGACTACATCTGTGACGCAATTGGCTAGCGCGGTCGGCTGTTAATCAAAAGGTTGGAGGTTCGAGCCCTCGCGAGAGCGGTGTGTCTCTATTTTTTTCTTTGCGCTGATAGCTTTGGAGAAACGTTTTGATGGTGGTGAGAGTGGAGCACGACTACCTCTGTGACGCAATTGGCTAGCGCGTTCGGCTGTTAATCAAAAGGTTGGAGGTTCGAGCTCTCCCGAGAGCGGTGTGTCTATTTTTTTTCTTTGCGCTGATAGCTTTGGAGAAATGTTCTGACGGTGGTGAGAGTGGAGCACGACTACTTCCGTGACGCAATTGGCTAGCGCGTTCGGCTGTTAATCAAAAGGTTGGAGGTTCGAGCCCTCCCGAGAGCGGTGTGTCTCTTTTTTTTCTTTGCGCTGATAGCTTTGGAGAAATGTTCTGACGGTGGTGAGAGTGGAGCGCGACTACTTCCGTGACGCAATTGGCTAGCGCGTTCGGCTGTTAATCAAAAGGTTGGAGGTTCGAGCCCTCCCATAAGCGGTGTTTCTCTTTTTTTCTTTGCGCTGATACCTTTGGGAAAATGTTCTGATGGTGGTGAGAGTGGAGCACGACTACTTCCGTGACGCAATTGGCTAGCGCGTTCGGCTGTTAATCAAAAGGTTGGAGGTTCGAGCCCTCCCGAGAGCGGTGTGTCTCTTTTTTTCTTTGCGCTGATAGCTTTGGAGAAATGTTCTGACGGTGGTGAGAGTGGAGCACGACTGTTTCCGTGGCGCAATGTGCTAGTGCGTCGGCTGTTAAGCAAAAGGTTGGAGGTTCTAGCCCTCCCAGTAGCAGTGTGTCGCTTTTTTTCTTTGCGCTGATAGCCTTGGAGAAACGTTCTGATGGTGGTGAGAGTGGAGCACGACTGTCTCTGTTGCGCAATTTGCTAGCGCGTTGAGCTGTTAACGAAAAGGTTGGAGGTTCGAACCCTCCCATGAGCGGTGTGTCTCTTTTTTTCTTTGCGCTGATACCTTTGGAAAAATGGTCTCATGGTGGTGAGAGTGGAGCATGACTACCTCCGTGACGCAATCTGCTAGTGCGTCGACTGTTAAGCAAAAGGTTGGAGGTTCGAGCCCTCCCATGAGCGGTGTGTCTCTTTTTTTTGCGCTGATACTTTTAGAAAAATGTTCTGATGGTGGTGAGAGTGGAGCACGACTACCTCCGTGACGCAATTGGCTAGCGCGTTCGGCTGTTAACCAAAAGGTTGGAGGTTCGAGCCCTCGCGAGAGCGGTGTGTCTCTTTTTTTTCTTGCACTGATAGCTTTGGAGAAATGTTCTGATGGTGGTGAGAGTGGAGCACGACTACTTCCGTGTAGCAATTGGCTAGCGCGTTCAGCTGTTAATCAAAAGGTTGGAGGTTCGAGCCCTCCCGAGAGCGGTGTGTCTCTTTTTTTTTTCTTTGCGCTTATAGCTTTGGAGAAATGTTCTGATTGTGGTGAGAGTGGAGCACGACTACTTCCGTGACGCAATTGGCTAGCGCGTTCGGCTGTTAATCAAAAGGTTGGAGGTTCGAGCCCTCCCGAGAGCGGTGTGTCTCTTTTTTTTCTTTGCGCTGATAGCTTTGGAGAAATGTTCTGACGGTGGTGAGAGTGGAGCACGACTACTTCCGTGACGCAATTGGCTAGCCCGTTCGGCTGTTAATCAAAAGGTTGGAGGTTCGAGCCCTCGCGAGAGCGGTGTGTCTCTTTTTTTTCTTTGCGCTGATAGCTTTGGAGAAATGTTCTGATGGTGGTGAGAGTGGAGCACGACTACTTCTGTGACGAAATTGGCTAGCGCGTTCGGCTGTTAATCAAAAGGTTGGAGGTTCGAGACCTCGCGAGAGCGGTGTGTCTCTTTTTTTTCTTTGCGCTGATAGCTTTGGAGAAATGTTCTGACGGTGGTGAGAGTGGAGCACGACTACTTCCGTGACGCAATTGGCTAGCGCGTTCGGCTGTTAATAAAAAGCTTGGAGGTTCGAGCCCTCGCGAGAGCGGTGTGTCTCTTTTTTTTCTTTGCGCTGATAGCTTTGGAGAAATGTTCTGACGGTGGTGAGAGTGGAGCACGACTACCTCCGTGACGCAATTGGCTAGCGCGTTCGGCTGTTAACCAAAAGGTTGGAGGTTCGAGCCCTCGCGAGAGCGGTGTGTCTCTTTTTTTCTTTGCACTGATAGCTTTGGAGAAATGTTCTGATGGTGGTGAGAGTGGAGCACGACTACTTCCGTGACGCAATTGGCTAGCGCGTTCAGCTGTTAATCAAAAGGTTGGAGGCTCGAGCCTTCCCGAGAGCGGTGTGTCTCTTTTTTTTCTTTGCGCTTATAGCTTTGGAGAAATGTTCTGATGGTGGTGAGAGTGGAGCACGACTACTTCCGTGACGCAATTGGCTAGCGCGTTCGGCTGTTAATCAAAAGGTTGGAGGTTCGAGCCCTTCCGAGAGCGGTGTGTCTCTTTTTTTTCTTTGCGCTGATAGCTTTGGAGAAATGTTCTGACGGTGGTGAGAGTGGAGCACGACTACTTTCGTGACGCAATTGGCTAGCGCGTTCGGCTGTTAATCAAAAGGTTGGAGGTTCGAGCCCTCGCGAGAGCGGTGTGTCTCTTTTTTTTCTTTGTGCTGATAGCTTTGGAGAAATGTTCTGATGGTGGTGAGAGTGGAGCACGACTACTTCTGTGACGCAATTTGGCTAGCGCGTTCGGCTGTTAATCAAAAGGTTGGAGGTTCGAGACCTCGCGAGAGCGGTGTGTCTCTTTTTTTCTTTGCGCTGATAGCTTTGGAGAAATGTTCTGACGGTGGTGAGAGTGGAGCACGACTACTTCCGTGACGCAATTGGCTAGCGCGTGCGGCTGTTAATCAAAAGGTTGGAGGTTCGAGCCCTCGCGAGAGCGGTGTGTCTCTTTTTTTTCTTTGCGCTGATAGCTTTGGAGAAATGTTCTGATGGTGGTGAGAGTGGAGCACGACTACTTCCGTGACGCAATTGGCTAGCGCGTTCGGCTGTTAATCAAAAGGTTGGAGGTTCGAGCCCTCCCGAGAGTGGTGTGTCTCTTTTTTTTCTTTGCGCTGATAGCTTTGGAGAAATGTTCTGATGGTGGTGAGATTGGAGCACGACTACTTCTGTGACGCAATTGGCTAGCGCGTTCAGCTGTTAATCAAAAGGTTGGAGGTTCGAGCCCTCCCGAGAGCGGTGTGTCTCTTTTTTTTCTTTGCGCTGATAGCTTTGGAGAAATGTTCTGATGGTGGTGAGAGTGGAGCACGACTACTTCTGTGACGCAATTGGCTAGCGCGGTCGGCTGTTAATCAAAAGGTTGGAGGTTCGAGCCCTCGCGAGAGCGGTGTGTCTTTTTTTTTCTTTGCGCTGATAGCTTTGGAGAAACGTTTTGATGGTGGTGAGAGTGGAGCACGACTACTTCTGTGACGCCATTGGCTAGCGCGTTCGGCTGTTAATCAGAAGGTTGGAGGTTCGAGCTCTCCCGAGAGCGGTGTGTCTATTTTTTTTCTTTGCGCTGATAGCTTTGGAGAAATGTTCTGACGGTGGTGAGAGTGGAGCACGACTACTTCCGTGACGCAATTGGCTAGCGCGTTCGGCTGTTAATCAAAAGGTTGGAGGTTCGAGCCCTCCCGAGAGCGGTGTGTCTCTTTTTTTTCTTTGCGCTGATAGCTTTGGAGAAATGTTCTGACGGTGGTGAGAGTGGAGCACGACTACTTCCGTGACGCAATTGGCTAGCGCGTTCGGCTGTTAATCAAAAGGTTGGAGGTTCGAGCCCTCCCATAAGCGGTGTGTCTCTTTTTTTCTTTGCGCTGATACCTTTGGGAAAATGTTCTGATGGTGGTGAGAGTGGAGCACGACTACTTCCGTGACGCAATTGGCTAGCGCGTTCGGCTGTTAATCAAAAGGTTGGAGGTTCGAGCCCTCCCGAGAGCGGTGTGTCTCTTTTTTTTTCTTTGCGCTGATAGCTTTGGAGAAATGTTCTGACGGTGGTGAGAGTGGAGCACGACTGTTTCCGTGGCGCAATCTGCTAGTGCGTCGGCTGTTAAGCAAAAGGTTGGAGGTTCGAGCCCTCCCAGGAGCAGTGTGTCGCTTTTTTTTGCGCTGATAGCCTTGGAGAAACGTTCTGACGGTGGTGAGAGTGGAGCACAACTGTCTCTGTTGCGCAATTCGCTAGCGCGTTGGGCTGTTAACGAAAAGGTTGGAGGTTCGAACCCTCCTATGAGCGGTGTGTCTCTTTTTTTCTTTGCGCTGACACCTTTGGAAAAATGGTCTCATGGTGGTGAGAGTGGAGCACGACTACCTCCGTGACGCAATCTGCTAGTGCGTCGACTGTTAAGCAAAAGGTTGGAGGTTCGAGCCCTCCCATGAGCGGTGTGTCTCTTTTTTTCTTTGCGCAGATACTTTTAGAAAAATGTTCTGATGGTGGTGAGAGTGGAGCACGACTACCTCCGTGACGCAATTGGCTAGCGCGTTCGGCTGTTAACCAAAAGGTTGGAGGTTCGAGCCCTCGCGAGAGCGGTGTGTCTCTTTTTTTTCTTTGCACTGATAGCTTTGGAGAAATGTTCTGATGGTGGTGAGAGTGGAGCACGACTACTTCCGTGACGCAATTGGCTAGCGCGTTCAGCTGTTAATCAAAAGGTTGGAGGTTCGAGCCCTCCCGAGAGCGGTGTGTCTCTTTTTTTTCTTTGCGCTTATAGCTTTGGAGAAATGTTCTGATGGTGGTGAGAGTGGAGCACGACTACTTCCGTGACGCAATTGGCTAGCGCGTTCGGCTGTTAATCAAAAGGTTGGAGGTTCGAGCCCTCCCGAGAGTGGTGTGTCTCTTTTTTTTTCTTTGCGCTGATAGCTTTGGAGATATGTTCTGACGGTGGTGAGAGTGGAGCACGACTACTTCCGTGACGCAATTGGCTAGCGCGTTCGGCTGTTAATCAAAAGGTTGGAGGTTCGAGCCCTCGCGAGAGCGGTGTGTCTCTTTTTTTTCTTTGCGCTGATAGCTTTGGAGAAATGTTCTGATGGTGGTGAGAGTGGAGCACGACTACTTCTGTGACGAAATTGGCTAGCGCGTTCGGCTGTTAATCAAAAGGTTGGAGGTTCGAGACCTCGCGAGAGCGGTGTGTCTCTTTTTTTTCTTTGCGCTGATAGCTTTGGAGAAATGTTCTGACGGTGGTGAGAGTGGAGCACGACTACTTCCGTGACGCAATTGGCTAGCGCGTTCGGCTGTTAATCAAAAGGTTGGAGGTTCGAGCCCTCGCGAGAGCGGTGTGTCTCTTTTTTTTCTTTGCGCTGATAGCTTTGGAGAAATGTTCTGATGGTGGTGAGAGTGGAGCACGACAACTTCTGTGACGCAATTGGCTAGCGCGTTCGGCTGTTAATCAAAATGTTGGAGGTTCGAGCCCTCGCGAGAGCGGTGTGTCTCTTTTTTTTCTTTGCGCTGATAGCTTTGGAGAAACGTTTTGATGGTGGTGAGAGTGGAGCACGACTACTTCTGTGACGCAATTGGCTAGCGCGTTCGGCTGTTAATCAAAAGGTTGGAGGTTCGAGCCCTCCCGAGAGCGGTGTGTCTCTTTTTTTTCTTTGCGCTGATAGCTTTGGAGAAATGTTCTGACGGTGGTGAGAGTGGAGCACGACTACTTCCGTGAAGCAATGGGCTAGCGCGTTCGGCTGTTGATCAAAAGGTTGGATGTTCGAGCCCTCGCGAGAGCGGTGTGCCTCTTTTTTTCTTTGCGCTGATAGCTTTGGAGAAATGTTCTGATGGTGGTGAGAGTGGAGCACGACTACTTCTGTGACGCAATTGGCTAGCGCGTTCGGCTGTTAATCAGAAGGTTGGATGTTCGAGCCCTCCCGAGAGCGGTGTGTCTCTTTTTTTTTCTTTGCGCTGATAGCTTTGGAGAAATGTTCTGACGGTGGTGAGAGTGGAGCACGACTACTTCCGTGACGCAATTGGCTAGCGCGTTCGGCTGTTAATCAAAAGGTTGGAGGTTCGAGCCCTCCCGAAAGCGGTGTGTCTCTTTTTTTTTCTTTGCGCTGATAGCTTTGGAGAAATGTTCTGACGGTGGTGAGAGTGGAGCACGACAACTTCCGTGAAGCAATGGGCTAGCGCGTTCGGCTGTTGATCAAAAGGTTGGATGTTCGAGCCCTCGCGAGAGCGGTGTGCCTCTTTTTTTCTTTGCGCTGATAGCTTTGGAGAAATGTTCTGATGGTGGTGAGAGTGGAGCACGACTACCTCCGTGACGCAATTGGCTAGCGCGTTCGGCTGTTAACCAAAAGGTTGGAGGTTCGAGCCCTCGCGAGAGCGGTGTGTCTCTTTTTTTTCTTTGCACTGATAGCTTTGGAGAAATGTTCTGATGGTGGTGAGAGTGGAGCACGACTACTTCCGTGACGCAATTGGCTAGCGCGTTCAGCTGTTAATCAAAAGGTTGGAGGTTCGAGCCCTCCCGAGAGCGGTGTGTCTCTTTTTTTTCTTTGCGCTTATAGCTTTGGAGAAATGTTCTGATGGTGGTGAGAGTGGAGCACGACTACTTCCGTGACGCAATTGGCTAGCGCGTTCGGCTGTTAATCAAAAGGTTGGAGGTTCGAGCCCTCCCGAGAGCGGTGTGTCTCTTTTTTTTCTTTGCGCTGATAGCTTTGGAGATATGTTCTGACGGTGGTGAGAGTGGAGCACGACTACTTCCGTGACGCAATTGGCTAGCGCGTTCGGCTGTTAATCAAAAGGTTGGAGGTTCGAGCCCTCGCGAGAGCGGTGTGTCTCTTTTTTTTCTTTGCGCTGATAGCTTTGGAGAAATGTTCTGATGGTGGTGAGAGTGGAGCACGACTACTTCTGTGACGAAATTGGCTAGCGCGTTCGCCTGTTAATCAAAAGGTTGGAGGTTCGAGACCTCGCGAGAGCGGTGTGTCTCTTTTTTTTCTTTGCGCTGATAGCTTTGGAGAAATGTTCTGACGGTGGTGAGAGTGGAGCACGACTACTTCCGTGACGCAATTGGCTAGCGCGTTCGGCTGTTAATCAAAAGGTTGGAGGTTCGAGCCCTCGCGAGAGCGGTGTGTCTCTTTTTTTTCTTTGCGCTGATAGCTTTGGAGAAATGTTCTGATGGTGGTGAGAGTGGAGCACGACAACTTCTGTGACGCAATTGGCTTGCGCGTTCGGCTGTTAATCAAAAGGTTGGAGGTTCGAGCCCTCGCGAGAGCGGTGTGTCTCTTTTTTTTCTTTGCGCTGATAGCTTTGGAGAAACGTTTTGATGGTGGTGAGAGTGGAGCACGACTACTTCTGTGACGCAATTGGCTAGCGCGTTCGGCTGTTAATCAAAAGGTTGGAGGTTCGAGCCCTCCCGAGAGCGGTGTGTCTCTTTTTTTTCTTTGCGCTGATAGCTTTGGAGAAATGTTCTGACGGTGGTGAGAGTGGAGCACGACTACTTCCGTGAAGCAATGGGCTAGCGCGTTCGGCTGTTGATCAAAAGGTTGGATGTTCGAGCCCTCGCGAGAGCGGTGTGCCTCTTTTTTTCTTTGCGCTGATAGCTTTGGAGAAATGTTCTGATGGTGGTGAGAGTGGAGCACGACTACTTCTGTGACGCAATTGGCTAGCGCGTTCGGCTGTTAATCAGAAGGTTGGATGTTCGAGCCCTCCCGAGAGCGGTGTGTCTCTTTTTTTTCTTTGCGCTGATAGCTTTGGAGAAATGTTCTGACGGTGGTGAGAGTGGAGCACGACTACTTCCGTGACGCAATTGGCTAGCGCGTTCGGCTGTTAATCAAAAGGTTGGAGGTTCGAGCCCTCCCGAGAGCGGTGTGTCTCTTTTTTTTTCTTTGCGCTGATAGCTTTGGAGAAATGTTCTGACGGTGGTGAGAGTGGAGCACGACTGTTTCCGTGGCGCAATCTGCTAGTGCGTCAGCTGTTAAGCAAAAGGTTGGAGGTTCGAGCCCTCCCAGGAGCAGTGTGTCGCTTTTTTTCTTTGCGCTGATAGCCTTGGAGAAACGTTCTGACGGTGGTGAGAGTGGAGCACGACTGTCTCTGTTGCGCAATTCGCTAGCGCGTTGGGCTGTTAACGAAAAGATTGGAGGTTCGAACCCTCCCATGAGCGGTGTGTCTCTTTTTTTCTTTGCGCTGATACCTTTGGAAAATTGGTCTCATGGTGGTGAGAGTGGAACACGACTACCTCCGTGACGCAATCTGCTAGTGCGTCGACTGTTAAGCAAAAGGTTGGAGGTTCGAGCCCTCCCATGAGCTGTGTGTCTCTTTTTTTCTTTGCGCTGATACTTTTAGAAAAATGTTCTGATGGTGGTGAGAGTGGAGCACGACTACCTCCGTGACGCAATTGGCTAGCGCGTTCGGCTGTTAACCAAAAGGTTGGAGGTTCGAGCCCTCCCTAGAGCGGTGTGTCTCTTTTTTTTCTTTGCGCTGATAGCTTTGGAGAAATGTTCTGACGGTGGTGAGAGTGGAGCACGACTACTTCCGTGACGCAATTGGCTAGCGCGTTCGGCTGTTAATCAAAAGGTTGGAGGTTCGAGCCCTCGCGAGAGCGGTGTGTCTCTTTTTTTTCTTTGCGCTGATAGCTTTGGAGAAATGTTCTGATGGTGGTGAGAGTGGAGCACGACTACTTCTGTGACGAAATTGGCTAGCGCGTTCGGCTGTTAATCAAAAGGTTGGAGGTTCGAGCCCTCCCAAGAGTGGTGTGTCTCTTTTTTTTTCTTTGCGCTGATAGCTTTGGAGAAATGTTCTGATGGTGGTGAGAGTGGAGCACGACTACTTCTGTGACGCAATTGGCTAGCGCGTTCGGCTGTAATCAAAAGGTTGGAGGTTCGAGCCCTCGCGAGAGCGGTGTGTCTCTTTTTTTTCTTTGCGCTCATAGCTTTGGAGAAACGTTTTGATGGTGGTGAGAGTGGAGCACGACTACTTCTGTGACGCAATTGGCTAGCGCGTTCGGCTGTTAATCAAAAGGTTGGAGGTTCGAGCCCTCCCGAGAGCGGTGTGTCTCTTTTTTTTTCTTTGCGCTGATAGCTTTGGAGAAATGTTCTGACGGTGGTGAGAGTGGAGCACGACTACTTCCGTGACGCAATGGGCTAGCGCGTTCGGCTGTTGATCAAAACGTTGGATGTTCGAGCCCTCGCGAGAGAGGTGTGCCTCTTTTTTTCTTTGGCTGATAGCTTTGGAGAAATGTTCTGATGGTGGTGAGAGTGGAGCACGACTACTTCTGTGACGCAATTGGCTAGCGCGTTCGGCTGTTAATCAGAAGGTTGGATGTTCGAGCCCTCCCGAGAGCGGTGTGTCTCTTTTTTTTTCTTTGCGCTGATAGCTTTGGAGAAATGTTCTGACGGTGGTGAGAGTGGAGCACGACTACTTCCGTGACGCAATTGGCTAGCGCGTTCGGCTGTTAATCAAAAGGTTGGAGGTTCGAGCCCTCCCGAAAGCGGTGTGTCTTTTTTTTTCTTTGCGCTGATAGCTTTGGAGAAATGTTCTGACGGTGGTGAGAGTGGAGCACGACTACTTCCGTGACGCAATTGGCTAGCGCGTTCGGCTGTTAATCAAAAGGTTGGAGGTTCGATCCCTCCCGAGAGAGGTGTGTCTCTTTTTTTTCTTTGCGCTGATAGCTTTGGAGAAATGTTCTAACGGTGGTGAGAGTGGAGCAGGACTGTCTCCGTGGCGCAATCTGCTAGTGCATCGGCTGTTAAGCAAAAGGTTGGAGGTTCGAGCCCTCCCAAGAACAGTGTGTCGCTTTTTTCTTTGCGCTGATAGCCTTGGAGAAACGTTCTGACGGTGTTGAGAGTGGAGCACGACTGTCTGTGTTGCGCAATTAGCTAGCGCGTTGGGCTGTTAACGAAAAGGTTGGAGGTTCGAACCCTCCCATGAGCGGTGTGTCTCTTTTTTTCTTTGCGCTGATACCTTTAGAAAAATGTTCTGATGGTGGTGAGAGTGGAGCACGACTACCTCCGTGACGCAGTTGGCTAGCGCGTTCGGCTGTTAACCAAAAGGTTGGAGGTTCGAGCCCTCGCGAGGGCGGTGTGTCTCTTTTTTTTCTTTGCGCTGATTGCTTTGGAGAAATGTTCTGATGGTGGTGAGAGTGGAGCACGACTACTTCCGTGACGCAATTGGCTAGCGCGTTCGGCTGTTAATCAAAAGGTTGGAGGTTCGAGCCCTCCCGAGAGCGGTGTGTCTATTTTTTTTCTTTGCGCTGATAGCTTTGGAGAAATGTTCTGACGGTGGTGAGAGTGGAGCACGACTACTTCCGTGACGCAATTGGCTAGCGCGTTCGGCTGTTAATCAAAAGGTATGAGGTTCAAGCCCTTCCGAGAGCGGTGTGTCTCTTTTTTTTCTTTGCGCTGATAGCTTTAGAGAAATGTTCTGACGGTGGTGAGAGTGGAGCACGACTACTTCCGTGACGCAATTGGCTAGCGCGTTCGGCTGGTAATCAAAAGGTTGGAGGTTCGAGCCCTCCCGAGAGCGGTGTGTTTCTTTTTTTTCTTTGCGCTGATAGCTTTGGAGAAATGTTCTGACTGTGGTGAGAGTGGCGCACGACTGTTTCCGTGGCGCAATCTGCTAGTGCGTCGGCTGTTAAGCAAAAGGTTGGAGGTTCGAGCCCTCCCAGGAGCAGTGTGTCGCTTTTTTCTTTGCGCTGACAGCCTTGGAGTAACGTTCTGACGGTGGTGAGAGTGGAGCACGACTGTCTCTGTTGCGCACTTCGCTAGCGCGTTGGGCTGTTAACGAAAAGGTTGGAGGTTCGAACCCTCCCATGAGCGGTGTGTCTCTTTTTTTCTTTGCGCCGATACCTTTGGAAAAATGGTCTCATGGTGGTGAGAGTGGAGCACGACTACCTCCATGACGCAATCTGCTAGTGCGTCGACTGTTAAGCAAAAGGTTGGAGGTTCGAGCCCTCGCGAGAGCGGTGTGTCTCTTTTTTTTCTTTGCGCTGATAGCTTTGGAGAAACGTTTTGATGGTGGTGAGAGTGGAGCACGACTACCTCCGTGACGCAATTGGCTAGCGCGTTCGGCTGTTAACCAAAAGGTTGGCGGTTCGAGCCCTCCCTAGAGCGGTGTGTCTCTTTTTTTTCTTTGCGCTGATAGCTTTGGAGAAATGTTCTGACGGTGGTGAGAGTGGAGCACGACTACTTCCGTGACGCAATTGGCTAGCGCGTTCGGCTGTTAATCAAAAGGTTGGAGGTTCGAGCCCTCGCGAGAGCGGTGTGTCTCTTTTTTTTCTTTGCGCTGATAGCTTTGGAGAAACGTTTTGATGGTGGTGAGAGTGGAGCACGACTACTTCTGTGACGCAATTGGCTAGCGCGTTCGGCTGTTAATCAAAAGGTTGGAGGTTCGAGCCCTCCCGAGAGTGGTGTGTCTCTTTTTTTTTCTTTGCGCTGATAGCTTTGGAGAAATGTTCTGACGGTGGTGAGAGTGGAGCACGACTACTTCCGTGAAGCAATGGGCTAGCGCGTTCGGCTGTTGATCAAAAGGTTGGATGTTCGAGCCCTCGCGAGAGCGGTGTGCCTCTTTTTTTTCTTTGCGCTGATAGCTTTGGAGAAATGTTCTGATGGTGGTGAGAGTGGAGCACGACTACTTCTGTGACGCAATTGGCTAGCGCGTTCGGCTGTTAATCAGAAGGTTGGATGTTCGAGCCCTCCCGAGAGCGGTGTGTCTCTTTTTTTTCTTTGCGCTGATAGCTTTAGAGAAATGTTCTGACGGTGGTGAGAGTGGAGCACGACTACTTCCGTGACGCAATTGGCTAGCGCGTTCGGCTGTTAATCAAAAGGTTGGAGGTTCGAGCCCTCCCGAAAGCGGTGTGTCTCTTTTTTTTCTTTGCGCTGATAGCTTTGGAGAAATGTTATGACGGTGGTGAGAGTGGAGCACGACTACTTCCGTGACGCAATTGGCTAGCGCGTTCGGCTGTTAATCAAAAGGTTGGAGGTTCGAGCCCTCCCGAGAGCGGTGTGTCTCTTTTTTTTTCTTTGCGCTGATAGCTTTGGAGAAATGTTCTGACGGTGGTGAGAGTGGAGCACGACTGTTTCCGTGGCGCAATCTGCTAGTGCGTCGGCTGTTAAGCAAAAGGTTGGAGGTTCGAGCCCTCCCAGGAGCAGTGTGTCGCTTTTTTTCTTTGCGCTGATAGCCTTGGAGAAACGTTCTGACGGTGGTGAGAGTGGAGCACGACTGTCTCTGTTGCGCACTTCGCTAGCGCGTTCGGCTGTTAATCAAAAGGTTGGAGGTTCGAGCCCTCCCAAGAGTGGTGTGTCTCTTTTTTTTTCTTTGCGCTGATAGCTTTGGAGAAATGTTCTGATGGTGGTGAGAGTGGAGCACGACTACTTCTGTGACGCAATTAGCTAGCGCGTTGGGCTGTTAACGAAAAGGTTGGAGGTTCGAACCCTCCCATGAGCGGTGTGTCTCTTTTTTTCTTTGCGCTGATACCTTTAGAAAAATGTTCTGATGGTGGTGAGAGTGGAGCACGACTACCTCCGTGACGCAGTTGGCTAGAGCGTTCGGCTGTTAACCAAAAGGTTGGAGGTTCGAGCCCTCGCGAGGGCGGTGTGTCTCTTTTTTTTCTTTGCGCTGATTGCTTTGGAGAAATGTTCTGATGGTGGTGAGAGTGGAGCACGACTACTTCCGTGACGCAATTGGCTAGCGCGTTCGGCTGTTAATCAAAAGGTTGGAGGTTCGAGCCCTCCCGAGAGCGGTGTGTCTATTTTTTTTCTTTGCGCTGATAGCTTTGGAGAAATGTTCTGACGGTGGTGAGAGTGGAGCACGACTACTTCCGTGACGCAATTGGCTAGCGCGTTCGGCTGTTAATCAAAAGGTTGGAGGTTCAAGCCCTTCCGAGAGCGGTGTGTCTCTTTTTTTTTCTTTGCGCTGATAGCTTTAGAGAAATGTTCTGACGGTGGTGAGAGTGGAGCACGACTACTTCCGTGACGCAATTGGCTAGCGCGTTCGGCTGGTAATCAAAAGGTTGGAGGTTCGAGCCCTCGCGAGAGCGGTGTGTCTCTTTTTTTTCTTTGCGCTGATAGCTTTGGAGAAATGTTCTGATGGTGGTGAGAGTGGAGCACGACTACTTCTGTGACGCAATTGGCTAGCGCGTTCGGCTGTTATTCAAAAGGTTGGAGGTTCGAGCCCTCCCGAGAGCGGTGTGTCTCTTTTTTTTGTTTGCGCTGATAGCTTTGGAGAAATGTTCTGACGGTGGTGAGAGTGGGGCACGACTACTTCCGTGACGCAATTGGCTAGCGCGTTCGGCTGTTAATCAAAAGGTTGGAGGTTCGAGCCCTCGCGAGAGCGGTGTGTCTCTTTTTTTTCTTTGCGCTGATAGCTTTGGAGAAATGTTCTGATGGTGGTGAGAGTGGAGCACGACTACTTCTGTGACGAAATTGGCTAGCGCGTTCGGCTGTTAATCAAAAGGTTGGAGGTTCGAGACCTCGCGAGAGCGGTGTGTCTCTTTTTTTTTCTTTGCGCTGATAGCTTTGGAGAAACGTTTTGATGGTGGTGAGAGTGGAGCACGACTACTTCTGTGACGCAATTGGCTAGCGCGTTCGGCTGTTAATCAAAAGGTTGGAGGTTCGAGCCCTCCCGAGAGCGGTGTGTCTCTCTTTTTTCTTTGCGCTGATAGCTTTGGAGAAACGTTTTGATGGTGGTGAGAGTGGAGCACGACTACTTCTGTGACGCAATTGGCTAGCGCGTTCGGCTGTTAATCAAAAGGTTGGAGGTTCGAGCCCTCCCGAAAGCGGTGTGTCTTTTTTTTTCTTTGCGCTGATAGCTTTGGAGAAATGTTCTGACGGTGGTGAGAGTGGAGCACGATTACTTCCGTGACGCAATTGGCTAGCGCGTTCGGCTGTTAATCAAAAGGTTGGAGGTTCGATCCCTCCCGAGAGCGGTGTGTTTTTTTTTTCTTTGCGCTGATAGCTTTGGAGAAATGTTCTGACTGTGGTGAGAGTGGCGCACGACTGTTTCCGTGGCGCAATCTGCTAGTGCGTCGGCTGTTAAGCAAAAGGTTGGAGGTTCGAGCCCTCCCAGGAGCAGTGTGTCGCTTTTTTCTTTGCGCTGATAGCCTTGGAGTAACGTTCTGACGGTGGTGAGAGTGGAGCACGACTGTCTCTGTTGCGCACTTCGCTAGCGCGTTGGGCTGTTAACGAAAAGGTTGGAGGTTCGAACCCTCCCATGAGCGGTGTGTCTCTTTTTTTCTTTGCGCTGATACCTTTGGAAAAATGGTCTCATGGTGGTGAGAGTGGAGCACGACTACCTCCATGACGCAATCTGCTAGTGCGTCGACTGTTAAGCAAAAGGTTGGAGGTTCGAGCCCTCCCATGAGCGGTGTGTCTCTTTTTCTTTGCGCTGATACTTTTAGAAAAATGTTCTGATGGTGGTGAGAGTGGAGCACGACTACCTCCGTGACGCAATTGGCTAGCGCGTTCGGCTGTTAACCAAAAGGTTGGAGGTTCGAGCCCTCCCGAGAGCGATGTGTCTGTGTTTTTTCTTTGCACTGATAGCTTTGGAGAAATGTTCTGACGGTGGTGAGAGTGGAGCACGACTCTTTCCGTGAGGCAATTGGCTAGCGCGTTCGGCTGTTAATCAAAAGGTTGGAGGTTCGAGCCCTCCCGAGAGCGGTGTGTCTCTTTTTTCTCTTTGCGCTTATAGCTTTGTAGAAATGTTCTGATGGTGGTGAGAGTGGAGCACGACTACTTCCGTGACGCAATTGGCTAGCGCGTTCGGCTGTTATTCAAAAGGTTGGAGGTTCGAGCCCTCCCGAGAGCGGTGTGTCTCTTTTTTTTGTTTGCGCTGATAGCTTTGGAGAAATGTTCTGACGGTGGTGAGAGTGGGGCACGACTACTTCCGTGACGCAATTGGCTAGCGCGTTCGGCTGTTAATCAAAAGGTTGGAGGTTCGAGCCCTCGCGAGAGCGGTGTGTCTCTTTTTTTTCTTTGCGCTGATAGCTTTGGAGAAATGTTCTGATGGTGGTGAGAGTGGAGCACGACTACTTCTGTGACGAAATTGGCTAGCGCGTTCGGCTGTTAATCAAAAGGTTGGAGGTTCGAGACCTCGCGAGAGCGGTGTGTCTCTTTTTTTTCTTTGCGCTGATAGCTTTGGAGAAATGTTCTGACGGTGGTGAGAGTGGAGCACGACAACTTCTGTGACGCAATTGGCTAGCGCGTTCGGCTGTTAATCAAAAGGTTGGAGGTTCGAGCCCTCGCGAGAGCGGTGTGTCTCTTTTTTTTCTTTGCGCTGATAGCTTTGGAGAAACGTTTTGATGGTGGTGAGAGTGGAGCACGACTACTTCTGTGACGCAATTGGCTAGCGCGTTCGGCTGTTAATCAAAAGGTTGGAGGTTCGAGCCCTCCCGAGAGCGGTGTGTCTCTCTTTTTTCTTTGCGCTGATAGCTTTGGAGAAATGTTCTGACGGTGGTGAGAGTGGAGCACGACTACTTCCGTGACGCAATGGGCTAGCGCGTTCGGCTGTTGATCAAAAGGTTGGATGTTCGAGCCCTCGCGAGAGCGGTGTGCCTCTTTTTTTCTTTGCGCTGATAGCTTTGGAGAAATGTTCTGATGGTGGTGAGAGTGGAGCAGGACTGTCTCCGTGGCGCAATCTGCTAGTGCATCGGCTGTTAAGCAAAAGGTTGGAGGTTCGAGCCCTCCCAAGAACAGTGTGTCGCTTTTTTCTTTGCGCTGATAGCCTTGGAGAAACGTTCTGACGGTGTTGAGAGTGGAGCACGACTGTCTGTGTTGCGCAATTAGCTAGCGCGTTGGGCTGTTAACGAAAACGTTGGAGGTTCGAACCCTCCCATGAGCGGTGTGTCTCTTTTTTTCTTTGCGCTGATACCTTTAGAAAAATGTTCTGATGGTGGTGAGAGTGGAGCACGACTACCTCCGTGACGCAGTTGGCTAGCGCGTTCGGCTGTTAACCAAAAGGTTGGAGGTTCGAGCCCTCGCGAGGGCGGTGTGTCTCTTTTTTTTCTTTGCGCTGATTGCTTTGGAGAAATGTTCTGATGGTGGTGAGAGTGGAGCACGACTACTTCCGTGACGCAATTGGCTAGCGCGTTCGGCTGTTAATCAAAAGGTTGGAGGTTCGAGCCCTCCCGAGAGCGGTGTGTCTATTTTTTTTCTTTGCGCTGATAGCTTTGGAGAAATGTTCTGACGGTGGTGAGAGTGGAGCACGACTACTTCCGTGACGCAATTGGCTAGCGCGTTCGGCTGTTAATCAAAAGGTATGAGGTTCAAGCCCTTCCGAGATCGGTGTGTCTCTTTTTTTTTCTTTGCGCTGATAGCTTTAGAGAAATGTTCTGACGGTGGTGAGAGTGGAGCACGACTACTTCCGTGACGCAATTCGCTAGCGCGTTCGGCTGGTAATCAAAAGGTTGGAGGTTCGAGCCCTCCCGAGAGCGGTGTGTTTCTTTTTTTTCTTTGCGCTGATAGCTTTGGAGAAATGTTCTGACTGTGGTGAGAGTGGCGCACGACTGTTTCCGTGGCGCAATCTGCTAGTGCGTCGGCTGTTAAGCAAAAGGTTGGAGGTTCGAGCCCTCCCAGGAGCAGTGTGTCGCTTTTTTCTTTGCGCTGACAGCCTTGGAGTAACGTTCTGACGGTGGTGAGAGTGGAGCACGACTGTCTCTGTTGCGCACTTCGCTAGCGCGTTGGGCTGTTAACGAAAAGGTTGGAGGTTCGAACCCTCCCATGAGCGGTGTGTCTCTTTTTTTCTTTGCGCTGATACCTTTGGAAAAATGGTCTCATGGTGGTGAGAGTGGAGCACGACTACCTCCATGACGCAATCTGCTAGTGCGTCGACTGTTAAGCAAAAGGTTGGAGGTTCGAGCCCTCGCGAGAGCGGTGTGTCTCTTTTTTTTCTTTGCGCTGATAGCTTTGGAGAAACGTTTTGATGGTGGTGAGAGTGGAGCACGACTACCTCCGTGACGCAATTGGCTAGCGCGTTCGGCTGTTAACCAAAAGGTTGGCGGTTCGAGCCCTCCCTAGAGCGGTGTGTCTCTTTTTTTTCTTTGCGCTGATAGCTTTGGAGAAATGTTCTGACGGTGGTGAGAGTGGAGCACGACTACTTCCGTGACGCAATTGGCTAGCGCGTTCGGCTGTTAATCAAAAGGTTGGAGGTTCGAGCCCTCGCGAGAGCGGTGTGTCTCTTTTTTTTCTTTGCGCTGATAGCTTTGGAGAAACGTTTTGATGGTGGTGAGAGTGGAGCACGACTACTTCTGTGACGCAATTGGCTAGCGCGTTCGGCTGGTAATCAAAAGGTTGGAGGTTCGAGCCCTCCCGAGAGTGGTGTGTCTCTTTTTTTTCTTTGCGCTGATAGCTTTGGAGAAATGTTCTGACGGTGGTGAGAGTGGAGCACGACTACTTCCGTGAAGCAATGGGCTAGCGCGTTCGGCTGTTGATCAAAAGGTTGGATGTTCGAGCCCTCGCGAGAGCGGTGTGCCTCTTTTTTTTCTTTGCGCTGATAGCTTTGGAGAAATGTTCTGATGGTGGTGAGAGTGGAGCACGACTACTTCTGTGACGCAATTGGCTAGCGCGTTCGGCTGTTAATCAGAAGGTTGGATGTTCGAGCCCTCCCGAGAGCGGTGTGTCTCTTTTTTTTTCTTTGCGCTGATAGCTTTAGAGAAATGTTCTGACGGTGGTGAGAGTGGAGCACGACTACTTCCGTGACGCAATTGGCTAGCGCGTTCGGCTGTTAATCAAAAGGTTGGAGGTTCGAGCCCTCCCGAAAGCGGTGTGTCTCTTTTTTTTCTTTGCGCTGATAGCTTTGGAGAAATGTTCTGACGGTGGTGAGAGTGGAGCACGACTACTTCCGTGACGCAATTGGCTAGCGCGTTCGGCTGTTAATCAAAAGGTTGGAGGTTCGAGCCCTCCCGAGAGCGGTGTGTCTCTTTTTTTTTCTTTGCGCTGATAGCTTTGGAGAAATGTTCTGACGGTGGTGAGAGTGGAGCACGACTGTTTCCGTGGCGCAATCTGCTAGTGCGTCGGCTGTTAAGCAAAAGGTTGGAGGTTCGAGCCCTCCCAGGAGCAGTGTGTCGCTTTTTTTCTTTGCGCTGATAGCCTTGGAGAAACGTTCTGACGGTGGTGAGAGTGGAGCACGACTGTCTCTGTTGCGCAATTCGCTAGCGCGTTGGGCTGTTAACGAAAAGATTGGAGGTTCGAACCCTCCCATGAGCGGTGTGTCTCTTTTTTTCTTTGCGCTGATACCTTTGGAAAATTGGTCTCATGGTGGTGAGAGTGGAACACGACTACCTCCGTGACGCAATCTGCTAGTGCGTCGACTGTTAAGCAAAAGGTTGGAGGTTCGAGCCCTCCCATGAGCTGTGTGTCTCTTTTTTTCTTTGCGCTGATACTTTTAGAAAAATGTTCTGATGGTGGTGAGAGTGGAGCACGACTACCTCCGTGACGCAATTGGCTAGAGCGTTCGGCTGTTAACCAAAAGGTTGGAGGTTCGAGCCCTCCCTAGAGCGGTGTGTCTCTTTTTTTTTCTTTGCGCTGATAGCTTTGGAGAAATGTTCTGACGGTGGTGAGAGTGGAGCACGACTACTTCCGTGACGCAATTGGCTAGCGCGTTCGGCTGTTAATCAAAAGGTTGGAGGTTCGAGCCCTCGCGAGAGCGGTGTGTCTCTTTTTTTTCTTTGCGCTGATAGCTTTGGAGAAATGTTCTGATGGTGGTGAGAGTGGAGCACGACTACTTCTGTGACGAAATTGGCTAGCGCGTTCGGCTGTTAATCAAAAGGTTGGAGGTTCGAGCCCTCCCAAGAGTGGTGTGTCTCTTTTTTTTTCTTTGCGCTGATAGCTTTGGAGAAATGTTCTGATGGTGGTGAGAGTGGAGCACGACTACCTCCGTGACGCAGTTGGCTAGAGCGTTCGGCTGTTAACCAAAAGGTTGGAGGTTCGAGCCCTCGCGAGGGCGGTGTGTCTCTTTTTTTTCTTTGCGCTGATTGCTTTGGAGAAATGTTCTGATGGGTGTGAGAGTGGAGCACGACTACTTCCGTGACGCAATTGGCTAGCGCGTTCGGCTGTTAATCAAAAGGTTGGAGGTTCGAGCCCTCCCGAGAGCGGTGTGTCTATTTTTTTTCTTTGCGCTGATAGCTTTGGAGAAATGTTCTGACGGTGGTGAGAGTGGAGCACGACTACTTCCGTGACGCAATTGGCTAGCGCGTTCGGCTGTTAATCAAATGGTTGGAGGTTCAAGCCCTTCCGAGAGCGGTGTGTCTCTTTTTTTTTCTTTGCGCTGATAGCTTTAGAGAAATGTTCTGACGGTGGTGAGAGTGGAGCACGACTACTTCCGTGACGCAATTGGCTAGCGCGTTCGGCTGGTAATCAAAAGGTTGGAGGTTCGAGCCCTCCCGAGAGCGGTGTGTTTCTTTTTTTTTTCTTTGCGCTGATAGCTTTGGAGAAATGTTCTGACTGTGGTGAGAGTGGCGCACGACTGTTTCCGTGGCGCAATCTGCTAGTGCGTCGGCTGTTAAGCAAAAGGTTGGAGGTTCGAGCCCTCCCAGGAGCAGTGTGTCGCTTTTTTCTTTGCGCTGATAGCCTTGGAGTAACGTTCTGACGGTGGTGAGAGTGGAGCACGACTGTCTCTGTTGCGCACTTCGCTAGCGCGTTGGGCTGTTAACGAAAAGGTTGGAGGTTCGAACCCTCCCATGAGCGGTGTGTCTCTTTTTTTCTTTGCGCTGATACCTTTGGAAAAATGGTCTCATGGTGGTGAGAGTGGAGCACGACTACCTCCATGACGCAATCTGCTAGTGCGTCGACTGTTAAGCAAAAGGTTGGAGGTTCGAGCCCTCCCATGAGCGGTGTGTCTCTTTTTCTTTGCGCTGATACTTTTAGAAAAATGTTCTGATGGTGGTGAGAGTGGAGCACGACTACCTCCGTGACGCAATTGGCTAGCGCGTTCGGCTGTTAACCAAAAGGTTGGAGGTTCGAGCCCTCCCGAGAGCGATGTGTCTGTGTTTTTTCTTTGCACTGATAGCTTTGGAGAAATGTTCTGACGGTGGTGAGAGTGGAGCACGACTCTTTCCGTGACGCAATTGGCTAGCGCGTTCGGCTGTTAATCAAAAGGTTGGAGGTTCGAGCCCTCCCGAGAGCGGTGTGTCTCTTTTTTCTCTTTGCGCTTATAGCTTTGTAGAAATGTTCTGATGGTGGTGAGAGTGGAGCACGACTACTTCCGTGACGCAATTGGCTAGCGCGTTCGGCTGTTATTCAAAAGGTTGGAGGTTCGAGCCCTCCCGAGAGCGGTGTGTCTCTTTTTTTTGTTTGCGCTGATAGCTTTGGAGAAATGTTCTGACGGTGGTGAGAGTGGGGCACGACTACTTCCGTGACGCAATTGGCTAGCGCGTTCGGCTGTTAATCAAAAGGTTGGAGGTTCGAGCCCTCGCGAGAGCGGTGTGTCTCTTTTTTTTCTTTGCGCTGATAGCTTTGGAGAAATGTTCTGACGGTGGTGAGAGTGGAGCACGACAACTTCTGTGACGCAATTGGCTAGCGCGTTCGGCTGTTAATCAAAAGGTTGGAGGTTCGAGCCCTCGCGAGAGCGGTGTGTCTCTTTTTTTTCTTTGCGCTGATAGCTTTGGAGAAACGTTTTGATGGTGGTGAGAGTGGAGCACGACTACTTCTGTGACGCAATTGGCTAGCGCGTTCGGCTGTTAATCAAAAGGTTGGAGGTTCGAGCCCTCCCGAGAGCGGTGTGTCTCTCTTTTTTCTTTGCGCTGATAGCTTTGGAGAAATGTTCTGACGGTGGTGAGAGTGGAGCACGACTACTTCCGTGACGCAATGGGCTAGCGCGTTCGGCTGTTGATCAAAAGGTTGGATGTTCGAGCCCTCGCGAGAGCGGTGTGCCTCTTTTTTTTCTTTGCGCTGATAGCTTTGGAGAAATGTTCTGATGGTGGTGAGAGTGGAGCACGACTACTTCTGTGACGCAATTGGCTAGCGCGTTCGGCTGTTAATCAGAAGGTTGGATGTTCGAGCCCTCCCGAGAGCGGTGTGTCTCTTTTTTTTCTTTGCGCTGATAGCTTTGGAGAAATGTTCTGACGGTGGTGAGAGTGGAGCACGACTACTTCTGTGACGCAATTGGCTAGCGCGTTCGGCTGTTAATCAAAAGGTTGGAGGTTCGAGCCCTCCCGAAAGCGGTGTGTCTCTTTTTTTTCTTTGCGCTGATAGCTTTGGAGAAATGTTCTGACGGTGGTGAGAGTGGAGCACGACTACTTCCGTGACGCAATGGGCTAGCGCGTTCGGCTGTTGATCAAAACGTTGGATGTTCGAGCCCTCGCGAGAGAGGTGTGCCTCTTTTTTTTCTTTGCGCTGATAGCTTTGGAGAAATGTTCTGATGGTGGTGAGAGTGGAGCACGACTACTTCTGTGACGCAATTGGCTAGCGCGTTCGGCTGTTAATCAGAAGGTTGGATGTTCGAGCCCTCCCGAGAGCGGTGTGTCTCTTTTTTTTTCTTTGTGCTGATAGCTTTGGAGAAATGTTCTGACGGTGGTGAGAGTGGAGCACGACTACTTCCGTGACGCAATTGGCTAGCGCGTTCGGCTGTTAATCAAAAGGTTGGAGGTTCGAGCCCTCGCGAGAGCGGTGTGTCTCTTTTTTTTCTTTGCGCTGATAGCTTTGGAGAAATGTTCTGATGGTGGTGAGAGTGGAGCACGACTACTTCTGTGACGAAATTGGCTAGCGCGTTCGGCTGTTAATCAAAAGGTTGGAGGTTCGAGCCCTCCCAAGAGTGGTGTGTCTCTTTTTTTTCTTTGCGCTGATAGCTTTGGAGAAATGTTCTGATGGTGGTGAGAGTGGAGCACGACTACTTCTGTGACGCAATTGGCTAGCGCGTTCGGCTGTAATCAAAAGGTTGGAGGTTCGAGCCCTCGCGAGAGCGGTGTGTCTCTTTTTTTTTCTTTGCGCTGATAGCTTTGGAGAAATGTTCTGATGGTGGTGAGAGTGGAGCACGACTACTTCTGTGACGCAATTGGCCAGCGCGTTCGGCTGTAATCAAAAGGTTGGAGGTTCGAGCCCTCGCGAGAGCGGTGTGTCTCTTTTTTTTCTTTGCGCTCATAGCTTTGGAGAAACGTTTTGATGGTGGTGAGAGTGGAGCACGACTACTTCTGTGACGCAATTGGCTAGCGCGTTCGGCTGTTAATCAAAAGGTTGGAGGTTCGAGCCCTCCCGAGAGCGGTGTGTTTCTTTTTTGTATCTTTGCGCTGATAGCTTTAGAGAAATGTTCTGACGGTGGTGAGAGTGGAGCACGACTACTTCCGTGACGCAATGGGCTAGCGCGTTCGGCTGTTGATCAAAACGTTGGATGTTCGAGCCCTCGCGAGAGAGGTGTGCCTCTTTTTTTTCTTTGCGCTGATAGCTTTGGAGAAATGTTCTGATGGTGGTGAGAGTGGAGCACGACTACTTCTGTGACGCAATTGGCTAGCGCGTTCGGCTGTTAATCAGAAGGTTGGATGTTCGAGCCCTCCCGAGAGCGGTGTGTCTCTTTTTTTTTCTTTGCGCTGATAGCTTTGGAGAAATGTTCTGACGGTGGTGAGAGTGGAGCACGACTACTTCCGTGACGCAATTGGCTAGCGCGTTCGGCTGTTAATCAAAAGGTTGGAGGTTCGAGCCCTCCCGAAAGCGGTGTGTCTTTTTTTTTTCTTTGCGCTGATAGCTTTGGAGAAATGTTCTGACGGTGGTGAGAGTGGAGCACGATTACTTCCGTGACGCAATTGGCTAGCGCGTTCGGCTGTTAATCAAAAGGTTGGAGGTTCGATCCCTCCCGAGAGAGGTGTGTCTCTTTTTTTTCTTTGCGCTGATAGCTTTGGAGAAATGTTCTAACGGTGGTGAGAGTGGAGCAGGACTGTCTCCGTGGCGCAATCTGCTAGTGCATCGGCTGTTAAGCAAAAGGTTGGAGGTTCGAGCCCTCCCAAGAACAGTGTGTCGCTTTTTTCTTTGCGCTGATAGCCTTGGAGAAACGTTCTGACGGTGTTGAGAGTGGAGCACGACTGTCTGTGTTGCGCAATTAGCTAGCGCGTTGGGCTGTTAACGAAAAGGTTGGAGGTTCGAACCCTCCCATGAGCGGTGTGTCTCTTTTTTTCTTTGCGCTGATACCTTTAGAAAAATGTTCTGATGGTGGTGAGAGTGGAGCACGACTACCTCCGTGACGCAGTTGGCTAGAGCGTTCGGCTGTTAACCAAAAGGTTGGAGGTTCGAGCCCTCGCGAGGGCGGTGTGTCTCTTTTTTTTCTTTGCGCTGATTGCTTTGGAGAAATGTTCTGATGGTGGTGAGAGTGGAGCACGACTACTTCCGTGACGCAATTGGCTAGCGCGTTCGGCTGTTAATCAAAAGGTTGGAGGTTCGAGCCCTCCCGAGAGCGGTGTGTCTATTTTTTTTCTTTGCGCTGATAGCTTTGGAGAAATGTTCTGACGGTGGTGAGAGTGGAGCACGACTACTTCCGTGACGCAATTGGCTAGCGCGTTCGGCTGTTAATCAAATGGTTGGAGGTTCAAGCCCTTCCGAGAGCGGTGTGTCTCTTTTTTTTCTTTGCGCTGATAGCTTTAGAGAAATGTTCTGACGGTGGTGAGAGTGGAGCACGACTACTTCCGTGACGCAATTGGCTAGCGCGTTCGGCTGGTAATCAAAAGGTTGGAGGTTCGAGCCCTCCCGAGAGCGGTGTGTTTCTTTTTTTTTTCTTTGCGCTGATAGCTTTGGAGAAATGTTCTGACTGTGGTGAGAGTGGCGCACGACTGTTTCCGTGGCGCAATCTGCTAGTGCGTCGGCTGTTAAGCAAAAGGTTGGAGGTTCGAGCCCTCCCAGGAGCAGTGTGTCGCTTTTTTCTTTGCGCTGATAGCCTTGGAGTAACGTTCTGACGGTGGTGAGAGTGGAGCACGACTGTCTCTGTTGCGCACTTCGCTAGCGCGTTGGGCTGTTAACGAAAAGGTTGGAGGTTCGAACCCTCCCATGAGCGGTGTGTCTCTTTTTTTCTTTGCGCTGATACCTTTGGAAAAATGGTCTCATGGTGGTGAGAGTGGAGCACGACTACCTCCATGACGCAATCTGCTAGTGCGTCGACTGTTAAGCAAAAGGTTGGAGGTTCGAGCCCTCCCATGAGCGGTGTGTCTCTTTTTCTTTGCGCTGATACTTTTAGAAAAATGTTCTGATGGTGGTGAGAGTGGAGCACGACTACCTCCGTGACGCAATTGGCTAGCGCGTTCGGCTGTTAACCAAAAGGTTGGAGGTTCGAGCCCTCCCGAGAGCGATGTGTCTGTGTTTTTTCTTTGCACTGATAGCTTTGGAGAAATGTTCTGACGGTGGTGAGAGTGGAGCACGACTCTTTCCGTGACGCAATTGGCTAGCGCGTTCGGCTGTTAATCAAAAGGTTGGAGGTTCGAGCCCTCCCGAGAGCGGTGTGTCTCTTTTTTCTCTTTGCGCTTATAGCTTTGTAGAAATGTTCTGATGGTGGTGAGAGTGGAGCACGACTACTTCCGTGACGCAATTGGCTAGCGCGTTCGGCTGTTATTCAAAAGGTTGGAGGTTCGAGCCCTCCCGAGAGCGGTGTGTCTCTTTTTTTTGTTTGCGCTGATAGCTTTGGAGAAATGTTCTGACGGTGGTGAGAGTGGGGCACGACTACTTCCGTGACGCAATTGGCTAGCGCGTTCGGCTGTTAATCAAAAGGTTGGAGGTTCGAGCCCTCGCGAGAGCGGTGTGTCTCTTTTTTTTCTTTGCGCTGATAGCTTTGGAGAAATGTTCTGACGGTGGTGAGAGTGGAGCACGACAACTTCTGTGACGCAATTGGCTAGCGCGTTCGGCTGTTAATCAAAAGGTTGGAGGTTCGAGCCCTCGCGAGAGCGGTGTGTCTCTTTTTTTTCTTTGCGCTGATAGCTTTGGAGAAACGTTTTGATGGTGGTGAGACTGGAGCACGACTACTTCTGTGACGCAATTGGCTAGCGCGTTCGGCTGTTAATCAAAAGGTTGGAGGTTCGAGCCCTCCCGAGAGCGGTGTGTCTCTCTTTTTTCTTTGCGCTGATAGCTTTGGAGAAATGTTCTGACGGTGGTGAGAGTGGAGCACGACTACTTCCGTGACGCAATGGGCTAGCGCGTTCGGCTGTTGATCAAAAGGTTGGATGTTCGAGCCCTCGCGAGAGCGGTGTGCCTCTTTTTTTTCTTTGCGCTGATAGCTTTGGAGAAATGTTCTGATGGTGGTGAGAGTGGAGCACGACTACTTCTGTGACGCAATTGGCTAGCGCGTTCGGCTGTTAATCAGAAGGTTGGATGTTCGAGCCCTCCCGAGAGCGGTGTGTCTCTTTTTTTTCTTTGCGCTGATAGCTTTGGAGAAATGTTCTGACGGTGGTGAGAGTGGAGCACGACTACTTCTGTGACGCAATTGGCTAGCGCGTTCGGCTGTTAATCAAAAGGTTGGAGGTTCGAGCCCTCCCGAAAGCGGTGTGTCTCTTTTTTTTCTTTGCGCTGATATCTTTGGAGAAATGTTCTGACGGTGGTGAGAGTGGAGCACGACTACTTCCGTGACGCAATTGGCTAGCGCGTTCGGCTGTTAATCAAAAGGTTGGAGGTTCGAGCCCTCCCGAGAGCGGTGTGTCTCTTTTTTTTTCTTTGCGCTGATAGCTTTGGAGAAATGTTCTGACGGTGGTGAGAGTGGAGCACGACTGTTTCCGTGGCGCAATCTGCTAGTGCGTCGGCTGTTAAGCAAAAGGTTGGAGGTTCGAGCCCTCCCAGGAGCAGTGTGTCGCTTTTTTTCTTTGCGCTGATAGCCTTGGAGAAACGTTCTGACGGTGGTGAGAGTGGAGCACGACTGTCTCTGTTGCGCAATTCGCTAGCGCGTTGGGCTGTTAACGAAAAGATTGGAGGTTCGAACCCTCCCATGAGCGGTGTGTCTCTTTTTTTCTTTGCGCTGATACCTTTGGAAAATTGGTCTCATGGTGGTGAGAGTGGAGCACGACTACCTCCGTGACGCAATCTGCTAGTGCGTCGACTGTTAAGCAAAAGGTTGGAGGTTCGAGCCCTCCCATGAGCTGTGTGTCTCTTTTTTTCTTTGCGCTGATACTTTTAGATAAATGTTCTGATGGTGGTGAGAGTGGAGCACCACTACCTCCGTGACGCAATTGGCTAGCGCGTTCGGCTGTTAACCAAAAGGTTGGAGGTTCGAGCCCTCCCTAGAGCGGTGTGTCTCTTTTTTTTCTTTGCGCTGATAGCTTTGGAGAAATGTTCTGACGGTGGTGAGAGTGGAGCACGACTACTTCCGTGACGCAATTGGCTAGCGCGTTCGGCTGTTAATCAAAAGTTTGGAGGTTCGAGCCCTCGCGAGAGCGGTGTGTCTCTTTTTTTTCTTTGCGCTGATAGCTTTGGAGAAATGTTCTGATGGTGGTGAGAGTGGAGCACGACTACTTCTGTGACGAAATTGGCTAGCGCGTTCGGCTGTTAATCAAAAGGTTGGAGGTTCGAGCCCTCCTGAGAGTGGTGTGTCTCTTTTTTTTTCTTTGCGCTGATAGCTTTGGAGAAATGTTCTGATGGTGGTGAGATTGGAGCACGACTACTTCTGTGACGCAATTGGCTAGCGCGTTCGGCTGTTAATCAAAAGGTTGGAGGTTCGAGCCCTCCCGAGAGCGGTGTGTCTCTTTTTTTTCTTTGCGCTGATAGCTTTGGAGAAATGTTCTGATGGTGGTGAGAGTGGAGCACGACTACTTCTGTGACGCAATTGGCTAGCGCGTTTGGCTGTAATCAAAAGGTTGGAGGTTCGAGCCCTCGCGAGAGCAGTGTGTCTCTTTTTTTTCTTTGCGCTGATAGCTTTGTAGAAACGTTTTGATGGTGGTGAGAGTGGAGCACGACTACTTCTGTGACGCAATTGGCTAGCGCGTTCGGCTGTTAATCAAAAGGTTGGAGGTTCGAGCCCTCCCGAGAGCGGTGTGTCTCTTTTTTTTTCTTTGCGCTGATAGCTTTGGAGAAATGTTCTGACGGTGGTGAGAGTGGAGCACGACTACTTCCGTGACGCAATGGGCTAGCGCGTTCGGCTGTTGATCAAAACGTTGGATGTTCGAGCCCTCGCGAGAGAGGTGTGCCTCTTTTTTTTCTTTGCGCTGATAGCTTTGGAGAAATGTTCTGATGGTGGTGAGAGTGGAGCACGACTACTTCTGTGACGCAATTGGCTAGCGCGTTCGGCTGTTAATCAGAAGGTTGGATGTTCGAGCCCTCCCGAGAGCGGTGTGTCTCTTTTTTTTTCTTTGCGCTGATAGCTTTGGAGAAATGTTCTGACGGTGGTGAGAGTGGAGCACGACTACTTCCGTGACGCAATTGGCTAGCGCGTTCGGCTGTTAATCAAAAGGTTGGAGGTTCGAGCCCTCCCGAAAGCGGTGTGTCTCTTTTTTTTCTTTGCGCTGATAGCTTTGGAGAAATGTTCTGACGGTGGTGAGAGTGGAGCACGACTACTTCCGTGACGCAATTGGCTAGCGCGTTCAGCTGTTAATCAAAAGGTTGGAGGTTCGATCCCTCCCGAGAGAGGTGTGTCTCTTTTTTTTCTTTGCGCTGATAGCTTTGGAGAAATGTTCTAACGGTGGTGAGAGTGGAGCAGGACTGTCTCCGTGGCGCAATCTGCTAGTGCATCGGCTGTTAAGCAAAAGGTTGGAGGTTCGAGCCCTCCCAAGAACAGTGTGTCGCTTTTTTCTTTGCGCTGATAGCCTTGGAGAAACGTTCTGACGGTGTTGAGAGTGGAGCACGACTGTCTGTGTTGCGCAATTAGCTAGCGCGTTGGGCTGTTAACGAAAAGGTTGGAGGTTCGAACCCTCCCATGAGCGGTGTGTCTCTTTTTTTCTTTGCGCTGATACCTTTAGAAAAATGTTCTGATGGTGGTGAGAGTGGAGCACGACTACCTCCGTGACGCAGTTGGCTAGCGCGTTCGGCTGTTAACCAAAAGGTTGGAGGTTCGAGCCCTCGCGAGGGCGGTGTGTCTTTTTTTTCTTTGTGCTGATTGCTTTGGAGAAATGTTCTGATGGTAATGAGAGTGCAGCACGACTACTTCCGTGACGCAATTGGCTAGCGCGTTCGGCTGTTAATCAAAAGGTTGGAGGTTCGAGCCCTCCCGAGAGCGGTGTGTCTATTTTTTTTCTTTGCGCTGATAGCTTTGGAGAAATGTTCTGACGGTGGTGAGAGTGGAGCACGACTACTTCCGTGACGCAATTGGCTAGCGCGTTCGGCTGTTAATCAAAAGGTTGGAGGTTCAAGCCCTTCCGAGAGCGGTGTGTCTCTTTTTTTTTTATTTGCGCTGATAGCTTTAGAGAAATGTTCTGACGGTGGTGAGAGTGGAGCACGACTACTTCCGTGACGCAATTGGCTAGCGCGTTCGGCTGGTAATCAAAAGGTTGGAGGTTCGAGCCCTCCCGAGAGCGGTGTGTTTCTTTTTTTTCTTTGCGCTGATAGCTTTGGAGAAATGTTCTGACTGTGGTGAGAGTGGCGCACGACTGTTTCCGTGGCGCAATCTGCTAGTGCGTCGGCTGTTAAGCAAAAGGTTGGAGGTTCGAGCCCTCCCAGGAGCAGTGTGTCGCTTTTTTCTTTGCGCTGATAGCCTTGGAGTAACGTTCTGACGGTGGTGAGAGTGGAGCACGACTGTCTCTGTTGCGCACTTCGCTAGCGCGTTGGGCTGTTAACGAAAAGGTTGGAGGTTCGAACCCTCCCATGAGCGGTGTGTCTCTTTTTTTCTTTGCGCTGATACCTTTGGAAAAATGGTCTCATGGTGGTGAGAGTGGAGCACGACTACCTCCATGACGCAATCTGCTAGTGCGTCGACTGTTAAGCAAAAGGTTGGAGGTTCGAGCCCTCCCATGAGCGGTGTGTCTCTTTTTCTTTGCGCTGATACTTTTAGAAAAATGTTCTGATGGTGGTGAGAGTGGAGCACGACTACCTCCGTGACGCAATTGGCTAGCGCGTTCGGCTGTTAACCAAAAGGTTGGAGGTTCGAGCCCTCCCGAGAGCGATGTGTCTGTTTTTTTTTCTTTGCACTGATAGCTTTGGAGAAATGTTCTGACGGTGGTGAGAGTGGAGCACGACTCTTTCCGTGACGCAATTGGCTAGCGCGTTCGGCTGTTAATCAAAAGGTTGGAGGTTCGAGCCCTCCCGAGAGCGGTGTGTCTCTTTTTTCTCTTTGCGCTTATAGCTTTGTAGAAATGTTCTGATGGTGGTGAGAGTGGAGCACGACTACTTCCGTGACGCAATTGGCTAGCGCGTTCGGCTGTTATTCAAAAGGTTGGAGGTTCGAGCCCTCCCGAGAGCGGTGTGTCTCTTTTTTTTGTTTGCGCTGATAGCTTTGGAGAAATGTTCTGACGGTGGTGAGAGTGGGGCACGACTACTTCCGTGACGCAATTGGCTAGCGCGTTCGGCTGTTAATCAAAAGATTGGAGGTTCGAGCCCTCGCGAGAGCGGTGTGTCTCTTTTTTTTCTTTGCGCGGATAGCTTTGGAGAAATGTTCTGATGGTGGTGAGAGTGGAGCACGACTACTTCTGTGACGCAATACATTCTGCTTCCGGCAGTCGTGCTGAACGGATCGCAGGATCATGAGCTCCAGCGGAGCGGCGACAGCGGCCAATCTTAGCCGCGGAAACAGGAACGGAGATAGCGAATACCAGTTTATTTTGCCGCAAATGCCAAAAGGACGACTTGTTATCAACACCGTGTTTTTACACGGTGATGTACGAGCGAGGCCATACAAGGTCGAAGATTTCAGGGACGCATTGACGCCAACGGGCCTGCTGCCGGATGTGGTAAGCCTCGGTGCATACCAGGTTAACCACTTGTGGGCGGTGACATTCAATGATGCCGCTCCCACGAAACGCCTGCTCGCCTTGAAGGAGCTGCAGGTGAAGGGGCGGCGCTGCGTCGTCGTCGACCCACAGGACCAGCAGGTGCGGCTACGAATTCACTGGCTGCTTCACGGGGTGAGCGACGAAGAAGTACGGACGGCGCTGTCGGCTTTCGGCAAGGTCGTGGAGGTGAGCCGTGAGCGGTGGCGTGTCCCGGGCATGGCCGACAAGTGTTCGACCACGAGAACAGCTCTCCTGAAGCTGAAAAGCGGCGTCAGGGTCGAAGACCTTCCGCACCAGATCAGGATCGATGGAGAGCTGGCCTTGCTGGTTGTGCCTGGTCGGCCGATGCAATGCTTGCGCTGCCAAGGCAAAGGGCACGTCCGCCGAGAGTGCAAGGTTCCCCGTTGCTCGCGGTGCAAACGCTTCGGACACGTCGAGGCGGATTGCGTTCGAACGTACGCCAGTGCAATGGGGCCAGCGAAGAACGAGGCGATGGCTGATCACGTCATGGACGCGGCCGAGGCAGAGGACGCCGCCAAAGGGGTCGGAAGCCCAGTGGTCCCTGTGACTACTGGAGGGGCGGCGCCGGCAGACACACCCAAGTTTCCGGAGACTCTCCAGCTTTCGACTACACCGGCCAGCGCCCCGTCAGCGGCCGAGCCTGAGCGGGTCGAGACGGACGTGGTTCCAGTGGGGACAGCTGATGCAACGGAGGGTCAGGGAGAGACGGCGGCGGACAGCGACGACGAGATGTGCGTGACCAGCGCCACGCTAAAGCGTCCACTCGACGACTCGGTAGAGCAGGACGGGGCGTCGTCCACCAGCAGCCAGGAGCCGCCTGCGAAGGCGCCGCAAGGGAGGCGGCGTAGTCTCAAACCTAAGCCGAAAGTCCCTACCGACCGGAGACTGGAGGACAAGGCAAAAGAAAACAGCGCTGGGAAGCAGGATGGTCCTGGAGGCGGCTAGCCGAGGGCTGGTCGTGAAGGCTAAGCGCCATGCTCCGGGCCTACTCCTTTAGCGAACAAGTCACTATGGCATTAACTCCGCCATTCAGTATAGCTACGCTTAACGTCAGAGGGTTGGCGGCTAGGCGTAGGCAAAGTCAGCTCTATCGGTTGCTCACAGACCAAGACATAGACGTCCTAGCCGTCCAGGAAACTAAGGTAGACGGAGAGGAGGAGACCGGGAGCATGGTGCGCCGTTTCACTGACCGATATTACGCGGTCGTAAGCCACTCGATAGGAACGTCCGCGGGTTGTGTTCTTTTTGTAAAAAAATTGCAAGGCCTTCTTGTGCAAAGTGTTTTTTCATGCCAGTCGGGCAGAATTGTTTATTGTGACTTTGTTTATGGTGCCACTGAATTCAGAGTTATATGCGTATACGCACCGAATAGTGTAGAAGAGCGTGCTCAGTTTTTTTCTAACCTGTTTCAGTGGACAAAGTGTGATAAGAGGGTGGTTTTGTTAGGTGATTTTAACTGTGTTTTAAGGGCTCGCGATAGAGTCAACAGCACTGGCGTTCGTGACAAAAGCAGTGACGTGCTAGGCAAATTAATAACCGAAAATGACTTGGAAGACGTGTATGAATGTGTGGCAGCAAATCGCGAAGTGATCTACACGCGATTTCATGGCAATAGCCATGCACGTTTAGACCGCATATACCTATCCCTAGATGTATTGCCTATGTGTCACGATTTTTCGGTTGAGCCAGTGTCGTTTTCAGATCACTGTTTGGTTGTGTGTCGCATAGGCATGAAGAAACAGCGTAAGGTTTTCAACTGGGATTTATGGAAACTGAACGCATTGTTACTAAAAGATGAACCATTTTTAGAAGCAGTGCACGAGACCATTAATGAAGTGCTTATGGAAAGAACGGAAACAGTAGCAGAGAAATGGGAGTGTTTAAAGCAGAAGGTGAAAATGAAAGCGCTTGACAGATCGAGCACGCTAAAATTCGAAGCGCAAATAAAAGAAAGAAGTCTTAAGAAAACACTGCAGCAGCTGATAGCCCTAGAAAGTCGGGAGCCTGGGACTTGCAAAGACGAGGTGCGCAGTGTCAAGGAAAAATTAGAACTGCATGACAGAGAGCGTTATCGAGGCGCCTGGGTTCGCGCGCGCGCAAATGATCTTGCCGCGGGTGAGACGCCCACAAAAAGGGCGCTTGGTCTCGAAAAAGCGCAAGGACGCCGAAACCACATCGATAAGGTCTATTGCAACGGGACTCTCGCGAGCGACAATGAAAGCATCGAACGGGCCTTTGTTGCGTATTATCAGTCACTTTTTGCAATTCGAAAAGCGAATGTACATGGTTTTAAAGAAGAGTTTCTCAAGCGCTTGCCGCGGCTTAGTGACGACACAAAAAAGCTTTTAGAAGGCAGAATAACGGAAGGTGAAGTGGAACGCGCGATTGGTCATCTGAACCCCGGAAAGTCACCGGGACCCGATGGCCTAACCGCAGCATGGTATAAGACGTTTAGAATAGAACTGTCCCCGGGGTTAGCTGAGCTGTTCAATGAGGCGTACGAACGGAAAACTCTGCCGCCCTCCTTCAGCAAAGCGCATACGATATTAATTCCTAAAACGGACGAAGGGGAAAAACTTAAACTGGTGACATCGTATAGGCCCATATCGCTGACCAATGTCGACTACAAGATTTTTATGAAGGTTCTGGCAGCGCGACTTCAAGGTGTCATTAAAGAAATTGTTGGAGAGCACCAAACTTGTGGAATCAAAGGCAGAACCATTAGCTCAAACATTCACAAGATGCGGTGTGTGCTAGAGTGTTGTGACGAAGATTCACTTGGCGTTGCTCTGCTCCAGATAGACCTGGAGAAAGCTTTTGATTGTGTTGCGCATGATATTTTGTTTGTCATCTTAGATCATATTAATGTCGGTTCCATCATCAAGGAGGGAGTGGCCTTGGCGTACCAGAACTGCACAACACGTTTAATTGTTAACAAGTCTTTGGGGGCCCCCATTCACGTAATGCGTTCTGTGCGTCAAGGCTGCCCCCTCAGTCCACTTTTGTTTTGTATTTACATCGAAGCGATGTGCTTAGCGATAAATGAAAATGAAAAAATTCGTGGCTTCAGCTTGGCGGCAGTGGAAGTTAAGCTGCTGGCATATGCAGACGACATTGCGGTGTGTTGTACGAACAAAGAAAGTGTAGAGGAAACGATAAGTGTTGTGAAACATTTTTGTAGCGTCACAGGAAGCCGCGTAAACTGGGCGAAATCTCTTGGGCTTTGGCACGGAAGGTGGCCTTCAAAGCCGGACCTTTTTGCGAATGTGCACTGGACGGAAACACCGACAAGGTACCTCGGTGTTCCCCTGGAATGTTATAACGGCAGCGAGGAGTATTGGTCGCGTCAAACAAAAGAGACGAAGGAAAAAGCAGACAGGTGGAAAGGCATGAACCTGTCTGTTTTCGCTAGGGCTACTGTGTGCAACATGTTTTTTATCGCTAAACTGTGGTATGTGATGCAGGTGTTACATTGTTCAAGGATCAACGTGCAAAGGCTGCACAGAGTGTTCGCAGTTTTTATATGGGGCTCGAAATGGGAAAGGTGCAGACGGACCAACTTGTTCAGGCGCGTGAAGGACGGAGGTCTTGGTTTGGCGCACCTATTTGTGAGACAAGTAGTAAATAGATTTTTGTTTTTCCGTGACGTCAGGGATCCGTTTTTGCGTACGGTATGCCAGCTCAGGTTAGGCAGTGCCTTACCAGATTTTGTTGTTACTACGGATAGCCGGCCCGTGACGTTGCGTGGGTATCTCAAGGAAGTGGTAGACAGTGTACGTTTTTTATCTGTACGCTTTTCGATAGATTATCTAGCAAGTGTTAGAAGAAAAGAATTGTACAAAGATGTATGTGCTATGGTTTTGCCAGTACCATTGTACAGGGCCATATACAGTGGAAGACCGGGACAAAATGTACTGAAGCGGGTGAGAAACATGCAGGTACCTACAGGGGTGAAAACTTTTTTCTTCAAGTTACACACAGGAACACTATCAGTAAAGACTTTCACAGAGGAACGGGGTTTTTTTACACCATGGGGGTCACACTGCTTGATATGTAAGAAACCAGAAACAATAGACCATGTTTTTTTGCATTGTTGGGAAGGGGTACATTTTTGGGACATATTACAGAGGACAATAAAGAAGGATTTTCCACTAGACCCACACGGAATAAGGTACCTCGCAGTAACAAATGATGATGGGGTCCCATTTGATGTAGTGATGTTGACCGGTCTCCACTGTATATGGCGTGCACGAATGGCCGGATACCATTTCGACCCGGACGCAAAGCCAGCAGTAATTTATTTCAGGCAAAGCATGTCTGCATTCATTGAGTGTAGCAAAATAGAGGATATCGAGCCAGAATGGTTGTCAAGGTTTGAACCCCTGGCAAACCTTAAGTATTTTTAAGAGGACAACATCAGTACAAATGGGACTGATGGCAATGCTTGTTTTTTTTCTTTTCTTTGTATTGTAATATATGTGTGTGCAATGATTGCCCTGTACAATGTCCATGCCAGGCAATAAATAAAAAAAAAAAAAAAAACTTCTGTGACGCAATTGGCTAGCGCGTTCGGCTGTTAATCAAAATGTTGGAGGTTCGAGCCCTCCCGAGAGCGGTGTGTCTGTTTTTTTTTCTTTGCACTGATAGCTTTGGAGAAATGTTCTGACGGTGGTGAGAGTGGAGCACGACTACTTCCGTGACGCAATTGGCTAGCGCGTTCGGCTGTTAATCAAAAGGTTGGAGGTTCGAGCCCTCCCGAGAGCGGTGTGTCTCTTTTTTTCTTTGCGCTGATACCTTTGGGAAAATGTTCTGATGGTGGTGAGAGTGGAGCACGACTACTTCTGTGACGCAATTGGCTAGCGCGTTCGGCTGTTAATCAAGAGGTTGGAGGTTCGAGCTCTCCCGAGAGCGGTGTGTCTCTTTTTTTTTCTTTGCGCTGATAGCTTTGGAGAAATGTTCTGACGGTGGTGAGAGTGGAGCACGACTACTTCCGTGACGCAATTGGCTAGCGCGTTCGGCAGTTAATCAAAAGGTTGGAGGTTCGAGCCCTCCCGAGAGCGGTGTGTTTCTTTGTTTTCTTTGCGCTGATAGCTTTGGAGAAATGTTCTGACTGTGGTGAGAGTGGCGCACGACTGTTTCCGTGGCGCAATCTGCTAGTGCGTCGGCTGTTAAGCAAAAGGTTGGAGGTTAGAGCCCTCCCAGGAGCAGTGTGTCGCTTTTTTACTTTGCGCTGATAGCCTTGGAGAAACGTTCTGACGGTGGTGAGAGTGGAGCAAGACTGTCTCTGTTGCGCAATTCGCTAGCGCGTTCAGCTGTTAATCAAAAGGATGGAGGTTCGAGCCCTCCCGAGAGCGGTGTGTCTCTTTTTTTTCTTTGCGCTTATAGCTTTGGAGAAATGTTCTGATGGTGGTGAGCCTGGAGCACGACTACTTCCGTGACGCAATTGGCTTGCGCGTTCGGCTGTTAACGAAGAGGTTGGAGGTTCGAACCCTCCCATGAGCGGTGTGTCTCTTTTTTTCTTTGCGCTGATTGCTTTGGAGAAATGTTCTGATGGTGGTGAGAGTGGAGCACGACTACTTCCGTGACGCATTTGGCTAGCGCGTTCGGCTGTTAATCAAAAGGTTGGAGGTTCGAGCCCTCGCGAGAGCGGTGTGTCTCTTTTTTTTCTTTGCGCTGATAGCTTTGGAGAAATGTTCTGATGGTGGTGAGAGTGGAGCACGACTACTTCTGTGACGCAATTGGCTAGCGCGTTCGGCTGTTAATCAAAATGTTGGAGGTTCGAGCCCTCCCGAGAGCGGTGTGTCTGTTTTTTTTTCTTTGCACTGATAGCTTTGGAGAAATGTTCTGACGGTGGTGAGAGTGGAGCACGACTACTTCCGTGACGCAATTGGCTAGCGCGTTCGGCTGTTAATCAAAAGGTTGGAGGTTCGAGCCCTCCCGAGAGCGGTGTGTCTCTTTTTTTCTTTGCGCTGATACCTTTGGGAAAATGTTCTGATGGTGGTGAGAGTGGAGCACGACTACTTCTGTGACGCAATTGGCTAGCGCGTTCGGCTGTTAATCAAGAGGTTGGAGGTTCGAGCTCTCCCGAGAGCGGTGTGTCTCTTTTTTTTTCTTTGCGCTGATAGCTTTGGAGAAATGTTCTGACGGTGGTGAGAGTGGAGCACGACTACTTCCGTGACGCAATTGGCTAGCGCGTTCGGCAGTTAATCAAAAGGTTGGAGGTTCGAGCCCTCCCGAGAGCGGTGTGTTTCTTTGTTTTCTTTGCGCTGATAGCTTTGGAGAAATGTTCTGACTGTGGTGAGAGTGGCGCACGACTGTTTCCGTGGCGCAATCTGCTAGTGCGTCGGCTGTTAAGCAAAAGGTTGGAGGTTAGAGCCCTCCCAGGAGCAGTGTGTCGCTTTTTTACTTTGCGCTGATAGCCTTGGAGAAACGTTCTGACGGTGGTGAGAGTGGAGCAAGACTGTCTCTGTTGCGCAATTCGCTAGCGCGTTCAGCTGTTAATCAAAAGGATGGAGGTTCGAGCCCTCCCGAGAGCGGTGTGTCTCTTTTTTTTCTTTGCGCTTATAGCTTTGGAGAAATGTTCTGATGGTGGTGAGCCTGGAGCACGACTACTTCCGTGACGCAATTGGCTTGCGCGTTCGGCTGTTAACGAAGAGGTTGGAGGTTCGAACCCTCCCATGAGCGGTGTGTCTCTTTTTTTCTTTGCGCTGATTGCTTTGGAGAAATGTTCTGATGGTGGTGAGAGTGGAGCACGACTACTTCCGTGACGCATTTGGCTAGCGCGTTCGGCTGTTAATCAAAAGGTTGGAGGTTCGAGCCCTCGCGAGAGCGGTGTGTCTCTTTTTTTTCTTTGCGCTGATAGCTTTGGAGAAATGTTCTGATGGTGGTGAGAGTGGAGCACGACTACTTCTGTGACGCAATTGGCTAGCGCGTTCGGCTGTTAATCAAAAGGTTGGAGGTTCGAGCCCTCCCGAGAGCGGTGTGTCTCTTTTTTTTCTTTGCGCTGATAGCTTTGGAGAAATGTTCTGATGGTGGTGAGAGTGGAGCACGACTACTTCTGTGACGCAATTGGCTAGCGCGTTCGGCTGTTAATCAAAAGGTTGGAGGTTCGAGCCCTCGCGAGAGTGGTGTGTCTCTTTTTTTTCTTTGCGCTGATAGCTTTGGAGAAATGTTCTGACGGTGGTGAGAGTGGAGCACGACTACTTCCGTGACGCAATTGGCTAGCGCGTTCGGCTGTTAATCAAAAGGTTGGATGTTCAAGCCCTCGCGAGAGCGGTGTGTCTCTTTTTTTTCTTTGCGCTGATAGCTTTGGAGAAATGTTCTGATGGTGGTGAGAGTGGAGCACGACTACTTCCGTGACGCAATTGGCTAGAGCGTTCGGCTGTTAATCAAAAGGTTGGAGGTTCGAGCCCTCCCGAGAGCGGTGTGTCTCTTTTTTTTCTTTGCGCTGATAGCTTTGGAGAAATGTTCTGATGGTGGTGAGAATGGAGCACGACTACTTCTGTGACGCAATCTGCTAGCGCGTTCGGCTGTTAATCGAAAGGTTGGAGGTTCGAGCCCTCCCGAGAGCGGTGTGTCTCTTTTTTTTTCTTTGCGCAGATAGCTTTGGAGAAATGTTCTGATGGTAGTGTGAGTGGAGCACGACTACTTCTGTGACGCAATTGGCTAGCGCGTTCGGCTGTTAATCAAAAGGTTGGAGGTTCGAGCCCTCCCGAGAGCGGTGTGTCTCTTTTTTTTCTTTGCGCTGATAGCTTTGGAGAAATGTTCTTACGGTGGTGAGAGTGGAGCACGACTACTTCCGTGACGCAATGGGCTAGCGCGTTCAGCTGTTGATCAAAAGGTTGGATGTTCGAGCCCTCGCGAGAGCGGTGTGCCTCTTTTTTTCTTTGCGCTGATAGCTTTGGAGAAATGTTCTGATGGTGGTGAGAGTGGAGCACGACTACTTCTGTGACCCAATTGGCTAGCGCGTTCGGCTGTTAATCAGAAGGTTGGATGTTCGAGCCCTCCCGAGAGCGGTGTGTCTCTTTTTTTTCTTTGCGCTGATAGCTTTGGAGAAATGTTCTGACGGTGGTGAGAGTGGAGCACGACTACTTCCGTGACGCAATTGGCTAGCGCGTTCGGCTGTTAATCAAAAGGTTGGAGGTTCGAGTCCTCCCGAAAGCGGTGTGTCTCTTTTTTTTCTTTGCGCTGATAGCTTTGGAGAAATGTTCTGACGGTGGTGAGAGTGGAGCACGACTACTTCCGTGACGCAATTGGCTAGCGCGTTCGGCTGTTAATCAAAAGGTTGGAGGTTCGAGGCCTCCCGAGAGAGGTGTGTCTCTTTTTTTTCTTTGCGCTGATAGCTTTGGAGAAATGTTCTAACGGTGGTGAGAGTGGAGCAGGACTGTCTCCGTGGCGCAATCTGCTAGTGCATCGGCTGTTAAGCAAAAGGTTGGAGGTTCGAGCCCTCCCAAGAACAGTGTGTCGCTTTTTTCTTTGCGCTGATAGCCTTGGAGAAACGTTCTGACGGTGTTGAGAGTGGCGCACGACTGTCTGTGTTGCGCAATTAGCTAGCGCGTTGGGCTGTTAACGAAAAGGTTGGAGGTTCGAACCCTCCCATGAGCGGTGTGTCTCTTTTTTTCTTTGCGCTGATACCTTTAGAAAAATGTTCTGATGGTGGTGAGAGTGGAGCACGACTACCTCCGTGGCGCAGTTGGCTAGCGCGTTCGGCTGTTAACCAAAAGGTTGGAGGTTCGAGCCCTCGCGAGTGGCGGTGTGTCTCTTTTTTTTCTTTGCGCTGATTGCTTTGGAGAAATGTTCTGATGGTGGTGAGAGTGGAGCACGACTACTTCCGTGACGCAATTGGCTAGCGCGTTCGGCTGTTAATTAAAAGGTTGGAGGTTCGAGCCCTCCCGAGAGCGGTGTGTCTATTTGTTTTCTTTGCGCTGATAGCTTTGGAGAAATGTTCTGACGGTGGTGAGAGTGGAGCACGACTACTTCCGTCACGCAATTGGCTAGCGCGTTCGGCTGTTAATCAAAAGGTTGGAGGTTCAAGCCCTTCCGAGAGCGGTGTGTCTCTTTTTTTTTCTTTGCGCTGATAGCTTTGGAGAAATGTTCTGACGGTGGTGAGAGTGGAGCACGACTACTTCCGTGACGCAATTGGCTAGCGCGTTCGGCTGTTAATCAAAAGGTTGTAGGTTCGTGCCCTCCCGAGAGCGGTGTGTCTCTTTTTTTTCTTTGCGCTGATAGCTTTGGAGAAATGTTCTGACGGTGGTGAGAGTGGAGCACGACTACTTCCGTGACGCAATTGGCTAGCGCGTTCGGCTGTTAATCAAAAGGTTGGAGGTTCGAGCCCTCCCGAGAGCGGTGTGTTTCTTTTTTTTCTTTGCGCTGATAGCTTTGGAGAAATGTTCTGACTGTGGTGAGAGTGGCGCACGACTGTTTCCGTGGCGCAATCTGCTAGTGCGTCGGCTGTTAAGCAAAAGGTTGGAGGTTCGAGCCTTCCCAGGAGCAGTGTGTCGCTTTTTTCTTTGCGCTGATAGCCTTGGAGTAACGTTCTGACGGTGGTGAGAGTGGAGCACGACTGTCTCTGTTGCGCAATTCGCTAGCGCGTTGGGCTGTTAACGAAAAGGTTGGAGGTTCGAACCCTCCCATGAGCGGTGTGTCTCTTTTTTTCTTTGCGCTGATACCTTTGGAAAAATGGTCTCATGGTGGTGAGAGTGGAGCACGACTACCTCCGTGACGCAATGTGCTAGTGCGTCGACTGTTAAGCAAAAGGTTGGAGGTTCGAGCCCTCCCATGAGCGGTGTGTCTCTTTTTCTTTGCGCTGATACTTTTAGAAAAATGTTCTGATGGTGGTGAGAGTGGAGCACGACTACCTCCGTGACGCAATTGGCTAGCGCGTTCGGCTGTTAACCAAAAGGTTGGAGGTTCGAGCCCTCCCGAGAGCGGTGTGTCTATTTTTTTTTCTTTGCACTAATAGCTTTGGAGAAATGTTCTGACGGTGGTGAGAGTGGAGCACGACTACTTCCGTGACAAAATTGGCTAGCGCGTTCGGCTGTTAATCAAAAGGTTGGAGGTTCGAGCCCTCCCGAGAGCGGTGTGTCTCTCTTTTCTCTTTGCGCTTATAGCTTTGTAGAAATGTTCTGATGGTGGTGAGAGTGGAGCACGACTACTTCCGTGACGCAATTGGCTAGCGCGTTCGGCTGTTATTCAAAAGGTTGGAGGTTCGAGCCCTCCCGAGAGCGGTGTGTCTCTTTTTTTTGTTTGCGCTGATAGCTTTGGAGAAATGTTCTGACGGTGGTGAGAGTGGAGCACGACTACTTCCGTGACGCAATTGGCTAGCGCGTTCGGCTGTTAATCAAAATGTTGGAGGTTCGAGCCCTCCCGAGAGCAGTGTGTCTCTTTTTTTTCTTTGCACTGATAGCTTTGGAGAAATGTTCTGACGGTGGTGAGAGTGGAGCACGACTACTTCCGTGACGCAATTGGCTAGCGCGTTCGGCTGTTAATCAAAAGGTTGGAGGTGCGAGCCCTCCCGAGAGCGGTGTGTCTCTTTTTTTCTTTGCGCTGATACCTTTGGGAAAATGTTCTGATGGTGGTGAGAGTGGAGCACGACTACTTCTGTGACGCATTTCGCTAGCGCGTTCGGCTGTTAATCAAGAGGTTGGAGGTTCGAGCCCTCCCGAGAGTGGTGTGTCTCTTTTTTTTTCTTTGCGCTGATAGCTTTGGAGAAATGTTCTGACGGTGGTGAGAGTGGAGCACGACTACTTCCGTGACGCAATTGGCTAGCGCGTTCGGCTGTTAATCAAAAGGTTGGAGGTTCGAGCCCTCCCGAGAGCGGTGTGTTTCTTTTTTTTCTTTGCGCTGATAGCTTTGGAGAAATGTTCTGACTGTGGTGAGAGTGGCGCACGACTGTTTCCGTGGCGCAATCTGCTAGTGCGTCGGCTGTTAAGCAAAAGGTTGGAGGTTAGAGCCCTCCCAGGAGCAGTGTGTCGCTTTTTTACTTTGCGCTGATAGCCTTGGAGAAACGTTCTGACGGTGGTGAGAGTGGAGCACGACTGTCTCTGTTGCGCAATTC
Organism: Rhipicephalus microplus; assembly: GCF_043290135.1. Taxonomy (NCBI): domain Eukaryota; kingdom Metazoa; phylum Arthropoda; class Arachnida; order Ixodida; family Ixodidae; genus Rhipicephalus; species Rhipicephalus microplus. Next base: position 9,333,845 of record NW_027464592.1, read on the forward strand.
GCTAGCGCGTTCAGCTGTTAATCAGAAGGTTGGAGGTTCGAGCCCTCCCGAGAGCGGTGTGTCTCTTTTTTTTCTTTGCGCTTATAGCTTTGGAGAAATGTTCTGATGGTGGTGAAAGTGGAGCACGACTACTTCCGTGACGCAATTGGCTTGCGCGTTCGGCTGTTAACGAAGAGGTTGGAGGTTCGAACCCTCCCATGAGCGGTGTGTCTCTTTTTTTCTTTGCGCTGATTGTTTTGGAGAAATGTTCTGATGGTGGTGAGAGTGGAGCACGACTACTTCCGTGACGCATTTGGCTAGCGCGTTCGGCTGTTAATCAAAAGGTTGGAGGTTCGAGCCCTCGCGAGAGCGGTGTGTCTCTTTTTTTTCTTTGCGCTGATAGCTTTGGAGAAATGTTCTGATGGTGGTGAGAGTGGAGCACGACTACTTCTGTGACGCAATTGGCTAGCGCGTTCGGCTGTTAATCAAAAGGTTGGAGGTTCGAGCCCTCCCGAGAGCGGTGTGTCTCTTTTTTTTCTTTGCGCTGATAGCTTTGGAGAAATGTTCTGATGGTGGTGAGAGTGGAGCACGACTACTTCTGTGACGCAATTGGCTAGCGCGTTCGGCTGTTAATCAAAAGGTTGGAGGTTCGAGCCCTCGCGAGAGTGGTGTGTCTCTTTTTTTTCTTTGCGCTGATAGCTTTGGAGAAATGTTCTGACGGTGGTGAGAGTGGAGCACGACTATTTCCGTGACGCAATTGGCTAGCGCGTTCGGCTGTTAATCAAAAGGTTGGAGGTTCAAGCCCTCGCGAGAGCGGTGTGTCTCTTTTTTTTTCTTTGCGCTGGTAGCTTTGGAGAAATGTTCTGATGGTGGTGAGAGTGGAGCACGACTACTTCCGTGACGCAATTGGCTAGCGCGTTCGGCTGTTAATCAAAAGGTTGGAGGTTCGAGCTCTCCCGAGAGCGGTGTGTCTCTTTTTTTTCTTTGCGCTGATAGCTTTGTAGAAATGTTCTGATGGTGGTGAGAGTGGAGCACGACTACTTCTGTGACGCAATCGGCTAGCGCGTTCGGCTGTTAATCGAAAGGTTGAAGGTTCGAGCCCTCCCGAGAGCGGTGTGTCTCTTATTTTTTCTTTGCGCAGATAGCTTTGGAGAAATGTTCTGATGGTAGTGAGAGTGGAGCACGACTACTTCTGTGACGCAATTGGCTAGCGCGTTCGGCTGTTAATCAAAAGGTTGGAGGTTCGAGCCCTCCCGAGAGCGGTGTGTTTCTTTTTTTTCTTTGCGCTGATAGCTTTGGAGAAATGTTCTGACTGTGGTGAGAGTGGCGCACGACTGTTTCCGTGGCGCAATCTGCTAGTGCGTCGGCTGTTAAGCAAAAGGTTGGAGGTTCGAGCCTTCCCAGGAGCAGTGTGTCGCTTTTTTCTTTGCGCTGATAGCCTTGGAGTAACGTTCTGACGGTGGTGAGAGTGGAGCACGACTGTCTCTGTTGCGCAATTCGCTAGCGCGTTGGGCTGTTAACGAAAAGGTTGGAGGTTCGAACCCTCCCATGAGCGGTGTGTCTCTTTTTTTCTTTGCGCTGATACCTTTGGAAAAATGGTCTCATGGTGGTGAGAGTGGAGCACGACTACCTCCGTGACGCAATGTGCTAGTGCGTCGACTGTTAAGCAAAAGGTTGGAGGTTCGAGCCCTCCCATGAGCGGTGTGTCTCTTTTTCTTTGCGCTGATACTTTTAGAAAAATGTTCTGATGGTGGTGAGAGTGGAGCACGACTACCTCCGTGACGCAATTGGCTAGCGCGTTCGGCTGTTAACCAAAAGGTTGGAGGTTCGAGCCCTCCCGAGAGCGGTGTGTCTATTTTTTTTTCTTTGCACTAATAGCTTTGGAGAAATGTTCTGACGGTGGTGAGAGTGGAGCACGACTACTTCCGTGACAAAATTGGCTAGCGCGTTCGGCTGTTAATCAAAAGGTTGGAGGTTCGAGCCCTCCCGAGAGCGGTGTGTCTCTCTTTTCTCTTTGCGCTTATAGCTTTGTAGAAATGTTCTGATGGTGGTGAGAGTGGAGCACGACTACTTCCGTGACGCAATTGGCTAGCGCGTTCGGCTGTTATTCAAAAGGTTGGAGGTTCGAGCCCTCCCGAGAGCGGTGTGTCTCTTTTTTTTGTTTGCGCTGATAGCTTTGGAGAAATGTTCTGACGGTGGTGAGAGTGGAGCACGACTACTTCCGTGACGCAATTGGCTAGCGCGTTCGGCTGTTAATCAAAATGTTGGAGGTTCGAGCCCTCCCGAGAGCAGTGTGTCTCTTTTTTTTCTTTGCACTGATAGCTTTGGAGAAATGTTCTGACGGTGGTGAGAGTGGAGCACGACTACTTCCGTGACGCAATTGGCTAGCGCGTTCGGCTGTTAATCAAAAGGTTGGAGGTGCGAGCCCTCCCGAGAGCGGTGTGTCTCTTTTTTTCTTTGCGCTGATACCTTTGGGAAAATGTTCTGATGGTGGTGAGAGTGGAGCACGACTACTTCTGTGACGCATTTCGCTAGCGCGTTCGGCTGTTAATCAAGAGGTTGGAGGTTCGAGCCCTCCCGAGAGTGGTGTGTCTCTTTTTTTTTCTTTGCGCTGATAGCTTTGGAGAAATGTTCTGACGGTGGTGAGAGTGGAGCACGACTACTTCCGTGACGCAATTGGCTAGCGCGTTCGGCTGTTAATCAAAAGGTTGGAGGTTCGAGCCCTCCCGAGAGCGGTGTGTTTCTTTTTTTTCTTTGCGCTGATAGCTTTGGAGAAATGTTCTGACTGTGGTGAGAGTGGCGCACGACTGTTTCCGTGGCGCAATCTGCTAGTGCGTCGGCTGTTAAGCAAAAGGTTGGAGGTTAGAGCCCTCCCAGGAGCAGTGTGTCGCTTTTTTACTTTGCGCTGATAGCCTTGGAGAAACGTTCTGACGGTGGTGAGAGTGGAGCACGACTGTCTCTGTTGCGCAATTCGCTAGCGCGTTCAGCTGTTAATCAGAAGGTTGGAGGTTCGAGCCCTCCCGAGAGCGGTGTGTCTCTTTTTTTTCTTTGCGCTTATAGCTTTGGAGAAATGTTCTGATGGTGGTGAAAGTGGAGCACGACTACTTCCGTGACGCAATTGGCTTGCGCGTTCGGCTGTTAACGAAGAGGTTGGAGGTTCGAACCCTCCCATGAGCGGTGTGTCTCTTTTTTTCTTTGCGCTGATTGTTTTGGAGAAATGTTCTGATGGTGGTGAGAGTGGAGCACGACTACTTCCGTGACGCATTTGGCTAGCGCGTTCGGCTGTTAATCAAAAGGTTGGAGGTTCGAGCCCTCGCGAGAGCGGTGTGTCTCTTTTTTTTCTTTGCGCTGATAGCTTTGGAGAAATGTTCTGATGGTGGTGAGAGTGGAGCACGACTACTTCTGTGACGCAATTGGCTAGCGCGTTCGGCTGTTAATCAAAAGGTTGGAGGTTCGAGCCCTCCCGAGAGCGGTGTGTCTCTTTTTTTTCTTTGCGCTGATAGCTTTGGAGAAATGTTCTGATGGTGGTGAGAGTGGAGCACGACTACTTCTGTGACGCAATTGGCTAGCGCGTTCGGCTGTTAATCAAAAGGTTGGAGGTTCGAGCCCTCGCGAGAGTGGTGTGTCTCTTTTTTTTCTTTGCGCTGATAGCTTTGGAGAAATGTTCTGACGGTGGTGAGAGTGGAGCACGACTATTTCCGTGACGCAATTGGCTAGCGCGTTCGGCTGTTAATCAAAAGGTTGGAGGTTCAAGCCCTCGCGAGAGCGGTGTGTCTCTTTTTTTTTCTTTGCGCTGGTAGCTTTGGAGAAATGTTCTGATGGTGGTGAGAGTGGAGCACGACTACTTCCGTGACGCAATTGGCTAGCGCGTTCGGCTGTTAATCAAAAGGTTGGAGGTTCGAGCTCTCCCGAGAGCGGTGTGTCTCTTTTTTTTCTTTGCGCTGATAGCTTTGTAGAAATGTTCTGATGGTGGTGAGAGTGGAGCACGACTACTTCTGTGACGCAATCGGCTAGCGCGTTCGGCTGTTAATCGAAAGGTTGAAGGTTCGAGCCCTCCCGAGAGCGGTGTGTCTCTTATTTTTTCTTTGCGCAGATAGCTTTGGAGAAATGTTCTGATGGTAGTGAGAGTGGAGCACGACTACTTCTGTGACGCAATTGGCTAGCGCGTTCGGCTGTTAATCAAAAGGTTGGAGGTTCGAGCCCTCCCGAGAGCGGTGTGTCTCTTTTTTTTTCTTTGCGCAGATAGCTTTGGAGAAATGTTCTGACGGTGGTGAGAGTGGAGCACGACTACTTCCGTGACGCAATTGGCTAGCGCGTTCGGCTGTTAATCAAAAGGTTGGAGGTTCGAGCCCTCGCGAGAGTGGTGTGTCTCTTTTTTTTTCTTTGCGCTGATAGCTTTGGAGAAATGTTCTGACGGTGGTGAGAGTGGAGCACGACTACTTCCGTGACGCAATTGGCTAGCGCATTCGGCTGTTAATCAAAAGTTTGGAGGTTCAAGCCCTCGCGAGAGCGGTGTGTCTCTTTTTTTTCTTTGCGCTGATAGCTTTGGAGAAATGTTCTGATGGTGGTGAGAGTGGAGCACGACTACTTCCGTGACGCAATTGGCTAGCGCGTTCGGCTGATAATCAAAAGGTTGGAGGTTCGAGCCCTCCCGAGAGCGGTGTGTCTCTTTTTTTTCTTTGCGCTGATAGCTTTGGAGAAATGTTCTGATGGTGGTGAGAGTGGAACACGACTACTTCTGTGACGCAATCGGCTAGCGCGTTCGGCTGTTAATCGAAAGGTTGGAGGTTCGAGCCCTCCCGAGAGCGGTGTGTCTCTTTTTTTCTTTGCGCTGATACTTTTAGAAAAATGTTCTGATGGTGGTGAGAGTGGAGCACGACTACCTCCGTGACGCAATTGGCTAGCGCGATCGGCTGTTAACCAAAAGGTTGGAAATTCGAGCCCTCGCGAGAGCAGTGTGTCTCTTTTTTTTCTTTGCACTGATAGCTTTGGAGAAATGTTCTGATGGTGGTGAGAGTGGAGCATGACTACTTCTGTGACGCAATTGGCTAGCGCGTTCGGCTGTTAATCAAAAGGTTGGAGGTTCGAGCCCTCCCGAGAGCGGTGTGTCTCTTTTTTTGCGCTTATAGCTTTGGAGAAATGTTCTGATGGTGGTGAGAGTGGAGCACGACTACTTCCGTGACGCAATTGGCTAGCGTGTTCGGCTGTTAATCAAAAGGTTGGAGGTTCGAGCCCTCCCGAGAGCGGTGTGTTTCTTTTTTTTCTTTGCGCTGATAGCTTTGGAGAAATGTTCTGACTGTGGTGAGAGTGGCGCACGACTGTTTCCGTGGCGCAATCTGCTAGTGCGTTGGCTGTTAAGCAAAAGGTTGGAGGTTCGAGCCCTCCCAGGAGCAGTGTGTCGCTTTTTTTCTTTGCGCTGATAGCCTTGGAGTAACGTTCTGACGGTGGTGAGAGTGGAGCACGACTGTCTCTGTTGCGCAATTCGCTAGCGCGTTGGGCTGTTAACGAAAAGGTTGGAGGTTCGAACCCTCCCATGAGCGGTGTGTCTCTTTTTTTCTTTGCGCTGATACCTTTGGAAAAATGGTCTCATGGTGGTGAGAGTGGAGCACGACTACCTCCGTGACGCAATCTGCTAGTGCGTCGACTGTTAAGCAAAAGGTTGGAGGTTCGAGCCCTCCCATGAGCGGTGTGTCTCTTTTTCTTTGCGCTGATACTTTTAGAAAAATGTTCTGATGGTGGTGAGAGTGGAGCACGACTACCTCCGTGACGCAATTGGCTAGCGCGTTCGGCTGTTAACCAAAAGGTTGGAGGTTCGAGCCCTCCCGAGTGCGGTGTTTCTGTTTTTTTCTTCGCACTGATAGCTTTGGAGAAATGTTCTGACGGTGGTGAGAGTGGAGCACGACTACTTCCGTGACGCAATTGGCTAGCGCGTTCGGCTGTTAGTCAAAAGTTTGGAGGTTCGAGCCTTCCCGAGAGCGGTGTGTCTCTTTTTTCTCTTTGCGCTTATAGCTTTGTAGAAATGTTCTGATGGTGGTGAGAGTGGAGCACGACTACTTCCGTGACGCAATTGGCTAGCGCGTTCGGCTGTTAATCAAAAGGTTGGAGGTTCGAGCCCTCGCGAGAGCGGTGTGTCTCTTTTTTTTATTGCGCTGATAGCTTTGGAGAAATGTTCTGATGGTGGTGAGAGTGGAGCACGACTACTTCTGTGACGCAATTGGCTAGCGCGTTCGGCTGTTAATCAAAATGTTGGAGGTTCGAGCCCTCCCGAGAGCGGTGTGTCTGTTTTTTTTCTTTGCACTGATAGCTTTGGAGAAATGTTCTGACGGTGGTGAGAGTGGAGCACGACTACTTCCGTGACGCAATTGGCTAGCGCGTTCGGCTGTTAATCAAAAGGTTGGAGGTTCGAGCCCTCCCGAGAGCGGTGTGTCTCTTTTTTTCTTTGCGCTGATACCTTTGGGAAAACGTTCTGAAGGTGGTGAGAGTGGAGCACGACTGTCTCTGTTGCGCAATTCGCTAGCGCGCTCAGCTGTTAATCAAAAGGTTGGAGGTTCGAGCCCTCCCGAGAGCGGTGTGTCTCTTTTTTTTCTTTGCGCTTATACCTTTGGAGAAATGTTCTGATGGTGGTGAGAGTGGAGCACGACTACTTCCGTGACGCAATTGGCTTGCGCGTTCGGCTGTTAACGAAAAGGTTGGAGGTTCGAACCCTCCCATGAGCGGTGTGTCTCTTTTTTTCTTTGCGCTGATACCTTTGGAAGAATGGTCTCACGGTGGTGTGAGTGGAGCACGACTACCTCCGTGACGCATTCTGCTAGTGCGTCGACTGTTAAGCAAAAGGTTGGAGGTTCGAGCCCTCCCATGAGCGGTGTGTCTCTTTTTTTCTTTGCGCTGATACTTTTAGAAAAATGTTCTGATGGTGGTGAGAGTGGAGCACGACTACCTCCGTGACGCAATTGGCTAGCGCGATCGGCTGTTAACCAAAAGGTTGGAAATTCGAGCCCTCGCGAGAGCAGTGTGTCTCTTTTTTTTCTTTGCACTGATAGCTTTGGAGAAATGTTCTGATGGTAGTGAGAGTAGAGCATGACTACTTCTGTGACGCAATTGGCTAGCGCGTTCGGCTGTTAATCAAAAGGTTGGAGGTTCGAGCCCTCCCGAGAGCGGTGTGTCTCTTTTTTTGCGCTTATAGCTTTGGAGAAATGTTCTGATGGTGGTGAGAGTGGAGCACGACTACTTCCGTGACGCAATTGGCTTGCGCGTTCGGCTGTTAATCAAAAGGTTGGAGGTTCGAGCCCTCCCGAGAGCGGTGTGTCTCTTTTTTTTCTTTGCGCTGATAGCTTTGGAGAAATGTTCTGACGGTGGTGAGAGTGGAGCACGACTGCTTCCGTGACGCAATTGGCTAGCGCGTTCGACTGTTAATCAAAAGGTTGGAGGTTCGAGCCCTCGCGAGAGCGGTGTGTCTGTTTTTTTTCTATGCGCTGATAGCTTTGGAGAAATGTTCTGATGGTGGTGAGAGTGGAGCACGACTACTTCTGTGACGCAATTGGCTAGCGCGTTCGGCTGTTAATCGAAAGGTTGGAGGTTCGAGCCCTCCCGAGAGCGGTGTGTCTGTTTTTTTTTCTTTGCACTGATAGGGAGAAATGTTCTGAGGGTGGTGAGAGTGGAGCACGACTACTTCTGTGACGCAATTGGCTAGCGCGTTCGGCTGTTAATCAAAAGTTTGGAGGTTCGAGCCCTCCCGAGAGCGGTGTGTCTCTTTTTTTTCTTTGCGCTGACAGCTTTGGAGAAATGTTCTGATGGTGGTGAGAGTGGAGCACGACTACTTCTGTGACGTAATTGGCTAGCGCGTTCGGCTGTTAATCAAAAGGTTGCAGGTTCGAGCCCTCGCGAGAGCGGTGTGTCTTTTTTTTCTTTGCGCTGATTGCTTTGGAGAAATGTTCTGATGGTGGTGAGAGTAGAGCACGACTACTTCCGTGACGCATTTGGCTAGCGCGTTCGGCTGTTAATCAAAAGGTTGGAGGTTCGAGCCCTCGCGAGAGCGGTGTGTCTCTTTTTTTTCTTTGCGCTGATAGCTTTGGAGAAATGTTCTGATGGTGGTGAGAGTGGAGCATGACTACCTCTGTGACGCAATTGGCTAGCGCGTTCGGCTGTTAATCAAAAGGTTGGAGGTTCGAGCCCTCGCGAGAGCGGTGTGTCTCTTTTTTTTCTTTGCGCTGATAGCTTTGGAGAAATGTTCTGATGGTGGTGAGAGTGGAGCACGACTAGTTCTGTGACGCAATTGGCTAGCGCGTTTGGCTGGTAATCAAAATGTTGGAGGTTCGAGCCCTCCCGAGAGCGGTGTGTCTGTTTTTTTTTCTTTGCACTGATAGCTTTGGAGAAATGTTCTGACGGTGGTGAGAGTGGAGCACGACTACTTCCGTGACGCAATTGGCTAGCGCGTTCGGCTGTTAATCAAAAGTTTGGAGGTTCGAGCCCTCCCGAATGCGGTGTGTCTCTTTTTTTCTTTGCGCTGATACCTTTAGAAAAATGTTCTGATGGTGGTGAGAGTGGAGCACGACTACTTCCGTGACGCAATTGGCTAGCGCGTTCGGCTGTTAATCAAAAAGGTTGGAGGTTCGAGCCCTCCCGAGAGCGGTGTGTCTCTTTTTCTTTCTTTGCGGTGATAGCTTTGGAGAAATGTTCTGACGGTGGTGAGAGTGGAGCACGACTACTTCCGTGACGCAATTGGCTAGCGCGTTCGGCTGTTAATCAAAAGGTTGGAGGTTCGAGCCCTCGCGAGAGCGGTGTGTCTCTTTTTTTTTCTTTGCGCTGATAGCTTTGGAGAAATGTTCTGATGGTGGTGAGAGTGGAGCACGACTACTTCTGTGACGCAATTGGCTAGCGCGTTCGGCTGGTAATCAAAATGTTGGAGGTTCGAGCCCTCCCGAGAGCGGTGTGTCTGTTTTTTTTTCTTTGCACTGATAGCTTTGGAGAAATGTTCTGACGGTGGTGAGAGTGGAGCACGACTACTTCCGTGACGCAATTGGCTAGCGCGTTCGGCTGTTAATCAAAAGGTTGGAGGTTCGAGCCCTCCCGAGAGCGGTGTGTCTCTTTTTTTCTTTGCGCTGATACCTTTGGGAAAATGTTCTGATGGTGGTGAGAGTGGAGCACGACTACTTCTGTGACGCAATTGGCTAGCGCGTTCGGCTGTTAATCAAAAGGTTGGAGGTTCGAGCTCTCCCGAGAGCGGTGTGTCTCTTTTTTTTTCTTTGCGCTGATAGCTTTGGAGAAATGTTCTGACGGTGGTGAGAGTGGAGCACGACTACTTCCGTGACGCAATTGGCTAGCGCGTTCCCCTGTTAATCAAAAGGTTGGAGGTTCGAGCCCTCCCGAGAGCGGTGTGTTTCTTTTTTTTCTTTGCGCTGATAGCTTTGGAGAAATGTTCTGACTGTGGTGAGAGTGGCGCACGACTGTTTCCGTGGCGCAATCTGCTAGTGCGTCGGCTGTTAAGCAAAAGTTTGGAGGTTAGAGCCCTCCCAAGAGCAGTGTGTCGCTTTTTTTATTTGCGCCGATAGTCTTGGAGAAACGTTCTGAAGGTGGTGAGAGTGGAGCACGACTGTCTCTGTTGCGCAATTCGCTAGCGCGTTCAGCTGTTAATCAAAAGGTTGTAGGTTCGAGCCCTCCCGAGAGCGGTGTGTCTCTTTTTTTCTTTGCGCTTATAGCTTTGGAGAAATGTTCTGATGGTGGTGAGAGTGGAGCACGACTACTTCCGTGACGCAATTGGCTTGCGCGTTCGGCTGTTAACGAAAAGGTTGGAGGTTCGAACCCTCCCATGAGCGGTGTGTCTCTTTTTTTCTTTGCGCGGATACCTTTGGAAAAATGGTCTCACGGTGGTGAGAGTGGAGCACGACTACCTCCGTGACGCAATCTGCTAGTGCGTCGACTGTTAAGCAAAAGGTTGGAGGTTCGAGCCCTCCCATGAGCGGTGTGTCTCTTTTTTTCTTTGCGCTGATACTTTTAGAAAAATGTTCTGATGGTGGTGAGAGTGGAGCACGACTACTTCTGTGACGCAATTGGCTAGCGCGTTCGGCTGTTAATCAAAAGGTTGGAGGTTCGAGCCCTCCCGAGAGCGGTGTGTCTCTTTTTTTTCTTTGCGCTGACAGCTTTGGAGAAATGTTCTGATGGTGGTGAGAGTGGAGCACGACTACTTCTGTGACGCAATTGGCTAGCGCGTTCGGCTGTTAATCAAAAGGTTGCAGGTTCGAGCCCTCGCGAGAGCGGTGTGTCTTTTTTTTCTTTGCGCTGATTGCTTTGGAGAAATGTTCTGATGGTGGTGAGAGTGGAGCACGACTACTTCCGTGACGCATTTGGCTAGCGCGTTCGGCTGTTAATCAAAAGGTTGGAGGTTCGAGCCCTCGCGAGAGCGGTGTGTCTCTTTTTTTTCTTTGCGCTGATAGCTTTGGAGAAATGTTCTGATGGTGGTGAGAGTGGAGCATGACTACTTCTGTGACGCAATTGGCTAGCGCGTTCGGCTGTTAATCAAAAGGTTGGAGGTTCGAGCCCTCCCGAGAGCGGTGTGTCTCTTTTTTTCTTTGCGCTGATAGCTTTGGAGAAATGTTCTGATGGTGGTGAGAGTGGAGCACGACTACTTCTGTGACGCAATTGGCTAGCGCGTTCGGCTGTTAATCAAAAGGTTGGAGGTTCGAGCCCTCGCGAGAGTGGTGTGTCTCTTTTTTTTCTTTGCGCTGTTAGCTTTGGAGAAATGTTCTGACGGTGGTGAGAGTGGAGCACGACTACTTCCGTGACGCAATTGGCTAGCGCGTTCGGCTGTTAATCAAAAGGTTGGAGGTTCAAGCCCTCGCGAGAGCCGTGTGTCTCTTTTTTTTCTTTGCGCTGATAGCTTTGGAGAAATGTTCTGATGGTGGTGAGAGTGGAGCACGACTACTTCCGTGACGCAATTGGCTAGCGCGTTCGGCTGTTAATCAAAAGGTTGGAGGTTCGAGCCCTCCCGAGAGCGCTGTGTCTCTTTTTCTTCTTTGCGCTGATAGCTTTGGAGAAATGTTCTGATGGTGGTGAGAGTGGAGCACGACTACTTCTGTGACGCAATCGGCTAGCGCGTTCGGCTTTTAATCGAAAGGTTGGAGGTTCGAGCCCTCCCGAGAGCGGTGTGTCTCTTTTTTTTCTTTGCGCAGATAGCTTTGGAGAAATGTTCTGATGGTAGTGAGAGTGGAGCACGACTACTTCTGTGACGCAATTGGCTAGCGCGTTCGGCTGTTAATCAAAAGGTTGGAGGTTCGAGCCCTCCCGAGAGCGGTGTGTCTCTTTTTTTTCTTTGCGCTGATAGCTTTGGAGAAATGTTCTGACGGTGGTGAGAGTGGAGCACGACTACTTCCGTGACGCAATTGGCTAGCGCGTTCGGCTGTTAATCAAAAGGTTGGAGGTTCGAGCCCTCGCGAGAGCGGTGTGTCTCTTTTTTTTCTTTGCGCTGATAGCTTTGGAGAAATGTTCTGATGGTGGTGAGAGTGGAGCACGACTAGTTCTGTGACGCAATTGGCTAGCGCGTTCGGCTGTTAATCAAAAGGTTGGAGGTTCGAGCCCTCGCGAGAGTGGTGTGTCTCTTTTTTTTCTTTGCGCTGATAGCTTTGGAGAAATGTTCTGACGGTGGTGAGAGTGGAGCACGACTACTTCCGTGACGCAATTGGCTAGCGCGTTCGGCTGTTAATCAAAAGGTTGGAGGTTCAAGCCCTCGCGAGAGCGGTGTGTCTCTTTTTTTTCTTTGCGCTGATAGCTTTTGAGAAATGTTCTGATGGTGGAGAGAGTGGAGCACGACTACTTCCGTGACGCAATTGGCTAGCGCGTTCGGCTGTTAATTAAAAGGTTGGAGGTTCGAGCCCTCCCGAGAGCGGTGTGTCTCTTTTTTTTCTTTGCGCTGATAGCTTTGGAGAAATGTTCTGATGGTGGTGAGAGTGGAGCACGACTACTTCTGTGACGCAATCGGCTAGCGCGTTCGGCTGTTAATCGAAAGGTTGGAGGTTCGAGCCCTCCCGAGAGCGGTGTGTCTCTTTTTTTTCTTTGCGCAGATAGCTTCGGAGAAATGTTCTGATGGTAGTGAGAGTGGAGCACGACTACTTCTGTGACGCAATTGGCTAGCGCGTTCGGCTGTTAATCAAAAGGTTGGAGGTTCGAGCCCTCCCGAGAGCGGTGTGTCTATTTTTTTTCTTTGCGCTGATAGCTTTGGAGAAATGTTCTGACGGTGGTGAGAGTGGAGCACGACTACTTTCGTGACGCAATTGGCTAGCGCGTTCGGCTGTTAATCAAAAGGTTGGAGGTTCGAGCCCTCGCGAGAGCGGTGTGTCTCTTTTTTTTCTTTGCGCTGATAGCTTTGGAGAAATGTTCTGATGGTGGTGAGAGTGGAGCACGACTAGTTCTGTGACGCAATTGGCTAGCGCGTTCGGCTGTTAATCAAAAGGTTGGAGGTTCGAGCCTTCCCGAGAGTGGTGTGTCTCTTTTTTTTCTTTGCGCTGATAGCTTTGGAGAAATGTTCTGACAGTGGTGAGAGTGGAGCACGACTACTTCCGTGACGCAATTGGCTAGCGCGTTCGGCTGTTAATCAAAAGGTTGGAGGTTCGAGCCCTCCCGAGAGTGGTGTGTCTCTTTTTTTTTCTTTGCGCTGATAGCTTTGGAGAAATGTTCTAACGGTGGTGAGAGTGGAGCACGACTGTCTCCATGGCGCAATCTGCTAGTGCGTCGGCTGTTAAGAAAAAGGTTGGAGGTTCGAGCCCTCCCAGGAGCAGTGTGTCGCTTTTTTTCTTTGCGCTGATAGCCTTGGAGAAACGTTCTGACGGTGGTGAGAGTGGAGCGCGACTGTCTCTGTTGCGAAATTCGCTAGCGCGTTGGGCTGTTAACGAAACGGTTGGAGGTTCGAACCCTCCCATGAGCGGTGTGTCTCTTTTTTTGCGCTGATACCTTTGGAAAAATGTTCTGATGGTGGTGAGAGTGGAGCACGACTACCTCCGTGACGCAATCTGCTAGTGCGTCGGCTGTTAAGCAAAAGGTTTGAGGTACGAGCCCTCCCAAGTGCAGTGTGTCGCTTTTTTTCTTTGCGCTGATAGCCTTGGAAAAACGATCTGACGGTGGTGAGAGTGGAGCACGACTACCTCCGTGACGCAATCTGCTAGTACGTCGACTGTTAAGCAAAAGGTTGAAGGTTCGAGCCCTCCCAAGAACAGTGTGTCGCTTTTTTTCTTTGCGCTGATAGCCTTGGAGAAACGTTCTGATGGTGGTGAGAGTGGAGCACGACTGTCTCTGTTCCGCAATTGGCTAGCGCGTTGGGCTGTTAACGAAAAAGTTGGAGGTTCGTACCCTCCCATGAGCGTTGTGTCTCTTTTTTTCTTTGCGCTGATACCTTTAGAAAAATGTTCTGATGGTGGTGAGAGTGGAGCACGACTACCTCCGTGACGCAATTGGCTAGCGCGTTCGGCTGTTAATTAAAAGGTTGGAGGTTCGAGCCCTCCCGAGAGCGGTGTGTCTCTTTTTTTTCTTTGCGCTGATAGCTTTGGAGAAATGTTCTGATGGTGGTGAGAGTGGAGCACGACTACTTCTGTGACGCAATCGGCTAGCGCGTTCGGCTGTTAATCGAAAGGTTGGAGGTTCGAGCCCTCCCGAGAGCGGTGTGTCTCTTTTTTTTCTTTGCGCAGATAGCTTCGGAGAAATGTTCTGATGGTAGTGAGAGTGGAGCACGACTACTTCTGTGACGCAATTGGCTAGCGCGTTCGGCTGTTAATCAAAAGGTTGCAGGTTCGAGCCCTCGCGAGAGCGGTGTGTCTTTTTTTTCTTTGCGCTGATTGCTTTGGAGAAATGTTCTGATGGTGGTGAGAGTGGAGCACGACTACTTCCGTGACGCATTTGGCTAGCGCGTTCGGCTGTTAATCAAAAGGTTGGAGGTTCGAGCCCTCGCGAGAGCGGTGTGTCTCTTTTTTTTCTTTGCGCTGATAGCTTTGGAGAAATGTTCTGATGGTGGTGAGAGTGGAGCATGACTACTTCTGTGAAGCAATTGGCTAGCGCGTTCGGCTGTTAATCAAAAGGTTGGAAGTTCGAGCCCTCCCGAGAGCGGTGTGTCTCTTTTTTTCTTTGCGCTGATAGCTTTGGAGAAATGTTCTGATGGTGGTGAGAGTGGAGCACGACTACTTCTGTGACGCAATTGGCTAGCGCGTTCGGCTGTTAATCAAAAGGTTGGAGGTTCGAGCCCTCGCGAGAGTGGTGTGTCTCTTTTTTTTCTTTGCGCTGTTAGCTTTGGAGAAATGTTCTGACGGTGGTGAGAGTGGAGCACGACTACTTCCGTGACGCAATTGGCTAGCGCGTTCGGCTGTTAATCAAAAGGTTGGAGGTTCAAGCCCTCGCGAGAGCGGTGTGTCTCTTTTTTTTTCTTTGCGCTGATAGCTTTGGAGAAATGTTCTGATGGTGGTGAGAGTGGAGCACGACTACTTCCGTGACGCAATTGGCTAGCGCGTTCGGCTGTTAATCAAAAGGTTGGAGGTTCGAGCCCTCCCGAGAGCGGTGTGTCTCTTTTTCTTCTTTGCGCTGATAGCTTTTGAGAAACGTTCTGATGGTGGTGAGAGTGGAGCACGACTACTTCTGTGACGCATTCTGCTTCCGGCAGTCGTGCTGAACGGATCGCAGGATCATGAGCTCCAGCGGAGCGGCGACAGCGGCCAATCTTAGCCGCGGAAACAGGAACGGAGATAGCGAATACCAGTTTATTTTGCCGCAAATGCCAAAAGGACGACTTGTTATCAACACCGTGTTTTTACACGGTGATGTACGAGCGAGGCCATACAAGGTCGAAGATTTCAGGGACGCATTGACGCCAACGGGCCTGCTGCCGGATGTGGTAAGCCTCGGTGCATACCAGGTTAACCACTTGTGGGCGGTGACATTCAATGATGCCGCTCCCACGAAACGCCTGCTCGCCTTGAAGGAGCTGCAGGTGAAGGGGCGGCGCTGCGTCGTCGTCGACCCACAGGACCAGCAGGTGCGGCTACGAATTCACTGGCTGCTTCACGGGGTGAGCGACGAAGAAGTACGGACGGCGCTGTCGGCTTTCGGCAAGGTCGTGGAGGTGGGCCGTGAGCGGTGGCGTGTCCCGGGCATGGCCGACAAGTGTTCGACCACGAGGACAGCTCTCCTGAAGCTGAAAAGCGGCGTCAGGGTCGAAGACCTTCCGCACCAGATCAGGATCGATGGAGAGCTGGCCTTGCTGGTTGTGCCTGGTCGGCCGATGCAATGCTTGCGCTGCCAAGGCAAAGGGCACGTCCGCCGAGAGTGCAAGGTTCCCCGTTGCTCGCGGTGCAAACGCTTCGGACACGTCGAGGCGGATTGCGTTCGAACGTACGCCAGTGCAATGGGGCCAGCGAAGAACGAGGCGATGGCTGATCACGTCATGGACGCGGCCGAGGCAGAGGACGCCGCCAAAGGGGTCGGAAGCCCAGTGGTCCCTGTGACTACTGGAGGGGCGGCGCCGGCAGACACACCCAAGTTTCCGGAGACTCTCCAGCTTTCGACTACACCGGCCAGCGCCCCGTCAGCGGCCGAGCCTGAGCGGGTCGAGACGGACGTGGTTCCAGTGGGGACAGCTGATGCAACGGAGGGTCAGGGAGAGACGGCGGCGGACAGCGACGACGAGATGTGCGTGACCAGCGCCACGCTAAAGCGTCCACTCGACGACTCGGTAGAGCAGGACGGGGCGTCGTCCACCAGCAGCCAGGAGCCGCCTGCGAAGGCGCCGCAAGGGAGGCGGCGTAGTCTCAAACCTAAGCCGAAAGTCCCTACCGACCGGAGACTGGAGGACAAGGCAAAAGAAAACAGCGCTGGGAAGCAGGATGGTCCTGGAGGCGGCTAGCCGAGGGCTGGTCGTGAAGGGTAAGCGCCATGCTCCGGGCCTACTCCTTTAGCGAACAAGTCACTATGGCATTAACTCCGCCATTCAGTATAGCTACGCTTAACGTCAGAGGGTTGGCGGCTAGGCGTAGGCAAAGTCAGCTCTATCGGTTGCTCACAGACCAAGACATAGACGTCCTAGCCGTCCAGGAAACTAAGGTAGACGGAGAGGAGGAGACCGGGAGCATGGTGCGCCGTTTCACTGACCGATATTACGCGGTCGTAAGCCACTCGATAGGAACGTCCGCGGGTTGTGTTCTTTTTGTAAAAAAATTGCAAGGCCTTCTTGTGCAAAGTTTTTTTTCATGCCAGTCGGGCAGAATTGTTTATTGTGACTTTGTTTATGGTGCCACTGAATTCAGAGTTATATGCGTATACGCACCGAATAGTGTAGAAGAGCGTGCTCAGTTTTTTTCTAACCTGTTTCAGTGGACAAAGTGTGATAAGAGGGTGGTTTTGTTAGGTGATTTTAACTGTGTTTTAAGGGCTCGCGATAGAGTCAACAGCACTGGCGTTCGTGACAAAAGCAGTGACGTGCTAGGCAAATTAATAACCGAAAATGACTTGGAAGACGTGTATGAATGTGTGGCAGCAAATCGCGAAGTGATCTACACGCGATTTCATGGCAATAGCCATGCACGTTTAGACCGCATATACCTATCCCTAGATGTATTGCCTATGTGTCACGATTTTTCGGTTGAGCCAGTGTCGTTTTCAGATCACTGTTTGGTTGTGTGTCGCATAGGCATGAAGAAACAGCGTAAGGTTTTCAACTGGGATTTATGGAAACTGAACGCATTGTTACTAAAAGATGAACCATTTTTAGAAGCAGTGCACGAGACCATTAATGAAGTGCTTATGGAAAGAACGGAAACAGTAGCAGAGAAATGGGAGTGTTTAAAGCAGAAGGTGAAAATGAAAGCGCTTGACAGATCGAGCACGCTAAAATTCGAAGCGCAAATAAAAGAAAGAAGTCTTAAGAAAACACTGCAGCAGCTGATAGCCCTAGAAAGTCGGGAGCCTGGGACTTGCAAAGACGAGGTGCGCAGTGTCAAGGAAAAATTAGAACTGCATGACAGAGAGCGTTATCGAGGCGCCTGGGTTCGCGCGCGCGCAAATGATCTTGCCGCGGGTGAGACGCCCACAAAAAGGGCGCTTGGTCTCGAAAAAGCGCAAGGACGCCGAAACCACATCGATAAGGTCTATTGCAACGGGACTCTCGCGAGCGACAATGAAAGCATCGAACGGGCCTTTGTTGCGTATTATCAGTCACTTTTTGCAATTCGAAAAGCGAATGTACATGGTTTTAAAGAAGAGTTTCTCAAGCGCTTGCCGCGGCTTAGTGACGACACAAAAAAGCTTTTAGAAGGCAGAATAACGGAAGGTGAAGTGGAACGCGCGATTGGTCATCTGAACCCCGGAAAGTCACCGGGACCCGATGGCCTAACCGCAGCATGGTATAAGACGTTTAGAATAGAACTGTCCCCGGGGTTAGCTGAGCTGTTCAATGAGGCGTACGAACGGAAAACTCTGCCGCCCTCCTTCAGCAAAGCGCATACGATATTAATTCCTAAAACGGACGAAGGGGAAAAACTTAAACTGGTGACATCGTATAGGCCCATATCGCTGACCAATGTCGACTACAAGATTTTTATGAAGGTTCTGGCAGCGCGACTTCAAGGTGTCATTAAAGAAATTGTTGGAGAGCACCAAACTTGTGGAATCAAAGGCAGAACCATTAGCTCAAACATTCACAAGATGCGGTGTGTGCTAGAGTGTTGTGACGAAGATTCACTTGGCGTTGCTCTGCTCCAGATAGACCTGGAGAAAGCTTTTGATTGTGTTGCGCATGATATTTTGTTTGTCATCTTAGATCATATTAATGTCGGTTCCATCATCAAGGAGGGAGTGGCCTTGGCGTACCAGAACTGCACAACACGTTTAATTGTTAACAAGTCTTTGGGGGCCCCCATTCACGTAATGCGTTCTGTGCGTCAAGGCTGCCCCCTCAGTCCACTTTTGTTTTGTATTTACATCGAAGCGATGTGCTTAGCGATAAATGAAAATGAAAAAATTCGTGGCTTCAGCTTGGCGGCAGTGGAAGTTAAGCTGCTGGCATATGCAGACGACATTGCGGTGTGTTGTACGAACAAAGAAAGTGTAGAGGAAACGATAAGTGTTGTGAAACATTTTTGTAGCGTCACAGGAAGCCGCGTAAACTGGGCGAAATCTCTTGGGCTTTGGCACGGAAGGTGGCCTTCAAAGCCGGACCTTTTTGCGAATGTGCACTGGACGGAAACACCGACAAGGTACCTCGGTGTTCCCCTGGAATGTTATAACGGCAGCGAGGAGTATTGGTCGCGTCAAACAAAAGAGACGAAGGAAAAAGCAGACAGGTGGAAAGGCATGAACCTGTCTGTTTTCGCTAGGGCTACTGTGTGCAACATGTTTTTTATCGCTAAACTGTGGTATGTGATGCAGGTGTTACATTGTTCAAGGATCAACGTGCAAAGGCTGCACAGAGTGTTCGCAGTTTTTATATGGGGCTCGAAATGGGAAAGGTGCAGACGGACCAACTTGTTCAGGCGCGTGAAGGACGGAGGTCTTGGTTTGGCGCACCTATTTGTGAGACAAGTAGTAAATAGATTTTTGTTTTTCCGTGACGTCAGGGATCCGTTTTTGCGTACGGTATGCCAGCTCAGGTTAGGCAGTGCCTTACCAGATTTTGTTGTTACTACGGATAGCCGGCCCGTGACGTTGCGTGGGTATCTCAAGGAAGTGGTAGACAGTGTACGTTTTTTATCTGTACGCTTTTCGATAGATTATCTAGCAAGTGTTAGAAGAAAAGAATTGTACAAAGATGTATGTGCTATGGTTTTGCCAGTACCATTGTACAGGGCCATATACAGTGGAAGACCGGGACAAAATGTACTGAAGCGGGTGAGAAACATGCAGGTACCTACAGGGGTGAAAACTTTTTTCTTCAAGTTACACACAGGAACACTATCAGTAAAGACTTTCACAGAGGAACGGGGTTTTTTTACACCATGGGGGTCACACTGCTTGATATGTAAGAAACCAGAAACAATAGACCATGTTTTTTTGCATTGTTGGGAAGGGGTACATTTTTGGGACATATTACAGAGGACAATAAAGAAGGATTTTCCACTAGACCCACACGGAATAAGGTACCTCGCAGTAACAAATGATGATGGGGTCCCATTTGATGTAGTGATGTTGACCGGTCTCCACTGTATATGGCGTGCACGAATGGCCGGATACCATTTCGACCCGGACGCAAAGCCAGCAGTAATTTATTTCAGGCAAAGCATGTCTGCATTCATTGAGTGTAGCAAAATAGAGGATATCGAGCCAGAATGGTTGTCAAGGTTTGAACCCCTGGCAAACCTTAAGTATTTTTAAGAGGACAACATCAGTACAAATGGGACTGATGGCAATGCTTGTTTTTTTTCTTTTCTTTGTATTGTAATATATGTGTGTGCAATGATTGCCCTGTACAATGTCCATGCCAGGCAATAAAAAAAAAAAAAAAAAAAAAAACTACTTCTGTGACGCAATCGGCTAGCGCGTTCGGCTTTTAATCGAAAGGTTGGAGGTTCGAGCCCTCCCGAGAGCGGTGTGTCTCTTTTTTTTCTTTGCGCAGATAGCTTTGGAGAAATGTTCTGATGGTAGTGAGAGTGGAGCACGACTACTTCTGTGACGCAATTGGCTAGCGCGTTCGGCTGTTAATCAAAAGGTTGGAGGTTCGAGCCCTCCCGAGAGCGGTGTGTCTCTTTTTTTTTCTTTGCGCTGATAGCTTTGGAGAAATGTTCTGACGGTGGTGAGAGTGGAGCACGACTACTTCCGTGACGCAATTGGCTAGCGCGTTCGGCTGTTAATCAAAAGGTTGGAGGTTCGAGCCCTCGCGAGAGCGGTGTGTCTCTTTTTTTTCTTTGCGCTGATAGCTTTGGAGAAATGTTCTGATGGTGGTGAGAGTGGAGCACGACTAGTTCTGTGACGCAATTGGCTAGCGCGTTCGGCTGTTAATCAAAAGGTTGGAGGTTCGAGCCCTCGCGAGAGTGGTGTGTCTCTTTTTTTTCTTTGCGCTGATAGCTTTGGAGAAATGTTCTGACGGTGGTGAGAGTGGAGCACGACTACTTCTGTGACGCAATCGGCTAGCGCGTTCGGCTGTTAATCGAAAGGTTGGAGGTTCGAGCCCTCCCGAGAGCGGTGTGTCTCTTTTTTTTCTTTGCGCAGATAGCTTCGGAGAAATGTTCTGATGGTAGTGAGAGTGGAGCACGACTACTTCTGTGACGCAATTGGCTAGCGCGTTCGGCTGTTAATCAAAAGGTTGGAGGTTCGAGCCCTCCCGAGAGTGGTGTGTCTATTTTTTTTCTTTGCGCTGATAGCTTTGGAGAAATGTTCTGACGGTGGTGAGAGTGGAGCACGACTACTTTCGTGACGCAATTGGCTAGCGCGTTCGGCTGTTAATCAAAAGGTAGGAGGTTCGAGCCCTCGCGAGAGCGGTGTGTCTCTTTTTTTTCTTTGCGCTGATAGCTTTGGAGAAATGTTCTGATGGTGGTGAGAGTGGAGCACGACTAGTTCTGTGACGCAATTGGCTAGCGCGTTCGGCTGTTAATCGAAAGGTTGGAGGTTCGAGCCCTCCCGAGAGCGGTGTGTCTCTTTTTTTTATTTGCGCAGATAGCTTCGGAGAAATGTTCTGATGGTAGTGAGAGTGGAGCACGACTACTTCTGTGACGCAATTGGCTAGCGCGTTCGGCTGTTAATCAAAAGGTTGGAGGTTCGAGCCCTCCCGAGAGCGGTGTGTCTATTTTTTTTCTTTGCGCTGATAGCTTTGGAGAAATGTTCTGACGGTGGTGAGAGTGGAGCACGACTACTTTCGTGACGCAATTGGCTAGCGCGTTCGGCTGTTAATCAAAAGGTTGGAGGTTCGAGCCCTCGCGAGAGCGGTGTGTCTCTTTTTTTTCTTTGCGCTGATAGCTTTGGAGAAATGTTCTGATGGTGGTGAGAGTGGAGCACGACTAGTTCTGTGACGCAATTGGCTAGCGCGTTCGGCTGTTAATCAAAAGGTTGGAGGTTCGAGCCTTCCCGAGAGTGGTGTGTCTCTTTTTTTTTCTTTGCGCTGATAGCTTTGGAGAAATGTTCTGACAGTGGTGAGAGTGGAGCACGACTACTTCCGTGACGCAATTGGCTAGCGCGTTCGGCTGTTAATCAAAAGGTTGGAGGTTCGAGCCCTCCCGATAGTGGTGTGTCTCTTTTTTTTTCTTTGCGCTGATAGCTTTGGAGAAATGTTCTAACGGTGGTGAGAGTGGAGCACGACTGTCTCCATGGCGCAATCTGCTAGTGCGTCGGCTGTTAACAAAAAGGTTGGAGGTTCGAGCCCTCCCAGGAGCAGTGTGTCGCTTTTTTTCTTTGCGCTGATAGCCTTGGAGAAACGTTCTGACGGTGGTGAGAGTGGAGCACGACTGTCTCTGTTGCGAAATTCGCTAGCGCGTTGGGCTGTTAACGAAACGGTTGGAGGTTCGAACCCTCCCATGAGCGGTGTGTCTCTTTTTTTTGCGCTGATACCTTTGGAAAAATGTTCTGATGGTGGTGAGAGTGGAGCACGACTACCTCCGTGACGCAATCTGCTAGTGCGTCGGCTGTTAAGCAAAAGGTTTGAGGTACGAGCCCTCCCAAGTGCAGTGTGTCGCTTTTTTTCTTTGCGCTGATAGCCTTGGAAAAACGATCTGACGGTGGTGAGAGTGGAGCACGACTACCTCCGTGACGCAATCTGCTAGTGCGTCGGCTGTTAAGCAAAAGGTTGAAGGTTCGAGCCCTCCCAAGAACAGTGTGTCGCTTTTTTTCTTTGCGCTGATAGCCTTGGAGAAACGTTCTGATGGTGGTGAGAGTGGAGCACGACTGTCTCTGTTCCGCAATTGGCTAGCGCGTTGGGCTGTTAACGAAAAAGTTGGAGGTTCGAACCCTCCCATGAGCGTTGTGTCTCTTTTTTTCTTTGCGCTGATACCTTTAGAAAAATGTTCTGATGGTGGTGAGAGTGGAGCACGACTACCTCCGTGACGCAATTGGCTAGCGCGTTCGGCTGTTAATTAAAAGGTTGGAGGTTCGAGCCCTCCCGAGAGCGGTGTGTCTCTTTTTTTTCTTTGCGCTGATAGCTTTGGAGAAATGTTCTGATGGTGGTGAGAGTGGAGCACGACTACTTCTGTGACGCAATCGGCTAGCGCGTTCGGCTGTTAATCGAAAGGTTGGAGGTTCGAGCCCTCCCGAGAGCGGTGTGTCTCTTTTTTTTCTTTGCGCAGATAGCTTCGGAGAAATGTTCTGATGGTAGTGAGAGTGGAGCACGACTACTTCTGTGACGCAATTGGCTAGCGCGTTCGGCTGTTAATCAAAAGGTTGCAGGTTCGAGCCCTCGCGAGAGCGGTGTGTCTTTTTTTTCTTTGCGCTGATTGCTTTGGAGAAATGTTCTGATGGTGGTGAGAGTGGAGCACGACTACTTCCGTGACTCATTTGGCTAGCGCGTTCGGCTGTTAATCAAAAGGTTGGAGGTTCGAGCCCTCGCGAGAGCGGTGTGTCTCTTTTTTTTCTTTGCGCTGATAGCTTTGGAGAAATGTTCTGATGGTGGTGAGAGTGGAGCATGACTACTTCTGTGAAGCAATTGGCTAGCGCGTTCGGCTGTTAATCAAAAGGTTGGAAGTTCGAGCCCTCCCGAGAGCGGTGTGTCTCTTTTTTTCTTTGCGCTGATAGCTTTGGAGAAATGTTCTGATGGTGGTGAGAGTGGAGAACGACTACTTCTGTGACGCAATTGGCTAGCGCGTTCGGCTGTTAATCAAAAGGTTGGAGGTTCGAGCCCTCGCGAGAGTGGTGTGTCTCTTTTTTTTCTTTGCGCTGTTAGCTTTGGAGAAATGTTCTGACGGTGGTGAGAGTGGAGCACGACTACTTCCGTGACGCAATTGGCTAGCGCGTTCGGCTGTTAATCAAAAGGTTGGAGGTTCAAGCCCTCGCGAGAGCGGTGTGTCTCTTTTTTTTTCTTTGCGCTGATAGCTTTGGAGAAATGTTCTGATGGTGGTGAGAGTGGAGCACGACTACTTCCGTGACGCAATTGGCTAGCGCGTTCGGCTGTTAATCAAAAGGTTGGAGGTTCGAGCCCTCCCGAGAGCGGTGTGTCTCTTTTTCTTCTTTGCGCTGATAGCTTTGGAGAAATGTTCTGATGGTGGTGAGAGTGGAGCACGACTACTTCTGTGACGCAATCGGCTACCGCGTTCGGCTTTTAATCGAAAGGTTGGAGGTTCGAGCCCTCCCGAGAGCGGTGTGTCTCTTTTTTTTCTTTGCGCAGATAGCTTTGGAGAAATGTTCTGATGGTAGTGAGAGTGGAGCACGACTACTTCTGTGACGCAATTGGCTAGCGCGTTCGGCTGTTAATCAAAAGGTTGGAGGTTCGAGCCCTCCCGAGAGCGGTGTGTCTCTTTTTTTTTCTTTGCGCTGATAGCTTTGGAGAAATGTTCTGACGGTGGTGAGAGTGGAGCACGACTACTTCCGTGACGCAATTGGCTAGCGCGTTCGGCTGTTAATCAAAAGGTTGGAGGTTCGAGCCCTCGCGAGAGTGGTGTGTCTCTTTTTTTTCTTTGCGCTGATAGCTTTGGAGAAATGTTCTGATGGTGGTGAGAGTGGAGCACGACTAGTTCTGTGACGCAATTGGCTAGCGCGTTCGGCTGTTAATCAAAAGGTTGGAGGTTCGAGCCCTCGCGAGAGTGGTGTGTCTCTTTTTTTTCTTTGCGCTGATAGCTTTGGAGAAATGTTCTGACGGTGGTGAGAGTGGAGCACGACTACTTCCGTGACGCAATTGGCTAGCGCGTTCGGCTGTTAATCAAAAGGTTGGAGGTTCAAGCCCTCGCGAGAGCGGTGTGTCTCTTTTTTTTCTTTGCGCTGATAGCTTTGGAGAAATGTTCTGATGGTGGTGAGAGTGGAGCACGACTACTTCCGTGACGCAATTGGCTAGCGCGTTCGGCTGTTAATTAAAAGGTTGGAGGTTCGAGCCCTCCCGAGAGCGGTGTGTCTCTTTTTTTTCTTTGCGCTGATAGCTTTGGAGAAATGTTCTGATGGTGGTGAAAGTGGAGCACGACTACTTCTGTGACGCAATCGGCTAGCGCGTTCGGCTGTTAATCGAAAGGTTGGAGGTTCGAGCCCTCCCGAGAGCGGTGTGTCTCTTTTTTTTCTTTGCGCAGATAGCTTCGGAGAAATGTTCTGATGGTAGTGAGAGTGGAGCACGACTACTTCTGTGACGCAATTGGCTAGCGCGTTCGGCTGTTAATCAAAAGGTTGGAGGTTCGAGCCCTCCCGAGAGCGGTGTGTCTATTTTTTTTTCTTTGCGCTGATAGCTTTGGAGAAATGTTCTGACGGTGGTGAGAGTGGAGCACGACTACTTTCGTGACGCAATTGGCTAGCGCGTTCGGCTGTTAATCAAAAGGTTGGAGGTTCGAGCCCTCGCGAGAGCGGTGTGTCTCTTTTTTTTCTTTGCGCTGATAGCTTTGGAGAAATGTTCTGATGGTGGTGAGAGTGGAGCACGACTAGTTCTGTGACGCAATTGGCTAGCGCGTTCGGCTGTTAATCAAAAGGTTGGAGGTTCGAGCCTTCCCGAGAGTGGTGTGTCTCTTTTTTTTCTTTGCGCTGATAGCTTTGGAGAAATGTTCTGACAGTGGTGAGAGTGGAGCACGACTACTTCCGTGACGCAATTGGCTAGCGCGTTCGGCTGTTAATCAAAAGGTTGGAGGTTCGAGCCCTCCCGAGAGTGGTGTGTCTCTTTTTTTTTCTTTGCGCTGATAGCTTTGGAGAAATGTTCTAACGGTGGTGAGAGTGGAGCACGGCTGTCTCCGTGGCGCAATCTGCTAGTGCGTCGGCTGTTAAGAAAAAGGTTGGAGGTTCGAGCCCTCCCAGGAGCAGTGTGTCGCTTTTTTTCTTCGCGCTGATAGCCTTGGAGAAACGTTCTGACGGTGGTGAGAGTGGAGCACGACTGTCTCTGTTGCGAAATTCGCTAGCGCGTTGGGCTGTTAACGAAACGGTTGGAGGTTCGAACCCTCCCATGAGCGGTGTGTCTCTTTTTTTTGCGCTGATACCTTTGGAAAAATGTTCTCATGGTGGTGAGAGTGGAGCACGACTACCTCCGTGACGCAATCTGCTAGTGCGTCGGCTGTTAAGCAAAAGGTTTGAGGTACGAGCCCTCCCAAGTGCAGTGTGTCGCTTTTTTTCTTTGCGCTGATAGCCTTGGAAAAACGATCTGACGGTGGTGAGAGTGGAGCACGACTACCTCCGTGACGCAATCTGCTAGTGCGTCGGCTGTTAAGCAAAAGGTTGAAGGTTCGAGCCCTCCCAAGAACAGTGTGTCGCTTTTTTTCTTTGCGCTGATAGCCTTGGAGAAACGTTCTGATGGTGGTGAGAGTGGAGCACGACTGTCTCTGTTCCGCAATTGGCTTGCGCGTTGGGCTGTTAACGAAAAAGTTGGAGGTTCGAACCCTCCCATG
The DNA here is from genome assembly GCF_043290135.1 of Rhipicephalus microplus. Lineage (NCBI taxonomy): Eukaryota > Metazoa > Arthropoda > Arachnida > Ixodida > Ixodidae > Rhipicephalus > Rhipicephalus microplus. The sequence goes on from NW_027464592.1 coordinate 9,359,269, forward strand.
AGCGTTGTGTCTCTTTTTTTCTTTACGCTGATACCTTTAGAAAAATGTTCTGATGGTGGTGAGAGTGGAGCACGACTACCTCCGTGAAGCAATTGGCTAGCGCGTTCGGCTGTTAACCAAAAGTTTGGAGGTTCGAGCCCTCCCATGAGCGGTGTGTCTCTTTTTTTCTTTGCGCTGATACCTTTAGAAAAATGTTCTAATGGTGGTGAGAGTGGAGCACGACTACCTCCGCGACGCAATTGGCTAGCGCGTTCGGCTGTTAACCAAAAGGTTGGAGGTTCGAGCCCTCGCGAGAGCGGTGTGTCTCTTTTTTTTCTTTGCGCTGATCGCTTTGGAGAAATGTTCTGATGGTGGTGAGAGTGGAGCACGACTACTTCCGTGACGCAATTGGCTAGCGCGTTCGGCTGTTATTCAAAAGGTTGGAGGTTCGAGCCCTCCCGAGAGCGGTGTGTTTATTTTTTTTTCTTTGCGCTGATAGCTTTGCAGAAATGTTCTGACGGTGGTGAGAGTGGAACGCGACTACTTCCGTGACGCAATTGGCTAGCGCGTTCGGCTGTTAATCAAAAGATTGGAGGTTCGAGCCCTCCCGAGAGCGGTGTGTCTCTTTTTTTTTCTTTGCGCTGATAGCTTTGGAGAAATGTTCTGATGGTGGTGAGAGTGGAGCACGACTACTTGTGTGACGCAATTGGCTAGCGCGTTCGGCTGTTAATCAAAAGGTTGGAGGTTCGAGCCCTTCCGAGAGCGGTGTGTCTCTTTTTTTTCTTTGCGCTGATAGCTTTGGAGAAATGTTCTGACGGTGGTGAGAGTGGAGCACGACTACTTCCGTGACGCAATTGGCTAGCGCGTTCGGCTGTTAATCAAAAGATTGGAGGTTCGAGCCCTCGCGAGAGCGGTGTGTCTCTTTTTTTTCTTTGCGCTGATAGCTTTGAAGAAATGTTCTGATGGTGGTGAGAGTGGAGCACGACTACTTCTGTGACGCAATTGGCTAGCGCGTTCGGCTGTTAATCAAAAGGTTGGAGGTTCGAGCCCTCCCGAGAGCGGTGTGTCTCTTTTTTTTCTTTGCGCTGATAGCTTTGGAGAAATGTTCTGATGGTGGTGAGAGTGGAGCACGACTACTTCTGTGACGCAATTGGCTAGCGCGTTCGGCTGTTAATCAAAAGTTTGGAGGTTTGAGCTCTCGCGAGAGCGGTGTGTCTCTTTTTTCTTTGTGCTGATAGCTTTGGAGAAATGTTCTGATGGTTGTGAGAGTAGAGCACGACTACTTCCGTGACGCAATTGGCTAGCGCGTTCGGCTGTTAATCAAAAGGTTGGAGGTTCGAGCCCTCCCGAGAGCGGTGAATCTCTTTTTTTTCTTTGCGCTGATAGCTTTGGAGAAATGTTCTGACGGTGGTGAGAGTGGAGCACGACTACTTCCGTGACGCAATTGGCTAGCGCGTTCGGCTGTTAATCAAAAGGTTGGAGGTTCGAGCCCTCGCGAGAGCGGTGTGTCTCTTTTTTTTCTTTGCGCTGATAGCTTTGGAGAAATGTTCTGATGGTGGTGAGAGTGGAGCACGACTAGTTCTGTGACGCAATTGGCTAGCGCGTTCGGCTGGTAATCAAAAGGTTGGAGGTTCAAGCCCTCCCGAGAGCGGTGTGTCTCTTTTTTTCTTTGCGCTGATACCTTTGGAAAAATGTTCTGATGGTGGTGAGAGTGGAGCACGACTACCTCCGTGACGCAATCTGCTAGTGCGTCGGCTGTTAAGCAAAAGGTTGGAGGTACGAGCCCTCCCAAGTGCAGTGTGTCGCTTTTTTTCTTTGCGCTGATAGCCTTGGAGAAACGATCTGACGGTGGTGAGAGTGGAGCACGACTACATCCATGACGCAATCTGCTAGTGCGTCGGCTGTTAAGCAAAAGGTTGGAGGTTCGAGCCCTCCCAAGAACAGTGTGTCGCTTTTTTTCTTTGCGCTGATAGCCTTGGAGAAACGTTCTGATGGTGGTGAGAGCGGAGCACGACTGTCTCTGTTCCGCAATTGGCTAGCGCGTTGGGCTGTTAACGAAAAAGTTGGAGGTTCGAACCCTCCCATGAGCATTGTGTCTCTTTTTTTCTTTACGCTGATACCTTTAGAAAAATGTTCTGATGGTGGTGAGAGTGGAGCACGACTACCTCCGTGAAGCAATTGGCTAGCGCGTTCGGCTGTTAACCAAAAGTTTGGAGGTTCGAGCCCTCCCATGAGCGGTGTGTCTCTTTTTTTCTTTGCGCTGATACCTTTAGAAAAATGTTCTAATGGTGGTGAGAGTGGAGCACGACTACCTCCGTGACGCAATTGGCTAGCGCGTTCGGCTGTTAACCAAAAGGTTGGAGGTTCGAGCCCTCGCGAGAGCGGTGTGTCTCTTTTTTTTCTTTGCGCTGATCGCTTTGGAGAAATGTTCTGATGGTGGTGAGAGTGGAGCACGACTACTTCCGTGACGCAATTGGCTAGCGCGTTCGGCTGTTAATCAAAAGGTTGGAGGTTCGAGCCCTCCCGAGAGCGGTGTGTTTATTTTTTTTTCTTTGCGCTGATAGCTTTGGAGAAATGTTCTGACGGTGGTGAGAGTAGAACACGACTACTTCCGTGACGCAATTGGCTAGCGCGTTCGGCTGTTAATCAAAAGATTGGAGGTTCGAGCCCTTCCGAGAGCGGTGTGTCTCTTTTTTTTTCTTTGCGCTGATAGCTTTGGAGAAATGTTCTGATGGTGGTGAGAGTGGAGCACGACTACTTCTGTGACGCAATTGGCTAGCGCGTTCGGCTGTTAATCAAAAGGTTGGAGGTTCGAGCCCTTCCGAGAGCGGTGTGTCTCTTTTTTTTCTTTGCGCTGATAGCTTTGGAGAAATGTTCTGACGGTGGTGAGAGTGGAGCACGACTACTTCCGTGACGCAATTGGCTAGCGCGTTCGGCTGTTAATCAAAAGATTGGAGGTTCGAGCCCTCGCGAGAGCGGTGTGTCTCTTTTTTTTCTTTGCGCTGATAGCTTTGAAGAAATGTTCTGATGGTGGTGAGAGTGGAGCACGACTACTTCTGTGACGCAATTGGCTAGCGCGTTCGGCTGTTAATCAAAAGGTTGGAGGTTTGAGCTCTCGCGAGAGCGGTGTGTCTCTTTTTTCTTTGTGCTGATAGCTTTGGAGAAATGTTCTGATGGTTGTGAGAGTAGAGCACGACTACTTCCGTGACGCAATTGGCTAGCGCGTTCGGCTGTTAATCAAAAGGTTGGAGGTTCGAGCCCTCCCGAGAGCGGTGAATCTCTTTTTTTTCTTTGCGCTGATAGCTTTGGAGAAATGTTCTGACGGTGGTGAGAGTGGAGCACGACTACTTCCGTGACGCAATTGGCTAGCGCGTTCGGCTGTTAATCAAAAGGTTGGAGGTTCGAGCCCTCGCGAGAGCGGTGTGTCTCTTTTTTTTCTTTGCGCTGATAGCTTTGGAGAAATGTTCTGATGGTGGTGAGAGTGGAGCACGACTAGTTCTGTGACGCAATTGGCTAGCGCGTTCGGCTGGTAATCAAAAGGTTGGAGGTTCAAGCCCTCCCGAGAGCGGTGTGTCTCTTTTTTTCTTTGCGCTGATACCTTTGGAAAAATGTTCTGATGGTGGTGAGAGTGGAGCACGACTACCTCCGTGACGCAATCTGCTAGTGCGTCGGCTGTTAAGCAAAAGGTTGGAGGTACGAGCCCTCCCAAGTGCAGTGTGTCGCTTTTTTTCTTTGCGCTGATAGCCTTGGAGAAACGATCTGACGGTGGTGAGAGTGGAGCACGACTACATCCATGACGCAATTGGCTAGCGCGTTCGGCTGTTAATCAAAAGGTTGGAGGTTCGAGCCCTCGCGAGAGCGGTGTGTCTCTTTTTTTTCTTTGCGCTGATAGCTTTGGAGAAATGTTCTGATGGTGGTGAGAGTGGAGCACGACTACTTCTGTGACGAAATTGGCTAGCGCGTTCGGCTGTTAATCAAAAGGTTGGAGGTTCGAGACCTCGCGAGAGCGGTGTGTCTCTTTTTTTTCTTTGCGCTGATAGCTTTGGAGAAATGTTCTGACGGTGGTGAGAGTGGAGCACGACTACTTCCGTGACGCAATTGGCTAGCGCGTTCGGCTGTTAATCAAAAGGTTGGAGGTTCGAGCCCTCGCGAGAGCGGTGTGTCTCTTTTTTTCTTTGCGCTGATCGCTTTGGAGAAATGTTCTGATGGTGGTGAGAGTGGAGCACGACTACTTCCGTGATGCATTGGCTAGCGCATTCGGCTGTTAATCAAAAGTTTGGAGGTTCGAGCCCTCCCGAGAGAGGTGTGTCTCTTTTTTTTTCTTTGCGCTGATAGCTTTGGAGAAATGTTCTGATGGTGGTGAGAGTGGGGCACGACTACTTCTGTGACTCAATTGGCTAGCGCGTTCGGCTGTTAATCAAAAGGTTGGAGGTTCGAGCCCTCGCGAGAGTGGTGTGTCTCTTTTTTTTTCTTTGCGCTGATAGCTTTGGACAAATGTTCTGACGGTGGTGAGAGTGGAGCACGACTACTTCCGTGACGCAATTGGCTAGCGCGTTCGGCTGGTAATCAAAAGGTTGGAGGTTCAAGCCCTCCCGAGAGCGGTGTGTATCTTTTTTTCTTTGCGCTGATACCTTTGGAAAAATGTTCTGATGGTGGTGAGAGTGGAGCACGACTACCTCCGTGACGCAATCTGCTAGTGCGTCGGCTGTTAAGCAAAAGGTTGGAGGTACGAGCCCTCCCAAGTGCAGTGTGTCGCTTTTTTTCTTTGCGCTGATAGCCTTGGAGAAACGATCTGACGGTGGTGAGAGTGGAGCACGACTACATCCATGACGCAATCTGCTAGTGCGTCGGCTGTTAAGCAAAAGGTTGGAGGTTCGAGCCCTCCCAAGAACAGTGTGTCGCTTTTTTTGCGCTGGTAGCCTTGGAGAAACGTTCTGATGGTGGTGAGAGTGGAGCACGACTGTCTCTGTTGCGCAATTGGCTAGCGCGTTGGGCTGTTAACGAAAAGGTTGGAGGTTCGAACCCTCCCATGAGCGTTGTGTCTCTTTTTTTCTTTGCGCTGATACATTTAGAAAAATGTTCTAATGGTAGTGAGAGTGGAGCACGACTACCTCCGTGACGCAATTGGCTAGCGCGTTCGGCTGTTAACCAAAAGGTTGGAGGTTCGAGCCCTCCCATGAGCGGTGTGTCTCTTTTTTTCTTTGCGCTGATACCTTTAGAAAAATGTTCTAATAGTGGTGAGAGTGGAGCACGACTGCCTCCATGACGCAATTGGCTAGCGCGTTCGGCTGTTAATCAAAAGGTTGGAGGTTCGAGCCCTCGCGAGAGCGGTGTGTCTCTTTTTTTTCTTTGCGCTGATAGCTTTGGAGAAATGTTCTGATGGTGGTGAGAGTGGAGCACGACTACTTCTGTGACGAAATTGGCTAGCGCGTTCGGCTGTTAATCAAAAGGTTGGAGGTTCGAGACCTCGCGAGAGCGGTGTGTCTCTTTTTTTTCTTTGCGCTGATAGCTTTGGAGAAATGTTCTGATGGTTGTGAGAGTAGAGCACGACTACTTCCGTGACGCAATTGGCTAGCGCGTTCGGCTGTTAATCAAAAGGTTGGAGGTTCGAGCCCTCCCGAGAGCGGTGAATCTCTTTTTTTTCTTTGCGCTGATAGCTTTGGAGAAATGTTCTGACGGTGGTGAGAGTGGAGCACGACTACTTCCGTGACGCAATTGGCTAGCGCGTTCGGCTGTTAATCAAAAGGTTGGAGGTTCGAGCCCTCGCGAGAGCGGTGTGTCTCTTTTTTTTCTTTGCGCTGATAGCTTTGGAGAAATGTTCTGATGGTGGTGAGAGTGGAGCACGACTAGTTCTGTGACGCAATTGGCTAGCGCGTTCGGCTGGTAATCAAAAGGTTGGAGGTTCAAGCCCTCCCGAGAGCGGTGTGTCTCTTTTTTTCTTTGCGCTGATACCTTTGGAAAAATGTTCTGATGGTGGTGAGAGTGGAGCACGACTACCTCCGTGACGCAATCTGCTAGTGCGTCGGCTGTTAAGCAAAAGGTTGGAGGTACGAGCCCTCCCAAGTGCAGTGTGTCGCTTTTTTTCTTTGCGCTGATAGCCTTGGAGAAACGATCTGACGGTGGTGAGAGTGGAGCACGACTACATCCATGACGCAATCTGCTAGTGCGTCGGCTGTTAAGCAAAAGGTTGGAGGTTCGAGCCCTCCCAAGAACAGTGTGTCGCTTTTTTTCTTTGCGCTGATAGCCTTGGAGAAACGTTCTGATGGTGGTGAGAGCGGAGCACGACTGTCTCTGTTCCGCAATTGGCTAGCGCGTTGGGCTGTTAACGAAAAAGTTGGAGGTTCGAACCCTCCCATGAGCATTGTGTCTCTTTTTTTCTTTACGCTGATACCTTTAGAAAAATGTTCTGATGGTGGTGAGAGTGGAGCACGACTACCTCCGTGAAGCAATTGGCTAGCGCGTTCGGCTGTTAACCAAAAGTTTGGAGGTTCGAGCCCTCCCATGAGCGGTGTGTCTCTTTTTTTCTTTGCGCTGATACCTTTAGAAAAATGTTCTAATGGTGGTGAGAGTGGAGCACGACTACCTCCGTGACGCAATTGGCTAGCGCGTTCGGCTGTTAACCAAAAGGTTGGAGGTTCGAGCCCTCGCGAGAGCGGTGTGTCTCTTTTTTTTCTTTGCGCTGATCGCTTTGGAGAAATGTTCTGATGGTGGTGAGAGTGGAGCACGACTACTTCCGTGACGCAATTGGCTAGCGCGTTCGGCTGTTAATCAAAAGGTTGGAGGTTCGAGCCCTCCCGAGAGCGGTGTGTTTATTTTTTTTTCTTTGCGCTGATAGCTTTGGAGAAATGTTCTGACGGTGGTGAGAGTAGAACACGACTACTTCCGTGACGCAATTGGCTAGCGCGTTCGGCTGTTAATCAAAAGATTGGAGGTTCGAGCCCTTCCGAGAGCGGTGTGTCTCTTTTTTTTTCTTTGCGCTGATAGCTTTGGAGAAATGTTCTGATGGTGGTGAGAGTGGAGCACGACTACTTCTGTGACGCAATTGGCTAGCGCGTTCGGCTGTTAATCAAAAGGTTGGAGGTTCGAGCCCTTCCGAGAGCGGTGTGTCTCTTTTTTTTCTTTGCGCTGATAGCTTTGGAGAAATGTTCTGACGGTGGTGAGAGTGGAGCACGACTACTTCCGTGACGCAATTGGCTAGCGCGTTCGGCTGTTAATCAAAAGATTGGAGGTTCGAGCCCTCGCGAGAGCGGTGTGTCTCTTTTTTTTCTTTGCGCTGATAGCTTTGAAGAAATGTTCTGATGGTGGTGAGAGTGGAGCACGACTACTTCTGTGACGCAATTGGCTAGCGCGTTCGGCTGTTAATCAAAAGGTTGGAGGTTTGAGCTCTCGCGAGAGCGGTGTGTCTCTTTTTTCTTTGTGCTGATAGCTTTGGAGAAATGTTCTGATGGTTGTGAGAGTAGAGCACGACTACTTCCGTGACGCAATTGGCTAGCGCGTTCGGCTGTTAATCAAAAGGTTGGAGGTTCGAGCCCTCCCGAGAGCGGTGAATCTCTTTTTTTTCTTTGCGCTGATAGCTTTGGAGAAATGTTCTGACGGTGGTGAGAGTGGAGCACGACTACTTCCGTGACGCAATTGGCTAGCGCGTTCGGCTGTTAATCAAAAGGTTGGAGGTTCGAGCCCTCGCGAGAGCGGTGTGTCTCTTTTTTTTCTTTGCGCTGATAGCTTTGGAGAAATGTTCTGATGGTGGTGAGAGTGGAGCACGACTAGTTCTGTGACGCAATTGGCTAGCGCGTTCGGCTGGTAATCAAAAGGTTGGAGGTTCAAGCCCTCCCGAGAGCGGTGTGTCTCTTTTTTTCTTTGCGCTGATACCTTTGGAAAAATGTTCTGATGGTGGTGAGAGTGGAGCACGACTACCTCCGTGACGCAATCTGCTAGTGCGTCGGCTGTTAAGCAAAAGGTTGGAGGTACGAGCCCTCCCAAGTGCAGTGTGTCGCTTTTTTTCTTTGCGCTGATAGCCTTGGAGAAACGATCTGACGGTGGTGAGAGTGGAGCACGACTACATCCATGACGCAATTGGCTAGCGCGTTCGGCTGTTAATCAAAAGGTTGGAGGTTCGAGCCCTCGCGAGAGCGGTGTGTCTCTTTTTTTTCTTTGCGCTGATAGCTTTGGAGAAATGTTCTGATGGTGGTGAGAGTGGAGCACGACTACTTCTGTGACGAAATTGGCTAGCGCGTTCGGCTGTTAATCAAAAGGTTGGAGGTTCGAGACCTCGCGAGAGCGGTGTGTCTCTTTTTTTTCTTTGCGCTGATAGCTTTGGAGAAATGTTCTGACGGTGGTGAGAGTGGAGCACGACTACTTCCGTGACGCAATTGGCTAGCGCGTTCGGCTGTTAATCAAAAGGTTGGAGGTTCGAGCCCTCGCGAGAGCGGTGTGTCTCTTTTTTTCTTTGCGCTGATCGCTTTGGAGAAATGTTCTGATGGTGGTGAGAGTGGAGCACGACTACTTCCGTGATGCATTGGCTAGCGCATTCGGCTGTTAATCAAAAGTTTGGAGGTTCGAGCCCTCCCGAGAGAGGTGTGTCTCTTTTTTTTTCTTTGCGCTGATAGCTTTGGAGAAATGTTCTGATGGTGGTGAGAGTGGGGCACGACTACTTCTGTGACTCAATTGGCTAGCGCGTTCGGCTGTTAATCAAAAGGTTGGAGGTTCGAGCCCTCGCGAGAGTGGTGTGTCTCTTTTTTTTTCTTTGCGCTGATAGCTTTGGACAAATGTTCTGACGGTGGTGAGAGTGGAGCACGACTACTTCCGTGACGCAATTGGCTAGCGCGTTCGGCTGGTAATCAAAAGGTTGGAGGTTCAAGCCCTCCCGAGAGCGGTGTGTATCTTTTTTTCTTTGCGCTGATACCTTTGGAAAAATGTTCTGATGGTGGTGAGAGTGGAGCACGACTACCTCCGTGACGCAATCTGCTAGTGCGTCGGCTGTTAAGCAAAAGGTTGGAGGTACGAGCCCTCCCAAGTGCAGTGTGTCGCTTTTTTTCTTTGCGCTGATAGCCTTGGAGAAACGATCTGACGGTGGTGAGAGTGGAGCACGACTACATCCATGACGCAATCTGCTAGTGCGTCGGCTGTTAAGCAAAAGGTTGGAGGTTCGAGCCCTCCCAAGAACAGTGTGTCGCTTTTTTTGCGCTGGTAGCCTTGGAGAAACGTTCTGATGGTGGTGAGAGTGGAGCACGACTGTCTCTGTTGCGCAATTGGCTAGCGCGTTGGGCTGTTAACGAAAAGGTTGGAGGTTCGAACCCTCCCATGAGCGTTGTGTCTCTTTTTTTCTTTGCGCTGATACATTTAGAAAAATGTTCTAATGGTAGTGAGAGTGGAGCACGACTACCTCCGTGACGCAATTGGCTAGCGCGTTCGGCTGTTAACCAAAAGGTTGGAGGTTCGAGCCCTCCCATGAGCGGTGTGTCTCTTTTTTTCTTTGCGCTGATACCTTTAGAAAAATGTTCTAATAGTGGTGAGAGTGGAGCACGACTGCCTCCATGACGCAATTGGCTAGCGCGTTCGGCTGTTAATCAAAAGGTTGGAGGTTCGAGCCCTCGCGAGAGCGGTGTGTCTCTTTTTTTTCTTTGCGCTGATAGCTTTGGAGAAATGTTCTGATGGTGGTGAGAGTGGAGCACGACTACTTCTGTGACGAAATTGGCTAGCGCGTTCGGCTGTTAATCAAAAGGTTGGAGGTTCGAGACCTCGCGAGAGCGGTGTGTCTCTTTTTTTTCTTTGCGCTGATAGCTTTGGAGAAATGTTCTGACGGTGGTGAGAGTGGAGCACGACTACTTCCGTGACGCAATTGGCTAGCGCGTTCGGCTGTTAATCAAAAGGTTGGAGGTTCGAGCCCTCGCGAGAGCGGTGTGTCTCTTTTTTTCTTTGCGCTGATCGCTTTGGAGAAATGTTCTGATGGTGGTGAGAGTGGAGCACGACTACTTCCGTGATGCATTGGCTAGCGCATTCGGCTGTTAATCAAAAGTTTGGAGGTTCGAGCCCTCCCGAGAGAGGTGTGTCTCTTTTTTTTTCTTTGCGCTGATAGCTTTGGAGAAATGTTCTGATGGTGGTGAGAGTGGGGCACGACTACTTCTGTGACTCAATTGGCTAGCGCGTTCGGCTGTTAATCAAAAGGTTGGAGGTTCGAGCCCTCGCGAGAGTGGTGTGTCTCTTTTTTTTTTCTTTGCGCTGATAGCTTTGGACAAATGTTCTGACGGTGGTGAGAGTGGAGCACGACTACTTCCGTGACGCAATTGGCTAGCGCGTTCGGCTGTTAATCAAAAGGTTGGAGGTTCGAGCCATCGCGAGAGCGGTGTGTCTCTTTTTTTCTTTGCGCTGATAGCTTTGGAGAAATGTTCTGATGGTGGTGAGAGTGGAGCACGACTACTTCCGTGACGCAATTGGCTAGCGCGTTCGGCTGTTAATCAAAAGGTTGGAGGTTCGAGCCCTCCCGAGAGCGGTGTGTCTCTTTTTTTTCTTTGCGCTGATAGCTTTGGAGAAATGTTCTGATGGTGGTGAGAGTGGAGCACGACTACTTCTGTGACGCAATTGGCTAGCTCGTTCGGCTGTTAATCGAAAGGGCTGGAGGTTCGAGCCCTCCTGAGAGCGGTGTGTCTCTTTTTTTTCTTTGCGCTGATAGCTTTGGAGAAATGTTCTGATGGTAGTGAGAGTGGAGCACCACTACCTCCGTGACGCAATCTGCTAGTGCGTCGGCTGTTAAGCAAAAGGTTGGAGGTACGAGCCCTCCCAAGTGCAGTGTGTCGCTTTTTTTCTTTGCGCTGATAGCCTTGGAGAAACGATCTGACGGTGGTGAGAGTGGAGCACGTCTACATCCATGACGCAATCTGCTAGTGCGTCGGCTGTTAAGCAAAAGGTTGGAGGTTCGAGCCCTCCCAAGAACAGTGTGTCGCTTTTTTTGCGCTGATAGCCTTGGAGAAACGTTCTGATGGTGGTGAGAGTGGAGCACGACTGTCTCTGTTGCGCAATTGGCTAGCGCGTTGGGTTGTTAACGAAAAGGTTGGAGGTTCGAACCCTCCCATGAGCGTTGTGTCTCTTTTTTTCTTTGCGCTGATACATTTAGAAAAATGTTCTGATGGTAGTGAGAGTGGAGCACGACTACCTCCGTGACGCAATTGGCTAGCGCGTTCGGCTGTTAACCAAAAGGTTGGAGGTTCGAGCCCTCCCATGAGCGGTGTGTCTCTTTTTTTTTTGCGCTGATACCTTTAGAAAAATGTTCTAATAGTGGTGAGAGTGGAGCACGACTACCTCCGTGACGCAATTGGCTAGCGCGTTCGGCTGTTAATCAAAAGGTTGGAGGTTCGAGCCCTCGCGAGAGCGGTGTGTCTCTTTTTTTTCTTTGCGCTGATAGCTTTGGAGAAATGTTCTGATGGTGGTGAGAGTGGAGCACGACTACTTCTGTGACGAAATTGGCTAGCGCGTTCGGCTGTTAATCAAAAGGTTGGAGGTTCGAGACCTCGCGAGAGCGGTGTGTCTCTTTTTTTTCTTTGCGCTGATAGCTTTGGAGAAATGTTCTGACGGTGGTGAGAGTGGAGCACGACTACTTCCGTGACGCAATTGGCTAGCGCGTTCGGCTGTTAATCAAAAGGTTGGAGGTTCGAGCCCTCGCGAGAGCGGTGTGTCTCTTTTTTTTCTTTGCGCTGATCGCTTTGGAGAAATGTTCTGATGGTGGTGAGAGTGGAGCACGACTACTTCCGTGACGCATTGGCTAGCGCATTCGGCTGTTAATCAAAAGGTTGGAGGTTCGAGCCCTCGCGAGAGCGGTGTGTCTCTTTTTTTTTTCTTTGCGCTGATACCTTTGGAGAAATGTTCTGATGGTGGTGAGAGTGGGGCACGACTACTTCTGTGACGCAATTGGCTAGCGCGTTCGGCTGTTAATCAAAAGGTTGGAGGTTCGAGCCCTCGCGAGAGTGGTGTGTCTCTTTTTTTTTCTTTGCGCTGATAGCTTTGGACAAATGTTCTGAAGATGGTGAGAGTGGAGCACGACTACTTCCGTGACGCAATTGGCTAGCGCGTTCGGCTGTTAATCAAAAGGTTGGAGGTTCGAGCCATCGCGAGAGCGGTGTGTCTCTTTTTTTCTTTGCGCTGATAGCTTTGGAGAAATGTTCTGATGGTGGTGAGAGTGGAGCACGACTACTTCCGTGACGCAATTGGCTAGCGCGTTCGGCTGTTAATGAAAAGGTTGGAGGTTCGAGCCCTCCCGAGAGCGGTGTGTCTCTTTTTTTTCTTTGCGCTGATAGCTTTGGAGAAATGTTCTGATGGTGGTGAGAGTGGAGCACGACTACTTCTGTGACGCAATTGGCTAGCTCGTTCGGCTGTTAATCGAAAGGGCTGGAGGTTCGAGCCCTCCTGAGAGCGGTGTGTCTCTTTTTTTTCTTTGCGCTGATAGCTTTGGAGAAATGTTCTGATGGTAGTGAGAGTGGAGCACGACTACTTCTGTGACGCAATTGGCTAGCGCGTTCGGCTGTTAATCAAAAGGTTGGAGGTTCGAGCCCTCCCGAGAGCGGTGTGTCTCTTTTTTTTTCTTTGCGCTGATAGCTTTGGAGAAATGTTCTGACGGTGGTGAGAGTGGAGCACGACTACTTCCGTGACGCAATTGGCTAGCGCGTTCGGCTGTTAATCAAAAGGTTGGAGGTTCGAGCCCTCGCGAGAGCGGTGTGTCTCTTTTTTTCTTTGCGCTGATAGCTTTGGAGAAATGTTCTGATGGTGGTGAGAGTGGAGCACGACTAGTTCTGTGACGCAATTGGCTAGCGCGTTCGGCTGTTAATCAAAAGGTTGGAAGTTCGAGCCCTCCCGAGAGCGGTGTGTCTCTTTTTTTCTTTGCGCTGATAGCTTTGGAGAAATGTTCTGACGGTGGTGAGAGTGGAGCACGACTACTTCCGTGACGCAATTGGCTAGCGCGTTCGGCTGTTAATCAAAAGGTTGGAGGTTCGAGCCCTCCCGAGAGCGTTGTGTCTCTTTTTTTCTTTGCGCTGATAGCTTTGGAGAAATGTTCTGACGGTGGTGAGAGTGGAGCACGACTACCTCCGTGACGCAATTGGCTAGCGCGTTCGGCTGTTAACCAAAAGGTTGGAGGTTCGAGCCCTCCCATGAGCGGTGTGTCTCTTTTTTTCTTTGCGCTGATACCTTTAGAAAAATGTTCTAATTGTGGTGAGAGTGTAGCACGACTACCTCCGTGACGCAATTGGCTAGCGCGTTCGGCTGTTAACCAAAAGGTTGGAGGTTCGAGCCCTCGTGAGAGTGGTGTGTCTCTTTTTTTTCTTTGCGCTGATCGCTTTGGAGAAATGTTCTGATGGTGGTGAGAGTGGAGCACGACTACTTCCGTGACGCAATTGGCTAGCGCGTTCGGCTGTTAATCAAAAGATTGGAGGGTCGAGCCCTCCCGAGAGCGGTGTGTCTCTTTTTTTTCTTTGCGCTGATATCTTTGGAGAAATGTTCTGATGGTGGTGAGAGTGGAGCACGACTACTTCCGTGACGCAATTGGCTAGCGCGTTCGGCTGTTAATCAAAAGGTTGGAGGTTCGAGCCCTCGCGAGAGCGGTGTGTCTCTTTTTTCTTTGCGCTGATAGCTTTGGAGAAATGTTCTGATGGTGGTGAGAGTGGAGCACGACTACTTCTGTGACGCAATTGGCTAGCGCGTTCGGCTGTTAATCAAAAGGTTGGAGGTTCGAGCCCTCCTGAGAGCGGTGTGTCTCTTTTTTTCTTTGCGCTGATAGCTTTGGAGAAATGTTCTGATGGTGGTGAGAGTGGAGCACGACTACTTCTGTGACGCAGTTGGCTAGCGCGTTCGGCTGTTAATCAAAAGGTCGGAGGTTCGAGCCCTCGCGAGAGTGGTGTGTCTCTTTTTTTTCTTTGCGCTGATAGCTTTGGAGAAATGTTCTGACGGTGGTGAGAGTGGAGCACGACTACTTCCGTGACGCAATCGGCTAGCGCGTTCGGCTGTTAATCAAAAGGTTGGAGGTTCGAGCCATCGCGAAAGCGGTGTGTCTCTTTTTTTTCTTTGCGCTGATAGCTTTGGAGAAATGTTCTGATGGTGGTGAGAGTGGAGCACGACTACTTCCGTGACGCAATTGGCTAGCGCGTTCGGCTGTTATTCAAAAGGTTGGAGGTTCGAGCCCTCCCGAGAGCGGTGTGTCTCTTTTTTTTCTTTGCGCTGATAGCTTTGGAGAAATGTTCTGATGGTGGTGAGAGTGGAGCACGACTACTTCTGTGACGCAATTTGCTAGCGCGTTCGGCTGTTAATCGAAAGGTTGGAGGTTCGAGCCCTCCCGAGAGCGGTGTGTCTCTTTTTTTTCTTTGCGCTGATAGCTTTGAAGAAATGTTCTGATGGTAGTGAGAGTGGAGCACGACTACTTCTGTGACGCAATTGGCTAGCGCGTTCTGCTGTTAATCAAAAGGTTGGAGGTTCGAGCCCTCCCGAGAGCGGTGTGTCTCTTCTTTTTCTTTGCGCTGATCGCTTTGGAGAAATGTTCTGATGGTGGTGAGAGTGGAGCACGACTACTTCCGTGACGCAATTGGCTAGCGCGTTCGGCTGTTAATCAAAAGGTTGGAGGTTCGAGCCCTTCCGAGAGCGTTGTGTCTGTTTTTTTTTCTTTGCGCTGGTAGCTGTGGAGAAATGTTCAGACGGTGGTGAGAGTGGAACACGACTACTTCCGTGACGCAATTGGCTAGCGCGTTCGGCTGTTAATCAAAAGATTGGAGGGTCGAGCCCTCCCGAGAGAGGTGTGTCTCTTTTTTTTCTTTGCGCTGATATCTTTGGAGAAATGTTCTGATGGTGGTGAGAGTGGAGCACGACTACTTCCGTGACGCAATTGGCTAGCGCGTTCGGCTGTTAATCAAAAGGTTGGAGGTTCGAGCCCTCGCGAGAGCGGTGTGTCTCTTTTTTCTTTGCGCTGATAGCTTTGGAGAAATGTTCTGATGGTGGTGAGAGTGGAGCACGACTACTTCTGTGACGCAATTGGCTAGCGAGTTCGGCTGTTAATCAAAAGGTTGGAGGTTCGAGCCCTCCTGAGAGCGGTGTGTCTCTTTTTTTCTTTGCGCTGATAGCTTTGGAGAAATGTTCTGATGGTGGTGAGAGCGGAGCACGACTACTTCTGTGACGCAGTTGGCTAGCGCGTTCGGCTGTTAATCAAACGGTTGGAGGTTCGAGCCCTCGCGAGAGTGGTGTGTCTCTTTTTTTTTCTTTGCGCTGATAGCTTTGGAGAAATGTTCTGACGGTGGTGAGAGTGGAGCACGACTACTTCCGTGACGCAATCGGCTAGCGCGTTCGGCTGTTAATCAAAAGGTTGGAGGTTCGAGCCATCGCGAGAGCGGTGTGTCTCTTTTTTTTCTTTGCGCTGATAGCTTTGGAGAAATGTTCTGATGGTGGTGAGAGTGGAGCACGACTACTTCCGTGACGCAATTCGCTAGCGCGTTCGGCTGTTATTCAAAAGGTTGGAGGTTCGAGCCCTCCCGAGAGCGGTGTGTCTCTTTTTTTTCTTTGCGCTGATAGCTTTGGAGAAATGTTCTGATGGTGGTGAGAGTGGAGCACGACTACTTCTGTGACGCAATTGGCTAGCGCGTTCGGCTGTTAATCGAAAGGTTGGAGGTTCGAGCCCTCCCGAGAGCGGTGTGTCTCTTTTTTTTCTTTGCGCTGATAGCTTTGGAGAAATGTTCTGATGGTAGTGAGAGGGGAGCACGACTACTTCTGTGACGCAATTGGCTAGCGCGTTCTGCTGTTAATCAAAAGGTTGGAGGTTCGAGCCCTCCCGAGAGCGGTGTGTCTCTTTTTTTTCTTTGCGCTGATAGCTTTGGAGAAATGTTCTGACGGTGGTGAGAGTGGAGCACGAGTACTTCCGTGACGCAATTGGCTAGCGCGTTCGCCTGTTAATCAAAAGGTTGGAGGTTCGAGCCCTCGCGAGAGCGGTGTGTCTCTTTTTTTTCTTTGCGCTGATAGCTTTGGAGAAATGTTCTGATGGTGGTGAGAGTGGAGCACGACTACTTCTGTGACGCAGTTGGCTAGCGCGTTCGGCTGTTAATCAAAAGGTTGGAGGTTCGAGCCCTCGCGAGAGTGGTGTGTCTCTTTTTTTTCTTTGCGCTGATAGCTTTGGAGAAATGTTCTGACGGTGGTGAGAGTGGAGCACGACTACTTCCGTGACGCAATCGGCTAGCGCGTTCGGCTGTTAATCAAAAGGTTAGAGGTTCGAGCCATCGCGAGAGCGGTGTGTCTCTTTTTTTTCTTTGCGCTGATAGCTTTGGAGAAATGTTCTGATGGTGGTGAGAGTGGAGCACGAATACTTCCGTGACGCAATTGGCTAGCGCGTTCGGCTGTTATTCAAAAGGTTGGAGGTTCGAGCCCTCGCGAGAGCGGTGTGTCTCTTTTTTCTTTGCGCTGATAGCTTTGGAGAAATGTTCTGATGGTGGTGAGAGTGGAGCACGACTACTTCTGTGACGCAATTGGCTAGCGAGTTCGGCTGTTAATCAAAAGGTTGGAGGTTCGAGCCCTCCCGAGAGCGGTGTGTCTCTTTTTTTTCTTTGCGCTGATAGCTTTGGAGAAATGTTCTGATGGTGGTGAGAGCGGAGCACGACTACTTCTGTGACGCAATTGGCTAGCGCGTTCGGCTGTTAATCGAAAGGTTGGAGGTTCGAGCCCTCCCGAGAGCGGTGTGTCTCTTTTTTTTCTTTGCGCTGATAGCTTTGGAGAAATGTTCTGATGGTAGTGAGAGGGGAGCACGACTACTTCTGTGACGCAATTGGCTAGCGCGTTCTGCTGTTAATCAAAAGGTTGGAGGTTCGAGCCCTCCCGAGAGCGGTGTGTCTCTTTTTTTTCTTTGCGCTGATAGCTTTGGAGAAATGTTCTGACGGTGGTGAGAGTGGAGCACGAGTACTTCCGTGACGCAATTGGCTAGCGCGTTCGCCTGTTAATCAAAAGGTTGGAGGTTCGAGCCCTCGCGAGAGCGGTGTGTCTCTTTTTTTTCTTTGCGCTGATAGCTTTGGAGAAATGTTCTGATGGTGGTGAGAGTGGAGCACGACTACTTCTGTGACGCAGTTGGCTAGCGCGTTCGGCTGTTAATCAAAAGGTTGGAAGTTCGAGCCCTCCCGAGAGCGGTGTGTCTCTTTTTTTCTTTGCGCTGATAGCTTTGGAGAAATGTTCTGACGGTGGTGAGAGTGGAGCACGACTACTTCCGTGACGCAATTGGCTAGCGCGTTCGGCTGTTAATCAAAAGGTTGGAGGTTCGAGCCCTCCCGAGAGCGTTGTGTCTCTTTTTTTTTCTTTGCGCTGATAGCTTTGGAGAAATGTTCTGACGGTGGTGAGAGTGGAGCACGACTACTTCCGTGACGCAATTGGCTAGCGCGTTACGGCTGTTAATCAAAAGGTTGGAGGTTTGAGCCCTCCCGAGAGTGGTGTGTCTCTTTTTTTTTCTTTGCGCTGATAGCTTTGGAGAAATGTTCTAACGGTGGTGAGAGTGGAGCACGACTGTCTCCGTGGCGCTATCTGCTAGTGCGTCGGCTGTTAAGCAAAAGGTTGGAGGTTCGAGCCCTCCCAGGAGCAGTGTGTCGCTTTTTTTCTTTGCGCTGATAGCCTTGAAGAAACGTTGTGACGGTGGTGAGAGTGGAGCACGACTGTCTCTGTTGCGAAATTCGCTAGCGCGTTGGGCTGTTAACGAAACGGTTGGAGGTTCGAACCCTCCCATGAGCGGTGTGTCTCTTTTTTTCTTTGCACTGATACCTTTGGAAAAATGTTCTGATGGTGGTGAGAGTGGAGCACGACTACCTCCGTGACGCAATCTGCTAGTGCGTCGGCTGTTAAGCAAAAGGTTGGAGGTACGAGCCCTCCCAAGAGCAGTGTGTCGCTTTTTTTCTTTGCGCTGATAGCCTTGGAGAAATGATCTGACGGTGGTGAGAGTGGAGCACGACTACCTCCGTGACGCAATCTGCTAGTGCGTCGGCTGTTAAGCAAAAGGTTGGAGGTTCGAGCCCTCCCAAGAACAGTGTGTCGCTTTTTTTCTTTGCGCTGATAGCCTTGGAGAAACGTTCTGACGGTGGTGAGAGTGGAGCACGACTGTCTCTGTTGCGCTATTGGCTAGCGCGTTGGGCTGTTAACGAAAAGGTTGGAGGTTCGAACCTTCCCATGAGCGTTGTGTCTCTTTTTTTCTTTGCGCTGATACCTTTAGAAAAATGTTGTAATAGTGGTGAGAGTGGAGCACGACTACCTCCGTGACGCAATTGGCTAGCGCGTTCGGCTGTTGACCAAAAGGTTGGAGGTTCGAGCCCTCGCGAGAGCTGTGTGTCTCTTTTTTTTCTTTGCGCTGATTGCTTTGGAGAAATGTTCTGATGGTGGTGAGAGTGGAGCACGACTACTTCCGTGACGCAATTGGCTAGCGCGTTTGGCTGTTAATCAAAAGGTTGGAGGTTCGAACCCTCCCGAGAGCGGTGTGTCTATTTTTTTTTCTTTGCGCTGATAGCTTTGGAGAAATGTTCTGACGGTGGTGAGAGTGGAACACGACTACTTCCGTGACGCAATTGGCTAGCGCGTTCGGCTGTTAATCAAAAGATTGGAGGTTCGAGCCCTCCCGAGAGCGGTGTGTCTCTTTTTTTTCTTTGCGCTGATAGTTTTGAAGAAATATTCTGACGGTGGTGAGAGTGGAGCACGACTACTTCTGTGACGCAATTGGCTAGCGCGTTCAG
This sequence comes from Rhipicephalus microplus, assembly GCF_043290135.1. Taxonomy (NCBI): domain Eukaryota; kingdom Metazoa; phylum Arthropoda; class Arachnida; order Ixodida; family Ixodidae; genus Rhipicephalus; species Rhipicephalus microplus. The sequence goes on from NW_027464592.1 coordinate 9,377,961, forward strand.
CTGTTAATCAAAAGGTTGGAGGTTCGAGCCCTCCCGAGAGCGGTGTGTCTCTTTTTTTTTCTTTGCGCTGATAGCTTTGGAAAAATGTTCTGACTGTGGTGAGAGTGGCGCACGACTGTTTCCGTGGCGCGATCTGCTAGTGCGTCGGCTGTTAAGCAAAAGGTTGGAGGTTCGAGCCCTCCCAGGAGCAGTGTGTCGCTTTTTTTGCGCTGATAGCCTTAGAGAAACGTTCTGACGGTGGTGAGAGTGAAGCACGACTGTCTCTGTTGCGCAATTTGCTAGCGCATTGGGCTGTTAACGAAAAGGTTGGAGGTTCGAACCCTCCCATGAGCGGTGTGTCTCTTTTTTTCTTTGCGCTGATACCTTTAGAAAAATGTTCTGATGGTGGTGAGAGTGGAGCACGACTACCTCCATGACGCAATTGGCTAGCGCGTTCGGCTGTTAATCAAAAGGTTGGAGGTTAGAGCCCTCCCGAGAGCGGTGTGTCTCTTTTTTTTTCTTTGCGCTGATTGCTTTGGAGAAATGTTCTGATGGTGGTGAGAGTGGAGCACGACTACTTCTGTGACGCAATTGGCAAGCGCGTTCGGCTGTTAATCAAAAGGTTGGAGGTTCGAGCCCTCCTGAGAGCGGTGTGTCTCTTTTTTTCTTTGCGCTGATACCTTTAGAAAAATGTTCTAATGGTGGTGAGAGTGGAGCATGACTACCTCCGTGACGCAATTGGCTAGCGCGTTCGGCTGTTAACCAAAAGGTTGGAGGTTCGAGCCCTCGCGAGAGCGGTGTGTCTCTTTTTTTTCTTTGCGCTGATTGCTTTGGAGAAATGTTCTGATGGTGGTGAGAGTGGAGCACGACTACATCCGTGACGCAATTGGCTAGCGCGTTCGGCTGTTAATCAAAAGGTTGGAGGTTTGAGCCCTCCCGAGAGCGGTGTGTCTATTTTTTTTCTTTGCGCTGATAGCTTTGGAAAAATGTTCTGACGGTGGTGAGAGTGGAACACGACTACTTCCGTGACGCAACTGGCTAGCGCGTTCGGCTGTTAATCAAAAGATTGGAGGTTCGAGCCCTCCCGAGAGCGGTGTGTCTCTTTTTTTTCTTTGCGCTGATAGCTTTGGAGAAATGTTCTGACGGTGGTGAGAGTGGAGCACGACGACTTCCGTGACGCAATTGGCTAGCGCGTTCGGCTGTTAATCAAAAGGTTGGAGGTTCGAGCCCTCCCCAGAGCGGTGTGTCTCTTTTTTTTCTTTGCGCTGATAGCTTTGGAGAAATGTTCTGACTGTGGTGAGAGTGGCGCACGACTGTTTCCGTGGCGCAATCTGCTAGTGCGTTGGCTGTTAAGCAAAAGGTTGGAGGTTCGAGCCCTCCCAGGAGCAGTGTGTCGCTTTTTTTTGCGCTGATAGCCTTGGAGAAACGTTCTGACGGTGGTGAGAGTGGAGCACGACTGTCTCTGTTGCGCAATTTGCTAGCGCGTTGGGCTGTTAACGAAAAGGTGGGAGGTTCGAACCCTCCCATGAGCGGTGTGTCTCTTTTTTTCTTTGCGCTGATACCTTTAGAAAAATGTTCTGATGGTGGTGAGAGTGGAGCACGACTACCTCCGTGACGCAATTGGCTAGCGCATTCGGCTGTTAATCAAAAGGTTGGAGGTTCGAGCCCTCGCGAGAGTGGTGTGTCTCTTTTTTTTCTTTGCGCTGATAGCTTTGGAGAAATGTTCTGATGGTAGTGAGAGTGGAGCACGACTACTTCCGTGAAGCAATTGGCTAGCGCGTTCGGCTGTTAATCAAAAGGTTCGAGGTTCGAGCCCTCCCGAGAGCTGTGTGTCTCTTTTTTTTCTTTGCGCTGATAGCTTTGGAGAAATGTTCTGATGGTGGTGAGACTGGAGCACGACTACTTCTGTGACGCAATTGGCTAGCGCGTTCGGCTGTTAAGCAAAAGGTTGGAGGTTCAAGCCCTCCGGAGAGCGGTGTGTCTCTTTTTTTTGCGCTGATAGCTTTGGAGAAATGTTCTGATGGTGGTGAGAGTGGCGTACGACTACTTCTGTGACGCAATTGGCTAGCGCGTTCGGCTGTTAATCAAAAGGTTGGATGTTCGAGCCCTCGCGAGAGCGGTGTGTCTTTTTTTTCTCTGCGCTGATAGCTTTGGAGAAATGTTCTGATGGTGGTGAGAGTGGAGCACGACTACTTCTCTGACGCAATTGGCTAGCGCGTTCGGCTGTTAATCAAAAGGTTGGAGGTTCGAGCCCTCCCGAGAGCGGTGTGTCTCTTTTTTTTCTTTGCGCTGATAGCTTTGGAGAAATGTTCTGATGGTGGTGAGAGTGGAGCACGACTACTTCCGTGACGCAATTGGCTAGCGCGTTCGGCTGTTAATCAAAAGGTTGGAGGTTCGAGCCCTCCCGAGAGCGTTGTGTCTCTTTTTTTCTTTGCGCTGATAGCTTTGGAGAAATGTTCTGACGGTAGTGAAAGTGGAGCACGACTACCTCCGTGACGCAATTGGCTAGCGCGTTCGGCTGTTAACCAAAAGGTTGGAGGTTCGAGCCCTCCCATGAGCGGTGTGTCTCTTTTTTTCTTTGCGCTGATCGCTTTGGAGAAATGTTCTGATGGTGGTGAGAGTGGAGCACGACTACTTCCGTGACGCAATTGGCTAGCGCGTTCGGCTGTTAATCAAAAGGTTGGAGGTTCGAGCCCTCCCGAGAGCGTTGTGTCTGTTTTTTTTTCTTTGCGCTGGTAGCTGTGGAGAAATGTTCTGACGGTGGTGAGAGTGGAACACGACTACTTCCGTGACGCAATTGGCTAGCGCGTTCGGCTGTTAATCAAAAGATTGGAGGTTCGAGCCCTCCCGAGAGCGGTGTGTCTCTTTTTTTTCTTTGCGCTGATAGCTTTGGAGAAATGTTCTGATGGTGGTGAGAGTGGAGCACGACTACTTCCGTGACGCAATTGGCTAGCGCGTTCGGCTGTTAATCAAAAGGTTGGAGGTTCGAGCGCTCGCGAGAGCGGTGTGTCTCTTTTTTCTTTGCGCTGATAGCTTTGGAGAAATGTTCTGATGGTGGTGAGAGTGGAGCACGACTACTTCTGTGACGCAGTTGGCTAGCGCGTTCGGCTGTTAATCAAAAGGTTGGAGGTTCGAGCCCTCGCGAGAGTGGTGTGTCTCTTTTTTTTCTTTGCGCTGATAGCTTTGGAGAAATGTTCTGACGGTGGTGAGAGTGGAGCACGACTACTTCCGTGACGCAATCGGCTAGCGCGTTCGGCTGTTAATCAAAAGGTTGGAGGTTCGAGCCATCGCGAGAGCGGTGTGTCTCTTTTTTTTCTTTGCACTGATAGCTTTGGAGAAATGTTCTGATGGTGGTGAGAGTGGAGCACGACTACTTCCGTGACGCAATTGGCTAGCGCGTTCGGCTGTTATTCAAAAGGTTGGAGGTTCGAGCCCTCCCGAGAGCGGTGTGTCTCTTTTTTTTCTTTGCGCTGATAGCTTTGGAGAAATGTTCTGATGGTGGTGAGAGTGGAGCACGACTACTTCTGTGACGCAATTGGCTAGCGCGTTCGGCTGTTAATCGAAAGGTTGGAGGTTCGAGCCCTCCGGAGAACGGTGTGTCTCTTTTTTTTCTTTGCGCTGATAGCTTTGGAGAAATGTTCTGATGGTAGTGAGAGTGGAGCACGACTACTTCTGTGACGCAATTGGCTAGCGCGTTCGGCTGTTAATCAAAAGGTTGGAGGTTCGAGCCCTCCCGAGAGCGGTGTGTCTCTTTTTTTTCTTTGCGCTGATAGCTTTGGAGAAATGTTCTGACGGTGGTGAGAGTGGAGCACGAGTACTTCCGTGACGCAATTGGCTAGCGCGTTCGCCTGTTAATCAAAAGGTTGGAGGTTCGAGCTCTCGCGAGAGCGGTGTGTCTCTTTTTTTTCTTTGCGCTGATAGCTTTGGAGAAATGTTCTGATGGTGGTGAGAGTGGAGCACGACTAGTTCTGTGACGCAATTGGCTAGCGCGTTCGGCTGTTAATCAAAAGGTTGGAAGTTCGAGCCCTCCCGAGAGCGGTGTGTCTCTTTTTTCTTTGCGCTGATAGCTTTGGAGAAATGTTCTGACGGTGGTGAGAGTGGAGCACGACTACTTCCGTGACGCAATTGGCTAGCGCGTTCGGCTGTTAATCAAAAGGTTGGAGGTTCGAGCCCTCCCGAGAGCGTTGTGTCTCTTTTTTTTTCTTTGCGCTGATAGCTTTGGAGAAATGTTCTGACGGTGGTGAGAGTAGAGCACGACTACTTCCGTGACGCAATTGGCTAGCGCGTTCAGGCTGTTAATCAAAAGGTTGGAGGTTCGAGCCCTCCCGAGAGTGGTGTGTCTTTTTTTTTTTCTTTGCGCTGATAGCTTTGGAGAAATGTTCTAACGGTGGTGAGAGTGGAGCACGACTGTCTCCGTGGCGCTATCTGCTAGTGCGTCGGCTGTTAAGCAAAAGGTTGGAGGTTCGAGCCCTCCCAGGAGCAGTGTGTCGCTTTTTTTCTTTGCGCTGATAGCCTTGAAGAAACGTTCTGACGGTGGTGAGAGTGGAGCACGACTGTCTCTGTTGCGAAATTCGCTAGCGCGTCGGGGCTGTTAACGAAACGGTTGGAGGTTCGAACCCTCCCATGAGCGGTGTGTCTCTTTTTTTCTTTGCGCTGATACCTTTGGAAAAATGTTCTGATGGTGGTGAGAGTGGAGCACGACTACCTCCGTGACGCAATCTGCTAGTGCGTCGGCTGTTAAGCAAAAGGTTGGAGGTACGAGCCCTCCCAAGAGCAGTGTGTCGCTTTTTTTCTTTGCGCTGATAGCCTTGGAGAAATGATCTGACGGTGGTGAGAGTGGAGCACGACTACCTCCGTGACGCAATCTGCTAGTGCGTCGGCTGTTAAGCAAAAGGTTGGAGGTTCGAGCCCTCCCAAGAACAGTGTGTCGCTTTTTTTTCTTTGCGCTGATAGCCTTGGAGAAACGTTCGGACGGTGTTGAGAGTGGAGCACGACTGTCTCTGTTGCGCAATTGGCTAGCGCGTTGGGCTGTTAACGAAAAGGTTGGAGGTTCGAACCCTCCCATGAGCGTTGTGTCTCTTTTTTTCTTTGCGCTGATACCTTTAGAAAAATGTTCTAATAGTGGTGAGAGTGGAGCACGACTACCTCCGTGACGCAATTGGCTAGCGCGTTCGGCTGTTGACCAAAAGGTTGGAGGTTCGAGCCCTCGCGAGAGCTGTGTGTCTCTTTTTTTCTTTGCGCTGATTGCTTTGGAGAAATGTTCTGATGGTGGTGAGAGTGGAGCACGACTACTTCCGTGACGCAATTGGCTAGCGCGTTCGGCTGTTAATCAAAAGGTTGGAGGTTCGAGCCCTCCCGAGAGCGGTGTGTCTATTTTTTTTCTTTGCGCTGATAGCTTTGGAGAAATGTTCTGACGGTGGTGAGAGTGGAACACGACTACTTCCGTGACGCAATTGGCTAGCGCGTTCGGCTGTTAATCAAAAGATTGGAGGTTCGAGCCCTCCCGAGAGCGGTGTGTCTCTTTTTTTTTCTTTGCGCTGATAGTTTTGGAGAAATATTCTGACGGTGGTGAGAGTGGAGCACGACTACTTCTGTGACGCAATTGGCTAGCGCGTTCAGCTGTTAATCAAAAGGTTGGAGGTTCGAGCCCTCCCGAGAGCGGTGTGTCTCTTTTTTTTTCTTTGCGCTGATAGCTTTGGAAAAATGTTCTGACTGTGGTGAGAGTGGCGCACGACTGTTTCCGTGGCGCGATCTGCTAGTGCGTCGGCTGTTAAGCAAAAGGTTGGAGGTTCGAGCCCTCCCAGGAGCAGTGTGTCGCTTTTTTTTGCGCTGAAAGCCTTGGAGAAACGTTCTGACGGTGGTGAGAGTGAAGCACGACTGTCTCTGTTGCGCAATTTGCTAGCGCGTTGGGCTGTTAACGAAAAGGTTGGAGGTTCGAACCCTCCCATGAGCGGTGTGTCTCTTTTTTTCTTTGCGCTGATACCTTTAGAAAAATGTTCTGATGGTGGTGAGAGTGGAGCACGACTACCTCCATGACGCAATTGGCTAGCGCGTTCGGCTGTTAATCAAAAGGTTGGAGGTTAGAGCCCTCCCGAGAGCGGTGTGTCTCTTTTTTTTCTTTGCGCTGATAGCTTTGGAGAAATGTTCTGATGCTGGTAAGAGTGGAGCACGACTACTTCTGTGACGCAATCGGCTAGCGCGTTCGGCTGGTAATCAAAAGGTTGGAGGTTCGAGCCCTCCCGAGAGCGGTGTGTCTCTTTTTTTCTTTGCGCTGATAGCTTTGGAGAAACGTTCTGACGGTGGTGAGAGTGGCGCACGACTACTTCTGTGACGCAATTGGCTATCGCGTTCGGCTGTTAATCAAAAGGTTGGAGGTTCGAGCCCTCGTGAGAGCGGTGTGTCTCTTTTTTTTCTTTGTGCTGATAGCTTAGGAGAAATGTTCTGATGGTGGTGAGAGTGGCGCACGACTGTTTCCGTGGCGCAATCTGCTAGTGCGTCGGCTGTTAAGCAAAAGGTTGGAGGTTCGAGCCCTCCCAGGAGCAGTGTGTCGCTTTTTTGCGCTGATAGCCTTGGAGAAACGTTCTGACGGTGGTGAGAGTGGAGCACGACTGTCTCTGTTGCGCAATTTGCTAGCGCGTTGGGCTGTTAACGAAAAGGTTGGAGGTTCGAACCCTCCCATGAGCGGTGCGTCTCTTTTTTTCTTTGCGCTGATACCTTTAGAAAAATGTTCTGATGGTGGTGAGAGTGGAGCACGACTACCTCCGTGACGCAATTGGCTAGCGCATTCGGCTGTTAATCAAAAGGCTGGAGGTTCGAGCCCTCGCGAGAGCGGTGTGTCTCTTTTTTTTCTTTGCGCTGATAGCTTTGGAGAAATGTTCTGATGGTAGTGAGAGTGGAGCACGACTACTTCCGTGAAGCAATTGGCTAGCGCGTTCGGCTGTTAATCAAAAGGTTCGAGGTTCGAGCCCTCCCGGGAGTGGTGTGTCTCTTTTTTTTCTTTGCGCTGATAGCTTTGGAGAAATGTTCTGATGGTGGTGAGACTGGAGCACGACTACTTCTGTGACGCAATTGGCTAGCGCGTTCGGCTGTTAAGCAAAAGGTTGGAGGTTCAAGCCCTCCGGAGAGCGGTGTGTCTCTTTTTTTTGCGCTGATAGCTTTGGAGAAATGTTCTGACGGTGGTGAGAGTGGCGCACGACTATTTCTGTGACGCAATTGGCTAGCGCGTTCGGCTGTTAATCAAAAGGTTGGATGTTCGAGCCCTCGCGAGAGCGGTGTGTCTTTTTTTTCTCTGCGCTGATAGCTTTGGAGAAATGTTCTGATGGTGGTGAGAGTGGAGCACGACTACTTCTCTGACGCAATTGGCTAGCGCGTTCGGCTGTTAATCAAAAGGTTGGAGGTTCGGGCCCTCCCGAGAGCGGTGTGTCTCTTTTTTTTCTTTGCGCTGATAGCTTTGGAGAAATGTTCTGATGGTGGTGAGAGTGGAGCACGACTACTTCTGTGACGCAATTGGCTAGCGCGTTCGGCTGTTAATCCGAAGGTTGGAGGTTCGAGCCCTCCCGAGAACGGTGTGTCTCTTTTTTTTCTTTGCGCTTATAGCTTTGGAGAAATGTTGTGATGGTGGTGAGAGTGGAGCACAACTACTTCTGTGACGCAATTGGCTAGCGCGTTCGGCTGTTAATCAAAAGGTTGGAGGTTCGAGCCCTCGCGAGAGCGGTGTGTATCTTTTTTTTTCTTTGCGCTGATAGCTTTGGAGAAATGTTCTGATGGTGGTGAGAGTGGAGCACGACTACTTCCGTGACGCAATTGGCTAGCGCGTTCGCCTGTTAATCAAAAGGTTGGAGGTTCGAGCCCTCGCGAGAGCGGTGTGTCTCTTTTTTTTCTTTGCACTGATAGCTTTGGAGAAATGTTCTGTTGGTGGTGAGAGTGGAGCATGACTACTTCTGTGACGCAATTGGCTAGCGCGTTCGGCTGTTAATCAAAAGGTTGGAGGTTCGAGCCCTCCCGAGAGTGGTGTGTCTCTTTTTTTTCTTTGCGCTGATAGCTTTGGAGAAATGTTCTGATGGTGGTGAGAGTGGAGCACGACTACTTCTGTGACGCAATTGGCTAGCGCGTTCGGCTGTTAATCAAAAGGTTGGAGGTTCGAGCCCTCGCGAAAGCGGTGTGTCTCTTTTTTTCTTTGCGCTGATAGCTTTGGAGAAATGTTCTGACGGTGGTGAGAGTGGAGCACGACTACTTCCGTGACGCAATTGGCTAGCGCGTTCGGCTGTTAATCAAAAGGTTGGAGGTTCGAGCCCTCGCGAGAGCGGTGTGTCTCTTTTTTTTCTTTGCGCTGATAGCTTTGGAGAAATGTTCTGATGGTGGTGAGAGTGGAGCACGACTACTTCTGTGACGCAATTGGCTAGCGCGTTCGGCTGTTAATCAAAAGGTTGGAGGTTCGAGCCCTCCCGAGAGCGGTGTGTCTCTTTTTTTTTCTTTGCGCTGATAGCTTTGGAGAAATGTTCTGACGGTGGTGAGAGTGGCGCACGACTACTTCTGTGACGCAATTGGCTAGCGCGTTCGGCTGTTAATCAAAAGGTTGGAGGTTCGAGCCCTCGCGAGAGCGGTGTGTCTCTTTTTTTTCTTTGCGCTGATAGCTTTGGAGAAATGTTCTGACGGTGGTGAGAGTGGCGCACGACTACTTCTGTGACGCAATTGGCTAGCGCGTTCGGCTGTTAATCAAAAGGTTGGAGGTTCGAGCCCTAACGAGAGCGGTGTGTCTCTTTTTTTTCTTTGCGCTGATAGCTTTGGATAAATGTTCTGATGGTGGTGAGAGTGGAGCACGACTACTTCTGTGACGCAATTGGCTAGCGCGTTCGGCTGTTAATCAAAAGGTTGGAGGTTCGAGCCCTCCCGAGAGCGGTGTGTCTCTTTTTTTTTCTTTGCGCTGATAGCTTTGGAGAAATGTTCTGGCGGTGGTGAGAGTGGCGCACGACTACTTCTGTGACGCAATTGGCTAGCGCGTTCGGCTGTTAATCAAAAGGTTGGAGGTTCGAGCCCTCCCGAGAGCGGTGTGTCTCTTTTTTTCTTTGCGCTGATAGCTTTGGAGAAATGTTCTGATGGTGGTGAGAGTGGAGCACGACTACTTCTGTGACGCAATTGGCTAGAGCGTTCGGCTGTTAATCAAAAGGTTGGAGGTTCGAGCCCTCCCGAGAGCGGTGTGTCTCTTTTTTTTCTTTGCGCTGATAGCTTTGGAAAAATGTTCTGACTGTGGTGAGAGTGGCGCACGACTGTTTCCGTGGCGCGATCTGCTAGTGCGTTGGCTGTTAAGCAAAAGGTTGGAGGTTCGAGCCCTCCCAGGAGCAGTGTGTCGCTTTTTTTTGCGGTGATAGCCTTGGAGAAACGTTCTGACGGTGGTGAGAGTGAAGCACGACTGTCTCTGTTGCGCAATTTGCTAGCGCGTTGGGCTGTTAACGAAAAGGTTGGAGGTTCGAACCCTCCCATGAGCGGTGTGTCTCTTTTTTTCTTTGCGCTGATACCTTTAGAAAAATGTTCTGATGGTGGTGAGAGTGGAGCACGACTACCTCCGTGAAGCAATTGGCTAGCGCGTTCGGCTGTTAATCAAAAGGTTGGAGGTTAGAGCCCTCCCGAGAGCGGTGTGTCTCTTTTTTTCTTTGCGCTGATAGCTTTGGAGAAATGTTCTGATGGTGGTGAGAGTGGAGCACGACTACTTCTGTGACGCAATTGGCTAGCGCGTTCGGCTGGTAATCAAAAGGTTGGAGGTTCGAGCCCTCTCGAGAGCGGTGTGTCTCTTTTTTTCTTTGCGCTGATAGCTTTGGAGAAACGTTCTGACGGTGGTGAGAGTGGCGCACGACTACTTCTGTGACGCAATTGGCTATCGCGTTCGGCTGTTAATCAAAAGGTTGAAGGTTCGAGCCCTCGTGAGAGCGGTGTGTCTCTTTTTTTTCTTTGCGCTGATAGCTTTGGAGAAATGTTCTGATGGTGGTGAGAGTGGAACACGACTACTTCTGTGACGCAATTGGCTAGCGCGTTCGGCTGTTAATCAAAAGGTTGGAGGTTCGAGCCCTCCCGAGAGCGGTGTGTCTCTTTTTTTTCTTTGCGCTGATTGCTTTGGAGAAATGTTCTGATGGTGGTGAGAGTGGAGCACGACTACTTCTGTGACGCAATTGGCTAGCGCGTTCGGCTGTTAATCAAAAGGTTGGAAGTTCGAGCCCTCCCGAGAGCGGTGTGTCTCTTTTTTTCTTTGCGCTGATACCTTTAGAAAAATGTTCTAATGGTGGTGAGAGTGGAGCATGACTACCTCCGTGACGCAATTGGCTAGCGCGTTCGGCTGTTAACCAAAAGGTTGGAGGTTCGAGCCCTCGCGAGAGCGGTGTGTCTCTTTTTTTTCTTTGCGCTGATTGCTTTGGAGAAATGTTCTGATGGTGGTGAGAGTGGAGCACGACTACTTCCGTGACGCAATTGGCTAGCGCGTTCGGCTGTTAATCAAAAGGTTGGAGGTGTTAGCCCTCCCGAGAGCGGTGTGTCTATTTTTTTTCTTTGCGCTGATAGCTTTGGAGAAATGTTCTGACGGTGGTGAGAGTGGAACACGACTACTTCCGTGACGCAATTGGCTAGCGCGTTCGGCTGTTAATCAAAAGATTGGAGGTTCGAGCCCTCCCGAGAGCGGTGTGTCTCTTTTTTTTCTTTGCGCTGATAGCTTTGGAGAAATGTTCTGACGGTGGTGAGAGTGGAGCACGACGACTTCAGTGACGCAATTGGCTAGCGCGTTCGGCTGATAATCAAAAGGTTGGAGGTTCGAGCCCTCCCAAGAGCGGAGTGTCTCTTTTTTTTCTTTGCGCTGATAGCTTTGGAGAAATGTTCTGACTGTGGTCAGAGTGGCGCACGACTGTTTCCGTGGCGCAATCTGCTAGTGCGTCGGCTGTTAAGCAAAAGGTTGGAGGTTCGAGCCCTCCCAGGAGCAGTGTGTCGCTTTTTTTTTGCGCTGATAGCCTTGGAGAAACGTTCTGACGGTGGTGAGAGTGGAGCACGACTGTCTCTGTTGCGCAATTTGCTAGCGCGTTGGGCTGTTAACGAAAAGGTTGGAGGTTCGATCCCTCTCATGAGCGGTGTGTCTCTTTTTTTCTTTGCGCTGATACCTTTAGAAAAATGTTCTGATGGTGGTGAGAGTGGAGCACGACTACCTCCGTGACGCAATTGGCTAGCGCATTCGGCTGTTAATCAAAAGGTTGGAGGTTCGAGCCCTCGCGAGAGCGGTGTGTCTCTTTTTTTTCTTTGCGCTGATAGCTTTGGAGAAATGTTCTGATGGTAGTGAGAGTGGAGCACGACTACTTCCGTGAAGCAATTGGCTAGCGCGTTCGGCTGTTAATCAAAATGTTCGAGGTTCGAGCCCTCCCGAGAGCGGTGTGTCTCTTTTTTTTTTGCGCTGATAGCTTTGGAGAAATGTTCTGACGGTGGTGAGAGTGGCGCACGACTACTTCTGTGACGCAATTGGCTAGCGCGTTCGGCTGTTAATCAAAAGGTTGGATGTTCGAGCCCACGCGAGAGCGGTGTGTCTCTTTTTTTTCTCTGCGCTGATAGCTTTGGAGAAATGTTCTGATGGTGGTGAGAGTGGAGCACGACTACTTCTCTGACGCAATTGGCTAGCGCGTTCGGCTGTTAATCAAAAGGTTGGAGGTTCGAGCCCTCCCGAGAGCGGTGTGTCTCTTTTTTTTCTTTGCGCTGATAGCTTTGGAGAAATGTTCTGATGGTGGTGAGAGTAGAGCACGACTACTTCTGTGACGCAAATACGTCCGCGGGTTGTGTTCTTTTTGTAAAAAAATTGCAAGGCCTTCTTGTGCAAAGTGTTTTTTCATGCCAGTCGGGCAGAATTGTTTATTGTGACTTTGTTTATGGTGCCACTGAATTCAGAGTTATATGCGTATACGCACCGAATAGTGTAGAAGAGCGTGCTCAGTTTTTTTCTAACCTGTTTCAGTGGACAAAGTGTGATAAGAGGGTGGTTTTGTTAGGTGATTTTAACTGTGTTTTAAGGGCTCGCGATAGAGTCAACAGCACTGGCGTTCGTGACAAAAGCAGTGACGTGCTAGGCAAATTAATAACCGAAAATGACTTGGAAGACGTGTATGAATGTGTGGCAGCAAATCGCGAAGTGATCTACACGCGATTTCATGGCAATAGCCATGCACGTTTAGACCGCATATACCTATCCCTAGATGTATTGCCTATGTGTCACGATTTTTCGGTTGAGCCAGTGTCGTTTTCAGATCACCGTTTGGTTGTGTGTCGCATAGGCATGAAGAAACAGCGTAAGGTTTTCAACTGGGATTTATGGAAACTGAACGCATTGTTACTAAAAGATGAACCATTTTTAGAAGCAGTGCACGAGACCATTAATGAAGTGCTTATGGAAAGAACGGAAACAGTAGCAGAGAAATGGGAGTGTTTAAAGCAGAAGGTGAAAATGAAAGCGCTTGACAGATCGAGCACGCTAAAATTCGAAGCGCAAATAAAAGAAAGAAGTCTTAAGAAAACACTGCAGCAGCTGATAGCCCTAGAAAGTCGGGAGCCTGGGACTTGCAAAGACGAGGTGCGCAGTGTCAAGGAAAAATTATAACTGCATGACAGAGAGCGTTATCGAGGCGCCTGGGTTCGCGCGCGCGCAAATGATCTTGCCGCGGGTGAGACGCCCACAAAAAGGGCGCTTGGTCTCGAAAAAGCGCAAGGACGCCGAAACCACATCGATAAGGTCTATTGCAACGGGACTCTCGCGAGCGACAATGAAAGCATCGAACGGGCCTTTGTTGCGTATTATCAGTCACTTTTTGCAATTCGAAAAGCGAATGTACATGGTTTTAAAGAAGAGTTTCTCAAGCGCTTGCCGCGGCTTAGTGACGACACAAAAAAGCTTTTAGAAGGCAGAATAACGGAAGGTGAAGTGGAACGCGCGATTGGTCATCTGAACCCCGGAAAGTCACCGGGACCCGATGGCCTAACCGCAGCATGGTATAAGACGTTTAGAATAGAACTGTCCCCGGGGTTAGCTGAGCTGTTCAACGAGGCGTACGAACGGAAAACTCTGCCGCCCTCCTTCAGCAAAGCGCATACGATATTAATTCCTAAAACGGACGAAGGGGAAAAACTTAAACTGGTGACATCGTATAGGCCCATATCGCTGACCAATGTCGACTACAAGATTTTTATGAAGGTTCTGGCAGCGCGACTTCAAGGTGTCATTAAAGAAATTGTTGGAGAGCACCAAACTTGTGGAATCAAAGGCAGAACCATTAGCTCAAACATTCACAAGATGCGGTGTGTGCTAGAGTGTTGTGACGAAGATTCACTTGGCGTTGCTCTGCTCCAGATAGACCTGGAGAAAGCTTTTGATTGTGTTGCGCATGATATTTTGTTTGTCATCTTAGATCATATTAATGTCGGTTCCATCATCAAGGAGGGAGTGGCTTTGGCGTACCAGAACTGCACAACACGTTTAATTGTTAACAAGTCTTTGGGGGCCCCCATTCACGTAATGCGTTCTGTGCGTCAAGGCTGCCCCCTCAGTCCACTTTTGTTTTGTATTTACATCGAAGCGATGTGCTTAGCGATAAATGAAAATGAAAAAATTCGTGGCTTCAGCTTGGCGGCAGTGGAAGTTAAGCTGCTGGCATATGCAGACGACATTGCGGTGTGTTGTACGAACAAAGAAAGTGTAGAGGAAACGATAAGTGTTGTGAAACATTTTTGTAGCGTCACAGGAAGCCGCGTAAACTGGGCGAAATCTCTTGGGCTTTGGCACGGAAGGTGGCCTTCAAAGCCGGACCTTTTTGCGAATGTGCACTGGACGGAAACACCGACAAGGTACCTCGGTGTTCCCCTGGAATGTTATAACGGCAGCGAGGAGTATTGGTCGCGTCAAACAAAAGAGACGAAGGAAAAAGCAGACAGGTGGAAAGGCATGAACCTGTCTGTTTTCGCTAGGGCTACTGTGTGCAACATGTTTTTTATCGCTAAACTGTGGTATGTGATGCAGGTGTTACATTGTTCAAGGATCAACGTGCAAAGGCTGCACAGAGTGTTCGCAGTTTTTATATGGGGCTCGAAATGGGAAAGGTGCAGACGGACCAACTTGTTCAGGCGCGTGAAGGACGGAGGTCTTGGTTTGGCGCACCTATTTGTGAGACAAGTAGTAAATAGATTTTTGTTTTTCCGTGACGTCAGGGATCCGTTTTTGCGTACGGTATGCCAGCTCAGGTTAGGCAGTGCCTTACCAGATTTTGTTGTTACTACGGATAGCCGGCCCGTGACGTTGCGTGGGTATCTCAAGGAAGTGGTAGACAGTGTACGTTTTTTATCTGTACGCTTTTCGATAGATTATCTAGCAAGTGTTAGAAGAAAAGAATTGTACAAAGATGTATGTGCTATGGTTTTGCCAGTACCATTGTACAGGGCCATATACAGTGGAAGACCGGGACAAAATGTACTGAAGCGGGTGAGAAACATGCAGGTACCTACAGGGGTGAAAACTTTTTTCTTCAAGTTACACACAGGAACACTATCAGTAAAGACTTTCACAGAGGAACGGGGTTTTTTTACACCATGGGGGTCACACTGCTTGATATGTAAGAAACCAGAAACAATAGACCATGTTTTTTTGCATTGTTGGGAAGGGGTACATTTTTGGGACATATTACAGAGGACAATAAAGAAGGATTTTCCACTAGACCCACACGGAATAAGGTACCTCGCAGTAACAAATGATGATGGGGTCCCATTTGATGTAGTGATGTTGACCGGTCTCCACTGTATATGGCGTGCACGAATGGCCGGATACCATTTCGACCCGGACGCAAAGCCAGCAGTAATTTATTTCAGGCAAAGCATGTCTGCATTCATTGAGTGTAGCAAAATAGAGGATATCGAGCCAGAATGGTTGTCAAGGTTTGAACCCCTGGCAAACCTTAAGTATTTTTAAGAGGACAACATCAGTACAAATGGGACTGATGGCAATGCTTGTTTTTTTTCTTTTCTTTGTATTGTAATATATGTGTGTGCAATGATTGCCCTGTACAATGTCCATGCCAGGCAATAAATAAAAAAAAAAAAAAAACTTCTGTGACGCAATTGGCTAGCGCGTTCGGCTGTTAATCAGAAGGTTGGAGGTTCGAGCCCTCCCGAGAACGGTGTGTCTCTTTTTTTTCTTTGCGCTTATAGCTTTGGAGAAATGTTGTGATGGTGGTGAGAGTGGAGCACGACTACTTCTGTGACGCAATTGGCTAGCGCGTTCGGCTGTTAATCAAAAGGTCGGAGGTTCGAGCCCTCGCGAGAGCGGTGTGTATCTTTTTTTTTCTTTGCGCTGATAGCTTTGGAGAAATGTTCTGATGGTGGTGAGAGTGGAGCACGACTACTTCCGTGACGCAATTGGCTAGCGCGTTCGGGTGTTAATCAAAAGGTTGGAGGTTCGAGCCCTCGCGAGAGCGGTGTGTCTCTTTTTTTTCTTTGCACTGATAGCTTTGGAGAAATGTTCTGATGGTGGTGAGAGTGGAGCATGACTACTTCTGTGACGCAATTGGCTAGCGCGTTCGGCTGTTAATCAAAAGGTTGGAGGTTCGAGCCCTCCCGAGAGTGGTGTGTCTCTTTTTTTTCTTTGCGCTGATAGCTTTGGAGAAATGTTCTGATGGTGGTGAGAGTGGAGCACGACTACTTCTGTGACGCAATTGGCTAGCGCGTTCGGCTGTTAATCAAAAGGTTGGAGGTTTGAGCCCTCGCGAAAGCGGTGTGTCTCTTTTTTTTCTTTGCGCTGATAGCTTTGGAGAAATGTTCTGACGGTGGTGAGAGTGGAGCACGACTACTTCCGTGACGCAATTGGCTAGCGCGTTCGGCTGTTAATCAAAAGGTTGGAGGTTCGAGCCCTCGCGAGAGCGGTGTGTCTCTTTTTTTTCTTTGCGCTGATAGCTTTGGAGAAATGTTCTGATGGTGGTGAGAGTGGAGCACGACTACTTCTGTGACGCAATTGGCTAGCGCGTTCGGCTGTTAATCAAAAGGTTGGAGGTTCGAGCCCTCCCGAGAGCGGTGTGTCTCTTTTTTTTTCTTTGCGCTGATAGCTTTGGAGAAATGTTCTGGCGGTGGTGAGAGTGGCGCACGACTACTTCTGTGACGCAATTGGCTAGCGCGTGCGGCTGTTGATCAAAAGGTTCGAGGTTCGAGCCCTCCCGAGAGCGGTGTGTCTCTTTTTTTCTTTGCGCTGATAGCTTTGGAGAAATGTTCTGATGGTGGTGAGAGTGGAGCACGACTACTTCTGTGACGCAATTGGCTAGAGCGTTCGGCTGTTAATCAAAAGGTTGGAGGTTCGAGCCCTCCCGAGAGCGGTGTGTCTCTTTTTTTCTTTGCGCTGATACCTTTAGAAAAATGTTTTAATGGTGGTGAGAGTGGAGCACGACTACCTCCGTGACGCAATTCGCTAGCGCGTTCGGCTGTTAATCAAAAGGTTGGAGGTTCGCTCCATCCCGAGAGCGGTGTGTCTATTTTTTTTTCTTTGCGCTGATAGCTTTGGAGAAATGTTCTGACGGTGGTGAGAGTGGAACACGACTACTTCCGTGACGCAATTGGCTAGCGCGTTCAGCTGTTAATCAAAAGGTTGGAGGTTCGAGCCCTCCCGAGAGCGGTGTGTCTCTTTTTTTTTCTTTGCGCTGATAGCTTTGGAGAAATGTTCTGACTGTGGTGAGAGTGGCGCACGACTGTTTCCGTGGTGCAATCTGCTAGTGCGTCGGCTGTTAACCAAAAGGTTGGAGGTTCGAGCCCTCCCAGGAGCAGTGTGTCGCTTTTTTTCTTTGCGCTGATAGCCTTGGAGAAACGTTCTGACGGTGGTGAGAGTGGAGCACGACTGTCTCTGTTGCGCAATTTGCTAGCGCGTTGGGCTGTTAACGAAAAGGTT
Source organism: Rhipicephalus microplus (assembly GCF_043290135.1). Classification (NCBI taxonomy): domain Eukaryota; kingdom Metazoa; phylum Arthropoda; class Arachnida; order Ixodida; family Ixodidae; genus Rhipicephalus; species Rhipicephalus microplus. Next base: position 9,394,867 of record NW_027464592.1, read on the forward strand.
GGAGGTTCGAACCCTCCCATGAGCGGTGTGTCTCTTTTTTTCTTTGCGCTGATACCTTTAGAAAAATGTTCTGATGGTGGTGAGAGTGGAGCACGACTACCTCCGTGACGCAATTGGCTAGCGCGTTCGGCTGTTAATCAAAAGGTTGGAGGTTAGAGCCCTCCCGAGAGCAGTGTGTCTCTTTTTTTTCTTTGCGCTGATAGCTTTGGAGAAATGTTCTGATGGTGGTGAGAGTGGAGCACGACTACTTCCGTGACGCAATTGGCTAGCGCGTTCGGCTGTTAATCAAAAGATTGGAGGTTCGAGCCCTCCCGAGAGCGATGTGTCTGTGTTTTTTCTTTGCACTGATAGCTTTGGAGAAATGTTCTGACGGTGGTGAGAGTGGAGCACGACGACTTCCGTGACGCAATTGGCTAGCGCGTTCGGCTGTTAATCAAAAGGTTGGAGGTTCGAGCCCTCCCAAGAGCGGTGTGTCTCTTTTTTTTTCTTTGCGCTGATAGCTTTGGAGAAATGTTCTGACTGTGGTGAGAGTGGCGCACGACTGTTTCCGTGGCGCAATCTGCTAGTGCGTCGGCTGTTAAGCAAAAGGTTGGAGGTTCGAGCCCTCCCAGGAGCAGTGTGTCGCTTTTTTTTGCGCTGATAGCCTTGGAGAAACGTTCTGACAGTGGTGAGAGTGGAGCACGACTGTCTCTGTTGCGCAATTTGCTAGCGCGTTGGGCTGTTAACGAAAAGGTTGGAGGTTCGAGCCCTCCCAGGAGCAGTGTGTCGCTTTTTTTCTTTGCGCTGATAGCCTTGGAGAAACGTTCTGACGGTGGTGAGAGTGGAGCACGACTGTCTCTGTGACGCAATTGGCTAGCGCGTTCGGCTGTTAATCAAAAGGTTGGAGGTTCGAGCCCTCGCGAGAGCGGTGTGTATCTTTTTTTTTCTTTGCGCTGATAGCTTTGGAGAAATGTTCTGATGGTGGTGAGAGTGGAGCACGACTACTTCCGTGACGCAATTGGCTAGCGCGTTCGGGTGTTAATCAAAAGGTTGGAGGTTCGAGCCCTCGCGAGAGCGGTGTGTCTCTTTTTTTTCTTTGCACTGATAGCTTTGGAGAAATGTTCTGATGGTGGTGAGAGTGGAGCACGACTACTTCTGTGACGCAATTGGCTAGCGCGTTCGGCTGTTAATCAAAAGGTTGGAGGTTCGAGCCCTCCCGAGAGCGGTGTGTCTCTTTTTTTTCTTTGCGCTGATAGCTTTGGAGAAATGTTCTGGCGGTGGTGAGAGTGGCGCACGACTACTTCTGTGACGCAATTGGCTAGCGCGTTCGGCTGTTGATCAAAAGGTTCGAGGTTCGAGCCCTCCCGAGAGCGGTGTGTCTCTTTTTTTCTTTGCGCTGATAGCTTTGGAGAAATGTTCTGATGGTGGTGAGAGTGGAGCACGACTACTTCTGTGACGCAATTGGCTAGAGCGTTCGGCTGTTAATCAAAAGGTTGGAGGTTCGAGCCCTCCCGAGAGCGGTGTGTCTCTTTTTTTCTTTGCGCTGATACCTTTAGAAAAATGTTTTAATGGTGGTGAGAGTGGAGCACGACTACCTCCGTGACGCAAATCGCTAGCGCGTTCGGCTGTTAATCAAAAGGTTGGAGGTTCGAGCCATCCCGAGAGCGGTGTGTCTATTTTTTTTTCTTTGCGCTGATAGCTTTGGAGAAATGTTCTGACGGTGGTGAGAGTGGAACACGACTACTTCCGTGACGCAATTGGCTAGCGCGTTCAGCTGTTAATCAAAAGGTTGGAGGTTCGAGCCCTCCCGAGAGCGGTGTGTCTCTTTTTTTTTCTTTGCGCTGATAGCTTTGGAGAAATGTTCTGACTGTGGTGAGAGTGGCGCACGACTGTTTCCGTGGTGCAATCTGCTAGTGCGTCGGCTGTTAACCAAAAGGTTGGAGGTTCGAGCCATCCCAGGAGCAGTGTGTCGCTTTTTTTCTTTGCGCTGATAGCCTTGGAGAAACGTTCTGACGGTGGTGAGAGTGGAGCACGACTGTCTCTGTTGCGCAATTTGCTAGCGCGTTGGGCTGTTAACGAAAAGGTTGGAGGTTCGAACCCTCCCATGAGCGGTGTGTCTCTTTTTTTCTTTGCGCTGATACCTTTAGAAAAATGTTCTGATGGTGGTGAGAGTGGAGCACGACTACCTTCGTGACGCAATTGGCTAGCGCGTTCGGCTGTTAATCAAAAGGTTGGAGGTTAGAGCCCTCCCGAGAGCAGTGTGTCTCTTTTTTTTCTTTGCGCTGATAGCTTTGGAGAAATGTTCTGATGGTGGTGAGAGTGGAGCACGACTACTTCCGTGACGCAATTGGCTAGCGCGTTCGGCTGTTAATCAAAAGATTGGAGGTTCGAGCCCTCCCGAGAGCGGTGTGTCTCTTTTTTTTCTTTGCGCTGATAGCTTTGGAGAAATGTTCTGACGGTGGTGAGAGTGGAGCACGACGACTTCCGTGACGCAATTGGCTAGCGCGTTCGGCTGTTAATCAAAAGGTTGGAGGTTCGAGCCCTCCCAAGAGCGGTGTGTCTCTTTTTTTTTCTTTGCGCTGATAGCTTTGGAGAAATGTTCTGACTGTGGTGAGAGTGGCGCACGACTGTTTCCGTGGCGCAATCTGCTAGTGCGTCGGCTGTTAAGCAAAAGGTTGGAGGTTCGAGCCCTCCCAGGAGCAGTGTGTCGCTTTTTTTTGCGCTGATAGCCTTGGAGAAACGTTCTGACAGTGGTGAGAGTGGAGCACGACTGTCTCTGTTGCGCAATTTGCTAGCGCGTTGGGCTGTTAACGAAAAGGTTGGAGGTTCGAGCCCTCCCAGGAGCAGTGTATCGCTTTTTTTCTTTGCGCTGATAGCCTTGGAGAAACGTTCTGACGGTGGTGAGAGTGGAGCACGACTGTCTCTGTTGCGCAATTTGCTAGCGCGTTGGGCTGTTAACGAAAAGGTTGGAGGTTCGAACCCTCCCATGAGCGGTGTGTCTCTTTTTTTCTTTGCGCTGATACCTTTAGAAAAATGTTCTGATGGTGGTGAGAGTGGAGCACGACTACCTCCGTGACGCAATTGGCTAGCGCGTTCGGCTGTTAATCAAAAGGTTGGAGGTTAGAGCCCTCCCGAGAGCAGTGTGTCTCTTTTTTTTCTTTGCGCTGATAGCTTTGGAGAAATGTTCTGATGGTGGTGAGAGTGGAGCACGACTACTTCCGTGACGCAATTGGCTAGCGCGTTCGGCTGTTAATCAAAAGATTGGAGGTTCGAGCCCTCCCGAGAGCGGTGTGTCTCCTTTTTTTCTTTGCGCTGATAGCTTTGGAGAAATGTTCTGACGGTGGTGAGAGTGGAGCACGACGACTTCCGTGACGCAATTGGCTAGCGCGTTCGGCTGTTAATCAAAAGGTTGGAGGTTCGAGCCCTCCCAAGAGCGGTGTGTCTCTTTTTTTTTCTTTGCGCTGATAGCTTTGGAGAAATGTTCTGACTGTGGTGAGAGTGGCGCACGACTGTTTCCGTGGCGCAATCTGCTAGTGCGTCGGCTGTTAAGCAAAAGGTTGGAGGTTCGAGCCCTCCCAGGAGCAGTGTGTCGCTTTTTTTGCGCTGATAGCCTTGGAGAAACGTTCTGACGGTGGTGAGAGTGGAGCACGACTGTCTCTGTTGCGCAATTTGCTAGCGCGTTGGGCTGTTAACGAAAAGGTTGGAGGTTCGAACCCTCTCATGAGCGGTGTGTCTCTTTTTTTCTTTGCGCTGATACCTTTAGAAAAATGTTCTGATGGTGGTGAGAGTGGAGCACGACTACCTCCGTGACGCAATTGGCTAGCGCATTCGGCTGTTAATCAAAAGGTTGGAGGTTCGAGCCCTCGCGAGAGCGGTGTGTCTCTTTTTTTTCTTTGCGCTGATAGCTTTGGAGAAATGTTCTGATGGTAGTGAGAGTGGAGCACGACTACTTCCGTGAAGCAATTGGCTAGCGCGTTCGGCTGTTAATCAAAAGGTTCGAGGTTCGAGCCCTCCCGAGAGCGGTGTGTCTCTTTTTTTTCTTTGCGCTGATAGCTTTGGAGAAATGTTCTGATGGTGGTGAGAGTGGAGCACGACTACTTCTGTGACGCAATTGGTTAGCGCGTTCGGCTGTTAATCAAAAGGTTGGAGGTTCGAGCACTCCCGAGAGCGGTGTGTCTCTTTTTTTTTGCGCTGATGGCTTTGGAGAAATGTTCTGACGGTGGTGAGAGTGGAGCACGACTACTTCTGTGACGCAATTGGCTAGCGCGTTCGGCTGTTAATCAAAAGGTTGGAGGTTCGAGCCCTCGCGAGAGCGGTGTGTCTCTTTTTTTTTCTTTGCGCTGATAGCTTTGGAGAAATGTTCTGATGGTAGTGAGAGTGGAGCACGACTACTTCCGTGAAGCAATTGGCTAGCGCGTTCGGCTGTTAATCAAACGGTTCGAAGTTCGAGCCCTCGCGAGAGCGGTGTGTCTCTTTTTTTTCTTTGCGCTGATAGCTTTGGAGAAATGTTCTGATGGTAGTGAGAGTGGAGCACGACTACTTCCGTGAAGCAATTGGCTAGCGCGTTCGGCTGTTAATCAAAAGGTTGGAGGTTCGAGCCCTCGCGAGAGCGGTTTGTCTCTTTTTTTTCTTTGCGCTGACAGCTTTGGAGAAATGTTCTGACGGTGGTGAGAGTGGCGCACGACTACTTCTGTGACGCAATTGGCTAGCGCGTTCGGCTGTTAATCAAAAGGTTGGAGGTTCGAGCCCTAACGAGAGCGGTGTGTCTCTTTTTTTTCTTTGCGCTGATAGCTTTGGATAAATGTTCTGATGGTGGTGAGAGTGGAGCACGACTACTTCTGTGACGCAATTGGCTAGCGCGTTCGGCTGTTAATCAAAAGGTTGGAGGTTCGAGCCCTCCCGAGAGCGGTGTGTCTCTTTTTTTTTCTTTGCGCTGATAGCTTTGGAGAAATGTTCTGGCGGTGGTGAGAGCGGCGCACGACTACTTCTGTGACGCAATTGGCTAGCGCGTTCGGCTGTTGATCAAAAGGTTCGAGGTTCGAGCCCTCCCGAGAGCGGTGTGTCTCTTTTTTTTCTTTGCGCTGATAGCTTTGGAGAAATGTTCTGATGGTGGTGAGAGTGGAGCACGACTACTTCTGTGACGCAATTGGCTAGAGCGTTCGGCTGTTAATCAAAAGGTTGGAGGTTCGAGCCCTCCCGAGAGCGGTGTGTCTCTTTTTTTCTTTGCGCTGATACCTTTAGAAAAATGTTCTAATGGTGGTGAGAGTGGAGCACGACTACCTCCGTGACGCAATTCGCTAGCGCGTTCGGCTGTTAACCAAAAGGTTGGAGGTTCGAGCTCTCGCGAGAGCGGTGTGTCTCGTTTTTTTCTTTGCGCTGATTGCTTTGGAGAAATGTTCTGATGGTGGTGAGAGTGGAGCACGACTACTTCCGTGACGCAATTGGCTAGCGCGTTCGGCTGTTAATCAAAAGGTTGGAGGTTCGAGCCTTCCCGAGAGCGGTGTGTCTATTTTTTTTTTCTTTGCGCTGATAGCTTTGGAGAAATGTTCTGACGGTGGTGAGAGTGGAACACGACTACTTCCGTGACGCAATTGGCTAGCGCGTTCGGCTGTTAATCAAAAGGTTGGAGGTTCGAGCCCTCCCGAGAGCGGTGTGTCTCTTTTTTTTTTTCTTTGCGCTGATAGCTTTGGAGAAATGTTTTGACTGTGGTGAGAGTGGCGCACGACTGTTTCCGTGGTGCAATCTCCTAGTGCGTCGGCTGTTAAGCAAAAGGTTGGAGGTTCGAGCCCTCCCAGGAGCAGTGTGTCGCTTTTTTTCTTTGCGCTGATAGCCTTGGAGAAATGTTCTGACGGTGGTGAGAGTGGAGCACGACTGTCTCTGTTGCGCAATTTGCTAGCGCGTTGGGCTGTAAACGAAAAGGTTGGAGGTTCGAACCCTCCCATGAGCGGTGTGTCTCTTTTTTTCTTTGCGCTGATACCTTTAGAAAAATGTTCTGATGGTGGTGAGAGTGGAGCACGACTACCTCCGTGACGCAATTGGCTAGCGCGTTCGGCTGTTAATCAAAAGGTTGGAGGTTAGAGCCCTCCCGAGAGCAGTGTGTCTCTTTTTTTTCTTTGCGCTGATAGCTTTGGAGAAATGTTCTGATGGTGGTGAGAGTAGAGCACGACTACTTCTGTGACGCAATTGGCTAGCGCGTTCGGCTGTAAATATAAAGGTTGGAGGTTCGAGCCCTCCCGAGAGTGGTGTGTCTCTTTTTTTTTCTTTGCGCTGATAGTTTTGGAGAAATGTTCTAACGGTGGTGAGAGTGGAGCACGACTACTTCCGTGACGCAATTGGCTAGCGCGTTCGGCTGTTAATCAAAAGGTTGGAGGTTCGAGCCCTCCCGAGAGCGGTGTGTCTCTTTTTTTCTTTGCGCTGATAGCTTTGGAGAAATGTTCTGATGGTGGTGAGAGTGGAGCACGACTACTTCTGTGACGCAATTGGCTAGCGCGTTCGGCTGTTAATCAAAAGGTTGGAGGTTCGAGCCCTCGCGAGAGCGGTGTGTCTTTTTTTTTCTTTGCGCTGATAGCTTTGGAGAAATGTTCTGATGGTGGTGAGAGTGGAGCACGACTACTTCCGTGAAGCAATTGGCTAGCGCGTTCGGCTGTTAATCAAAAGGTTGGAGGTTCGAGCCCTCCCGAGAGCGGTGTGTCTCTTTTTTTTGCGCTGATAGCTTTGGAGAAATGTTCTGACGGTGGTGAGAGTGGCGCACGACTATTTCTGTGACGCAATTGGCTAGCGCGTTCGGCTGTTAATCGAAAGGTTGGAGGTTCGAGCCCTCCCGAGAGCGGTGTGTCTCTTTTTTTTCTTTGCGCTGATAGCTTTGGAGAAATGTTCTGATGGTAGTGAGAGTGGAGCACGACTACTTCTGTGACGCAATTGGCTAGCGCGTTCGGCTGTTAATCAAAAGGTTGGAGGTTCGAGCCCTCGCGAGAGCGGTTTGTCTCTTTTTTTTCTTTGCGCTGACAGCTTTGGAGAAATGTTCTGACGGTGGTGAGAGTGGCGCACGACTACTTCTGTGACGCAATTGGCTAGCGCGTTCGGCTGTTAATCAAAAGGTTGGAGGTTCGAGCCCTAACGAGAGCGGTGTGTCTCTTTTTTTTCTTTGCGCTGATAGCTTTGGATAAATGTTCTGATGGTGGTGAGAGTGGAGCACGACTACTTCTGTGACGCAATTGGCTAGCGCGTTCGGCTGTTAATCAAAAGGTTGGAGGTTCGAGCCCTCCCGAGAGCGGTGTGTCTCTTTTTTTTTCTTTGCGCTGATAGCTTTGGAGAAATGTTCTGGCGGTGGTGAGAGCGGCGCACGACTACTTCTGTGACGCAATTGGCTAGCGCGTTCGGCTGTTGATCAAAAGGTTCGAGGTTCGAGCCCTCCCGAGAGCGGTGTGTCTCTTTTTTTTCTTTGCGCTGATAGCTTTGGAGAAATGTTCTGATGGTGGTGAGAGTGGAGCACGACTACTTCTGTGACGCAATTGGCTAGAGCGTTCGGCTGTTAATCAAAAGGTTGGAGGTTCGAGCCCTCCCGAGAGCGGTGTGTCTCTTTTTTTCTTTGCGCTGATAGCTTTGGAGAAATGTTCTGATGGTGGTGAGAGTGGAGCACGACTACTTCTGTGACGCAATTGGCTAGCGCGTTCGGCTGTTAATCAAAAGGTTGGAGGTTCGAGCCCTCCCGAGAGCGGTGTGTCTCTTTTTTTTCTTTGCGCTGATAGCTTTGGAAAAATGTTCTGGCGGTGGTGAGGGTGGCGCACGACTACTTCTGTGACGCAATTGGCTAGCGCGTTCGGCTGTTAATCAAAAGGTTGGAGGTTCGAGCCCTCGCGAGAGCGGTGTGTCTTTTTTTTTCTTTGCGCTGATAGCTTTGGAGAAATGTTCTGATGGTGGTGAGAGTGGAGCACGACTACTTCCGTGAAGCAATTGGCTAGCGCGTTCGGCTGTTAATCAAAAGGTTGGAGGTTCGAGCCCTCCCGAGAGCGGTGTGTCTCTTTTTTTTGCGCTGATAGCTTTGGAGAAATGTTCTGACGGTGGTGAGAGTGGCGCACGACTATTTCTGTGACGCAATTGGCTAGCGCGTTCGGCTGTTAATCGAAAGGTTGGAGGTTCGAGCCCTCCCGAGAGCGGTGTGTCTCTTTTTTTTCTTTGCGCTGATAGCTTTGGAGAAATGTTCTGATGGTAGTGAGAGTGGAGCACGACTACTTCTGTGACGCAATTGGCTAGCGCGTTCGGCTGTTAATCAAAAGGTTGGAGGTTCGAGCCCTCGCGAGAGCGGTTTGTCTCTTTTTTTTCTTTGCGCTGACAGCTTTGGAGAAATGTTCTGACGGTGGTGAGAGTGGCGCACGACTACTTCTGTGACGCAATTGGCTAGCGCGTTCGGCTGTTAATCAAAAGGTTGGAGGTTCGAGCCCTAACGAGAGCGGTGTGTCTCTTTTTTTTCTTTGCGCTGATAGCTTTGGATAAATGTTCTGATGGTGGTGAGAGTGGAGCACGACTACTTCTGTGACGCAATTGGCTAGCGCGTTCGGCTGTTAATCAAAAGGTTGGAGGTTCGAGCCCTCCCGAGAGCGGTGTGTCTCTTTTTTTTTCTTTGCGCTGATAGCTTTGGAGAAATGTTCTGGCGGTGGTGAGAGCGGCGCACGACTACTTCTGTGACGCAATTGGCTAGCGCGTTCGGCTGTTGATCAAAAGGTTCGAGGTTCGAGCCCTCCCGAGAGCGGTGTGTCTCTTTTTTTTCTTTGCGCTGATAGCTTTGGAGAAATGTTCTGATGGTGGTGAGAGTGGAGCACGACTACTTCTGTGACGCAATTGGCTAGAGCGTTCGGCTGTTAATCAAAAGGTTGGAGGTTCGAGCCCTCCCGAGAGCGGTGTGTCTCTTTTTTTCTTTGCGCTGATAGCTTTGGAGAAATGTTCTGATGGTGGTGAGAGTGGAGCACGACTACTTCTGTGACGCAATTGGCTAGCGCGTTCGGCTGTTAATCAAAAGGTTGGAGGTTCGAGCCCTCCCGAGAGCGGTGTGTCTCTTTTTTTTCTTTGCGCTGATAGCTTTGGAAAAATGTTCTGGCGGTGGTGAGGGTGGCGCACGACTACTTCTGTGACGCAATTGGCTAGCGCGTTCGGCTGTTAATCAAAAGGTTGGAGGTTCGAGCCCTCCCGAGAGCGGTGTGTCTCTTTTTTTTCTTTGCGCTGATAGCTTTGGAGAAATGTTCTGATGGTGGTGAGAGTGGAGCACGACTACTTCTGTGACGCAATTGGCTAGCGCGTTCGGCTGTTAATCAAAAGGTTGGAGGTTCGAGCCCTCCCGAGAGCGGTGTGTCTCTTTTTTTCTTTGCGCTGATACCTTTAGAAAAATGTTCTAATGGTGGTGAGAGTGGAGCACGACTATTTCCGTGACGCAATTGGCTAGCGCGTTCGGCTGTTAACCAAAAGGTTGGAGGTTCGAGCCCTCGCGAGAGCGGTGTGTCTCTTTTTTTTCTTTGCGCTGATTGCTTTGGAAAAATGTTCTGATGGTGGTGAGAGTGGAGCACGACTACTTCCGTGACGCAATTGGCTAGCGCGTTCGGCTGTTAATCAAAAGGTTGGAGGTTCGAGCCCTCCCGAGAGCGGTGTGTCTATTTTTTTTCTTTGCGCTGATAGCTTTGGAGAAATGTTCTGACGGTGGTGAGAGTGGAACACGACTACTTCCGTGACGCAATTGGCTAGCGCGTTCGGCTGTTAATCAAAAGATTGGAGGTTCGAGCCCTCCCGAGAGCGGTGTGTCTCTTTTTTTTCTTTGCGCTGATAGCTTTGGAGAAATGTTCTGACGGTGGTGAGAAAGGAGCACGACGACTTCCGTGACGCAATTGGCTAGCGCGTTCGGCTGTTAATCAAAAGGTTGGAGGTTCGAGCCCTCCCGAGAGCGGTGTGTCTCTTTTTTTTCTTTGCGCTGATAGCTTTGGAGAAATGTTCTGACTGTGGTGAGAGTGGCGCACGACTGTTTCCGTGGTGCAATCTGCTAGTGCGTTGGCTGTTAAGCAAAAGGTTGGAGGTTCGAGCCCTCCCAGGAGCAGTGTGTCGCTTTTTTTCTTTGCGCTGATAGCCTTGGAGAAACGTTCTGACGGTGGTGAGAGTGGAGCACGACTGTCTCTGTTGCGCAATTTGCTGGCGCGTTGGGCTGTTAACGAAAAGGTTGGAGGTTCGAACCCTCCCTTGAGCGGTGTGTCTCTTTTTTTCTTTGCGCTGATACCTTTAGAAAGATGTTCTGATGGTGGTGAGAGTGGAGCACGACTACCTCCGTGACGCAATTGGCTAGCGCGTTCGGCTGTTAATCAAAAGGTTGGAGGTTAGAGCCCTCCCGAGAGCGGTGTGTCTCTTTTTTTTCTTTGCGCTGATAGCTTTGGAGAAATGTTCTGATGGTGGTGAGAGTGGAGCACGACTACTTCTGTGACGCAATTGGCTAGCGCGTTCGGCTGTTAATCAAAAGGTTGGAGGTTCGAGCCCTCCCGAGAGCGGTGTGTCTCTTTTTTCTTTGCGCTGATAGCTTTGGAGAAATGTTTTGAAGGTGGTGAGAGTGGCGCACGACTACTTCTGTGACGCAATTGGCTAGCGCGTTCGGCTGTTAATCAAAAGGTTGGAGGTTCGAGCCCTCGCGAGAGCGGTGTGTCTCTTTTTTTTCTTTGCGCTGATAGCTTTGGAGAAATGTTCTGATGGTGGTGAGAGTGGAGCACGACTACTTCTGTGACGCAATTGGCTAGCGCGTGCGGCTGTTAATCAAAAAGGTTGGAGGTTCGAGCCCTCCCGAGAGCGGTGTGTCTCTTTTTTTTCTTTGCGCAGATAGCTTTGGAGAAATGTTCTGATGGTGGTGAGAGTGGAGCACGACTACTTCTGTGACGCAATTGGCTAGCGCGTTCGGCTGTTAATCAAAAGGTTGGAGGTTCGAGCCCTCCCGAGAGCGGTGTGTCTCTTTTTTTTTCTTTGCGCTGATAGCTTTGGAGAAATGTTCTGGCGGTGGTGAGAGTGGCGCACGACTACTTCTGTGACGCAATTGGCTAGCGCGTTCGGCTGTTAATCAAAAGGTTGGAGGTTCGAGCCCTCCCGAGAGCGGTGTGTCTCTTTTTTTTCCTTGCGCTGATAGCTTTGGAGAAATGTTCTGATGGTGGTGAGAGTGGAGCACGACTACTTCTGTGACGCAATTGGCTAGCGCGTTCGGCTGTTAATCAAAAGGTTGGAGGTTCGAGCCCTCCCGAGAGCGGTGTGTCTCTTTTTTTCTTTGCGCTGATACCTTTAGAAAAATGTTCTAATGGTGGTGAGAGTGGAGCACGACTACCTCCGTGACGCAATTGGCTAGCGCGTTCGGCTGTTAACCAAAAGGTTGGAGGTTTGAGCCCTCGCGAGAGCGGTGTGTCTCTTTTTTTTCTTTGCGCTGATTGCTTTGGAGAAACGTTCTGACGGTGGTGAGAGTGGAGCACGACTGTCTCTGTTGCGCAATTTGCTAGCGCATTGGGCTGTTAACGAAAAGGTTGGAGGTTCGAACCCTCCCATGAGCGGTGTGTCTCTTTTTTTCTTTGCGCTGATACCTTTAGAAAAATGTTCTGATGGTGGTGAGAGTGGAGCACGACTACCTCCGTGACGCAATTGGCTAGCGCGTTCGGCTGTTAATCAAAAGGTTGGAGGTTACAGCCCTCCCGAGAGCAGTGTGTCTCTTTTTTTTCTTTGCGCTGATAGCTTTGGAGAAATGTTCTGATGGTGGTGAGAGTAGAGCACGACTACTTCTGTGACGCAATTGGCTAGCGCGTTCGGCTGTAAATATAAAGGTTGGAGGTTCGAGCCCTCCCGAGAGTGGTGTGTCTCTTTTTTTTTCTTTGCGCTGATAGTTTTGGAGAAATGTTCTGACGGTGGTGAGAGTGGAGCACGACTACTTCCGTGACGCAATTGGCTAGCGCGTTCGGCTGGTAATCAAAAGGTTGGAGGTTCGAGCCCTCCCGAGAGCAGTGTGTCTCTTTTTTTTCTTTGCGCTGATAGCTTTGGAGAAATGTTCTTATGGTGGTGAGAGTGGAGCACCACTACTTCTGTGACGCAATTGGCTAGCGCATTCGGCTGTTAATCAAAAGGTTGGAGGTTCGAGCCCTCGCGAGAGCGGTGTGTCTCTTTTTTTCTTTGCGCTGATAGCTTTGGAGAAATGTTCTGATGGTAGTGAGAGTGGAGCACGACTTCTTCTGTGACACAATTGGCTAGCGCGTTCGGCTGTTAATCAAAAGGTTGGAGGTTCGAGCCCTCCCGAGAGCGGTGTGTCTCTTTTTTTTCTTTGCACTGATAGCTTTGGAGAAATGTTCTGACGGTGGTGAGAGTGGAGCACGACTACTTCCGTGAAGCAATTGGCTAGCGCGTTCGGCTGTTAATCAAAAGGTTCGAGGTTCGAGCCCTCCCGAGAGCGGTGTGTCTCTTTTTTTTCTTTGCGCTGATAGCTTTGGAGAAATGTTCTGATGGTGGTGAGAGTGGAGCACGACTACTTCTGTGACGCAATTGGCTAGCGCGTTCGGCTGTTAATCAAAAGTTTGGAGGTTCGAGCCCTCGCGAGAGCGGTGTGTCTCTTTTTTTCTTTGCGCTGATAGCTTTGGAGAAATGTTCTGACGGTGGTGAGAGTGGCGCACGACTACTTCTGTGACGCAATTGGCTAGCGCGTTCGGCTGTTAATCAAAAGGTTGGAGGTTCGAGCCCTCGCGAGAGCGGTGTGTCTCTTTTTTTTCTTTGCGCTGATAGCTTTGGAGAAATGTTCTGATGGTGGTGAGAGTGGAGCCCGACTACTTCTGTGACGCAAGTGGCTAGCGCGTTCGGCTTTTAATCAAAAGGTTGGAGGTTCGAGCCCTCCCGAGAGCGGTGTGTCTCTTTTTTTTCTTTGCGCAGATAGCTTTGGAGAAATGTTCTGATGGTGGTGAGAGTGGAGCACGACTACTTCTGTGACGCAATTGGCTAGCGCGTTCGGCTGTTAATCAAAAGGTTGGAGGTTCGAGCCCTCCCGAGAGCGGTGTGTCTCTTTTTTTTTCTTTGCGCTGATAGCTTTGGAGAAATGTTCTGGCGGTGGTGAGAGTGGCGCACGACTACTTCTGTGACGCAATTGGCTAGCGCGTTCGGCTGTTAATCAAAAGGTTGGAGGTTCGAGCCCTCCCGAGAGCGGTGTGTCTCTTTTTTTTCCTTGCGCTGATAGCTTTGGAGAAATGTTCTGATGGTGGTGAGAGTGGAGCACGACTACTTCTGTGACGCAATTGGCTAGCGCGTTCGGCTGTTAATCAAAAGGTTGGAGGTTCGAGCCCTCCCGAGAGCGGTGTGTCTCTTTTTTTCTTTGCGCTGATACCTTTAGAAAAATGTTCTAATGGTGGTGAGAGTGGAGCACGACTACCTCCGTGACGCAATTGGCTAGCGCGTTCGGCTGTTAACCAAAAGGTTGGAGGTTTGAGCCCTCGCGAGAGCGGTGTGTCTCTTTTTTTTCTTTGCGCTGATTGCTTTGGAGAAACGTTCTGACGGTGGTGAGAGTGGAGCACGACTGTCTCTGTTGCGCAATTTGCTAGCGCATTGGGCTGTTAACGAAAAGGTTGGAGGTTCGAACCCTCCCATGAGCGGTGTGTCTCTTTTTTTCTTTGCGCTGATACCTTTAGAAAAATGTTCTGATGGTGGTGAGAGTGGAGCACGACTACCTCCGTGACGCAATTGGCTAGCGCGTTCGGCTGTTAATCAAAAGGTTGGAGGTTACAGCCCTCCCGAGAGCAGTGTGTCTCTTTTTTTTCTTTGCGCTGATAGCTTTGGAGAAATGTTCTGATGGTGGTGAGAGTAGAGCACGACTACTTCTGTGACGCAATTGGCTAGCGCGTTCGGCTGTAAATATAAAGGTTGGAGGTTCGAGCCCTCCCGAGAGTGGTGTGTCTCTTTTTTTTTCTTTGCGCTGATAGTTTTGGAGAAATGTTCTGACGGTGGTGAGAGTGGAGCACGACTACTTCCGTGACGCAATTGGCTAGCGCGTTCGGCTGGTAATCAAAAGGTTGGAGGTTCGAGCCCTCCCGAGAGCAGTGTGTCTCTTTTTTTTCTTTGCGCTGATAGCTTTGGAGAAATGTTCTTATGGTGGTGAGAGTGGAGCACCACTACTTCTGTGACGCAATTGGCTAGCGCATTCGGCTGTTAATCAAAAGGTTGGAGGTTCGAGCCCTCGCGAGAGCGGTGTGTCTCTTTTTTTCTTTGCGCTGATAGCTTTGGAGAAATGTTCTGATGGTAGTGAGAGTGGAGCACGACTTCTTCTGTGACACAATTGGCTAGCGCGTTCGGCTGTTAATCAAAAGGTTGGAGGTTCGAGCCCTCCCGAGAGCGGTGTGTCTCTTTTTTTTCTTTGCACTGATAGCTTTGGAGAAATGTTCTGACGGTGGTGAGAGTGGAGCACGACTACTTCCGTGAAGCAATTGGCTAGCGCGTTCGGCTGTTAATCAAAAGGTTCGAGGTTCGAGCCCTCCCGAGAGCGGTGTGTCTCTTTTTTTTCTTTGCGCTGATAGCTTTGGAGAAATGTTCTGATGGTGGTGAGAGTGGAGCACGACTACTTCTGTGACGCAATTGGCTAGCGCGTTCGGCTGTTAATCAAAAGTTTGGAGGTTCGAGCCCTCGCGAGAGCGGTGTGTCTCTTTTTTTCTTTGCGCTGATAGCTTTGGAGAAATGTTCTGACGGTGGTGAGAGTGGCGCACGACTACTTCTGTGACGCAATTGGCTAGCGCGTTCGGCTGTTAATCAAAAGGTTGGAGGTTCGAGCCCTCGCGAGAGCGGTGTGTCTCTTTTTTTTCTTTGCGCTGATAGCTTTGGAGAAATGTTCTGATGGTGGTGAGAGTGGAGCCCGACTACTTCTGTGACGCAAGTGGCTAGCGCGTTCGGCTTTTAATCAAAAGGTTGGAGGTTCGAGCCCTCCCGAGAGCGGTGTGTCTCTTTTTTTTTGCGCTGATAGTTTTGGAGAAATGTTCTGATGGTGGTGAGAGTGGAGCACGACTACTTCTGTGACGCAATTGGCTAGCGCGTTCGGCTGTTAGTCAAAAGGTTGGAGGTTCGAGCCCTCCCGAGAGCGGTGTGTCTCTTTTTTTTCTTTGCGCTGATAGCTTTGGAGAAATGTTCTGATGGTGGTGAGAGTGGAGCACGACTACTTCTGTGACGCAATTGGCTAGCGCGTTCGGCTGTTAATCGAAAGGTTGGAGGTTCGAGCCCTCGCGAGAGCGGTGTGTCTTTTTTTTCTTTGCGCTGATAGCTTTGGAGAAATGTTCTGATGGTGGTGAGAGTGGAGCACGACTACTTCCGTGAAGCAATTGGCTAGCGCGTTCGGCTGTTAATCAAAAGGTTGGAGGTTCGAGCCCTCCCAAGAGCGGTGTGTCTCTTTTTTTTGCGCTGATAGCTTTGGAGAAATGTTCTGACGGTGGTGAGAGTGGCGCACGACTACTTCTGTGACGCAATTGGCTAGCGCGTTCGGCTGTTAATCGAAAGGTTGGAGGTTCGAGCCCTCCCGAGAGCGGTGTGTCTCTTTTTTTTCTTTGCACTGATAGCTTTGGAGAAATGTTCTGACGGTGGTGAGAGTGGAGCACGACTACTTCCGTGAAGCAATTGGCTAGCGCGTTCGGCTGTTAATCAAAAGGTTGGAGGTTCGAGCCCTCCCGAGTGCGGTGTGTCTCTTTTTTTTTCTTTGCGCTGATAGCTTTGGAGAAATGTTCTGGCGGTGGTTAGAGTGGCGCACGACTACTTCTGTGACGCAATTGGCTAGCGCGTTCGGCTGTTAATCAAAAGGTTGGAGGTTCGAGCCCTCCCGAGAGCGGTGTGTCTCTTTTTTTTCTTTGCGCTGATAGCTTTGGAGAAATGTTCTGATGGTGGTGAGAGTGGAGCACGACTACTTCTGTGACGCAATTGGCTAGCGCGTTCGACTGTTAATCAAAAGGTTGGAGGTTCGAGCCCTCCCGAGAGCGGTGTGTCTCTTTTTTTCTTTGCGCTGATACCTTTAGAAAAATGTTCTAATGGTGGTGAGAGTGGAGCACGACTATTTCCGGGACGCAATTGGCTAGCGCGTTCGGCTGTTAACCAAAAGGTTGGAGGTTCGAGCCCTCGCGAGAGCGGTGTGTCTCTTTTTTTTCTTTGCGCTGATTGCTTTGGGGAAATGTTCTGATGGTGGTGAGAGTGGAGCGCGACTACTTCAGTGACGCAATTGGCTAGTGCGTTCGGCTGTTAATCAAAAGGTTGGAGGTTCGAGCCCTCCCGAGAGAGGTGTGTCTATTTTTTTTTCTTTGCGCTGATAGCTTTGGAGAAATGTTCTGACGGTGGTGAGAGTGGAACACGACTACTTCCGTGACGCAATTGGCTAGCGCGTTCGGCTGTTAATCAAAAGATTGGAGGTTCGAGCCCTCCCGAGAGTGGTGTGTATCTTTTTTTTCTTTGCGCTGATAGCTTTGGAGAAATGTTCTGACGGTGGTGAGAGTGGAGCACGACGACTTCCGTGACGCAATTGGCTAGCGCGTTCGGCTGTTAATCAAAAGGTTGGAGGTTCGAGCCCTCCCGAGAGCGGTGTGTCTCTTTTTTTTCTTTGCGCTGATAGCTTTGGAGAAATGTTCTGACTGTGGTGAGAGTGGCGCACGACTGTTTCCGTGGTGCAATCTGCTAGTGCGTCGGCTGTTAAGCAAAAGGTTGGAGGTTCGAGCCCTCCCAGGAGCAGTGTGTCGCTTTTTTTCTTTGCGCTGATAGCCTTGGAGAAACGTTCTGACGGTGGTGAGAGTGGAGCACGACTGTCTCTGTTGCGCAATTTGCTAGCGCGTTGGGCTGTTAACGAAAAGGTTGGAGGTTCGAACCCTCCCTTGAGCGGTATGTCTCTTTTTTTCTTTGCGCTGATACCTTTAGAAAAATGTTCTGATGGTGGTGAGAGTGGAGCACGACTACCTCCGTGACGCAATTGGCTAGCGCGTTCGGCTGTTAATCAAAAGGTTGGAGGTTAGAGCCCTCCCGAGAGCGGTGTGTCTCTTTTTTTTCTTTGCGCTGATAGCTTTGGAGAAATGTTCTGATGGTGGTGAGAGTGGAGCACGACTACTTCTGTGACGCAATTAGCTAGCGCGTTCGGCTGTTAATCAAAAGGTTGGAGGTTCGAGCCCTCCCGAGAGCGGTGTGTCTCTTTTTTCTTTGCGCTGATAGCTTTGGAGAAATGTTCTGAAGGTGGTGAGAGTGGCGCACGACTACTACTGTGACGCAATTGGCTAGCGCGTTCGGCTGTTAACCAAAAGGTTGGAGGTTCGAGCCCTCGCGAGAGCGGTGTGTCTCTTTTTTTTCTTTGCGCTGATTGCTTTGGAGAAATGTTCTGATGGTGGTGAGAGTGGACCACGACTACTTCCGTGACGCAATTGGCTAGCGCGTTCGGCTGTTAATCAAAAGGTTGGAGGTTCGAGCCCTCCCGAGAGCGGTGTGTCTATTTTTTTTTCTTTGCGCTGATAGCTTTGGAGAAATGTTCTGACGGTGGTGAGAGTGAAACACGACTACTTCCGTGACGCAATTGGCTAGCGCGTTCGGCTGTTAATCAAAAGATTGGAGGTTCGAGCCCTCCCGAGAGCGGTGTGTCTCTTTTTTTTCTTTGCGCTGATAGCTTTGGAGAAATGTTTTGACGGTGGTGAGAGTGGAGCACGACGACTTCCGTGACGCAATTGGCTAGCGCGTTCGGCTGTTAATCAAAAGGTTGGAGGTTCGAGCCCTCCCGAGAGCGGTGTGTCTCTTTTTTTTCTTTGCGCTGATAGCTTTGGAGAAATGTTCTGACTGTGGTGAGAGTGGCGCACGACTGTTTCCGTGGCGCAATCCGCTAGTGCGTCGGCTGTTAAGCAAAAGGTTGGAGGTTCGAGCCCTCCCAGGAGAAGTGTGTCGCTTTTTTTCTTTGCGCTGATAGCCTTTGAGAAACGTTCTGACGGTGGTGAGAGTGGAGCACGACTGTCTCTGTTGCGCAATTTGCTAGCGCGTTGGGTTGTTAACGAGAAGGTTGGAGGTTCGAACCCTCCCATTAGCGGTGTGTCTCTTTTTTTCTTTGCGCTGATACCTTTAAAAAATGTTCTGATGGTGGTGAGAGTGGAGCACGTCTACCTCCGTGACGCAATTGGCTAGCGCGTTCGGCTGTTAATCAAAAGGTTGGAGGTTAGAGCCCTCCCGAGAGCGGTGTGTCTCTTTTTTATCTTTGCGCTGATAGCTTTGGAGAAATGTTCTGATGGTGGTGAGAGTAGAGCACGACTACTTCTGTGACGCAATTGGCTAGCGCGTTCGGCTGTAAATATAAAGGTTGGAGGTTCGAGCCCTCCGGAGAGTGGTGTGTCTCTTTTTTTTTCTTTGCGCTGATAGTTTTGGAGAAATGTTCTGACGGTGGTGAGAGTGGAGCACGAATACTTCCGTGACGCAATTGGCTAGCGCGTTCGGCTGTTAATCAAAAGGTTGGAGGTTAGAGCCCTCCCGAGAGCGGTGTGTCTCTTTTTTTTCTTTGCGCTGATAGCTTTGGAGAAATGTTCTGATGGTGGTGAGAGTAGAGCACGACTACTTCTGTGACGCAATTGGCTAGCGCGTTCGGCTGTAAATATAAAGGTTGGAGGTTCGAGCCCTCCCGAGAGTGGTATGTCTCTTTTTTTCTTTGCGCTGATACCTTTAGAAAAATGTTCTGATGGTGGTGAGAGTGGAGCACGACTACCTCCGTGACGCAATTGGCTAGCGCGTTCGGCTGTTAATCAAAAGGTTGGAGGTTAGAGCCCTCCCGAGAGCGGTGTGTCTCTTTTTTTTCTTTGCGCTGACAGCTTTGGAGAAATGTTCTGATGGTGGTGAGAGTGGAGCACGACTACTTGTGTGACGCAATTAGCTAGCGCGTTCGGCTGTTAATCAAAAGGTTGGAGGTTCGAGCCCTCCCGAGAGCGGTGTGTCTCTTTTTTCTTTGCGCTGATAGCTTTGGAGAAATGTTCTGAAGGTGGTGAGAGTGGCGCACGACTACTACTGTGACGCAATTGGCTAGCGCGTTCGGCTGTTAATCAAAAGGTTGGAGGTTCGAGCCCTCGCGAGAGCGGTGTGTCTCTTTTTTTTCTTTGCGCTGATAGCTTTGGAGAAATGTTCCGATGGTGGTGAGAGTGGAGCACGACTACTTCTGTGACGCAATTGGCTAGCGCGTTCGGCTGTTAATCAAAAAGGTTGGAGGTTCGAGCCCTCCCGAGAGCGGTGTGTCTCTTTTTTTTCTTTGCGCTGATAGCTTTGGAGAAATGTTCTGATGGTGGTGAGAGTGGAGCACGACTACTTCTGTGACGCAATTGGCTAGCGTGTTCGGCTGTTAATCAAAAGGTTGGAGGTTCGAGCCCTCCCGAGAGCGGTGTGTCTCTTTTTTTTTTCTTTGCGCTGATAGCTTTGGAGAAATGTTCTGGCGGTGGTGAGAGTGGCGCACGACTACTTCTGTGACGCAATTGGCTAGCGCGTTCGGCTGTTAATCAAAAGGTTGGAGGTTCGAGCCCTCCCGAGAGCGGTGTGTCTCTTTTTTTTCCTTGCGCTGATAGCTTTGGAGAAATGTTCTGATGGTGGTGAGAGTGGAGCACGACTACTTCTGTGACGCAATTGGCTAGCGCGTTCGGCTGTTAATCAAAAGGTTGGAGGTTCGAGCCCTCCCGAGAGCGGTGTGTCTCTTTTTTTCTTTGCACTGATACCTTTAGAAAAATGTTCTAATGGTGGTGAGAGTGGAGCACGACTACCTCCGTGACGCAATTGGCTGGCGCGTTCGGCTGTTAACCAAAAGGTTGGAGGTTCGAGCCCTCCCGAGAGCGGTGTGTCTCTTTTTTTTCTTTGCACTGATACCTTTAGAAAAATGTTCTAATGGTGGTGAGAGTGGAGCACGACTACCTCCGTGACGCAATTGGCTGGCGCGTTCGGCTGTTAATCAAAAGGTTGGAGGTTCGAGCCCTCCCGAGAGCGGTGTGTCTATTTTTTTTTCTTTGCGCTGATAGCTTTGGAGAAATGTTCTGACGGTGGTGAGAGTGAAACACGACTACTTCCGTGACGCAATTGGCTAGCGCGTTCGGCTGTTAATCAAAAGATTGGAGGTTCGAGCCCTCCCGAGAGCGGTGTGTCTCTTTTTTTTCTTTGCGCTGATAGCTTTGGAGAAATGTTTTGACGGTGGTGAGAGTGGAGCACGACGACTTCCGTGACGCAATTGGCTAGTGCGTTCGGCTGTTAATCAAAAGGTTGGAGGTTCGAGCCCTCCCGAGAGCGGTGTGTCTCTTTTTTTTCTTTGCGCTGATAGCTTTGGAGAAATGTTCTGACTGTGGTGAGAGTGGCGCACGACTGTTTCCGTGGCGCAATCCGCTAGTGCGTCGGCTGTTAAGCAAAAGGTTGGAGGTTCGAGCCCTCCCAGGAGCAGTGTGTCGCTTTTTTTCTTTGCGCTGATAGCCTTTGAGAAACGTTCTGACGGTGGTGAGAGTGGAGCACGACTGTCTCTGTTGCGCAATTTGCTAGCGCGTTGGGTTGTTAACGAGAAGGTTGGAGGTTCGAACCCTCCCATTAGCGGTGTGTCTCTTTTTTTCTTTGCGCTGATACCTTTAAAAAATGTTCTGATGGTGGTGAGAGTGGAGCACGTCTACCTCCGTGACGCAATTGGCTAGCGCGTTCGGCTGTTAATCAAAAGGTTGGAGGTTAGAGCCCTCCCGAGAGCGGTGTGTCTCTTTTTTTTCTTTGCGCTGATAGCTTTGGAGAAATGTTCTGATGGTGGTGAGAGTAGAGCACGACTACTTCTGTGACGCAATTGGCTAGCGCGTTCGGCTGTAAATATAAAGGTTGGAGGTTCGAGCCCTCCCGAGAGTGGTGTGTCTCTTTTTTTTCTTTGCGCTGATAGTTTTGGAGAAATGTTCTGACGGTGGTGAGAGTGGAGCACGAATACTTCCGTGACGCAATTGGCTAGCGCGTTCGGCTGTTAATCAAAACGTTGGAGGTTCGAGCCCTCCCGAGAGCGGTGTGTTTCTTTTTTTTCTTTGCGCTGATAGCTTTGGAGAAATGTTCTGATGGTGGTGAGAGTGGAGCACGACTACTTCTGTGACGCAATTGGCTAGCGCGTTCGGCTGTTAATCAAAAGGTTGGAGGTTCGAGCCCTCGCGAGAGCGGTGTGTCTCTTTTTTTCTTTGCGCTGATAGCTTTGGAGAAATGTTCTGATGGTAGTGAGAGTGGAGCACGACTTCTTCTGTGACGCAATTGGCTAGCGCGTTCGGCTGTTAATCAAAAGGTTGGAGGTTCGAGCCCTCCCGAGAGCGGTGTGTCTCTTTTTTTTCTTTGCACTGATAGCTTTGGAGAAATGTTCTGACGGTGGTGAGAGTGGAGCACGACTACTTCCGTGAAGCAATTGGCTAGCGCGTTCGGCTGTTAATCAAAAGGTTCGAGGTTCGAGCCCTCCCGAGAGCGGTGTGTCTCTTTTTTTCTTTGCACTGATAGCTTTGGAGAAATGTTCTGATGGTGGTGAGAGTGGAGCACGACTACTTCTGTGACGCAATTGGCTCGCGCGTTCGGCTGTTAATCAAAAGGTTGGAGGTTCGAGCCCTCCCGAGAGCGGTGTGTCTCTTTTTTTCTTTGCGCTGATAGCTTTGGAGAAATGTTCTGACGGTGGTGAGAGTTGCGCACGACTACTTCTGTGACGCAATTGGCTAGCGCGTTCGGCTGTTAATCAAAAGGTTGGAGGTTCGAGCCCTCGCGAGAGCGGTGTGTCTCTTTTTTTTCTTTGCGCTGATAGCTTTGCAGAAATGTTCTGATGGTGGTGAGAGTGGAGCCCGACTACTTCTGTGACGCAATTGGCTAGCGCGTTCGGCTGTTAATCAAAAGGTTGGAGGTTCGAGCCCTCCCGAGAGCGGTGTGTCTCTTTTTTTTGCGCTGATAGTTTTGGAGAAATGTTCTGATGGTGGTGAGAGTGGAGCACGACTACTTCTGTGACGCAATTGGCTAGCGCGTTCGGCTGTTAATCAAAAGGTTGGAGGTTCGAGCCCTCCCGAGAGCGGTGTGTCTCTTTTTTTTTCTTTGCGCTGATAGCTTTGGAGAAATGTTCTGATGGTGGTGAGAGTGGAGCACGACTACTTCTGTGACGCAATTGGCTAGCGCGTTCGGCTGTTAATCAAAAGATTGGAGGTTCGAGCCCTCGCGAGAGCGGTGTGTCTCTTTTTTTCTTTGCGCTGATAGCTTTGGAGAAATGTTCTGATGGTGGTGAGAGTGGAGCACGACTACTTCCGTGAAGCAATTGGCTAGCGCGTTCGGCTGTTAATCAAAAGGTTGGAGGTTCGAGCCCTCCCGAGAGCGGTGTGTCTCTTTTTTTTGCGCTGATAGCTTTGGAGAAATGTTCTGACGGTGGTGAGAGTGGCGCACGACTACTTCTGTGACGCAATTGGCTAGCGCGCTCGGCTGTTAATCGAAAGGTTGGAGGTTCGAGCCCTCCCGAGAGCGGTGTGTCTCTTTTTTTTTCTTTGCACTGATAGCTTTGGAGAAATGTTCTGACGGTGGTGAGAGTGGAGCACGACTACTTCCGTGAAGCAATTGGCTAGCGCGTTCGGCTGTTAATCAAAAGGTTGGAGGTTCGAGCCCTCCCGAGAGCGGTGTGTCTCTTTTTTTTCTTTGCGCTGATAGCTTTGGATAAATGTTCTGATGGTGGTGAGAGTGGAGCACGACTACTTCTGTGACGCAATTGGCTAGCGCGTTCGGCTGTTAATCAAAAGGTTGGAGGTTCGAGCCCTCCCGAGAGCGGTGTGTCTCTTTTTTTTCTTTGCGCTGATAGCTTTGGAGAAATGTTCTGGCGGTGGTGAGAGTGGCGCACGACTACTTCTGTGACGCAATTGGCTAGCGCGTTCGGCTGTTAATCAAAAGGTTGGAGGTTCGAGCCCTCCCGAGAGCGGTGTGTCTCTTTTTTTTTCTTTGCGCTGATAGCTTTGGAGAAATGTTCTGATGGTGGTGAGAGTGGGGCACGAGTCTTCTGTGACGCAATTGGCTAGCGCGTTCGGCGGTTAATCAAAAGGTTGGAGGTTCGAGCCCTCCCGAGAGCGGTGTGTCTCTTTTTTTCTTTGCGCTGATACCTTTAGAAAAATGTTCTAATGGTGGTGAGAGTGGAGCACGACTACCTCCGTGACGCAATTGTCTAGCGCGTTCGGCTGTTAATCAAAAGGTTGGAGGTTAGAGCCCTCCCGAGAGCGGTGTGTCTCTTTTTTTTCTTTGCGCTGATAGCTTTGGAGAAATGTTCTGATGGTGGTGAGAGTAGAGCACGAATACTTCTGTGACGCAATTGGCTAGCGCGTTCGGCTGTAAATATAAAGGTTGGAGGTTCGAGCCCTCCCATGAGCGGTGTGTCTCTTTTTTTCTTTGCGCTGATACATTTAAAAAATGTTCTGATGGTGGTGAGAGTGGAGCACGACTACCTCCGTGACGCAATTGGCTAGCGCGTTCGGCTGTTAATCAAAAGGTTGGAGGTTAGAGCCCTCCCGAGAGCGGTGTGTCTCTTTTTTTTCTTTGCGCTGGTTGCTTTGGAGAAATGTTCTGACGGTGGTGAGAGTGGAGCACGACTACTTCCGTGAAGCAATTGGCTAGCGCGTTCGGCTGTTAATCAAAAGGTTGGAGGTTCGAGCCCTCCCGAGAGCGGTGTGTCTCTTTTTTTTCTTTGCGCTGATAGCTTTGGATAAATGTTCTGATGGTGGTGAGAGTGGAGCACGACTACTTCTGTGACGCAATTGGCTAGCGCGTTCGGCTGTTAATCAAAAGGTTGGAGGTTCGAGCCCTCCCGAGAGCGGTGTGTCTCTTTTTTTTTCTTTGCGCTGATAGCTTTGGAGAAATGTTCTGGCGGTGGTGAGAGTGGCGCACGACTACTTCTGTGACGCAATTGGCTAGCGCGTTCGGCTGTTAATCAAAAGGTTGGAGGTTCGAGCCCTCCCGAGAGCGGTGTGTCTCTTTTTTTTCTTTGCGCTGATAGCTTTGGAGAAATGTTCTGATGGTGGTGAGAGTGGGGCACGAGTCTTCTGTGACGCAATTGGCTAGCGCGTTCGGCTGTTAATCAAAAGGTTGGAGGTTCGAGCCCTCCCGAGAGCGGTATGTCTCTTTTTTTCTTTGCGCTGATACCTTTAGAAAAATGTTCTAATGGTGGTGAGAGTGGAGCACGACTACCTCCGTGACGCAATTGTCTAGCGCGTTCGGCTGTTAATCAAAAGGTTGGAGGTTAGAGCCCTCCCGAGAGCGGTGTGTCTCTTTTTTTTCTTTGCGCTGATAGCTTTGGAGAAATGTTCTGATGGTGGTGAGAGTAGAGCACGATTACTTCTGTGACGCAATTGGCTAGCGCGTTCGGCTGTAAATATAAAGGTTGGAGGTTCGAGCCCTCCCATGAGCGGTGTGTCTCTTTTTTTCTTTGCGCTGATACATTTAAAAAATGTTCTGATGGTGGTGAGAGTGGAGCACGACTACCTCCGTGACGCAATTGGCTAGCGCGTTCGGCTGTTAATCAAAAGGTTGGAGGTTAGAGCCCTCCCGAGAGCGGTGTGTCTCTTTTTTTTCTTTGCGCTGATAGCTTTGGAGAAATGTTCTGATGGTGGTGAGAGTAGAGCACGACTACTTCTGTGACGCAATTGGCTAGCGCGTTCGGCTGTAAATATAAAGGTTGGAGGTTCGAGCCCTCCCGAGAGTGGTGTGTCTCTTTTTTTTCTTTGCGCTGATAGTTTTGGAGAAATGTTCTGACGGTGGTGAGAGTGGAGCACGAATACTTCCGTGACGCAATTGGCTAGCGCGTTCGGCTGTTAATCAAAGGGTTGGAGGTTCGAGCCCTCCCGAGAGCGGTGTGTTTCTTTTTTTTCTTTGCGCTGATAGCTTTGGAGAAATGTTCTGATGGTGGTGAGAGTGGAGCACGACTACTTCTGTGACGCAATTGGCTAGCGCGTTCGGCTGTTAATCAAAAGGTTGGAGGTTCGAGCCCTCGCGAGAGCGTTGTGTCTCTTTTTTTCTTTGCGCTGATAGCTTTGGAGAAATTTTCTGATGGTAGTGAGAGTGGAGCACGACTTCTTCTGTGACGCAATTGGCTAGCGCGTTCGGCTGGTAATCAAAAGGTTGGAGGTTCGAGCCCTCCCGAGAGCGGTGTGTCTCTTTTTTTTCTTTGCACTGATAGCTTTGGAGAAATGTTCTGACGGTGGTGAGAGTGGAGCACGACTACTTCCGTGAAGCAATTGGCTAGCGCGTTCGGCTGTTAATCAAAAGGTTCGAGGTTCGAGCCCTCCCGAGAGCGGTGTGTCTCTTTTTTTTCTTTGCGCTGATAGCTTTGGAGAAATGTTCTGATGGTGGTGAGAGTGGAGCACGACTACTTCTGTGACGCAATTGGCTAGCGCGTTCGGCTGTTAATCAAAAGGTTGGAGGTTCGAGCCCTCCCGAGAGCGGTGTGTCTCTTTTTTTCTTTGCGCTGATAGCTTTGGAGAAATGTTCTGACGGTGGTGAGAGTGGCGCACGACTACTTCTGTGACGCAATTGGCTAGCGCGTTCGGCTGTTAATCAAAAGGTTGGAGGTTCGAGCCCTCGCGAGAGCGGTGTGTCTCTTTTTTTTCTTTGCGCTGATAGCTTTGGAGAAATGTTCTGATGGTGGTGAGAGTGGAGCCCGACTACTTCTGTGACCCAATTGGCTAGCGCGTTCGGCTGTTAATCAAAAATGTTGGAGGTTCGAGCCCTCCCGAGAGCGGTGTGTCTCTTTTTTTTTGCGCTGATAGTTTTGGAGAAATGTTCTGATGGTGGTGAGAGTGGAGCACGACTACTTCTGTGACGCAATAGGCTAGCGCGTTCGGCTGTTAATCAAAAGGTTGGAGGTTCGAGCCCTCCCGAGAGCGGTGTGTCTCTTTTTTTTCTTTGCGCTGATAGCTTTGGAGAAATGTTCTGATGGTGGTGAGAGTGGAGCACGACTACTTCTGTGACGCAATTGGCTAGCGCGTTCGGCTGTTAATCAAAAGGTTGGAGGTTCGAGCCCTCGCGAGAGCGGTGTGTCTCTTTTTTTCTTTGCGCTGATAGCTTTGGAGAAATGTTCTGACGGTGGTGAGAGTGGCGCACGACTACTTCTGTGACGCAATTGGCTAGCGCGTTCGGCTGTTAATCGAAAGGTTGGAGGTTCGAGCCCTCCCGAGAGCGGTGTGTCTCTTTTTTTTCTTTGCGCTGATAGCTTTGGAGAAATGTTCTGACTGTGGTGAGAGTGGCGCACGACTGTTTCCGTGGCGCAATCCGCTAGTGCGTCGGCTGTTAAGCATAAAGGTTGGAGGTTCGAGCCCTCCCAGGAGCAGTGTGTCGCTTTTTTTCTTTGCGCTGATAGCCTTGGAGAAACGTTCTGACGGTGGTGAGAGTGGAGCACGACTGTCTCTGTTGCGCAATTTGCTAGCGCGTTGGGTTGTTAACGAGAAGGTTGGAGGTTCGAACCCTCCCATGAGCGGTGTGTCTCTTTTTTTCTTTGCGCTGATACCTTTAAAAAATGTTCTGATGGTGGTGAGAGTGGAGCACGACTACCTCCGTGACGCAATTGGCTAGCGCGTTCGGCTGTTAATCAAAAGTTTGGAGGTTAGAGCCCTCCCGAGAGCGGTGTGTCTCTTTTTTTTCTTTGCGCTGATAGCTTTGGAGAAATGTTCTGATGGTGGTGAGAGTAGAGCACGACTACTTCTGTGACGCAATTGGCTAGCGCGTTCGGCTGTAAATATAAAGGTTGGAGGTTCGAGCCCTCCCGAGAGTGGTGTGTCTCTTTTTTTTCTTTGCGCTGATAGTTTTGGAGAAATGTTCTGACGGTGGTGAGAGTGGAGCACGAATACTTCCGTGACGCAATTGGCTAGCGCGTTCGGCTGTTAATCAAAAGGTTGGAGGTTCGAGCCCTTCCGAGAGCGAAGTGTTCCTTTTTTTTCTTTGCGCTGATAGCTTTGGAGAAATGTTCTGATGGTGGTGAGAGTGGAGCACGACTACTTCTGTGACGCAATTGGCTAGCGCGTTCGGCTGTTAATCAAAAGGTTGGAGGTTCGAGCCCTCGCGAGAGCGGTGTGTCTCTTTTTTTCTTTGCGCTGATAGCTTTGGAGAAATGTTCTGATGGTAGTGAGAGTGGAGCACGACTTCTTCTGTGACGCAATTGGCTAGCGCGTTCGGCTGTTAATCAAAAGGTTGGAGGTTCGAGCCCTCCCGAGAGCGGTGTGTCTCTTTTTTTTTCTTTGCACTGATAGCTTTGGAGAAATGTTCTGACGGTGGTGAGAGTGGAGCACGAATACTTCCGTGACGCAATTGGCTAGCGCGTTCGGCTGTTAATCAAAAGGTTGGAGGTTCGAGCCCTTCCGAGAGCGAAGTGTTTCTTTTTTTTCTTTGCGCTGATAGCTTTAGAGAAATGTTCTGATGGTGGTGAGAGTGGAGCACGACTACTTCTGTGACGCAATTGGCTAGCGCGTTCGGCTGTTAATCAAAAGGTTGGAGGTTCGAGCCCTCCCGAGAGCGGTGTGTCTCTTTTTTTTCTTTGCGCTGATAGCTTTGGAGAAATGTTCTGATGGTGGTGAGAGTGGAGCACGACTACTTCTGTGACGCAATTGGCTAGCGCGTTCGGCTGTTAATCAAAAGGTTGGAGGTTCGAGCCCTCGCGAGAGCGGTGTGTCTCTTTTTTTCTTTGCGCTGATAGCTTTGGAGAAATGTTCTGATGGTGGTGAGAGTGGAGCACGACTACTTCCGTGAAGCAATTGGCTAGCGCGTTCGGCTGTTAATCAAAAGGTTGGAGGTTCGAGCCCTCCCGAGAGCGGTGTGTCTCTTTTTTTTTGCGCTGATAGCTTTGGAGAAATGTTCTGACGGTGGTGAGAGTAGCGCACGACTACTTCTGTGACGCAATTGGCTAGCGCGTTCGGCTGTTAATCGAAAGGTTGGAGGTTCGAGCCCTCCCGAGAGCGGTGTGTCTCTTTTTTTTCTTTGCACTGATAGCTTTGGAGAAATGTTCTGACGGTGGTGAGAGTGGAGCACGACTACTTCCGTAAAGCAATTGGCTAGCGCGTTCGGCTGTTAATCAAAAGGTTGGAGGTTCGAGCCCTCCCGAGAGCGGTGTGTCTCTTTTTTTTCTTTGCGCTGATAGCTTTGGATAAATGTTCTGATGGTGGTGAGAGTGGAGCACGACTACTTCTGTGACGCAATTGGCTAGCGCGTTCGGCTGTTAATCGAAAGGTTGGAGGTTCGAGCCCTCCCGAGAGCGGTGTGTCTCTTTTTTTTCTTTGCGCTGATAGCTTTGGAGAAATGTTCTGGCGGTGGTGAGAGTGGCGCACGACTACTTCTGTGACGCCATTGGCTAGCGCGTTTGGCTGTTAATCAAAAGGTTGGAGGTTCGAGCCCTCCCGAGAACGGTGTGTCTCTTTTTTTTCTTTGCGCTGATAGCTTTGGAGAAATGTTCTGATGGTGGTGAGAGTGGAGCACGACTACTTCTGTGACGCAATTGGCTAGCGCGTTCGGCTGTTAATCAAAAGGTTGGAGGTTCGAGCCCTCCCGAGAGCGGTGTGTCTCTTTTTTTCTTTGCGCTGATACCTTTAGAAAAATGTTCTAATGGTGGTGAGAGTGGAGCACGACGACTTCCGGGACGCAATTGGCTAGCGCGTTCGGCTGTTAATCAAAAGGTTGGAGGTTCGAGCCCTCCCGAGAGCGGTGTGTCTCTTTTTTTTCTTTGCGCTGATAGCTTTGGAGAAATGTTCTGACTGTGGTGAGAGTGGCGCACGACTGTTTCCGTGGTGCAATCTGCTAGTGCGTCGGCTGTTAAGCAAAAGGTTGGAGGTTCGAGCCCTCCCAGGAGCAGTGTGTCGCTTTTTTTCTTTGCGCTGATAGCCTTGGAGAAACGTTCTGACGGTGGTGAGAGTGGAGCACGACTGTCTCTGTTGCGCAATTTGCTAGCGCGTTGGGCTGTTAACGAAAAGGTTGGAGGTTCGAACCCTCCCATGAGCGGTGTGTCTCTTTTTTTTGCGCTGATACCTTTAGAAAAATGTTCTGATGGTGGTGAGAGTGGAGCACGACTACCTCCGTGACGCAATTGTCTAGCGCGTTCGGCTGTTAATCAAAAGGTTGGAGGTTAGAGCCCTCCCGAGAGCGGTGTGTCTCTTTTTTTTCTTTGCGCTGATAGCTTTAGAGAAATGTTCTGATGGTGGTGAGAGTAGAGCACGACTACTTCTGTGACGCAATTGGCTAGCGCGTTCGGCTGTAAATATAAAGGTTGGAGGTTCGAGCCCTCCCATGAGCGGTGTGTCTCTTTTTTTCTTTGCGCTGATACCTTTAAAAAATGTTCTGATGGTGGTGAGAGTGGAGCACGACTACCTCCGTGACGCAATTGGCTAGCGCGTTCGGCTGTTAATCAAAAGGTTGGAGGTTAGAGCCCTCCCGAGAGCGGTGTGTCTCTTTTTTTTCTTTGCGCTGATAGCTGTGGAGAAATGTTCTGATGGTGGAGAGAGTAGAGCACGACTACTTCTGTGACGCAATTGGCTAGCGCGTTCGGCTGTAAATATAAAGGTTGGAGGTTCCAGCCCTCCCGAGAGTGGTGTGTCTCTTTTTTTTCTTTGCGCTGATAGTTTTGGAGAAATGTTCTGACGGTGGTGAGAGTGGAGCACGAATACTTCCGTGACGCAATTGGCTAGCGCGTTCGGCTGTTAATCAAAAGGTTGGAGGTTCGAGCCCTCCCGAGAGCGGTGTGTTTCTTTTTTTTTTCTTTGCGCTGATAGCTTTGGAGAAATGTTCTGATGGTGGTGAGAGTGGAGCACGACTACTTCTGTGACGCAATTGGCTAGCGCGTTCGGCTGTTAATCAAAAGGTTGGAGGTTCGAGCCCTCGCGAGAGCGGTGTGTCTCTTTTTTTCTTTGCGCTGATAGCTTTGGAGAAATGTTCTGATGGTAGTGAGAGTGGAGCACGACTTCTTCTGTGACGCAATTGGCTAGCGCGTTCGGCTGTTATTCAAAAGGTTGGAGGTTCGAGCCCTCCCGAGAGCGGTGTGTCTCTTTTTTTTCTTTGCACTGATAGCTTTGGAGAAATGTTCTGACGGTGGTGAGAGTGGAGCACGACTACTTCCGTGAAGCAATTGGCTAGCGCGTTCGGCTGTTAATCAAAAGGTTCGAGGTTCGAGCCCTCCCGAGAGCGGTGTGTCTCTTTTTTTTCTTTGCGCTGATAGCTTTGGAGAAATGTTCTGATGGTGGTGAGAGTGGAGCACGACTACTTCTGTGACGCAATTGGCTAGCGCGTTCGGCTGTTAATCAAAAGGTTGGAGGTTCGAGCCCTCCCGAGAGCGGTGTGTCTCTTTTTTTCTTTGCGCTGATAGCTTTGGAGAAATGTTCTGACGGTGGTGAGAGTGGCGCACGACTACTTCTGTGACGCAATTGGCTAGCGCATTCGGCTGTTAATCAAAAGGTTGGAGGTTCGAGCCCTCGCGAGAGCGGTGTGTCTCTTTTTTTTCTTTGCGCTGATAGCTTTGGAGAAATGTTCTGATGGTGGTGAGAACGGAGCCCGACTACTTCTGTGACGCAATTGGCTAGCGCGTTCGGCTGTTAATCAAAAGGTTGGAGGTTCGAGCCCTCCCGAGAGCGGTGTGTCTCTTTTTTTTCTTTGCGCTGATAGCTTTGGATAAATGTTCTGATGGTGGTGAGAGTGGAGCACGACTACTTCTGTGACGCAATTGGCTAGCGCGTTCGGCTGTTAATCAAAAGGTTGGAGGTTCGAGCCCTCCCGAGAGCGGTGTGTCTCTTTTTTTCTTTGCGCTGATAGCTTTGGAGAAATGTTCTGGCGGTGGTGAGAGTGGCGCACGACTACTTCTGTGACGCAATTGGCTAGCGCGTTTGGCTGTTAATCAAAAGGTTGGAGGTTCGAGCCCTCCCGAGAGCGGTGTGTCTCTTTTTTTTCTTTGCGCTGATAGCTTTGGAGAAATGTTCTGATGGTGGTGAGAGTGGAGCACGACTACCTCCGTGACGCAATTGGCTAGCGCGTTCGGCTGTTAACCAAAAGGTTGGAGGTTCGAGCCCTCGCGAGAGCGGTGTGTCTCTTTTTTTCTTTGCGCTGATAGCTTTGGAGAAATGTTCTGACGGTGGTGAGAGTGGAGCACGACGACTTCCGGGACGCAATTGGCCAGCGCGTTCGGCTGTTAATCAAAAGGTTGGAGGTTCGAGCCCTCCCGAGAGCGGTGTGTCTCTTTTTTTTTCTTTGCGCTGATAGCTTTGGAGAAATGTTCTGACTGTGGTGAGAGTGGCGCACGACTGTTTCCGTGGTGCAATCTGCTAGTGCGTCGGCTGTTAAGCAAAAGGTTGGAGGTTCGAGCCCTCCCAGGAGCAGTGTGTCGCTTTTTTTCTTTGCGCTGATAGCCTTGGAGAAACGTTCTGACGGTGGTGAGAGTGGAGCACGACTGTCTCTGTTGCGCAATTTGCTAGCGCGTTGGGCTGTTAACGAAAAGGTTGGAGGTTCGAACCCTCCCATGAGCGGTGTGTCTCTTTTTTTTGCGCTGATACCTTTAGAAAAATGTTCTGATGGTGGTGAGAGTGGAGCACGACTACCTCCGTGACGCAATTGTCTAGCGCGTTCGGCTGTTAATCAAAAGGTTGGAGGTTAGAGCCCTCCCGAGAGCGGTGTGTCTCTTTTTTTTTCTTTGCGCTGATAGCTTTGGAGAAATGTTCTGATGGTGGTGAGAGTAGAGCACGACTACTTCTGTGACGCAACTGGCTAGTGCGTTCGGCTGTAAATATAAAGGTTGGAGGTTCGAGCCCTCCCATGAGCGGTGTGTCTCTTTTTTTCTTTGCGCTGATACCTTTAAAAAATGTTCTGATGGTGGTGAGAGTGGAGCACGACTACCTCCGTGACGCAATTGGCTAGCGCGTTCGGCTGTTAATCAAAAGGTTGGAGGTTAGAGCCCTCCCGAGAGCGGTGTGTCTCTTTTTTTTCTTTGCGCTGATAGCTTTGGAGAAATGTTCTGATGGTGGTGAGAGTAGAGCACGACTACTTCTGTGACGCAATTGGCTAGCGCGTTCGGCTGTAAATATAAAGGTTGGAGGTTCGAGCCCTCCCGAGAGCGGTGTGTTTCTTTTTTTTCTTTGCGCTGATAGCTTTGGAGAAATGTTCTGATGGTGGTGAGAGTGGAGCACGACTACTTTTGTGACGCAATTGGCTAGCGCGTTCGGCTGTTAATCAAAAGGTTGGAGGTTCGAGCCCTCGCGAGAGCGGTGTGTCTCTTTTTTTCTTTGCGCTGATAGCTTTGGAGAAATGTTCTGACGGTAGTGAGAGTGGAGCACGACTTCTTCTGTGACGCAATTGGCTAGCGCGTTCGGCTGTTATTCAAAAGGTTGGAGCTTCGAGCCCTCCCGAGAGCGGTGTGTCTCTTTTTTTTCTTTGCACTGATAGCTTTGGAGAAATGTTCTGACGGTGGTGAGAGTGGAGCACGACTACTTCCGTGAAGCAATTGGCTAGCGCGTTCGGCTGTTAATCAAAAGGTTCGAGGTTCGAGCCCTCCCGAGAGCGGTGTGTCTCTTTTTTTTCTTTGCGCTGATAGCTTTGGAGAAATGTTCTGACGGTGGTGAGAGTGGCGCACGACTACTTCTGTGACGCAATTGGCTAGCGCGTTCGGCTGTTAATCAAAAGGTTGGAGGTTCGAGCCCTCGCGAGAGCGGTGTGTCTCTTTTTTTTCTTTGCGCTGATAGCTTTGGAGAAATGTTCTGATGGTGGTGAGAACGGAGCCCGACTACTTCTGTGACGCAATTGGCTAGCGCGTTCGGCTGTTAATCAAAAGGTTGGAGGTTCGAGCCCTCCCGAGAGCGGTGTGTCTCTTTTTTTTCTTTGCGCTGATAGCTTTGGAGAAATGTTCTGGCGGTGGTGAGAGTGGCGCACGACTACTTCTGTGACGCCATTGGCTAGCGCGTTTGGCTGTTAATCAAAAGGTTGGAGGTTCGAGCCCTCCCGAGAACGGTGTGTCTCTTTTTTTTCTTTGCGCTGATAGCTTTGGAGAAATGTTCTGATGGTGGTGAGAGTGGAGCACGACTACTTCTGTGACGCAATTGGCTAGCGCGTTCGGCTGTTAATCAAAAGGTTGGAGGTTCGAGCCCTCCCGAGAGC
The DNA here is from genome assembly GCF_043290135.1 of Rhipicephalus microplus. Taxonomy (NCBI): domain Eukaryota; kingdom Metazoa; phylum Arthropoda; class Arachnida; order Ixodida; family Ixodidae; genus Rhipicephalus; species Rhipicephalus microplus. The sequence goes on from NW_027464592.1 coordinate 9,427,939, forward strand.
GGTGTGTCTCTTTTTTTCTTTGCGCTGATACCTTTAGAAAAATGTTCTAATGGTGGTGAGAGTGGAGCACGACGACTTCCGGGACGCAATTGGCTAGCGCGTTCGGCTGTTAATCAAAAGGTTGGAGGTTCGAGCCCTCCCGAGAGCGGTGTGTCTCTTTTTTTTCTTTGCGCTGATAGCTTTGGAGAAATGTTCTGACTGTGGTGAGAGTGGCGCACGACTGTTTCCGTGGTGCAATCTGCTAGTGCGTCGGCTGTTAAGCAAAAGGTTGGAGGTTCGAGCCCTCCCAGGAGCAGTGTGTCGCTTTTTTTCTTTGCGCTGATAGCCTTGGAGAAACGTTCTGACGGTGGTGAGAGTGGAGCACGACTGTCTCTGTTGCGCAATTTGCTAGCGCGTTGGGCTGTTAACGAAAAGGTTTGAGGTTCGAACCCTCCCATGAGCGGTGTGTCTCTTTTTTTTTGCGCTGATACCTTTAGAAAAATGTTCTGATGGTGGTGAGAGTGGAGCACGACTACCTCCGTGACGCAATTGTCTAGCGCGTTCGGCTGTTAATCAAAAGGTTGGAGGTTAGAGCCCTCCCGAGAGCGGTGTGTCTCTTTTTTTTCTTTGCGCTGATAGCTTTAGAGAAATGTTCTGATGGTGGTGAGAGTAGAGCACGACTACTTCTGTGACGCAATTGGCTAGCGCGTTCGGCTGTAAATATAAAGGTTGGAGGTTCGAGCCCTCCCATGAGCGGTGTGTCTCTTTTTTTCTTTGCGCTGATACCTTTAAAAAATGTTCTGATGGTGGTGAGAGTGGAGCACGACTACCTCCGTGACGCAATTGGCTAGCGCGTTCGGCTGTTAATCAAAAGGTTGGAGGTTAGAGCCCTCCCGAGAGCGGTGTGTCTCTTTTTTTTCTTTGCGCTGATAGCTGTGGAGAAATGTTCTGATGGTGGAGAGAGTAGAGCACGACTACTTCTGTGACGCAATTGGCTAGCGCGTTCGGCTGTAAATATAAAGGTTGGAGGTTCCAGCCCTCCCGAGAGTGGTGTGTCTCTTTTTTTTCTTTGCGCTGATAGTTTTGGAGAAATGTTCTGACGGTGGTGAGAGTGGAGCACGAATACTTCCGTGACGCAATTGGCTAGCGCGTTCGGCTGTTAATCAAAAGGTTGGAGGTTCGAGCCCTCCCGAGAGCGGTGTGTTTCTTTTTTTTTCTTTGCGCTGATAGCTTTGGAGAAATGTTCTGATGGTGGTGAGAGTGGAGCACGACTACTTCTGTGACGCAATTGGCTAGCGCGTTCGGCTGTTAATCAAAAGGTTGGAGGTTCGAGCCCTCGCGAGAGCGGTGTGTCTCTTTTTTTCTTTGCGCTGATAGCTTTGGAGAAATGTTCTGATGGTAGTGAGAGTGGAGCACGACTTCTTCTGTGACGCAATTGGCTAGCGCGTTCGGCTGTTATTCAAAAGGTTGGAGGTTCGAGCCCTCCCGAGAGCGGTGTGTCTCTTTTTTTTCTTTGCACTGATAGCTTTGGAGAAATGTTCTGACGGTGGTGAGAGTGGAGCACGACTACTTCCGTGAAGCAATTGGCTAGCGCGTTCGGCTGTTAATCACAAGGTTGGAGGTTCGAGCCCTCCCGAGAGCGGTGTGTCTCTTTTTTTCTTTGCGCTGATAGCTTTGGAGAAATGTTCTGACGGTGGTGAGAGTGGCGCACGACTACTTCTGTGACGCAATTGGCTAGCGCATTCGGCTGTTAATCAAAAGGTTGGAGGTTCGAGCCCTCGCGAGAGCGGTGTGTCTCTTTTTTTTCTTTGCGCTGATAGCTTTGGAGAAATGTTCTGATGGTGGTGAGAACGGAGCCCGACTACTTCTGTGACGCAATTGGCTAGCGCGTTCGGCTGTTAATCAAAAGGTTGGAGGTTCGAGCCCTCCCGAGAGCGGTGTGTCTCTTTTTTTTCTTTGCGCTGATAGCTTTGGATAAATGTTCTGATGGTGGTGAGAGTGGAGCACGACTACTTCTGTGACGCAATTGGCTAGCGCGTTCGGCTGTTAATCAAAAGGTTGGAGGTTCGAGCCCTCCCGAGAGCGGTGTGTCTCTTTTTTTCTTTGCGCTGATAGCTTTGGAGAAATGTTCTGGCGGTGGTGAGAGTGGCGCACGACTACTTCTGTGACGCAATTGGCTAGCGCGTTTGGCTGTTAATCAAAAGGTTGGAGGTTCGAGCCCTCCCGAGAGCGGTGTGTCTCTTTTTTTTCTTTGCGCTGATAGCTTTGGAGAAATGTTCTGATGGTGGTGAGAGTGGAGCACGACTACCTCCGTGACGCAATTGGCTAGCGCGTTCGGCTGTTAACCAAAAGGTTGGAGGTTCGAGCCCTCGCGAGAGCGGTGTGTCTCTTTTTTTCTTTGCGCTGATAGCTTTGGAGAAATGTTCTGACGGTGGTGAGAGTGGAGCACGACGACTTCCGGGACGCAATTGGCCAGCGCGTTCGGCTGTTAATCAAAAGGTTGGAGGTTCGAGCCCTCCCGAGAGCGGTGTGTCTCTTTTTTTTTCTTTGCGCTGATAGCTTTGGAGAAATGTTCTGACTGTGGTGAGAGTGGCGCACGACTGTTTCCGTGGTGCAATCTGCTAGTGCGTCGGCTGTTAAGCAAAAGGTTGGAGGTTCGAGCCCTCCCAGGAGCAGTGTGTCGCTTTTTTTCTTTGCGCTGATAGCCTTGGAGAAACGTTCTGACGGTGGTGAGAGTGGAGCACGACTGTCTCTGTTGCGCAATTTGCTAGCGCGTTGGGCTGTTAACGAAAAGGTTGGAGGTTCGAACCCTCCCATGAGCGGTGTGTCTCTTTTTTTTGCGCTGATACCTTTAGAAAAATGTTCTGATGGTGGTGAGAGTGGAGCACGACTACCTCCGTGACGCAATTGTCTAGCGCGTTCGGCTGTTAATCAAAAGGTTGGAGGTTAGAGCCCTCCCGAGAGCGGTGTGTCTCTTTTTTTTTCTTTGCGCTGATAGCTTTGGAGAAATGTTCTGATGGTGGTGAGAGTAGAGCACGACTACTTCTGTGACGCAACTGGCTAGTGCGTTCGGCTGTAAATATAAAGGTTGGAGGTTCGAGCCCTCCCATGAGCGGTGTGTCTCTTTTTTTCTTTGCGCTGATACCTTTAAAAAATGTTCTGATGGTGGTGAGAGTGGAGCACGACTACCTCCGTGACGCAATTGGCTAGCGCGTTCGGCTGTTAATCAAAAGGTTGGAGGTTAGAGCCCTCCCGAGAGCGGTGTGTCTCTTTTTTTTCTTTGCGCTGATAGCTTTGGAGAAATGTTCTGATGGTGGTGAGAGTAGAGCACGACTACTTCTGTGACGCAATTGGCTAGCGCGTTCGGCTGTAAATATAAAGGTTGGAGGTTCGAGCCCTCCCGAGAGCGGTGTGTTTCTTTTTTTTCTTTGCGCTGATAGCTTTGGAGAAATGTTCTGATGGTGGTGAGAGTGGAGCACGACTACTTTTGTGACGCAATTGGCTAGCGCGTTCGGCTGTTAATCAAAAGGTTGGAGGTTCGAGCCCTCGCGAGAGCGGTGTGTCTCTTTTTTTCTTTGCGCTGATAGCTTTGGAGAAATGTTCTGACGGTAGTGAGAGTGGAGCACGACTTCTTCTGTGACGCAATTGGCTAGCGCGTTCGGCTGTTATTCAAAAGGTTGGAGCTTCGAGCCCTCCCGAGAGCGGTGTGTCTCTTTTTTTTCTTTGCACTGATAGCTTTGGAGAAATGTTCTGACGGTGGTGAGAGTGGAGCACGACTACTTCCGTGAAGCAATTGGCTAGCGCGTTCGGCTGTTAATCAAAAGGTTCGAGGTTCGAGCCCTCCCGAGAGCGGTGTGTCTCTTTTTTTTCTTTGCGCTGATAGCTTTGGAGAAATGTTCTGACGGTGGTGAGAGTGGCGCACGACTACTTCTGTGACGCAATTGGCTAGCGCGTTCGGCTGTTAATCAAAAGGTTGGAGGTTCGAGCCCTCGCGAGAGCGGTGTGTCTCTTTTTTTTCTTTGCGCTGATAGCTTTGGAGAAATGTTCTGATGGTGGTGAGAACGGAGCCCGACTACTTCTGTGACGCAATTGGCTAGCGCGTTCGGATGTTAATCAAAAGGTTGGAGGTTCGAGCCCTCCCGAGAGCGGTGTGTCTCTTTTTTTTTTGCGCTGATAGTTTTGGAGAAATGTTCTGATGGTGGTGAGAGTGGAGCACGACTACTTCTGTGACGCAATTGGCTAGCGCGTTCGGCTGTTAATCAAAAGGTTGGAGGTTCGAGCCCCCCCGAGAGCGGTGTGTCTATTTTTTTTTCTTTGCGCTGATAGCTTTGGAGAAATGTTCTGACGGTGGTGAGAGTGAAACACGACTACTTCCGTGACGCAATTGGCTAGCGCGTTCGGCTGTTAATCAAAAGGTTGGAGGTTCGAGCCCTTCCGAGAGCGGTGTGTCTCTTTTTTTTTCTTTGCGCTGATAGCTTTGGAGAAATGTTCTGACTGTGGTGAGAGTGGCGCACGACTGTTTCCGTGGTGCAATCTGCTAGTGCGTCGGCTGTTAAGCAAAAGGTTGGAGGTTCGAGCCCTCCCAGGAGCAGTGTGTCGCTTTGTTTCTTTGCGCTGATAGCCTTGGAGAAACGTTCTGACGGTGGTGAGAGTGGAGCACGACTGTCTCTGTTGCGCAATTTGCTAGCGCATTGGGCTGTTAACGAAAAGGTTGGAGGTTCGAACCCTCCCATGAGCGGTGTGTCTCTTTTTTTTTGCGCTGATACCTTTAAAAAATGTTCTGATGGTGGTGAGAGTGGAGCACGACTACCTCCGTGACGCAATTGGCTAGCGCGTTCGGCTGTTAATCAAAAGGTTGGAGGTTAGAGCCCTCCCGAGAGCGGTGTGTCTCTTTTTTTTCTTTGCGCTGATAGCTTTGGAGAAATGTTCTGATGGTGGTGCGAGTAGAGCATGACTACTTCTGTGACGCAATTGGCTAGCGCGTTCGGCTGTAAATATAAAGGTTGGAGGTTCCAGCCCTCCCGAGAGTGGTGTGTCTCTTTTTTTTCTTTGCGCTGATAGTTTTGGAGAAATGTTCTGACGGTGGTGAGAGTGGAGCACGAATACTTCCGTGACGCAATTGGCTAGCGCGTTCGGCTGGTAATCAAAAGGTTGGAGGTTCGAGCCCTCCCGAGAGCGGTGTGTTTCTTTTTTTTCTTTGCACTGATAGCTTTGGAGAAATGTTCTGATGGTGGTGAGAGTGGAGCACGACTACTTCTGTGACGCAATTGGCTAGCGCGTTCGGCTGTTAATCAAAAGGTTGGAGGTTCGAGCCCTCGCGAGAGCGGTGTGTCTCTTTTTTTCTTTGCGCTGATAGCTTTGGAGAAATGTTCTGATGGTAGTGAGAGTGGAGCACGACTTCTTCTGTGACGCAATTGGCTAGCGCGTTCGGCTGTTATTCAAAAGGTTGGAGGTTCGAGCCCTCCCGAGAGCGGTGTGTCTCTTTTTTTTCTTTGCACTGATAGCTTTGGAGAAATGTTCTGACGGTGGTGAGAGTGGAGCACGACTACTTCCGTGAAGCAATTGGCTAGCGCGTTCGGCTGTTAATCAAAAGGTTCGAGGTTCGAGCCCTCCCGAGAGCGGTGTGTCTCTTTTTTTTCTTTGCGCTGATAGCTTTGGAGAAATGTTCTGATGGTGGTGAGAGTGGAGCACGACTACTTTTGTGACGCAATTGGCTAGCGCGTTCGGCTGTTAATCAAAAGGTTGGAGGTTCGAGCCCTCCCGAGAGCGGTGTGTCTCTTTTTTTCTTTGCGCTGATAGCTTTGGAGAAATGTTCTGACGGTGGTGAGAGTGGCGCACGACTACTTCTGTGACGCAATTGGCTAGCGCGTTCGGCTGTTAATCAAAAGGTTGGAGGTTCGAGCCCTCGCGAGAGCGGTGTGTCTCTTTTTTTTCTTTGCGCTGATAGCTTTGGAGAAATGTTCTGATGGTGGTGAGAACGGAGCCCGACTACTTCTGTGACGCAATTGGCTAGCGCGTTCGGCTGTTAATCAAAAGGTTGGAGGTTCGAGCCCTCCCGAGAGCGGTGTGTCTCTTTTTTTTCTTTGCGCTGATAGCTTTGGATAAATGTTCTGATGGTGGTGAGAGTGGAGCACGACTACTTCTGTGACGCAATTGGCTAGCGCGTTCGGCTGTTATTCAAAAGGTTGGAGCTTCGAGCCCTCCCGAGAGCGGTGTGTCTCTTTTTTTTCTTTGCACTGATAGCTTTGGAGAAATGTTCTGACGGTGGTGAGAGTGGAGCACGACTACTTCCGTGAAGCAATTGGCTAGCGCGTTCGGCTGTTAATCAAAAGGTTCGAGGTTCGAGCCCTCCCGAGAGCGGTGTGTCTCTTTTTTTTCTTTGCGCTGATAGCTTTGGAGAAATGTTCTGACGGTGGTGAGAGTGGCGCACGACTACTTCTGTGACGCAATTGGCTAGCGCGTTCGGCTGTTAATCAAAAGGTTGGAGGTTCGAGCCCTCGCGAGAGCGGTGTGTCTCTTTTTTTCTTTGCGCTGATAGCTTTGGAGAAATGTTCTGATGGTGGTGAGAACGGAGCCCGACCACTTCTGTGACGCAATTGGCTAGCGCGTTCGGATGTTAATCAAAAGGTTGGAGGTTCGAGCCCTCCCGAGAGCGGTGTGTCTCTTTTTTTTTTGCGCTCATAGTTTTGGAGAAATGTTCTGATGGTGGTGAGAGTGGAGCACGACTACTTCTGTGACGCAATTGGCTAGCGCGTTCGGCTGTTAATCAAAAGGTTGGAGGTTCGAGCCCTCCCGAGAGCGGTGTGTCTATTTTTTTTTCTTTGCGCTGATAGCTTTGGAGAAATGTTCTGACGGTGGTGAGAGTGAAACACGACTACTTCCGTGACGCAATTGGCTAGCGCGTTCGGCTGTTAATCAAAAGGTTGGAGGTTCGAGCCCTTCCGAGAGCGGTGTGTCTCTTTTTTTTTCTTTGCGCTGATAGCTTTGGAGAAATGTTCTGACTGTGGTGAGAGTGGCGCACGACTGTTTCCGTGGTGCAATCTGCTAGTGCGTCGGCTGTTAAGCAAAAGGTTGGAGGTTCGAGCCCTCCCAGGAGCAGTGTGTCGCTTTGTTTCTTTGCGCTGATAGCCTTGGAGAAACGTTCTGACGGTGGTGAGAGTGGAGCACGACTGTCTCTGTTGCGCAATTTGCTAGCGCATTGGGCTGTTAACGAAAAGGTTGGAGGTTCGAACCCTCCCATGAGCGGTGTGTCTCTTTTTTTTTGCGCTGATACCTTTAAAAAATGTTCTGATGGTGGTGAGAGTGGAGCACGACTACCTCCGTGACGCAATTGGCTAGCGCGTTCGGCTGTTAATCAAAAGGTTGGAGGTTAGAGCCCTCCCGAGAGCGGTGTGTCTCTTTTTTTTCTTTGCGCTGATAGCTTTGGAGAAATGTTCTGATGGTGGTGCGAGTAGAGCATGACTACTTCTGTGACGCAATTGGCTAGCGCGTTCGGCTGTAAATATAAAGGTTGGAGGTTCGAGCCCTCCCGAGAGCGGTGTGTCTCTTTTTTTTCTTTGCACTGATAGCTTTGGAGAAATGTTCTGACGGTGGTGAGAGTGGAGCACGACTACTTCCGTGAAGCAATTGGCTAGCGCGTTCGGCTGTTAATCAAAAGGTTCGAGGTTCGAGCCCTCCCGAGAGCGGTGTGTCTCTTTTTTTTCTTTGCGCTGATAGCTTTGGAGAAATGTTCTGATGGTGGTGAGAGTGGAGCACGACTACTTTTGTGACGCAATTGGCTAGCGCGTTCGGCTGTTAATCAAAAGGTTGGAGGTTCGAGCCCTCCCGAGAGCGGTGTGTCTCTTTTTTTCTTTGCGCTGATAGCTTTGGAGAAATGTTCTGACGGTGGTGAGAGTGGCGCACGACTACTTCTGTGACGCAATTGGCTAGCGCGTTCGGCTGTTAATCAAAAGGTTGGAGGTTCGAGCCCTCGCGAGAGCGGTGTGTCTCTTTTTTTTCTTTGCGCTGATAGCTTTGGAGAAATGTTCTGATGGTGGTGAGAACGGAGCCCGACTACTTCTGTGACGCAATTGGCTAGCGCGTTCGGCTGTTAATCAAAAGGTTGGAGGTTCGAGCCCTCCCGAGAGCGGTGTGTCTCTTTTTTTTCTTTGCGCTGATAGCTTTGGATAAATGTTCTGATGGTGGTGAGAGTGGAGCACGACTACTTCTGTGACGCAATTGGCTAGCGCGTTCGGCTGTTAATCAAAAGGTTGGAGGTTCGAGCCCTCCCGAGAGCGGTGTGTCTCTTTTTTTTCTTTGCGCTGATAGCTTTGGATAAATGTTCTGGCGGTGGTGAGAGTGGCGCACGACTACTTCGGTGACGCAATTGGCTAGCGCGTTTGGCTGTTAATCAAAAGGTTGGAGGTTCGAGCCCTCCCGAGAGCGGTGTGTCTCTTTTTTTTCTTTGCGCTGATAGCTTTGGAGAAATGTTCTGATGGTGGTGAGAGTGGAGCACGACTACCTCCGTGACGCAATTGGCTAGCGCGTTCGGCTGTTAACCAAAAGGTTGGAGGTTCGAGCCCTCGCGAGAGCGGTGTGTCTCTTTTTTTTCTTTGCGCTGATAGCTTTGGAGAAATGTTCTGACGGTGGTGAGAGTGGAGCACGACGACTTCCGGGACGCAATTGGCCAGCGCGTTCGGCTGTTAATCAAAAGGTTGGAGGTTCGAGCCCTCCCGAGAGCGGTGTGTCTCTTTTTTTTTCTTTGCGCTGATAGCTTTGGAGAAATGTTCTGACTGTGGTGAGAGTGGCGCACGACTGTTTCCGTGGTGCAATCTGCTAGTGCGTCGGCTGTTAAGCAAAAGGTTGGAGGTTCGAGCCCTCCCAGGAGCAGTGTGTCGCTTTTTTTCTTTGCGCTGATAGCCTTGGAGAAACGTTCTGACGGTGGTGAGAGTGGAGCACGACTGTCTCTGTTGCGCAATTTGCTAGCGCGTTGGGCTGTTAACGAAAAGGTTGGAGGTTCGAACCCTCCCATGAGCGGTGTGTCTCTTTTTTTTGCGCTGATACCTTTAGAAAAATGTTCTGATGGTGGTGAGAGTGGAGCACGACTACCTCCGTGACGCAATTGTCTAGCGCGTTCGGCTGTTAATCAAAAGGTTGGAGGTTAGAGCCCTCCCGAGAGCGGGGTGTCTCTTTTTTTTTCTTTGCGCTGATAGCTTTGGAGAAATGTTCTGATGGTGGTGAGAGTAGAGCACGACTACTTCTGTGACGCAATTGGCTAGCGCGTTCGGCTGTAAATATAAAGGTTGGAGGTTCGAGCCCTCCCATGAGCGGTGTGTCTCTTTTTTTCTTTGCGCTGATACCTTTAAAAAATGTTCTGATGGTGGTGAGAGTGGAGCACGACTACCTCCGTGACGCAATTGGCTAGCGCGTTCGGCTGTTAATCAAAAGGTTGGAGGTTAGAGCCCTCCCGAGAGCGGTGTGTCTCTTTTTTTTCTTTGCGCTGATAGCTTTGGAGAAATGTTCTGATGGTGGTGAGAGTAGAGAACGACTACTTCTGTGACGCAATTGGCTAGCGCGTTCGGCTGTAAATATAAAGGTTGGAGGTTCCAGCCCTCCCGAGAGTGGTGTGTCTCTTTTTTTTCTTTGCGCTGATAGTTTTGGAGAAATGTTCTGACGGTGGTGAGAGTGGAGCACGAATACTTCCGTGACGCAATTGGCTAGCGCGTTCGGCTGTTAATCAAAAGGTTGGAGGTTCGAGCCCTCCCGAGAGCGGTGTGTCTCTTTTTTTTCTTTGCGCTGATAGCTTTGGATAAATGTTCTGATGGTGGTGAGAGTGGAGCACGACTACTTCTGTGACGCAATTGGCTAGCGCGTTCGGCTGTTAATCAAAAGGTTGGAGGTTCGAGCCCTCCCGAGAGCGGTGTGTCTCTTTTTTTTCTTTGCGCTGATAGCTTTGGAGAAATGTTCTGGCGGTGGTGAGAGTGGCGCACGACTACTTCTGTGACGCAATTGGCTAGCGCGTTTGGCTGTTAATCAAAAGGTTGGAGGTTCGAGCCCTCCCGAGAGCGGCGTGTCTCTTTTTTTTCTTTGCGCTGATAGCTTTGGAGAAATGTTCTGATGGTGGTGAGAGTGGAGCACGACTACCTCCGTGACGCAATTGGCTAGCGCGTTCGGCTGTTAACCAAAAGGTTGGAGGTTCGAGCCCTCGCGAGAGCGGTGTGTCTCTTTTTTTTCTTTGCGCTGATAGCTTTGGAGAAATGTTCTGACGGTGGTGAGAGTGGAGCACGACGACTTCCGGGACGCAATTGGCCAGCGCGTTCGGCTGTTAATCAAAAGGTTGGAGGTTCGAGCCCTCCCGAGAGCGGTGTGTCTCTTTTTTTTTCTTTGCGCTGATAGCTTTGGAGAAATGTTCTGACTGTGGTGAGAGTGGCGCACGACTGTTTCCGTGGTGCAATCTGCTAGTGCGTCGGCTGTTAAGCAAAAGGTCGGAGGTTCGAGCCCTCCCAGGAGCAGTGTGTCGCTTTTTTTCTTTGCGCTGATAGCCTTGGAGAAACGTTCTGACGGTGGTGAGAGTGGAGCACGACTGTCTCTGTTGCGCAATTTGCTAGCGCGTTGGGCTGTTAACGAAAAGGTTGGAGGTTCGAACCCTCCCATGAGCGGTGTGTCTCTTTTTTTTGCGCTGATACCTTTAGAAAAATGTTCTGATGGTGGTGAGAGTGGAGCACGACTACCTCCGTGACGCAATTGTCTAGCGCGTTCGGCTGTTAATCAAAAGGTTGGAGGTTAGAGCCCTCCCGAGAGCGGTGTGTCTCTTTTTTTTCTTTGCGCTGATAGCTTTGGAGAAATGTTCTGATGGTGGTGAGAGTAGAGCACGACTACTTCTGTGACGCAATTGGCTAGCGCGTTCGGCTGTAAATATAAAGGTTGGAGGTTCGAGCCCTCCCATGAGCGGTGTGTCTCTTTTTTTCTTTGCGCTGATACCTTTAAAAAATGTTCTGATGGTGGTGAGAGTGGAGCACGACTACCTCCGTGACGCAATTGGCTAGCGCGTTCGGCTGTTAATCAAAAGGTTGGAGGTTAGAGCCCTCCCGAGAACGGTGTTTCTCTTTTTTTCCTTTGCGCTGATAGCTTTGGAGAAATGTTCTGATGGTGGTGAGAGTAGAGCACGACTACTTCTGTGACGCAATTGGCTAGCGCGTTCGGCTGTAAATATAAAGGTTGGAGGTTCCAGCCCTCCCGAGAGTGGTGTGTCTCTTTTTTTTCTTTGCGCTGATAGTTTTGGAGAAATGTTCTGACGGTGGTGAGAGTGGAGCACCAATACTTCCGTGACGCAATTGGCTAGCGCGTTCGGCTGTTAATCAAAAGGTTGGAGGTTCGAGCCCTCCCGAGAGCGGTGTGTTTCTTTTTTTTCTTTGCGCTGATAGCTTTGGAGAAATGTTCTGATGGTGGTGAGAGTGGAGCACGACTACTTCTGTGACGCAATTGGCTAGCGCGTTCGGCTGTTAATCAAAAGGTTGGAGGTTCGAGCCCTCGCGAGAGCGGTGTGTCTCTTTTTTTCTTTGCGCTGATAGCTTTGGAGAAATGTTCTGATGGTAGTGAGAGTGGAGCACGACTTCTTCTGTGACGCAATTGGCTAGCGCGTTCGGCTGTTATTCAAAAGGTTGGAGGTTCGAGCCCTCCCGAGAGCGGTGTGTCTCTTTTTTTTCTTTGCACTGATAGCTTTGGAGAAATGTTCTGACGGTGGTGAGAGTGGAGCACGACTACTTCCGTGAAGCAATTGGCTAGCGCGTTCGGCTGTTAATCAAAAGGTTCGAGGTTCGAGCCCTCCCGAGAGCGGTGTGTCTCTTTTTTTTCTTTGCGCTGATAGCTTTGGAGAAATGTTCTGATGTTGGTGAGAGTGGAGCACGACTACTTCTGTGACACAATTGGCTAGCGCGTTCGGCTGTTAATCAAAAGGTTGGAGGTTCGAGCCCTCCCGAGAGCGGTGTGTCTCTTTTTTTCTTTGCGCTGATAGCTTTGGAGAAATGTTCTGACGGTGGTGAGAGTGGCGCACGACTACTTCTGTGACGCAATTGGCTAGCGCGTTCGGCTGTTAATCAAAAGGTTGGAGGTTCGAGCCCTCGCGAGAGCGGTGTGTCTCTTTTTTTTCTTTGCGCTGATAGCTTTGGAGAAATGTTCTGATGGTGGTGAGAACGGAGCCCGACTACTTCTGTGACGCAATTGGCTAGCGCGTTCAGCTGTTAATCAAAAGGTTGGAGGTTCGAGCCCTCCCGAGAGCGGTGTGTCTCTTTTTTTTTGCGCTGATAGTTTTGGAGAAATGTTCTGATGGTGGTGAGAGTGGAGCACGACTACTTCTGTGACGCAATTGGCTAGCGCGTTCGGCTGTTAATCAAAAGGTTGGAGGTTCGAGCCCTCCCGAGAGCGGTGTGTCTATTTTTTTTTCTTTGCGCTGATAGCTTTGGAGAAATGTTCTGACGGTGGTGAGAGTGAAACACGACTACTTCCGTGACGCAATTGGCTAGCGCGTTCGGCTGTTAATCAAAAGGTTGGAGGTTCGAGCCCTCCCGAGAGCGGTGTGTCTCTTTTTTTTTTCTTTGCGCTGATAGCTTTGGAGAAATGTTCTGACTGTGGTGAGAGTGGCGCACGACTGTTTCCGTGGTGCAATCTGCTAGTGCGTCGGCTGTTAAGCAAAAGGTTGGAGGTTCGAGCTCTCCCGAGAGCGGTGTGTCTCTTTTTTTCTTTGCGCTGATACCTTTAGAAAAATGTTCTAATGGTGGTGAGAGTGGAGCACGACTACCTCCGTGACGCAATTGGCTAGCGCGTTCGGCTGTTAACCAAAAGGTTGGAGGTTCGAGCCCTCGCGAGAGCGGTGTGTCTCTTTTTTTTTTCTTTGCGCTGATTGCTTTGGAGAAATGTTCTGATGGTGGTGAGAGTGGAGCACGACTACTTCCGTGACGCAATTGGGTAGCGCGTTCGGCTGTTAATCAAAAGGTTGGAGGTTCGAGCCCTCCCGAGAGCGGTGTGTCTATTTTTTTTCTTTGCGCTGATAGCTTTGGAGAAATGTTCTGACGGTGGTGAGAGTGGAACACGACTACTTCCGTGACGCAATTGGCTAGCGCGTTCGGCTGTTAATCAAAAGATTGGAGGTTCGAGCCCTCCCGAGAGCGGTGTGTCTCTTTTTTTTTCTTTGCGCTGATAGCTTTGAAGAAATGTTCTGACGGTGGTGAGAGCGGAGCACGACGACTTCCGTGACGCAATTGGCTAGCGCGTTCGGCTGTTAATCAAAAGGTTGGAGGTTCGAGCCATCCCGAGAGCGGTGTGTCTCTTTTTTTTTCTTTGCGCTGATAGCTTTGGAGAAATGTTCTGACTGTGGTGAGAGTGGCACACGACAGTTTCCGTGGTGCAATCTGCTAGTGCGTCGGCTGTTAAGCAAAAGGTTGGAGGTTCGAGCCCTCCCAGGAGCAGTGTGTCGCTTTTTTTCTTTGCGCTGATAGCCTTGTAGAAACGTTCTGACGGTGGTGAGAGTGGAGCACGACTGTCTCTGTTGCGCAATTTGCTAGCGCGTTGGGCTGTTAACGAAAAGGTTGGAGGTTCGAACCCTCCCATGAGCGGTGTGTCTCTTTTTTTCTTTGCTCTGATACCTTTAGAAAAATGTTCTGATGGTGGTGAGAGTGGAGCACGACTACCTCCGTGACGCAATTGTCCAGCGCGTTCGGCTGTTAATCAAAAGGTTGGAGGTTAGAGCCCTCCCGAGAGCGGTGTGTCTCTTTTTTTTCTTTGTGCTGATAGCTTTGGAGAAATGTTCTGATGGTGGTGAGAGTAGAGCACGACTACTTCTGTGACGCAATTGGCTAGCGCGTTCGGCTGTAAATATAAAGGTTGGAGGTTCGAGCCCTCCCGAGAGTGGTGTGTCTCTTTTTTTTCTTTGCGCTGATAGTTTTGGAGAAATGTTCTGACGGTGGTGAGAGTGGAGCACGACACTTCCTTGACGCAATTGGCTAGCGCGTTCGGCTGGTAATCAAAAGGTTGGAGGTTCGAGCCCTCCCGAGAGCAGTGTGTCTCTTTTTTTTCTTTGAGCTGATAGCTTTGGAGAAATGTTCTGATGGTGGTGAGAGTGGAGCACGACTACTTCTGTGACGCAATTGGCTAGCGTGTTCGGCTGTTAATCAAAAGGTTGGAGGTTCGAGCCCTCGCGAGAGCGGTGTGTCTCTTTTTTTCTTTGCACTGATAGCTTTAGGTAAATGTTCTGATGGTAGTGAGAGTGGAGCACGTCTTCTTCTGTGACGCAATTGGCTAGCGCGTTCGGCTGTAAATATAAAGGTTGGAGGTTCGAGCCCTCCCGAGAGTGGTGTGTCTCTTTTTTTTCTTTGCGCTGATAGTTTTGGAGAAATGTTCTGACGGTGGTGAGAGTGGAGCACGACTACTTCCGTGACGCAATTGGCTAGCGCGTTCGGCTGGTAATCAAAAGGTTGGAGGTTCGAGCCCTCCCGAGAGCAGTGTGTCTCTTTTTTTTCTTTGAGCTGATAGCTTTGGAGAAATGTTCTGATGGTGGTGAGAGTGGAGCATGACTACTTCTGTGACGCAATTGGCTAGCGCGTTCGGCTGTTAATCAAAAGGTTGGAGGTTCGAGCACTCGCGAGAGCGGTGTGTCTCTTTTTTTCTTTGCACTGATAGCTTTGGAGAAATGTTCTGATGGTAGTGAGAGTGGAGCACGACTTCTTCTGTGACGCAATTGGCTAGCGCGTTCGGCTGTTAATCAAAAGGTTGGAGGTTCGAGCCCTCCCGAGAGCGGTGTGTCTCTTTTTTTTCTTTGCACTGATAGCTTTGGAGAAATGTTCTGACGGTGGTCAGAGTGGAGCACGACTACTTCCGTGAAGCAATTGGCTAGCGCGTTCGGCTGTTATTCAAAAGGTTCGAGGTTCGAGCCCTCCCGAGAGCGGTGTGTCTCTTTTTTTTCTTTGCGCTGATAGCTTTGGAGAAATGTTCTGATGGTGGTGAGAGTGGAGCACGACTACTTCCGTGACGCAATTGGCTAGCGCGTTCGGCTGTTAATCAAAAGGTTGGAGGTTCGAGCCCTCGCGAGAGCGGTGTGTCTCTTTTTTTTCTTTGCGCTGATAGCTTTGGAGAAATGTTCTGATGGTGGTGAGAGTGGAGCACGACTACTTCTGTGACGCAAATGGCTAGCGCGTTCGGCTGTTAATCAAAAGGTTGGAGGTTCGAGCCCTCCCGAGAGCGGTGTGTCTCTTTTTTTTCTTTGCGCTGATAGCTTTGGAGAAATGTTCTGATGGTGGTGAGAGTAGAGCACGACTACTTCTGTGATGCAATTGGCTAGCGCGTTCGGCTGCTAATCAAAAGGTTGGAGGTTCGAGCCCTCGCGAAAGGGGTGTGTCTCTTTTTTTCTTTGCGCTGATAGCTTTGGAGAAATGTTCTGACGGTGGTGAGAGTGTGGCACGACTACTTCCGTGACGCAATTGGCTAGCGCGTTCGACTGTTAATCAAAAGGTTGGAGGTTCGAGCCCTCGCGAGAGCGGTGTGTCTCTTTTTTTTCTTTGCGCTGATAGCTTTGGAGAAATGTTCTGATGGTGGTGAGAGTGGAGCACGACTACTTCCGTGATGCAATGGGCTAGCGCCTTCGGCTGTTAATCAAAAGGTTGGAGGTTCGAGCCCTCCCGAGAGCGGTGTGTCTCTTTTTTTTCTTTGCGCTGATAGCTTTGGAGAAATGTTCTGATGGTGGTGAGAGTGGAGCACGACTACTTCTGTGACGCAATTGGCTAGGGCGTTCGGCTGTTAATCGAAAGGTTGGAGGTTCGAGCCCTCCCGAGAGCGGTGTGTCTCTTTTTTTTTCTTTGCGCTGATAGCTTTGGAGAAATGTTCTGATGGTGGTGAGAGTGGAGCACCACTACTTCTGTGACGCTATTGGCTAGCGCGTTCGGCTGTTAATCAAAAGGTTGGAGGTTCGAGCCCTCGCGAGAGCGGTGTGGCTCTTTTTTTTCTTTGCGCTGATAGCTTTCGAGAAATGTTCTGATGGTGGTGAGAGTGGAGCACGACTACTTCTGTGACGCAATTGGCTAGCGCGTTCGGCTGTTAATCAAAAGGTTGGAGGTTCGAGCCCTCACGAGAGCGGTGTGTCTCTTTTTTTCTTTGCGCTGATAGCTTTGGAGAAATGTTCTGACGGTGGTGAGAGTGGAGCACGACTACTTCCGTGACGCAATTGGCTAGCGCGTTCGGCTGTTAATCAAAAGGTTGGAGGTTCGAGCCCTCGCGAGAGCGGTGTGTCTCTTTTTTTGCGCTGATAGCTTTGGAGAAATGTTCTGATGGTTGTGAGAGTGGAGCACGACTACTTCTGTGACACAATTGGCTAGCGCGTTCGGCTGTTAATCAAAAGGTTGGAGGTTCGAGCCCTCCCGAGAGCGGTGTGTCTCTTTTTTTTCTTTGCGCTGATAGCTTTGGAGAAATGTTCTGACGGTGGTGAGAGTGGAGCACGACTACTTCCGTGACGCAATTGGCTAGCGCGTTCGGCTGTTAATCAAAAGGTTGGAGGTTCGAGCCCTCCCGAGAGCGGTGTGTCTTCTTTTTTTCATTGCGCTGATAGCTTTGGAGAAATGTTCTAACGGTGGTGAGAGTGGAGCACGACTGTCTCCGTGGCGCAATCTGCTAGTGCGTCGGCTGTTAAGCAAAAGTTTGGAGGTTCGAGCCCTCCCAGGAGCAGTGTGTCGCTTTTTTTCTTTGCGCTGATAGCCTTGGAGAAACGTTCTGACGGTGGTGAGAGTGGAGCACGACTGTCTCTGTTGCGCAATTCGCTAGCGCGTTGGGCTGTTAACGAAATGGTTGGAGGTTCGAACCCTCCCATGAGCGGTGTGTCTCTTTTTTTCTTTGCGCTGATACCTTTGGAAAAACGTTCTGATGGTGGTGAGAGGGGAGCACAACTACCTCCGTGACGCAATCTGCT
The DNA here is from genome assembly GCF_043290135.1 of Rhipicephalus microplus. Classification (NCBI taxonomy): domain Eukaryota; kingdom Metazoa; phylum Arthropoda; class Arachnida; order Ixodida; family Ixodidae; genus Rhipicephalus; species Rhipicephalus microplus. Next base: position 9,444,845 of record NW_027464592.1, read on the forward strand.
AGTGCGTCGGCTGTTAAGCAAAAGGTTGGAGGTACGAGCCCTCCCAAGAGCAGTGTGTCGCTTTTTTTCTTTGCGCTGATAGCCTTGGAGAAACGATGTGACGGTGGTGAGAGTGGAGCACCACTACCTCCGTGACGCAATCTGCTAGTGCGTCGGCTGTTAAGCAAAAGGTTGGAGGTTCGAGCCCTCCCAAGAACAGTGTGTCGCTTTTTTTCTTTGCGCTGATAGCCTTGGAGAAACGTTCTGACGGTGGTGAGAGTGGAGCACGACTGTCTCTGTTGCGCAATTGGCTAGCGCGTTGGGCTGTTAACGAAAAGGTTGGAGGTTCGAACCCTCCCATGAGCGGTGTGTCTCTTTTTTTCTTTGCGCTGATACCTTTAGAAAAATGTTCTGTTGGTGGTGAGAGTGGAGCACGACTACCTCCGTGACGCAATTGGCTAGCGCGTTCGGCTGTTAACCAAAAGGTTGGAGGTTCAAGCCCTCCCATGAGTGGTGTGTCTCTTTTTTTCTTTGCGCTGATACCTTTAGAAAAATGTTCTGATGGTGGTGAGAGTGGAGCACGACTACCACCTTGACGCAATTGGCTAGCGCGTTCGGCTGTTAACCAAAAGGTTGGAGGTTCGAACCCTCCCATGAGCGGTGTGTTTTTTTTCTTTGCGCTGATACCTTTGGAAAAATTTTCTGATGGTGGTGAGAGTGGAGCACGACTACTTCCGTGACGCAATTGGCTAGCGCGTTCGGCTGTTAATCAAAAGGTTGGAGGTTCGAGCCCTCCCAAGAACAGTGTGTCGCTTTTTTCTTGGCGCTGATAGCCTTGAAAAAACGTTCTGATGGTGGTGAGAGTGGTGCACGACTGTATCCGTGGCGCAATCTGCTAGTGCGTCGGCTGTTAACCAAAAGGTTGGAGATTCGAGCCCTCCCGAGAGTGGTGTGTCTCTTATTTTTCTTTGCGCTGAGAGCTTTGGAGAAATGTTCTGACGGTGGTGAGAGTGGAGCACGACTACTTCCGTGACGCAATTGGCTAGCGCGTTCGGCTGTTAATCAAAAGGTTGGAGGTTCGAGCCCTCCCGAGAGCGGTGTGTCTCTTTTTTTTCTTTGCGCTGATAGCTTTGGAGAAATGTTCTGACGGTGGTGAGAGTGGAGCACGACTACTTCCGTGACGCAATTGGCTAGTGCGTTCGGCTGTTAACGAAAAGGTTGGAGGTTCGAACCCTCCCATGAGCGGTGTGTTTTTTTTCTTTGCGCTGATACCTTTGGAAAAATTTTCTGATGGTGGTGAGAGTGGAGCACGACTAGCTCCGTGACGCAATTGGCTAGCACGTTGGGCTGTTCACCGAAAGGTTGGCGGTTCGAGCCCTCCCGAGAGCGGTCTGTCTCTTTTTTTTTTCTTTGCACTGATAGCTTTGGAGAAATGTTCTGACGGTGGTGACAGTGGAGCACAACTGTTTCCGTTGCAGAATCGGCTAGCACGATCCACTGTTAACTGAAAGGTTGGAAGTTTGAGCCCTCCCGGGAGCAGCGTTTCGCTTTTTTCTTTGCGCTGACAGCTATTGAGAAATGTTCCGACAGTGGTGAGAGTGGAGCACGACTGTCTCCGTATCGCAATCTGCTAGTGCGTCGGCCTTAAGCAAAAGGTTGGAGGTTCGAGCCCTCCCGGGAGCAGTGTGTCGCTTTTTTTCTTTGCGCTGATAGGTTTGTAGAAACGTTCTGACGGTGGTGCAAGTGGAGCGCGGTTGGGTCCGTGGTGCAATGGCTAGCGCGATTGGCTGTTAACCAAAAGGTTGGAGGTTCGAGCAATCCCGTGAGCGGTGTGTCGCTTTTTTTCTTTGCACTGATATCTTTGGAGAAGTGTTCTGACCATTGTGAGAGTGCAGCACGAACTGTCTCCATGGCGCAATTGGCTAGCGCGTTGGGCTGTTAACCAAAAGGTTGGAGGCTCGAACCCGCCCATGAGCGGTGTGTCTCTTTTATTCTTTGCACTGATACCTTTGGAAAAATGTTCTGATGGTGGTGAGAGTGGAGCACGACTACCTCCTTGACGCAATCTGCTAGTGCGTCGGCTATTAACCAAAAGGTTGGAGGTTTGAGCCCTCCCAGGAGCAGTGTGTCGCTTTTTTTCTTTGCGCTGATAGCCTGGGAGAAACGTTCTGACGGTGGTGAGAGTGGAGCACGACTGTCTCTGATGCGCAATTGGCTAGCGCGTTGGGCTGTTACCGAAAAGTTTGGAGGTTCGAACCCTCCAATGAGCGGTGTGTCTCTTTTTTTTTTGCGCTGATACCTTTGGAGAAATGTTCTGATGGTGGTGAGAGTGGAGCACGACTACTTCTGTGACGCAATTGGCCAGCGCGTTCGGCTGTTAATCAAAAGGTTGGAGGTTCGAGCCCTCGCGAGAGCGGTGTGTATCTTTTTTTTCTTTGCGCTGATAGCTTTGGAGAAATGTTCTGATGGTGGTGAGAGTGGAGCACGACTACTTCCGTGACGCAATTGGCTAGCGCGTTCGGCTGTTAATCAAAAGGTTGGAGGTTCGAGCCCTCGCGAGAGCGGTGTGTCTCTTTTTTTTCTTTGCGCTGATAGCTTTGGAGAAATGTTCTGATGGTGGTGAGAGTGGAGCACGTATACTTCTGTGACGCAATTGGCTAGCGCGTTCGGCTGTTAATCAAAAGGTTGGAGGTTCGAGCCCTCGCGAGAGTGGTGTGTCTCTTTTTTTTCTGTGCGCTGATAGCTTTGGAGAAATGTTCTGATGGTGGTGACAGTGGAGCACGACTACTTCCGTGACGCAATTGGCTAGCGCGTTCGGCTGTTAATCAAAAGGTTGGAGGTTCGAGCCCTCGCGAGAGCGGTGTGTCTCTTTTTTTTGCGCTGATAGCTTTGGAGAAATGTTCTGATGGTTGTGAGAGTGGAGCACGACTACTTCTGTGACTCAATTGGCTAGCGCGTTCGGCTGTTAATCAAAAGGTTGGAGGTTCGAGCCCTCCCGAGAGCGGTGTGTCTCTTTTTTTTCTTTGCGCTGATAGCTTTGGAGAAATGTTCTGACGGTGGTGAGAGTGGAGCACGACTACTTCCGTGACGCAATTGGCTAGCGCGTTCGTCTGTTAATCAAAAGGTTGGAGGTTCGAGCCCTCCCGAGAGCGGTGTGTCTCTTTTTTTCATTGCGCTGATAGCTTTGGAGAAATGTTCTAACGGTGGTGAGAGTGGAGCACGACTGTCTCCGTGGCACAATCTGCTAGTGCGTCGGCTGTTAAGCAAAAGTTTGGAGGTTCGAGCCCTCCCAAGAGCAGTGTGTCGCTTTTTTTCTTTGCGCTGATAGCCTTGGAGAAACGTTCTGACGGTGGTGAGAGTGGAGCACGACTGTCTCTGTTGCGCAATTCGCTAGCGCGTTGGGCTGTTAACGAAATGGTTGGAGGTTCGAACCCTCCCATGAGCGGTGTGTCTCTTTTTTTCTTTGCGCTGATACCTTTGGAAAAATGTTCTGATGGTGGTGAGAGGGGAGCACAACTACCTCCGTGACGCAATCTGCTAGTGCGTCGGCTGTTAAGCAAAAGGTTGGAGGTACGAGCCCTCCCAAGAGCAGTGTGTCGCTTTTTTTCTTTGCGCTGATAACCTTGGAGAAACGATGTGACGGTGGTGAGAGTGGAGCACCACTACCTCCGTGACGCAATCTGCTAGTGCGTCGGCTGTTAAGCAAAAGGTTGGAGGTTCGAGCCCTCCCAAGAACAGTGTGTCGCTTTTTTTCTTTGCGCTGATAGCCTTGGAGAAACGTTCTGACGGTGGTGAGAGTGGAGCACGACTGTCTCTGTTGCGCAATTGGCTAGCGCGTTGGGCTGTTAACGAAAAGGTTGGAGGTTCGAACCCTCCCATGAGCGGTGTGTCTCTTTTTTTCTTTGCGCTGATACCTTTAGAAAAATGTTCTGTTGGTGGTGAGAGTGGAGCACGACTACCTCCGTGACGCAATTGGCTAGCGCGTTCGGCTGTTAACCAAAAGGTTGGAGGTTCAAGCCCTCCCATGAGTGGTGTGTCTCTTTTTTTCTTTGCGCTGATACCTTTAGAAAAATGTTCTGATGGTGGTGAGAGTGGAGCACGACTACCACCTTGACGCAATTGGCTAGCGCGTTCGGCTGTTAACCAAAAGGTTGGAGGTTCGAACCCTCCCATGAGCGGTGTGTTTTTTTTCTTTGCGCTGATACCTTTGGAAAAATTTTCTGATGGTGGTGAGAGTGGAGCACGACTACTTCCGTGACGCAATTGGCTAGCGCGTTCGGCTGTTAATCAAAAGGTTGGAGGTTCGAGCCCTCCCAAGAACAGTGTGTCGCTTTTTTCTTGGCGCTGATAGCCTTGAAAAAACGTTCTGATGGTGGTGAGAGTGGTGCACGACTGTATCCGTGGCGCAATCTGCTAGTGCGTCGGCTGTTAACCAAAAGGTTGGAGATTCGAGCCCTCCCGAGAGTGGTGTGTCTCTTATTTTTCTTTGCGCTGAGAGCTTTGGAGAAATGTTCTGACGGTGGTGAGAGTGGAGCACGACTACTTCCGTGACGCAATTGGCTAGCGCGTTCGGCTGTTAATCAAAAGGTTGGAGGTTCGAGCCCTCCCGAGAGCGGTGTGTCTCTTTTTTTTCTTTGCGCTGATAGCTTTGGAGAAATGTTCTGACGGTGGTGAGAGTGGAGCACGACTACTTCCGTGACGCAATTGGCTAGTGCGTTCGGCTGTTAACGAAAAGGTTGGAGGTTCGAACCCTCCCATGAGCGGTGTGTTTTTTTTCTTTGCGCTGATACCTTTGGAAAAATTTTCTGATGGTGGTGAGAGTGGAGCACGACTAGCTCCGTGACGCAATTGGCTAGCACGTTGGGCTGTTCACCGAAAGGTTGGCGGTTCGAGCCCTCCCGAGAGCGGTCTGTCTCTTTTTTTTTTTCTTTGCACTGATAGCTTTGGAGAAATGTTCTGACGGTGGTGACAGTGGAGCACAACTGTTTCCGTTGCAGAATCGGCTAGCACGATCCACTGTTAACTGAAAGGTTGGAAGTTTGAGCCCTCCCGGGAGCAGCGTTTCGCTTTTTTCTTTGCGCTGACAGCTATTGAGAAATGTTCCGACAGTGGTGAGAGTGGAGCACGACTGTCTCCGTATCGCAATCTGCTAGTGCGTCGGCCTTAAGCAAAAGGTTGGAGGTTCGAGCCCTCCCGGGAGCAGTGTGTCGCTTTTTTTCTTTGCGCTGATAGGTTTGTAGAAACGTTCTGACGGTGGTGCAAGTGGAGCGCGGTTGGGTCCGTGGTGCAATGGCTAGCGCGATTGGCTGTTAACCAAAAGGTTGGAGGTTCGAGCAATCCCGTGAGCGGTGTGTCGCTTTTTTTCTTTGCACTGATATCTTTGGAGAAGTGTTCTGACCATTGTGAGAGTGCAGCACGAACTGTCTCCATGGCGCAATTGGCTAGCGCGTTGGGCTGTTAACCAAAAGGTTGGAGGCTCGAACCCGCCCATGAGCGGTGTGTCTCTTTTATTCTTTGCACTGATACCTTTGGAAAAATGTTCTGATGGTGGTGAGAGTGGAGCACGACTACCTCCTTGACGCAATCTGCTAGTGCGTCGGCTATTAACCAAAAGGTTGGAGGTTTGAGCCCTCCCAGGAGCAGTGTGTCGCTTTTTTTCTTTGCGCTGATAGCCTGGGAGAAACGTTCTGACGGTGGTGAGAGTGGAGCACGACTGTCTCTGATGCGCAATTGGCTAGCGCGTTGGGCTGTTACCGAAAAGTTTGGAGGTTCGAACCCTCCAATGAGCGGTGTGTCTCTTTTTTTTTGCGCTGATACCTTTGGAGAAATGTTCTGATGGTGGTGAGAGTGGAGCACGACTACTTCTGTGACGCAATTGGCCAGCGCGTTCGGCTGTTAATCAAAAGGTTGGAGGTTCGAGCCCTCGCGAGAGCGGTGTGTATCTTTTTTTTCTTTGCGCTGATAGCTTTGGAGAAATGTTCTGATGGTGGTGAGAGTGGAGCACGACTACTTCCGTGACGCAATTGGCTAGCGCGTTCGGCTGTTAATCAAAAGGTTGGAGGTTCGAGCCCTCGCGAGAGCGATGTGTCTCTTTTTTTTCTTTGCGCTGATAGCTTTGGAGAAATGTTCTGATGGTGGTGAGAGTGGAGCACGTATACTTCTGTGACGCAATTGGCTAGCGCGTTCGGCTGTTAATCAAAAGGTTGGAGGTTCGAGCCCTCGCGAGAGTGGTGTGTCTCTTTTTTTTCTGTGCGCTGATAGCTTTGGAGAAATGTTCTGATGGTGGTGACAGTGGAGCACGACTACTTCCGTGACGCAATTGGCTAGCGCGTTCGGCTGTTAATCAAAAGGTTGGAGGTTCGAGCCCTCGCGAGAGCGGTGTGTCTCTTTTTTTTGCGCTGATAGCTTTGGAGAAATGTTCTGATGGTTGTGAGAGTGGAGCACGACTACTTCTGTGACTCAATTGGCTAGCGCGTTCGGCTGTTAATCAAAAGGTTGGAGGTTCGAGCCCTCCCGAGAGCGGTGTGTCTCTTTTTTTTCTTTGCGCTGATAGCTTTGGAGAAATGTTCTGACGGTGGTGAGAGTGGAGCACGACTACTTCCGTGACGCAATTGGCTAGCGCGTTCGTCTGTTAATCAAAAGGTTGGAGGTTCGAGCCCTCCCGAGAGCGGTGTGTCTCTTTTTTTCATTGCGCTGATAGCTTTGGAGAAATGTTCTAACGGTGGTGAGAGTGGAGCACGACTGTCTCCGTGGCACAATCTGCTAGTGCGTCGGCTGTTAAGCAAAAGTTTGGAGGTTCGAGCCCTCCCAGGAGCAGTGTGTCGCTTTTTTTCTTTGCGCTGATAGCCTTGGAGAAACGTTCTGACGGTGGTGAGAGTGGAGCACGACTGTCTCTGTTGCGCAATTCGCTAGCGCGTTGGGCTGTTAACGAAATGGTTGGAGGTTCGAACCCTCCCATGAGCGGTGTGTCTCTTTTTTTCTTTGCGCTGATACCTTTGGAAAAATGTTCTGATGGTGGTGAGAGGGGAGCACAACTACCTCCGTGACGCAATCTGCTAGTGCGTCGGCTGTTAAGCAAAAGGTTGGAGGTACGAGCCCTCCCAAGAGCAGTGTGTCGCTTTTTTTCTTTGCGCTGATAACCTTGGAGAAACGATGTGACGGTGGTGAGAGTGGAGCACCACTACCTCCGTGACGCAATCTGCTAGTGCGTCGGCTGTTAAGCAAAAGGTTGGAGGTTCGAGCCCTCCCAAGAACAGTGTGTCGCTTTTTTTCTTTGCGCTGATAGCCTTGGAGAAACGTTCTGACGGTGGTGAGAGTGGAGCACGACTGTCTCTGTTGCGCAATTGGCTAGCGCGTTGGGCTGTTAACGAAAAGGTTGGAGGTTCGAACCCTCCCATGAGCGGTGTGTCTCTTTTTTTCTTTGCGCTGATACCTTTAGAAAAATGTTCTGTTGGTGGTGAGAGTGGAGCACGACTACCTCCGTGACGCAATTGGCTAGCGCGTTCGGCTGTTAACCAAAAGGTTGGAGGTTCGAGCCCTCCCATGAGTGGTGTGTCTCTTTTTTTCTTTGCGCTGATACCTTTAGAAAAATGTTCTGATGGTGGTGAGAGTGGAGCACGACTACCACCTTGACGCAATTGGCTAGCGCGTTCGGCTGTTAACCAAAAGGTTGGAGGTTCGAACCCTCCCATGAGCGGTGTGTTTTTTTTTTCTTTGCGCTGATACCTTTGGAAAAATTTTCTGATGGTGGTGAGAGTGGAGCACGACTACTTCCGTGACGCAATTGGCTAGCGCGTTCGGCTGTTAATCAAAAGGTTGGAGGTTCGAGCCCTCCCAAGAACAGTGTGTCGCTTTTTTCTTTGCGCTGATAGCCTTGGAAAAACGTTCTGACGGTGGTGAGAGTGGAGCACGACTGTCTCCGTGGCGCAATCTGCTAGTGCGTCGGCTGTTAACCAAAAGGTTGGAGATTCGAGCCCTCCCGAGAGTGGTGTGTCTCTTATTTTTCTTTGCGCTGAGAGCTTTGGAGAAATGTTCTGACGGTGGTGAGAGTGGAGCACGACTACTTCCGTGACGCAATTGGCTAGCGCGTTCGGCTGTTAATCAAAAGGTTGGAGGTTCGAGCCCTCCCGAGAGCGGTGTGTCTCTTTTTTTTCTTTGCGCTGATAGCTTTCGAGAAATGTTCTGACGGTGGTGAGAGTGGAGCACGACTACTTCCGTGACGCAATTGGCTAGTGCGTTCGGCTGTTAACGAAAAGGTTGGAGGTTCGAACCCTCCCATGAGCGGTGTGTTTTTTTTTCTTTGCGCTGATACCTTTGGAAAAATTTTCTGATGGTGGTGAGAGTGGAGCACGACTACCTCCGTGACGCAATTGGCTAGCACGTTGGGCTGTTCACCGAAAGGTTGGCGGTTCGAGCCCTCCCGAGAGCGGTCTGTCTCTTTTTTTTTCTTTGCACTGATAGCTTTGGAGAAATGTTCTGACGGTGGTGACAGTGGAGCACAACTGTTTCCGTTGCAGAATCGGCTAGCACGATCCACTGTTAACTGAAAGGTTGGAAGTTTGAGCCCTCCCGGGAGCAGCGTTTCGCTTTTTTCTTTGCGCTGACAGCTATTGAGAAATGTTCCGACAGTGGTGAGAGTGGAGCACGACTGTCTCCGTATCGCAATCTGCTAGTGCGTCGGCCTTAAGCAAAAGGTTGGAGGTTCGAGCCCTCCCGGGAGCAGTGTGTCGCTTTTTTTCTTTGCACTGATAGGTTTGTAGAAACGTTCTGACGGTGGTGCAAGTGGAGCGCGGTTGGGTCCGTGGTGCAATGGCTAGCGCGATTGGCTGTTAACCAAAAGGTTGGAGGTTCGAGCAATCCCGTGAGCGGTGTGTCGCTTTTTTTCTTTGCACTGATATCTTTGGAGAAGTGTTCTGACCATTGTGAGAGTGCAGCACGAACTGTCTCCATGGCGCAATTGGCTAGCGCGTTGGGCTGTTAACCAAAAGGTTGGAGGCTCGAACCCGCCCATGAGCGGTGTGTCTCTTTTATTCTTTGCGCTGATACCTTTGGAAAAATGTTCTGATGGTGGTGAGAGTGGAGCACGACTACCTCCTTGACGCAATCTGCTAGTGCGTCGGCTATTAACCAAAAGGTTGGAGGTTTGAGCCCTCCCAGGAGCAGGGTGTCGCTTTTTTTCTTTGCGCTGATAGCCTGGGAGAAACGTTCTGACGGTGGTGAGAGTGGAGCACGACTGTCTCTGATGCGCAATTGGCTAGCGCGTTGGGCTGTTACCGAAAAGGTTGGAGGTTCGAACCCTCCAATGAGCGGTGTGTCTCTTTTTTTTGCGCTGATACCTTTGGAGAAATGTTCTGATGGTGGTGAGAGTGGAGCACGACTACTTCTGTGACGCAATTGGCCAGCGCGTTCGGCTGTTAATCAAAAGGTTGGAGGTTCGAGCCCTCGCGAGAGCGGTGTGTATCTTTTTTTCTTTGCGCTGATAGCTTTGGAGAAATGTTCTGATGGTGGTGAGAGTGGAGCACGACTACTTCCGTGACGCAATTGGCTAGCGCGTTCGGCTGTTAATCAAAAGGTTGGAGGTCCGAGCCCTCGCGAGAGCGGTGTGTCTCTTTTTTTTCTTTGCGCTGATAGCTTTGGAGAAATGTTCTGATGGTGGTGAGAGTGGAGCACGTATACTTCTGTGACGCAATTGGCTAGCGCGTTCGGCTGTTAATCAAAAGGTTGGAGGTTCGAGCCCTCGCGAGAGCGGTGTGTCTCTTTTTTTTCTTTGCGCTGATAGCTTTGGAGAAATATTCTGGTGGTGGTGACAGTGGAGCACGACTACTTCCGTGATGCAATTGGCTAGCGCGTTCGGCTGTTAATCAAAAGGTTGGAGGTTCGAGCCCTCCCGAGAGCAGTGTGTCTCTTTTTTTTCTTTGCGCTGATAGCTTTGGAGAAATGTTCTGATGGTGGTGAGAGTGGAGCACGACTACTTCTGTGACGCAATTGGCTAGGGCGTTCGGCTTTTAATCGAAAGGTTGGAGGTTCGAGCCCTCCCGAGAGCGGTGTGTCTCTTTTTTTTCTTTGCGCTGATAGCTTTGGAGAAATGTTCTGATGGTGGTGAGAGTGGAGCACGACTACTTCTGTGACGCAATTGGCTAGCGCGTTCGGCTGTTAATCAAAAGGTTGGAGGTTCGAGCCCTCGCGAGAGCGGTGTGTCTCTTTTTTTTCTTTGCGCTGATAGCTTTGGAGAAATGTTCTGATGGTGGTGAGAGTGGAGCACGACTACTTCTGTGACGCAATTGGCTAGCGCGTTCGGCTGTTAATCAAATGTTGGAGGTTCGAGCCCTCCCGAGAGCGGTGTGCCTCTTTTTTTTCTTTGCGCTGATAGCTTTGGAGAAATGTTCGGACGGTGGTGAGAGTGGAGCACGACTACTTCCGTGACGCAATTGGCTAGCGCGTTCGGCTGGTAATCAAAAGGTTGGAGGTTCGAGCCCTCGCGAGTGCGGTGTGTCTCTTTTTTTTCTTTGCGCTGATAGCTTTGGAGAAATGTTCTGATGGTTGTGAGAGTGGAGCACGACTACTTCTGTGACGCAATTGGCTAGCGCGTTTGGCTGTTATTCAAAAGGTTGGAGGTTCGAGCCCTCCCGAGAGCGGTGTGTCTCTTTTTTTTCTTTGCGCTGATAGCTTTGGAGAAATGTTCTGACGGTGGTGAGAGTGGAGCACGACTACTTCCGTGACGCAATTGGCTAGCGCGTTCGGCTGTTAATCAAAAGGTTGGAGGTTCGAGCCCTCCCGAGAGCGGTGTGTCTCTTTTTTTTCTTTGCGCTGATAGCTTTGGAGAAATGTTGTGATGGTGGTGAGAGTGGAGAACGACTACTTCCGTGACGCCATTGGCTAGCGCGTTCGACTGTTAATCAAAAGGTTGGAGGTTCGAGCCTTCCCGAGAGTGGTGCGTCTCTTTTTTTTTCTTTGCGCTGATAGCTTTGGAGAAATGTTCTAACGGTGGTGAGAGTGGAGCACGACTGTCTCCGTGGCGCAATCTGCTAGTGCGTCGGCTGTTAAGCAAAAGGTTGGAGGTTCGAGCCCTCCCAGGAGTAGTGTGTCGCTTTTTTTCTTTGCGCTGATAGCCTTGGAGAAACGTTCTGACGGTGGTGAGAGTGGAGCACGACTGTCTCTGCTGCGCAATTCGCTAGCGCGTTGGGCTGTTAACGAAACGGTTGGAGGTTCGAACCCTCCCATGAGCGGTGTGTCTCTTTTTTTCTTTGCGCTGATACCTTTGGAAAAATGTTCTGATGGTGGTGAGAGTGGAGCACAACTACCTCCGTGACGCAATCTGCTAGTGCGTCGGCTGTTAAGCAAAAGGTTGGAGGTACGAGCCCTCCCAAGAGCAGTGTGTCGCTTTTTTTCTTTGCGCTGATAGCCTTGGAGAAACGTTCTGACGGTGGTGAGAGTGGAGCACGACTGTGTCTGTTGCGCAATTGGTTAGCGCGTTGGGCTGTTAACGAAAAGGTTGGAGGTTCGAACCCTCCCATGAGCGGTGTGTCTCTTTTTTTCTTTGCGCTGATACCTTTGGAAAAATGTTCTGATGGTGGTGAGAGTGGAGCACAACTACCTCCGTGACGCAATCTGCTAGCGCGTTTGGCTGATAACCAAAAGGTTGGAGGTTCGAGCCCTCCCGAGAGCGGTGCGTCTTTTTTTTCTTTGCGCTGACAGCTATAGAGAAATGTTCCGACAGTGGTGAGAGTGGAGCACGACTGTCTCCGTGGCACAATCTGCTAGTTCGTCGGCTGTTAAGCAAAAGGTTGGTGGTTCGAGCCCTCCCCGGGAGCAGCGTGTCGCTTTTATTCTTTGCACTGATAGCTTTGGAGAAATGTTCTGACGGTGGTGACAGTGGAGCACAACTGTTTCCGTTGCAGAATCGGCTAGCACGATCCACTGTTAACTGAAAGGTTGGAAGTTCGAGCCCTCCCGGGAGCAGCGTTTCGCTTTTTTCTTTGCGCTGACAGCTATTGAGAAATGTTCCGACAGTGGTGAGAGTGGAGCACGACTGTCTCCGTATCGCAATCTGCTAGTGCGTCGGCCTTAAGCAAAAGGTTGGAGGTTCGAGCCCTCCCGGGAGCAGTGTGTCGCTTTTTTTCTTTGCGCTGATAGGTTTCGAGAAACGTTCTGACGGTGGTGCGAGTGGAGCACGACTACCTCCGTGACGCAATTGGCTAGCACGTTGGGCTGTTCACCGAAAGGTTGGCGGTTCGAGCCCTCCCGAGAGCGGTGTGTCTCTTTTTTTTCTTTGCGCTGATAGCTTTGGAGAAATGTTCTGATGGTGGCGAGAGTGGAGCACGACTACTTCCGTGACGCAATTGGCTAGCGCGTTCAGCTGTTAATCAAAAGGTTGGAGGTTCGAGCCCTCGCGAGAGCGGTGTGTCTGTTTTTTTTCTTTGCGCTGATAGCTTTGGAGAAATGTTCTGATGGTGGTGAGAGCGGAGCACGACTACTTCTGTGACGCAATTGGCTAGCGCGTTCGGCTGTTAATCAAAAGGTTGGAGGTTCGAGCCCTCCCGAGAGCGGTGTGTCTCTTTTTTTTCTTTGCGCTGATAGCTTTGGAGAAATGTTCTGATGGTGGTGAGAGTAGAGCACGACTACTTCTGTGACGCAATTGGCTAGCGCGTTCGGCTGTTAATCAAAAGGTTGGAGGTTCGAGCCCTCGCGAGAGGGGTGTGTCTCTTTTTTTTCTTTGCGCTGATAGCTTTGGAGAAATGTTCTGACGGTGGTGAGAGTGGAGCACGACTACTTCCGTGACGCAATTGGCTAGCGCGTTCGACTGTTAATCAAAAGGTTGGAGGTTCGAGCCCTCGCGAGAGCGGTGTGTCTCTTTTTTTTTCTTTGCGCTGATAGCTTTGGAGAAATGTTCTGATGGTGGTGAGAGTGGAGCACGACTACTTCCGTGATGCAATGGGCTAGCGCGTTCGGCTGTTAATCAAAAGGTTGGAGGTTCGAGCCCTCCCGAGAGCGGTGTGTCTCTTTTTTTTCTTTGCGCTGATAGCTTTGGAGAAATGTTCTGATGGTGGTGAGAGTGGAGCACGACTACTTCTGTGACGCAATTGGATAGGGCGTTCGGCTGTTAATCGAAAGGTTGGAGGTTCGAGCCCTCCCGAGAGCGGTGTGTCTCTTTTTTTTCTTTGCCCTGATAGCTTTGGAGAAATGTTCTGATGGTGGTGAGAGTGGAGCACGACTACTTCTGTGACGCAATTGGCTAGCGCGTTCGGCTGTTAATCAAAAGGTTGGAGGTTCGAGCCCTCGCGAGAGCGGTGTGTCTCTTTTTTTTCTTTGCGCTGATAGCTTTCGAGAAATGTTCTGATGGTGGTGAGAGTGGAGCACGACTACTTCTGTGACGCAATTGGCTAGCGCGTTCGGCTGTTAATCAAAAGGTTGGAGGTTCGAGCCCTCCCGAGAGCGGTGTGTCTCTTTTTTTTCTTTGCGCTGATAGCTTTGGAGAAATGTTCTGACGGTGGTGAGAGTGGAGCACGACTACTTCCGTGACGCAATTGGCTAGCGCGTTCGGCTGTTAATCAAAAGGTTGGAGGTTCGAGCCCTCGCGAGAGTGGTGTGTCTCTTTTTTTTGCGCTGATAGCTTTGAAGAAATCTTCTGATGGTTGTGAGAGTGGAGCACGACTACTTCTGTGACACAATTGGCTAGCGCGTTCGGCTGTTAATCAAAAGGTTGGAGGTTCGAGCCCTCCCGAGAGCGATGTGTCTCTTTTTTTTCTTTGCGCTGATAGCTTTGGAGAAATGTTCTGACGGTGGTGAGAGTGGAGCACGACTACTTCCGTGACGCAATTGGCTAGCGCGTTCGGCTGTTAATCAAAACGTTGGAGGTTCGAGCCCTCCCGAGAGCGGTGTGTCTCTTTTTTTTCATTGCGCTGATAGCTTTGGAGAAATGTTCTAACGGTGGTGAGAGTGGAGCACGACTGTCTCCGTGGCGCAATCTGCTAGTGCGTCGGCTGTTAAGCAAAAGGTTGGAGGTTCGAGCCCTCCCAGGAGCAGTGTGTCGCTTTTTTTCTTTGCGCTGATAGCCTTGGAGAAACGTTCTGACGGTGGTGAGAGTGGAGCACGACTGTCTCTGTTGCGCAATTCTCTAGCGCGTTGGGCTGTTAACGAAATGGTTGGAGGTTCGAACCCTCCCATGAGCGGTGTGTCTCTTTTTTTCTTTGCGCTGATACCTTTGGAAAAATGTTCTGATGGTGGTGAGAGGGGAGCACAACTACCTCCGTGACGCAATCTGCTAGTGCGTCGGCTGTTAAGCAAAAGGTTGGAGGTACGAGCCCTCCCAAGAGCAGTGTGTCGCTTTTTTTCTTTGCGCTGATAGCCTTGGAGAAACGATGTGACGGTGGTGAGAGTGGAGCACCACTACCTGCGTGACGCAATCTGCTAGTGCGTCGGCTGTTAAGCAAAAGGTTGGAGGTTCGAGCCCTCCCAAGAACAGCGTGTCGCTTTTTTTCTTTGCGCTGATAGCCTTGGAGAAACGTTCGGACGGTGGTGAGAGTGGAGCACGACTGTCTCTGTTGCGCAATTGGCTAGCGCGTCTGGCTGTTAACGAAAAGGTTGGAGGTTCGAACCCTCCCATGAGCGGTGTGTCTCTTTTTTTCTTTGCGCTGATACCTTTAGAAAAATGTTCTGTTGGTGGTGAGAGTGGAGCACGACTACCTCCGTGACGCAATTGGCAAGCGCGTTCGGCTGTTAACCAAAAGGTTGGAGGTTCGAGCCCTCCCATGAGTGGTGTGTCTCTTTTTTTCTTTGCGCTGATACCTTTAGAAAAATGTTCTGATGGTGGTGAGAGTGGAGCACGACTACCACCTTGACGCAATTGGCTAGCGCGTTCGGCTGTTAACCAAAAGGTTGGAGGTTCGAACCCTCCCATGAGCGGTGTGTTTTTTCTTTGCGCTGATACCTTTGGAAAAATTTTCTGATGGTGGTGAGAGTGGAGCACGACTACTTCCGTGACGCAATTGGCTAGCGCGTTCGGCTGTTAATCAAAAGGTTGGAGGTTCGAGCCCTCCCAAGAACAGTGTGTCGCTTTTTTCTTTGCGCTGATAGCCTTGGAAAAACGTTCTGACGGTGGTGAGAGTGGAGCACGACTGTCTCCGTGGCGCAATCTGCTAGTGCGTCGGCTGTTAACCAAAAGGTTGGAGATTCGAGCCCTCCCGAGAAAGGTGTGTCTCTTATTTTTCTTTGCGCTGAGAGCTTTGGAGAAATGTTCTGACGGTGGTGAGAGTGGAGCACGACTACTTCCGTGACGCAATTGGCTAGCGCGTTCGGCTGTTAATCAAAAGGTTGGAGGTTCGAGCCCTCCCGAGAGCGGTGTGTCTCTTTTTTTTCTTTGCGCTGATAGCTTTGGAGAAATGTTCTGACGGTGGTGAGAGTGGAGCACGACTACTTCCGTGACGCAATTGGCTAGTGCGTTCGGCTGTTAACGAAAAGGTTGGAGGTTCGAACCCTCCCATGAGCGGTGTGTTTTTTTTTCTTTGCGCTGATACCTTTGGAGAAATGTTCTGATGGTGGTGAGAGTGGAGCACGACTACTTCCGTGACGCAATTGGCTAGCGCGTTCGGCTGTTAATCAAAAGGTTGGAGGTTCGAGCCCTCGCGAGAGCGGTGTGTCTCTTTTTTTTCTTTGCGCTGATAGCTTTGGAGAAATGTTCTGATGGTGGTGAGAGTGGAGCACGTATACTTCTGTGACGCAATTGGCTAGCGCGTTCGGCTGTTAATCAAAAGGTTGGAGGTTCGAGCCCTCGCGAGAGCGGTGTGTCTCTTTTTTTTCTTTGCGCTGATAGCTTTGGAGAAATATTCTGATGGTGGTGACAGTGGAGCACGACTACTTCCGTGATGCAATTGGCTAGCGCGTTCGGCTGTTAATCAAAAGGTTGGAGGTTCGGGCCCTCCCGAGAGCGGTGTGCCTCTTTTTTTTCTTTGTGCTGATAGCTTTGGAGAAATGTTCTGATGGTGGTGAGAGTGGAGCACGACTACTTCTGTGACGCAATTGGCTAGGGCGTTCGGCTTTTAATCGAAAGGTTGGAGGTTCGAGCCCTCCCGAGAGCGGTGTGTCTCTTTTTTTTTCTTTGCGCTGATAGCTTTGGAGAAATGTTCTGATGGTGGTGAGAGTGGAGCACGACTACTTCTGTGACGCAATTGGCTAGCGCGTTCGGCTGTTAATCAAAAGGTTGGAGGTTCGAGCCCTCGCGAGAGCGGTGTGTCTCTTTTTTTTCTTTGCGCTGATAGCTTTCGAGAAATGTTCTGATGGTGGTGAGAGTGGAGCACGACTACTTCTGTGACGCAATTGGCTAGCGCGTTCGGCTGTTAATCAAATGTTGGAGGTTCGAGCCCTCCCGAGAGCGGTGTGTCTCTTTTTTTTCTTTGCGCTGATAGCTTTGGAGAAATGTTCTGACGGTGGTGAGAGTGGAGCACGACTACTTCCGTGACGCAATTGGCTAGCGCGTTCGGCTGGTAATCAAAAGGTTGGAGGTTCGAGCCCTCGCGAGAGCGGTGTGTCTCTTTTTTTTCTTTGCGCTGATAGCTTTGGAGAAATGTTCTGATGGTGGTGAGAGTGGAGCACGACTACCTCCGTGACGCAATTGGCTAGCACGTTGGGCTGTTCACCGAAAGGTTGGCGGTTCGAGCCCTCCAGAGAGCGGTCTGTCTCTTTTTTTTTCTTTGCACTGATAGCTTTGGAGAAATGTTCTGACGGTGGTGACAGTGGAGCACAACTGTTTCCGTTGCAGAATCGGCTAGCACGATCCACTGTTAACTGAAAGGTTGGAAGTTCGAGCCCTCCCGGGAGCAGCGTTTCGCTTTTTTTCTTTGCGCTGACAGCTATTGAGAAATGTTCCGACAGTGGTGAGAGTGGAGCACGACTGTCTCCGTATCGCAATCTGCTAGTGCGTCGGCCTTAAGCAAAAGGTTGGAGGTTCGAGCCCTCCCGGGAGCAGTGTGTCGCTTTTTTTCTTTGCGCTGATAGGTTTGGAGAAACGTTCTGACGGTGGTGCGAGTGGAGCGCGGTTGGGTCCGTGGTGCAATGGCTAGCGCGATTGGCTGTTAACCAAAAGGTTGGAGGTTCGAGTCCTCCCATGAGCGGTGTGTCTCTTTTTTTCTTCGCGCTGATACCTTTGCGAAAATGTTCTGATGGTGGTGAGAGTGGAGCACGACTACTTCTGTGACGCAATTGGCCAGCGCGTTCGGCTGTTAATCAAAAGGTTGGAGGTTCGAGCCCTCGCGAGAGCGGTGTGTATCTTTTTTTTCTTTGCGCTGATGGCTTTGGAGAAATGTTCTGATGGTGGTGAGAGTGGAGCACGACTACTTCCGTGACGCAATTGGCTAGCGCGTTCGGCTGTTAATCAAAAGGTTGGAGGTTCGAGCCCTCGCGAGAGCGGTGTGTCTCTTTTTTTTCTTTGCGCTGATAGCTTTGGAGAAATGTTCTGATGGTGGTGAGAGTGGAGCACGTATACTTCTGTGACGCAATTGGCTAGCGCGTTCGGCTGTTAATCAAAAGGTTGGAGGTTCGAGCCCTCGCGAGAGCGGTGTGTCTCTTTTTTTTCTTTGCGCTGATAGCTTTGGAGAAATATTCTGATGGTGGTGACAGTGGAGCACGACTACTTCCGTGATGCAATTGGCTAGCGCGTTCGGCTGTTAATCAAAAGGTTGGAGGTTCGAGCCCTCCCGAGAGCGGTGTGTCTCTTTTTTTTCTTTGCGCTGATAGCTTTGGAGAAATGTTCTGATGGTGGTGAGAGTGGAGCACGACTACTTCCGTGATGCAATTGGCTAGCGCGTTCGGCTGTTAATCAAAAGGTTGGAGGTTCGGGCCCTCCCGAGAGCGGTGTGCCTCTTTTTTTTCTTTGTGCTGATAGCTTTGGAGAAATGTTCTGATGGTGGTGAGAGTGGAGCACGACTACTTCTGTGACGCAATTGGCTAGGGCGTTCGGCTTTTAATCGAAAGGTTGGAGGTTCGAGCCCTCCCGAGAGCGGTGTGTCTCTTTTTTTTTCTTTGCGCTGATAGCTTTGGAGAAATGTTCTGATGGTGGTGAGAGTGGAGCACGACTACTTCTGTGACGCAATTGGCTAGCGCGTTCGGCTGTTAATCAAAAGGTTGGAGGTTCGAGCCCTCGCGAGAGCGGTGTGTCTCTTTTTTTTCTTTGCGCTGATAGCTTTCGAGAAATGTTCTGATGGTGGTGAGAGTGGAGCACGACTACTTCTGTGACGCAATTGGCTAGCGCGTTCGGCTGTTAATCAAATGTTGGAGGTTCGAGCCCTCCCGAGAGCGGTGTGTCTCTTTTTTTTCTTTGCGCTGATAGCTTTGGAGAAATGTTCTGACGGTGGTGAGAGTGGAGCACGACTACTTCCGTGACGCAATTGGCTAGCGCGTTCGGCTGGTAATCAAAAGGTTGGAGGTTCGAGCCCTCGCGAGAGCGGTGTGTCTCTTTTTTTTCTTTGCGCTGATAGCTTTGGAGAAATGTTCTGATGGTGGTGAGAGTGGAGCACGACTACCTCCGTGACGCAATTGGCTAGCACGTTGGGCTGTTCACCGAAAGGTTGGCGGTTCGAGCCCTCCAGAGAGCGGTCTGTCTCTTTTTTTTTCTTTGCACTGATAGCTTTGGAGAAATGTTCTGACGGTGGTGACAGTGGAGCACAACTGTTTCCGTTGCAGAATCGGCTAGCACGATCCACTGTTAACTGAAAGGTTGGAAGTTCGAGCCCTCCCGGGAGCAGCGTTTCGCTTTTTTTCTTTGCGCTGACAGCTATTGAGAAATGTTCCGACAGTGGTGAGAGTGGAGCACGACTGTCTCCGTATCGCAATCTGCTAGTGCGTCGGCCTTAAGCAAAAGGTTGGAGGTTCGAGCCCTCCCGGGAGCAGTGTGTCGCTTTTTTTCTTTGCGCTGATAGGTTTGGAGAAACGTTCTGACGGTGGTGCGAGTGGAGCGCGGTTGGGTCCGTGGTGCAATGGCTAGCGCGATTGGCTGTTAACCAAAAGGTTGGAGGTTCGAGTCCTCCCATGAGCGGTGTGTCTCTTTTTTTCTTCGCGCTGATACCTTTGCGAAAATGTTCTGATGGTGGTGAGAGTGGAGCACGACTACTTCTGTGACGCAATTGGCCAGCGCGTTCGGCTGTTAATCAAAAGGTTGGAGGTTCGAGCCCTCGCGAGAGCGGTGTGTATCTTTTTTTTCTTTGCGCTGATGGCTTTGGAGAAATGTTCTGATGGTGGTGAGAGTGGAGCACGACTACTTCCGTGACGCAATTGGCTAGCGCGTTCGGCTGTTAATCAAAAGGTTGGAGGTTCGAGCCCTCGCGAGAGCGGTGTGTCTCTTTTTTTTCTTTGCGCTGATAGCTTTGGAGAAATGTTCTGATGGTGGTGAGAGTGGAGCACGTATACTTCTGTGACGCAATTGGCTAGCGCGTTCGGCTGTTAATCAAAAGGTTGGAGGTTCGAGCCCTCGCGAGAGCGGTGTGTCTCTTTTTTTTCTTTGCGCTGATAGCTTTGGAGAAATATTCTGATGGTGGTGACAGTGGAGCACGACTACTTCCGTGATGCAATTGGCTAGCGCGTTCGGCTGTTAATCAAAAGGTTGGAGGTTCGAGCCCTCCCGAGAGCGGTGTGTCTCTTTTTTTTCTTTGCGCTGATAGCTTTGGAGAAATGTTCTGATGGTGGTGAGAGTGGAGCACGACTACTTCTGTGACGCAATTGGCTAGGGCGTTCGGCTTTTAATCGAAAGGTTGGAGGTTCGAGCCCTCCCGAGAGCGGTGTGTCTCTTATTTTTCTTTGCACTGATAGCTTTGGAGAAATGTTCTGACGGTGGTGAGAGTGGAGCACGACTACTTCCGTGAAGCAATTGGCTAGCGCGTTCGGCTGTTAATCAAAAGGTTCGAGGTTCGAGCCCTCCCGAGAGCGGTGTGTCTCTTTTTTTTCTTTGCGCTGATAGCTTTGGAGAAATGTTCTGACGGTGGTGAGAGTGGCGCACGACTACTTCTGTGACGCAATTGGCTAGCGCGTTCGGCTGTTAATCAAAAGGTTGGAGGTTCGAGCCCTCGCGAGAGCGGTGTGTCTCTTTTTTTTCTTTGCGCTGATAGCTTTGGAGAAATGTTCTGATGGTGGTGAGAACGGAGCCCGACTACTTCTGTGACGCAATTGGCTAGCGCGTTCGGATGTTAATCAAAAGGTTGGAGGTTCGAGCCCTCCCGAGAGCGGTGTGTCTCTTTTTTTTTTGCGCTGATAGTTTTGGAGAAATGTTCTGATGGTGGTGAGAGTGGAGCACGACTACTTCTGTGACGCAATTGGCTAGCGCGTTCGGCTGTTAATCAAAAGGTTGGAGGTTCGAGCCCTCCCGAGAGCGGTGTGTCTATTTTTTTTTCTTTGCGCTGATAGCTTTGGAGAAATGTTCTGACGGTGGTGAGAGTGAAACACGACTACTTCCGTGACGCAATTGGCTAGCGCGTTCGGCTGTTAATCAAAAGGTTGGAGGTTCGAGCCCTTCCGAGAGCGGTGTGTCTCTTTTTTTTTCCTTGCGCTGATAGCTTTGGAGAAATGTTCTGACTGTGGTGAGAGTGGCGCACGACTGTTTCCGTGGTGCAATCTGCTAGTGCGTCGGCTGTTAAGCAAAAGGTTGGAGGTTCGAGCCCTCCCAGGAGCAGTGTGTCGCTTTGTTTCTTTGCGCTGATAGCCTTGGAGAAACGTTCTGACGGTGGTGAGAGTGGAGCACGACTGTCTCTGTTGCGCAATTTGCTAGCGCATTGGGCTGTTAACGAAAAGGTTGGAGGTTCGAACCCTCCCATGAGCGGTGTGTCTCTTTTTTTTTGCGCTGATACCTTTAAAAAATGTTCTGATGGTGGTGAGAGTGGAGCACGACTACCTCCGTGACGCAATTGGCTAGCGCGTTCGGCTGTTAATCAAAAGGTTGGAGGTTAGAGCCCTCCCGAGAGCGGTGTGTCTCTTTTTTTTCTTTGCGCTGATAGCTTTGGAGAAATGTTCTGATGGTGGTGCGAGTAGAGCATGACTACTTCTGTGACGCAATTGGCTAGCGCGTTCGGCTGTAAATATAAAGGTTGGAGGTTCCAGCCCTCCCGAGAGTGGTGTGTCTCTTTTTTTTCTTTGCGCTGATAGTTTTGGAGAAATGTTCTGACGGTGGTGAGAGTGGAGCACGAATACTTCCGTGACGCAATTGGCTAGCGCGTTCGGCTGGTAATCAAAAGGTTGGAGGTTCGAGCCCTCCCGAGAGCGGTGTGTTTCTTTTTTTTCTTTGCGCTGATAGCTTTGGAGAAATGTTCTGATGGTGGTGAGAGTGGAGCACGACTACTTCTGTGACGCAATTGGCTAGCGCGTTCGGCTGTTAATCAAAAGGTTGGAGGTTCGAGCCCTCGCGAGAGCGGTGTGTCTCTTTTTTTCTTTGCGCTGATAGCTTTGGAGAAATGTTCTGATGGTAGTGAGAGTGGAGCACGACTTCTTCTGTGACGCAATTGGCTAGCGCGTTCGGCTGTTATTCAAAAGGTTGGAGGTTCGAGCCCTCCCGAGAGCGGTGTGTCTCTTTTTTTTCTTTGCACTGATAGCTTTGGAGAAATGTTCTGACGGTGGTGAGAGTGGAGCACGACTACTTCCGTGAAGCAATTGGCTAGCGCGTTCGGCTGTTAATCAAAAGGTTCGAGGTTCGAGCCCTCCCGAGAGCGGTGTGTCTCTTTTTTTTCTTTGCGCTGATAGCTTTGGAGAAATGTTCTGATGGTGGTGAGAGTGGAGCACGACTACTTTTGTGACGCAATTGGCTAGCGCGTTCGGCTGTTAATCAAAAGGTTGGAGGTTCGAGCCCTCCCGAGAGCGGTGTGTCTCTTTTTTTATTTGCGCTGATAGCTTTGGAGAAATGTTCTGACGGTGGTGAGAGTGGCGCACGACTACTTCTGTGACGCAATTGGCTAGCGCGTTCGGCTGTTAATCAAAAGGTTGGAGGTTCGAGCCCTCGCGAGAGCGGTGTGTCTCTTTTTTTTCTTTGCGCTGATAGCTTTGGAGAAATGTTCTGATGGTGGTGAGAACGGAGCCCGACTACTTCTGTGACGCAATTGGCTAGCGCGTTCGGCTGTTAATCAAAAGGTTGGAGGTTCGAGCCCTCCCGAGAGCGGTGTGTCTCTTTTTTTTCTTTGCGCTGATAGCTTTGGATAAATGTTCTGATGGTGGTGAGAGTGGAGCACGACTACTTCTGTGACGCAATTGGCTAGCGCGTTCGGCTGTTATTCAAAAGGTTGGAGCTTCGAGCCCTCCCGAGAGCGGTGTGTCTCTTTTTTTTCTTTGCACTGATAGCTTTGGAGAAATGTTCTGACGGTGGTGAGAGTGGAGCACGACTACTTCCGTGAAGCAATTGGCTAGCGCGTTCGGCTGTTAATCAAAAGGTTCGAGGTTCGAGCCCTCCCGAGAGCGGTGTGTCTCTTTTTTTTCTTTGCGCTGATAGCTTTGGAGAAATGTTCTGACGGTGGTGAGAGTGGCGCACGACTACTTCTGTGACGCAATTGGCTAGCGCGTTCGGCTGTTAATCAAAAGGTTGGAGGTTCGAGCCCTCGCGAGAGCGGTGTGTCTCTTTTTTTTCTTTGCGCTGATAGCTTTGGAGAAATGTTCTGATGGTGGTGAGAACGGAGCCCGACTACTTCTGTGACGCAATTGGCTAGCGCGTTCGGATGTTAATCAAAAGGTTGGAGGTTCGAGCCCTCCCGAGAGCGGTGTGTCTCTTTTTTTTTTGCGCTCATAGTTTTGGAGAAATGTTCTGATGGTGGTGAGAGTGGAGCACGACTACTTCTGTGACGCAATTGGCTAGCGCGTTCGGCTGTTAATCAAAAGGTTGGAGGTTCGAGCCCTCCCGAGAGCGGTGTGTCTATTTTTTTTTCTTTGCGCTGATAGCTTTGGAGAAATGTTCTGACGGTGGTGAGAGTGAAACACGACTACTTCCGTGACGCAATTGGCTAGCGCGTTCGGCTGTTAATCAAAAGGTTGGAGGTTCGAGCCCTTCCGAGAGCGGTGTGTCTCTTTTTTTTTCTTTGCGCTGATAGCTTTGGAGAAATGTTCTGACTGTGGTGAGAGTGGCGCACGACTGTTTCCGTGGTGCAATCTGCTAGTGCGTCGGCTGTTAAGCAAAAGGTTGGAGGTTCGAGCCCTCCCAGGAGCAGTGTGTCGCTTTGTTTCTTTGCGCTGATAGCCTTGGAGAAACGTTCTGACGGTGGTGAGAGTGGAGCACGACTGTCTCTGTTGCGCAATTTGCTAGCGCATTGGGCTGTTAACGAAAAGGTTGGAGGTTCGAACCCTCCCATGAGCGGTGTGTCTCTTTTTTTTGCGCTGATACCTTTAAAAAATGTTCTGATGGTGGTGAGAGTGGAGCACGACTACCTCCGTGACGCAATTGGCTAGCGCGTTCGGCTGTTAATCAAAAGGTTGGAGGTTAGAGCCCTCCCGAGAGCGGTGTGTCTCTTTTTTTTCTTTGCGCTGATAGCTTTGGAGAAATGTTCTGATGGTGGTGCGAGTAGAGCATGACTACTTCTGTGACGCAATTGGCTAGCGCGTTCGGCTGTAAATATAAAGGTTGGAGGTTCCAGCCCTCCCGAGAGTGGTGTGTCTCTTTTTTTTCTTTGCGCTGATAGTTTTGGAGAAATGTTCTGACGGTGGTGAGAGTGGAGCACGAATACTTCCGTGACGCAATTGGCTAGCGCGTTCGGCTGGTAATTAAAAGGTTGGAGGTTCGAGCCCTCCCGAGAGCGGTGTGTTTCTTTTTTTTCTTTGCGCTGATAGCTTTGGAGAAATGTTCTGATGGTGGTGAGTGTGGAGCACGACTACTTCTGTGACGCAATTGGCTAGCGCGTTCGGCTGTTAATCAAAAGGTTGGAGGTTCGAGCCCTCGCGAGAGCGGTGTGTCTCTTTTTTTCTTTGCGCTGATAGCTTTGGAGAAATGTTCTGATGGTAGTGAGAGTGGAGCACGACTTCTTCTGTGACGCAATTGGCTAGCGCGTTCGGCTGTTATTCAAAAGGTTGGAGGTTCGAGCCCTCCCGAGAGCGGTGTGTCTCTTTTTTTTCTTTGCACTGATAGCTTTGGAGAAATGTTCGGACGGTGGTGAGAGTGGAGCACGACTACTTCCGTGAAGCAATTGGCTAGCGCGTTCGGCTGTTAATCAAAAGGTTCGAGGTTCGAGCCCTCCCGAGAGCGGTGTGTCTCTTTTTTTTCTTTGCGCTGATAGCTTTGGAGAAATGTTCTGATGGTGGTGAGAGTGGAGCACGACTACTTTTGTGACGCAATTGGCTAGCGCGTTCGGCTGTTAATCAAAAGGTTGGAGGTTCGAGCCCTCCCGAGAGCGGTGTGTCTCTTTTTTTCTTTGCGCTGATAGCTTTGGAGAAATGTTCTGACGGTGGTGAGAGTGGCGCACGACTACTTCTGTGACGCAATTGGCTAGCGCGTTCGGCTGTTAATCAAAAGGTTGGAGGTTCGAGCACTCGCGAGAGCGGTGTGTCTCTTTTTTTTTCTTTGCGCTGATAGCTTTGGAGAAATGTTCTGATGGTGGTGAGAACGGAGCCCGACTACTTCTGTGACGCAATTGGCTAGCGCGTTCGGCTGTTAATCAAAAGGTTGGAGGTTCGAGCCCTCCCGAGAGCGGTGTGTCTCTTTTTTTTCTTTGCGCTGATAGCTTTGGATAAATGTTCTGATGGTGGTGAGAGTGGAGCACGACTACTTCTGTGACGCAATTGGCTAGCGCGTTCGGCTGTTAATCAAAAGGTTGGAGGTTCGAGCCCTCCCGAGAGCGGTGTGTCTCTTTTTTTTCTTTGCGCTGATAGCTTTGGAGAAATGTTCTGGCGGTGGTGAGAGTGGCGCACGACTACTTCGGTGACGCAATTGGCTAGCGCGTTTGGCTGTTAATCAAAAGGTTGGAGGTTCGAGCCCTCCCGAGAGCGGTGTGTCTCTTTTTTTTCTTTGCGCTGATAGCTTTGGAGAAATGTTCTGATGGTGGTGAGAGTGGAGCACGACTACCTCCGTGACGCAATTGGCTAGCGCGTTCGGCTGTTAACCAAAAGGTTGGAGGTTCGAGCCCTCGCGAGAGCGGTGTGTCTCTTTTTTTTCTTTGCGCTGATAGCTTTGGAGAAATGTTCTGACGGTGGTGAGAGTGGAGCACGACGACTTCCGGGACGCAATTGGCCAGCGCGTTCGGCTGTTAATCAAAAGGTTGGAGGTTCGAGCCCTCCCGAGAGCGGTGTGTCTCTTTTTTTTTCTTTGCGCTGATAGCTTTGGAGAAATGTTCTGACTGTGGTGAGAGTGGCGCACGACTGTTTCCGTGGTGCAATCTGCTAGTGCGTCGGCTGTTAAGCAAAAGGTTGGAGGTTCGAGCCCTCCCAGGAGCAGTGTGTCGCTTTTTTTCTTTGCGCTGATAGCCTTGGAGAAACGTTCTGACGGTGGTGAGAGTGGAGCACGACTGTCTCTGTTGCGCAATTTGCTAGCGCGTTGGGCTGTTAACGAAAAGGTTGGAGGTTCGAACCCTCCCATGAGCGGTGTGTCTCTTTTTTTTGCGCTGATACCTTTAGAAAAATGTTCTGATGGTGGTGAGAGTGGAGCACGACTACCTCCGTGACGCAATTGTCTAGCGCGTTCGGCTGTTAATCAAAAGGTTGGAGGTTAGAGCCCTCCCGAGAGCGGGGTGTCTCTTTTTTTTCTTTGCGCTGATAGCTTTGGAGAAATGTTCTGATGGTGGTGAGAGTAGAGCACGACTACTTCTGTGACGCAATTGGCTAGCGCGTTCGGCTGTAAATATAAAGGTTGGAGGTTCGAGCCCTCCCATGAGCGGTGTGTCTCTTTTTTTCTTTGCGCTGATACCTTTAAAAAATGTTCTGATGGTGGTGAGAGTGGAGCACGACTACCTCCGTGACGCAATTGGCTAGCGCGTTCGGCTGTTAATCAAAAGGTTGGAGGTTAGAGCCCTCCCGAGAGCGGTGTGTCTCTTTTTTTTCTTTGCGCTGATAGCTTTGGAGAAATGTTCTGATGGTGGTGAGAGTAGAGAACGACTACTTCTGTGACGCAATTGGCTAGCGCGTTCGGCTGTAAATATAAAGGTTGGAGGTTCCAGCCCTCCCGAGAGTGGTGTGTCTCTTTTTTTTCTTTGCGCTGATAGTTTTGGAGAAATGTTCTGACGGTGGTGAGAGTGGAGCACGAATACTTCCGTGACGCAATTGGCTAGCGCGTTCGGCTGTTAATCAAAAGGTTGGAGGTTCGAGCCCTCCCGAGAGCGGTGTGTCTCTTTTTTTTCTTTGCGCTGATAGCTTTGGATAAATGTTCTGATGGTGGTGAGAGTGGAGCACGACTACTTCTGTGACGCAATTGGCTAGCGCGTTCGGCTGTTAATCAAAAGGTTGGAGGTTCGAGCCCTCCCGAGAGCGGTGTGTCTCTTTTTTTTCTTTGCGCTGATAGCTTTGGAGAAATGTTCTGGCGGTGGTGAGAGTGGCGCACGACTACTTCTGTGACGCAATTGGCTAGCGCGTTTGGCTGTTAATCAAAAGGTTGGAGGTTCGAGCCCTCCCGAGAGCGGCGTGTCTCTTTTTTTTCTTTGCGCTGATAGCTTTGGAGAAATGTTCTGATGGTGGTGAGAGTGGAGCACGACTACCTCCGTGACGCAATTGGCTAGCGCGTTCGGCTGTTAACCAAAAGGTTGGAGGTTCGAGCCCTCGCGAGAGCGGTGTGTCTCTTTTTTTTCTTTGCGCTGATAGCTTTGGAGAAATGTTCTGACGGTGGTGAGAGTGGAGCACGACGACTTCCGGGACGCAATTGGCCAGCGCGTTCGGCTGTTAATCAAAAGGTTGGAGGTTCGAGCCCTCCCGAGAGCGGTGTGTCTCTTTTTTTTTCTTTGCGCTGATAGCTTTGGAGAAATGTTCTGACTGTGGTGAGAGTGGCGCACGACTGTTTCCGTGGTGCAATCTGCTAGTGCGTCGGCTGTTAAGCAAAAGGTCGGAGGTTCGAGCCCTCCCAGGAGCAGTGTGTCGCTTTTTTTCTTTGCGCTGATAGCCTTGGAGAAACGTTCTGACGGTGGTGAGAGTGGAGCACGACTGTCTCTGTTGCGCAATTTGCTAGCGCGTTGGGCTGTTAACGAAAAGGTTGGAGGTTCGAACCCTCCCATGAGCGGTGTGTCTCTTTTTTTTGCGCTGATACCTTTAGAAAAATGTTCTGATGGTGGTGAGAGTGGAGCACGACTACCTCCGTGACGCAATTGTCTAGCGCGTTCGGCTGTTAATCAAAAGGTTGGAGGTTAGAGCCCTCCCGAGAGCGGTGTGTCTCTTTTTTTTCTTTGCGCTGATAGCTTTGGAGAAATGTTCTGATGGTGGTGAGAGTAGAGCACGACTACTTCTGTGACGCAATTGGCTAGCGCGTTCGGCTGTAAATATAAAGGTTGGAGGTTCGAGCCCTCCCATGAGCGGTGTGTCTCTTTTTTTCTTTGCGCTGATACCTTTAAAAAATGTTCTGATGGTGGTGAGAGTGGAGCACGACTACCTCCGTGACGCAATTGGCTAGCGCGTTCGGCTGTTAATCAAAAGGTTGGAGGTTAGAGCCCTCCCGAGAACGGTGTTTCTCTTTTTTTCCTTTGCGCTGATAGCTTTGGAGAAATGTTCTGATGGTGGTGAGAGTAGAGCACGACTACTTCTGTGACGCAATTGGCTAGCGCGTTCGGCTGTAAATATAAAGGTTGGAGGTTCCAGCCCTCCCGAGAGTGGTGTGTCTCTTTTTTTTCTTTGCGCTGATAGTTTTGGAGAAATGTTCTGACGGTGGTGAGAGTGGAGCACCAATACTTCCGTGACGCAATTGGCTAGCGCGTTCGGCTGTTAATCAAAAGGTTGGAGGTTCGAGCCCTCCCGAGAGCGGTGTGTTTCTTTTTTTTCTTTGCGCTGATAGCTTTGGAGAAATGTTCTGATGGTGGTGAGAGTGGAGCACGACTACTTCTGTGACGCAATTGGCTAGCGCGTTCGGCTGTTAATCAAAAGGTTGGAGGTTCGAGCCCTCGCGAGAGCGGTGTGTCTCTTTTTTTCTTTGCGCTGATAGCTTTGGAGAAATGTTCTGATGGTAGTGAGAGTGGAGCACGACTTCTTCTGTGACGCAATTGGCTAGCGCGTTCGGCTGTTATTCAAAAGGTTGGAGGTTCGAGCCCTCCCGAGAGCGGTGTGTCTCTTTTTTTTCTTTGCACTGATAGCTTTGGAGAAATGTTCTGACGGTGGTGAGAGTGGAGCACGACTACTTCCGTGAAGCAATTGGCTAGCGCGTTCGGCTGTTAATCAAAAGGTTCGAGGTTCGAGCCCTCCCGAGAGCGGTGTGTCTCTTTTTTTTCTTTGCGCTGATAGCTTTGGAGAAATGTTCTGATGGTGGTGAGAGTGGAGCACGACTACTTCTGTGACACAATTGGCTAGCGCGTTCGGCTGTTAATCAAAAGGTTGGAGGTTCGAGCCCTCCCGAGAGCGGTGTGTCTCTTTTTTTCTTTGCGCTGATAGCTTTGGAGAAATGTTCTGACGGTGGTGAGAGTGGCGCACGACTACTTCTGTGACGCAATTGGCTAGCGCGTTCGGCTGTTAATCAAAAGGTTGGAGGTTCGAGCCCTCGCGAGAGCGGTGTGTCTCTTTTTTTTCTTTGCGCTGATAGCTTTGGAGAAATGTTCTGATGGTGGTGAGAACGGAGCCCGACTACTTCTGTGACGCAATTGGCTAGCGCGTTCAGCTGTTAATCAAAAGGTTGGAGGTTCGAGCCCTCCCGAGAGCGGTGTGTCTCTTTTTTTTTGCGCTGATAGTTTTGGAGAAATGTTCTGATGGTGGTGAGAGTGGAGCACGACTACTTCTGTGACGCAATTGGCTAGCGCGTTCGGCTGTTAATCAAAAGGTTGGAGGTTCGAGCCCTCCCGAGAGCGGTGTGTCTATTTTTTTTTCTTTGCGCTGATAGCTTTGGAGAAATGTTCTGACGGTGGTGAGAGTGAAACACGACTACTTCCGTGACGCAATTGGCTAGCGCGTTCGGCTGTTAATCAAAAGGTTGGAGGTTCGAGCCCTCCCGAGAGCGGTGTGTCTCTTTTTTTTTCTTTGCGCTGATAGCTTTGGAGAAATGTTCTGACTGTGGTGAGAGTGGCGCACGACTGTTTCCGTGGTGCAATCTGCTAGTGCGTCGGCTGTTAAGCAAAAGGTTGGAGGTTCGAGCTCTCCCGAGAGCGGTGTGTCTCTTTTTTTCTTTGCGCTGATACCTTTAGAAAAATGTTCTAATGGTGGTGAGAGTGGAGCACGACTACCTCCGTGACGCAATTGGCTAGCGCGTTCGGCTGTTAACCAAAAGGTTGGAGGTTCGAGCCCTCGCGAGAGCGGTGTGTCTCTTTTTTTTTTCTTTGCGCTGATTGCTTTGGAGAAATGTTCTGATGGTGGTGAGAGTGGAGCACGACTACTTCCGTGACGCAATTGGGTAGCGCGTTCGGCTGTTAATCAAAAGGTTGGAGGTTCGAGCCCTCCCGAGAGCGGTGTGTCTATTTTTTTTCTTTGCGCTGATAGCTTTGGAGAAATGTTCTGACGGTGGTGAGAGTGGAACACGACTACTTCCGTGACGCAATTGGCTAGCGCGTTCGGCTGTTAATCAAAAGATTGGAGGTTCGAGCCCTCCCGAGAGCGGTGTGTCTCTTTTTTTTTCTTTGCGCTGATAGCTTTGAAGAAATGTTCTGACGGTGGTGAGAGCGGAGCACGACGACTTCCGTGACGCAATTGGCTAGCGCGTTCGGCTGTTAATCAAAAGGTTGGAGGTTCGAGCCATCCCGAGAGCGGTGTGTCTCTTTTTTTTTCTTTGCGCTGATAGCTTTGGAGAAATGTTCTGACTGTGGTGAGAGTGGCACACGACAGTTTCCGTGGTGCAATCTGCTAGTGCGTCGGCTGTTAAGCAAAAGGTTGGAGGTTCGAGCCCTCCCAGGAGCAGTGTGTCGCTTTTTTTCTTTGCGCTGATAGCCTTGTAGAAACGTTCTGACGGTGGTGAGAGTGGAGCACGACTGTCTCTGTTGCGCAATTTGCTAGCGCGTTGGGCTGTTAACGAAAAGGTTGGAGGTTCGAACCCTCCCATGAGCGGTGTGTCTCTTTTTTTCTTTGCTCTGATACCTTTAGAAAAATGTTCTGATGGTGGTGAGAGTGGAGCACGACTACCTCCGTGACGCAATTGTCCAGCGCGTTCGGCTGTTAATCAAAAGGTTGGAGGTTAGAGCCCTCCCGAGAGCGGTGTGTCTCTTTTTTTTCTTTGTGCTGATAGCTTTGGAGAAATGTTCTGATGGTGGTGAGAGTAGAGCACGACTACTTCTGTGACGCAATTGGCTAGCGCATTCGGCTGTAAATATAAAGGTTGGAGGTTCGAGCCCTCCCGAGAGTGGTGTGTCTCTTTTTTTTCTTTGCGCTGATAGTTTTGGAGAAATGTTCTGACGGTGGTGAGAGTGGAGCACGACACTTCCGTGACGCAATTGGCTAGCGCGTTCGGCTGGTAATCAAAAGGTTGGAGGTTCGAGCCCTCCCGAGAGCAGTGTGTCTCTTTTTTTTCTTTGAGCTGATAGCTTTGGAGAAATGTTCTGATGGTGGTGAGAGTGGAGCACGACTACTTCTGTGACGCAATTGGCTAGCGTGTTCGGCTGTTAATCAAAAGGTTGGAGGTTCGAGCCCTCGCGAGAGCGGTGTGTCTCTTTTTTTTCTTTGCGCTGATAGCTTTGGAGAAATGTTCTGATGGTGGTGAGAGTGGAGCACGACTACTTCCGTGACGCAATTGGCTAGCGCGTTCGGCTGTTAATCAAAAGGTTGGAGGTTCGAGCCCTCGCGAGAGCGGTGTGTCTCTTTTTTTTCTTTGCGCTGATAGCTTTGGAGAAATGTTCTGATGGTGGTGAGAGTGGAGCACGACTACTTCTGTGACGCAATTGGCTAGCGCGTTCGGCTGTTAATCAAAAGTTTGGAGGTTCGAGCCCTCCCGAGAGCGGTGTGTCTCTTTTTTTTCTTTGCGCTGATAGCTTTGGAGAAATGTTCTGATGGTGGTGAGAGTAGAGCACGACTACTTCTGTGACGCAATTGGCTAGCGCGTTCGGCTGTTAATCAAAAGGTTGGAGGTTCGAGCCCTCGCGAGAGGGGTGTGTCTCTTTTTTTTCTTTGCGCTGATAGCTTTGGAGAAATGTTCTGACGGTGGTGAGAGTGGAGCACGACTACTTCCGTGACGCAATTGGCTAGCGCGTTCGGCTGTTATTCAAAAGGTTCGAGGTTCGAGCCCTCCCGAGAGCGGTGTGTCTCTTTTTTTTCTTTGCGCTGATAGCTTTGGAGAAATGTTCTGATGGTGGTGAGAGTGGAGCACGACTACTTCCGTGACGCAATTGGCTAGCGCGTTCGGCTGTTAATCAAAAGGTTGGAGGTTCGAGCCCTCGCGAGAGCGGTGTGTCTCTTTTTTTTCTTTGCGCTGATAGCTTTGGAGAAATGTTCTGATGGTGGTGAGAGTGGAGCACGACTACTTCTGTGACGCAATTGGCTAGCGCGTTCGGCTGTTAATCAAAAGTTTGGAGGTTCGAGCCCTCCCGAGAGCGGTGTGTCTCTTTTTTTTCTTTGCGCTGATAGCTTTGGAGAAATGTTCTGATGGTGGTGAGAGTAGAGCACGACTACTTCTGTGACGCAATTTGCTAGCGCGTTGGGCTGTTAACGAAAAGGTTGGAGGTTCGAACCCTCCCATGAGCGGTGTGTCTCTTTTTTTCTTTGCTCTGATACCTTTAGAAAAATGTTCTGATGGTGGTGAGAGTGGAGCACGACTACCTCCGTGACGCAATTGTCCAGCGCGTTCGGCTGTTAATCAAAAGGTTGGAGGTTAGAGCCCTCCCGAGAGCGGTGTGTCTCTTTTTTTCTTTGCACTGATAGCTTTAGGTAAATGTTCTGATGGTAGTGAGAGTGGAGCACGTCTTCTTCTGTGACGCAATTGGCTAGCGCGTTCGGCTGTTAATCAAAAGGTTGGAGGTTCGAGCCCTCCCGAGAGCGGTGTGTCTCTTTTATTTCTTTGCACTGATAGCTTTGGAGAAATGTTCTGACGGTGGTGAGAGTGGAGCACGACTACTTCCGTGAAGCAATTGGCTAGCGCGTTCGGCTGTTATTCAAAAGGTTCGAGGTTCGAGCCCTCCCGAGAGCGGTGTGTCTCTTTTTTTTCTTTGCGCTGATAGCTTTGGAGAAATGTTCTGATGGTGGTGAGAGTGGAGCACGACTACTTCCGTGACGCAATTGGCTAGCGCGTTCGGCTGTTAATCAAAAGGTTGGAGGTTCGAGCCCTCGCGAGAGCGGTGTGTCTCTTTTTTTTCTTTGCGCTGATAGCTTTGGAGAAATGTTCTGATGGTGGTGAGAGTGGAGCACGACTACTTCTGTGACGCAATTGGCTAGCGCGTTCGGCTGTTAATCAAAAGTTTGGAGGTTCGAGCCCTCCCGAGAGCGGTGTGTCTCTTTTTTTTCTTTGCGCTGATAGCTTTGGAGAAATGTTCTGATGGTGGTGAGAGTAGAGCACGACTACTTCTGTGACGCAATTGGCTAGCGCGTTCGGCTGTTAATCAAAAGGTTGGAGGTTCGAGCCCTCGCGAGAGGGGTGTGTCTCTTTTTTTTCTTTGCGCTGATAGCTTTGGAGAAATGTTCTGACGGTGGTGAGAGTGGAGCACGACTACTTCCGTGACGCAATTGGCTAGCGCGTTCGACTGTTAATCAAAAGGTTGGAGGTTCGAGCCCTCGCGAGAGCGGTGTGTCTCTTTTTTTTCTTTGCGCTGATAGCTTTGGAAAAATGTTCTGATGGTGGTGAGAGTGGAGCACGACTACTTCCGTGATGCAATGGGCTAGCGCGTTCGGCTGTTAATCAAAAGGTTGGAGGTTCGAGCCCTCCCGAGAGCGGTGTGTCTCTTTTTTTTCTTTGCGCTGATAGCTTTGGAGAAATGTTCTGATGGTGGTGAGAGTGGAGCACGACTACTTCTGTGACGCAATTGGCTAGGGCGTTCGGCTGTTAATCGAAAGGTTGGAGGTTCGAGCCCTCCCGAGAGCGGTGTGTCTCTTTTTTTTTCTTTGCGCTGATAGCTTTGGAGAAATGTTCTGATGGTGGTGAGAGTGGAGCACGACTACTTCTGTGACGCAATTGGCTAGCGCGTTCGGCTGTTAATCAAAAGGTTGGAGGTTCGAGCCCTCGCGAGAGCGGTGTGTCTCTTTTTTTTCTTTGCGCTGATAGCTTTCGAGAAATGTTCTGATGGTGGTGAGAGTGGAGCACGACTACTTCTGTGACGCAATTGGCTAGCGCGTTCGGCTGTTAATCAAAAGGTTGGAGGTTCGAGCCCTCCCGAGAGCGGTGTGTCTCTTTTTTTTCTTTGCGCTGATAGCTTTGGAGAAATGTTCTGACGGTGGTGAGAGTGGAGCACGACTACTTCCGTGACGCAATTGGCTAGCGCGTTCGGCTGTTAATCAAAAGGTTGGAGGTTAGAGCCCTCCCGAGAGCGGTGTGTCTCTTTTTTTTCTTTGCGCTGATAGCTTTGGAGAAATGTTCTGATGGTGGTGAGAGTAGAGCACGACTACTTCTGTGACGCAATTGGCTAGCGCGTTCGGCTGTAAATATAAAGGTTGGAGGTTCGAGCCCTCCCGAGAGTGGTGTGTCTCTTTTTTTTCTTTGCGCTGATAGTTTTGGAGAAATGTTCTGACGGTGGTGAGAGTGGAGCACGACTACTTCCGTGACGCAATTGGCTAGCGCGTTCGGCTGGTAATCAAAAGGTTGGAGGTTCGAGCCCTCCCGAGAGCAGTGTGTCTCTTTTTTTTCTTTGAGCTGATAGCTTTGGAGAAATGTTCTGATGGTGGTGAGAGTGGAGCATGACTACTTCTGTGACGCAATTGGCTAGCGCGTTCGGCTGTTAATCAAAAGGTTGGAGGTTCGAGCACTCGCGAGAGCGGTGTGTCTCTTTTTTTCTTTGCACTGATAGCTTTGGAGAAATGTTCTGATGGTAGTGAGAGTGGAGCACGACTTCTTCTGTGACGCAATTGGCTAGCGCGTTCGGCTGTTAATCAAAAGGTTGGAGGTTCGAGCCCTCCCGAGAGCGGTGTGTCTCTTTTTTTTCTTTGCACTGATAGCTTTGGAGAAATGTTCTGACGGTGGTGAGAGTGGAGCACGACTACTTCCGTGAAGCAATTGGCTAGCGCGTTCGGCTGTTATTCAAAAGGTTCGAGGTTCGAGCCCTCCCGAGAGCGGTGTGTCTCTTTTTTTTCTTTGCGCTGATAGCTTTGGAGAAATGTTCTGATGGTGGTGAGAGTGGAGCACGACTACTTCCGTGACGCAATTGGCTAGCGCGTTCGGCTGTTAATCAAAAGGTTGGAGGTTCGAGCCCTCGCGAGAGCGGTGTGTCTCTTTTTTTTCTTTGCGCTGATAGCTTTGGAGAAATGTTCTGATGGTGGTGAGAGTGGAGCACGACTACTTCTGTGACGCAAATGGCTAGCGCGTTCGGCTGTTAATCAAAAGGTTGGAGGTTCGAGCCCTCCCGAGAGCGGTGTGTCTCTTTTTTTTCTTTGCGCTGATAGCTTTGGAGAAATGTTCTGATGGTGGTGAGAGTAGAGCACGACTACTTCTGTGATGCAATTGGCTAGCGCGTTCGGCTGCTAATCAAAAGGTTGGAGGTTCGAGCCCTCGCGAAAGGGGTGTGTCTCTTTTTTTCTTTGCGCTGATAGCTTTGGAGAAATGTTCTGACGGTGGTGAGAGTGTGGCACGACTACTTCCGTGACGCAATTGGCTAGCGCGTTCGACTGTTAATCAAAAGGTTGGAGGTTCGAGCCCTCGCGAGAGCGGTGTGTCTCTTTTTTTTCTTTGCGCTGATAGCTTTGGAGAAATGTTCTGATGGTGGTGAGAGTGGAGCACGACTACTTCCGTGATGCAATGGGCTAGCGCCTTCGGCTGTTAATCAAAAGGTTGGAGGTTCGAGCCCTCCCGAGAGCGGTGTGTCTCTTTTTTTTCTTTGCGCTGATAGCTTTGGAGAAATGTTCTGATGGTGGTGAGAGTGGAGCACGACTACTTCTGTGACGCAATTGGCTAGGGCGTTCGGCTGTTAATCGAAAGGTTGGAGGTTCGAGCCCTCCCGAGAGCGGTGTGTCTCTTTTTTTTTCTTTGCGCTGATAGCTTTGGAGAAATGTTCTGATGGTGGTGAGAGTGGAGCACCACTACTTCTGTGACGCTATTGGCTAGCGCGTTCGGCTGTTAATCAAAAGGTTGGAGGTTCGAGCCCTCGCGAGAGCGGTGTGGCTCTTTTTTTTCTTTGCGCTGATAGCTTTCGAGAAATGTTCTGATGGTGGTGAGAGTGGAGCACGACTACTTCTGTGACGCAATTGGCTAGCGCGTTCGGCTGTTAATCAAAAGGTTGGAGGTTCGAGCCCTCACGAGAGCGGTGTGTCTCTTTTTTTCTTTGCGCTGATAGCTTTGGAGAAATGTTCTGACGGTGGTGAGAGTGGAGCACGACTACTTCCGTGACGCAATTGGCTAGCGCGTTCGGCTGTTAATCAAAAGGTTGGAGGTTCGAGCCCTCGCGAGAGCGGTGTGTCTCTTTTTTTTGCGCTGATAGCTTTGGAGAAATGTTCTGATGGTTGTGAGAGTGGAGCACGACTACTTCTGTGACACAATTGGCTAGCGCGTTCGGCTGTTAATCAAAAGGTTGGAGGTTCGAGCCCTCCCGAGAGCGGTGTGTCTCTTTTTTTTCTTTGCGCTGATAGCTTTGGAGAAATGTTCTGACGGTGGTGAGAGTGGAGCACGACTACTTCCGTGACGCAATTGGCTAGCGCGTTCGGCTGTTAATCAAAAGGTTGGAGGTTCGAGCCCTCCCGAGAGCGGTGTGTCTTCTTTTTTTCATTGCGCTGATAGCTTTGGAGAAATGTTCTAACGGTGGTGAGAGTGGAGCACGACTGTCTCCGTGGCGCAATCTGCTAGTGCGTCGGCTGTTAAGCAAAAGTTTGGAGGTTCGAGCCCTCCCAGGAGCAGTGTGTCGCTTTTTTTCTTTGCGCTGATAGCCTTGGAGAAACGTTCTGACGGTGGTGAGAGTGGAGCACGACTGTCTCTGTTGCGCAATTCGCTAGCGCGTTGGGCTGTTAACGAAATGGTTGGAGGTTCGAACCCTCCCATGAGCGGTGTGTCTCTTTTTTTCTTTGCGCTGATACCTTTGGAAAAACGTTCTGATGGTGGTGAGAGGGGAGCACAACTACCTCCGTGACGCAATCTGCTAGTGCGTCGGCTGTTAAGCAAAAGGTTGGAGGTACGAGCCCTCCCAAGAGCAGTGTGTCGCTTTTTTTCTTTGCGCTGATAGCCTTGGAGAAACGATGTGACGGTGGTGAGAGTGGAGCACCACTACCTCCGTGACGCAATCTGCTAGTGCGTCGGCTGTTAAGCAAAAGGTTGGAGGTTCGAGCCCTCCCAAGAACAGTGTGTCGCTTTTTTTCTTTGCGCTGATAGCCTTGGAGAAACGTTCTGACGGTGGTGAGAGTGGAGCACGACTGTCTCTGTTGCGCAATTGGCTAGCGCGTTGGGCTGTTAACGAAAAGGTTGGAGGTTCGAACCCTCCCATGAGCGGTGTGTCTCTTTTTTTCTTTGCGCTGATACCTTTAGAAAAATGTTCTGTTGGTGGTGAGAGTGGAGCACGACTACCTCCGTGACGCAATTGGCTAGCGCGTTCGGCTGTTAACCAAAAGGTTGGAGGTTCAAGCCCTCCCATGAGTGGTGTGTCTCTTTTTTTCTTTGCGCTGATACCTTTAGAAAAATGTTCTGATGGTGGTGAGAGTGGAGCACGACTACCACCTTGACGCAATTGGCTAGCGCGTTCGGCTGTTAACCAAAAGGTTGGAGGTTCGAACCCTCCCATGAGCGGTGTGTTTTTTTTCTTTGCGCTGATACCTTTGGAAAAATTTTCTGATGGTGGTGAGAGTGGAGCACGACTACTTCCGTGACGCAATTGGCTAGCGCGTTCGGCTGTTAATCAAAAGGTTGGAGGTTCGAGCCCTCCCAAGAACAGTGTGTCGCTTTTTTCTTGGCGCTGATAGCCTTGGAAAAACGTTCTGATGGTGGTGAGAGTGGTGCACGACTGTATCCGTGGCGCAATCTGCTAGTGCGTCGGCTGTTAACCAAAAGGTTGGAGATTCGAGCCCTCCCGAGAGTGGTGTGTCTCTTATTTTTCTTTGCGCTGAGAGCTTTGGAGAAATGTTCTGACGGTGGTGAGAGTGGAGCACGACTACTTCTGTGACGCAATTGGCTAGCGCGTTCGGCTGTTAATCAAAAGGTTGGAGGTTCGAGCCCTCCCGAGAGCGGTGTGTCTCTTTTTTTTCTTTGCGCTGATAGCTTTGGAGAAATGTTCTGACGGTGGTGAGAGTGGAGCACGACTACTTCCGTGACGCAATTGGCTAGTGCGTTCGGCTGTTAACGAAAATTTTGGAGGTTCGAACCCTCCCATGAGCGGTGTGTTTTTTTTCTTTGCGCTGATACCTTTGGAAAAATTTTCTGATGGTGGTGAGAGTGGAGCACGACTAGCTCCGTGACGCAATTGGCTAGCACGTTGGGCTGTTCACCGAAAGGTTGGCGGTTCGAGCCCTCCCGAGAGCGGTCTGTCTCTTTTTTTTTTCTTTGCACTGATAGCTTTGGAGAAATGTTCTGACGGTGGTGACAGTGGAGCACAACTGTTTCCGTTGCAGAATCGGCTAGCACGATCCACTGTTAACTGAAAGGTTGGAAGTTTGAGCCCTCCCGGGAGCAGCGTTTCGCTTTTTTCTTTGCGCTGACAGCTATTGAGAAATGTTCCGACAGTGGTGAGAGTGGAGCACGACTGTCTCCGTATCGCAATCTGCTAGTGCGTCGGCCTTAAGCAAAAGGTTGGAGGTTCGAGCCCTCCCGGGAGCAGTGTGTCGCTTTTTTTCTTTGCGCTGATAGGTTTGGAGAAACGTTCTGACGGTGGTGCGAGTGGAGCGCGGTTGGGTCCGTGGTGCAATGGCTAGCGCGATTGGCTGTTAACCAAAAGGTTGGAGGTTCGAGCAATCCCGTGAGCGGTGTGTCGCTTTTTTTCTTTGCACTGATATCTTTGGAGAAGTGTTCTGACCATGGTGAGAGTGCAGCACGAACTGTCTCCATGGCGCAATTGGCTAGCGCGTTGGGCTGTTAACCAAAAGGTTGGAGGCTCGAACCCGCCCATGAGCGGTGTGTCTCTTTTATTCTTTGCACTGATACCTTTGGAAAAATGTTCTGATGGTGGTGAGAGTGGAGCACGACTACCTCCTTGACGCAATCTGCTAGTGCGTCGGCTATTAACCAAAAGGTTGGAGGTTTGAGCCCTCCCAGGAGCAGTGTGTCGCTTTTTTTCTTTGCGCTGATAGCCTGGGAGAAACGTTCTGACGGTGGTGAGAGTGGAGCACGACTGTCTCTGATGCGCAATTGGCTAGCGCGTTGGGCTGTTACCGAAAAGTTTGGAGGTTCGAACCCTCCAATGAGCGGTGTGTCTCTTTTTTTTTGCGCTGATACCTTTGGAGAAATGTTCTGATGGTGGTGAGAGTGGAGCACGACTACTTCTGTGACGCAATTGGCCAGCGCGTTCGGCTGTTAATCAAAAGGTTGGAGGTTCGAGCCCTCGCGAGAGCGGTGTGTATCTTTTTTTTCTTTGCGCTGATAGCTTTGGAGAAATGTTCTGATGGTGGTGAGAGTGGAGCACGACTACTTCCGTGACGCAATTGGCTAGCGCGTTCGGCTGTTAATCAAAAGGTTGGAGGTTCGAGCCCTCGCGAGAGCGGTGTGTCTCTTTTTTTTCTTTGCGCTGATAGCTTTGGAGAAATGTTCTGATGGTGGTGAGAGTGGAGCACGTATACTTCTGTGACGCAATTGGCTAGCGCGTTCGGCTGTTAATCAAAAGGTTGGAGGTTCGAGCCCTCGCGAGAGTGGTGTGTCTCTTTTTTTTCTGTGCGCTGATAGCTTTGGAGAAATGTTCTGATGGTGGTGACAGTGGAGCACGACTACTTCCGTGACGCAATTGGCTAGCGCGTTCGGCTGTTAATCAAAAGGTTGGAGGTTCGAGCCCTCGCGAGAGCGGTGTGTCTCTTTTTTTTGCGCTGATAGCTTTGGAGAAATGTTCTGATGGTTGTGAGAGTGGAGCACGACTACTTCTGTGACTCAATTGGCTAGCGCGTTCGGCTGTTAATCAAAAGGTTGGAGGTTCGAGCCCTCCCGAGAGCGGTGTGTCTCTTTTTTTTCTTTGCGCTGATAGCTTTGGAGAAATGTTCTGACGGTGGTGAGAGTGGAGCACGACTACTTCCGTGACGCAATTGGCTAGCGCGTTCGTCTGTTAATCAAAAGGTTGGAGGTTCGAGCCCTCCCGAGAGCGGTGTGTCTCTTTTTTTCATTGCGCTGATAGCTTTGGAGAAATGTTCTAACGGTGGTGAGAGTGGAGCACGACTGTCTCCGTGGCACAATCTGCTAGTGCGTCGGCTGTTAAGCAAAAGTTTGGAGGTCCGAGCCCTCCCAGAAGCAGTGTGTCGCTTTTTTTCTTTGCGCTGATAGCCTTGGAGAAACGTTCTGACGGTGGTGAGAGTGGAGCACGACTGTCTCTGTTGCGCAATTCGCTAGCGCGTTGGGCTGTTAACGAAATGGTTGGAGGTTCGAACCCTCCCATGAGCGGTGTGTCTCTTTTTTTCTTTGCGCTGATACCTTTGGAAAAATGTTCTGATGGTGGTGAGAGGGGAGCACAACTACCTCCGTGACGCAATCTGCTAGTGCGTCGGCTGTTAAGCAAAAGGTTGGAGGTACGAGCCCTCCCAAGAGCAGTGTGTCGCTTTTTTTCTTTGCGCTGATAACCTTGGAGAAACGATGTGACGGTGGTGAGAGTGGAGCACCACTACCTCCGTGACGCAATCTGCTAGTGCGTCGGCTGTTAAGCAAAAGGTTGGAGGTTCGAGCCCTCCCAAGAACAGTGTGTCGCTTTTTTTCTTTGCGCTGATAGCCTTGGAGAAACGTTCTGACGGTGGTGAGAGTGGAGCACGACTGTCTCTGTTGCGCAATTGGCTAGCGCGTTGGGCTGTTAACGAAAAGGTTGGAGGTTCGAACCCTCCCATGAGCGGTGTGTCTCTTTTTTTCTTTGCGCTGATACCTTTAGAAAAATGTTCTGTTGGTGGTGAGAGTGGAGCACGACTACCTCCGTGACGCAATTGGCTAGCGCGTTCGGCTGTTAACCAAAAGGTTGGAGGTTCGAGCCCTCCCATGAGTGGTGTGTCTCTTTTTTTCTTTGCGCTGATACCTTTAGAAAAATGTTCTGATGGTGGTGAGAGTGGAGCACGACTACCACCTTGACGCAATTGGCTAGCGCGTTCGGCTGTTAACCAAAAGGTTGGAGGTTCGAACCCTCCCATGAGCGGTGTGTTTTTTTTTTCTTTGCGCTGATACCTTTGGAAAAATTTTCTGATGGTGGTGAGAGTGGAGCACGACTACTTCCGTGACGCAATTGGCTAGCGCGTTCGGCTGTTAATCAAAAGGTTGGAGGTTCGAGCCCTCCCAAGAACAGTGTGTCGCTTTTTTCTTTGCGCTGATAGCCTTGGAAAAACGTTCTGACGGTGGTGAGAGTGGAGCACGACTGTCTCCGTGGCGCAATCTGCTAGTGCGTCGGCTGTTAACCAAAAGGTTGGAGATTCTAGCCCTCCCGAGAGTGGTGTGTCTCTTATTTTTCTTTGCGCTGAGAGCTTTGGAGAAATGTTCTGACGGTGGTGAGAGTGGAGCACGACTACTTCCGTGACGCAATTGGCTAGCGCGTTCGGCTGTTAATCAAAAGGTTGGAGGTTCGAGCCCTCCCGAGAGCGGTGTGTCTCTTTTTTTTCTTTGCGCTGATAGCTTTCGAGAAATGTTCTGACGGTGGTGAGAGTGGAGCACGACTACTTCCGTGACGCAATTGGCTAGTGCGTTCGGCTGTTAACGAAAAGGTTGGAGGTTCGAACCCTCCCATGAGCGGTGTGTTTTTTTTTCTTTGCGCTGATACCTTTGGAAAAATTTTCTGATGGTGGTGAGAGTGGAGCACGACTACCTCCGTGACGCAATTGGCTAGCACGTTGGGCTGTTCACCGAAAGGTTGGCGGTTCGAGCCCTCCCGAGAGCGGTCTGTCTCTTTTTTTTTCTTTGCACTGATAGCTTTGGAGAAATGTTCTGACGGTGGTGACAGTGGAGCACAACTGTTTCCGTTGCAGAATCGGCTAGCACGATCCACTGTTAACTGAAAGGTTGGAAGTTTGAGCCCTCCCGGGAGCAGCGTTTCGCTTTTTTCTTTGCGCTGACAGCTATTGAGAAATGTTCCGACAGTGGTGAGAGTGGAGCACGACTGTCTCCGTATCGCAATCTGCTAGTGCGTCGGCCTTAAGCAAAAGGTTGGAGGTTCGAGCCCTCCCGGGAGCAGTGTGTCGCTTTTTTTCTTTGCGCTGATAGGTTTGTAGAAACGTTCTGACGGTGGTGCAAGTGGAGCGCGGTTGGGTCCGTGGTGCAATGGCTAGCGCGATTGGCTGTTAACCAAAAGGTTGGAGGTTCGAGCAATCCCGTGAGCGGTGTGTCGCTTTTTTTCTTTGCACTGATATCTTTGGAGAAGTGTTCTGACCATTGTGAGAGTGCAGCACGAACTGTCTCCATGGCGCAATTGGCTAGCGCGTTGGGCTGTTAACCAAAAGGTTGGAGGCTCGAACCCGCCCATGAGCGGTGTGTCTCTTTTATTCTTTGCGCTGATACCTTTGGAAAAATGTTCTGATGGTGGTGAGAGTGGAGCACGACTACCTCCTTGACGCAATCTGCTAGTGCGTCGGCTATTAACCAAAAGGTTGGAGGTTTGAGCCCTCCCAGGAGCAGGGTGTCGCTTTTTTTCTTTGCGCTGATAGCCTGGGAGAAACGTTCTGACGGTGGTGAGAGTGGAGCACGACTGTCTCTGATGCGCAATTGGCTAGCGCGTTGGGCTGTTACCGAAAAGGTTGGAGGTTCGAACCCTCCAATGAGCGGTGTGTCTCTTTTTTTTTGCGCTGATACCTTTGGAGAAATGTTCTGATGGTGGTGAGAGTGGAGCACGACTACTTCTGTGACGCAATTGGCCAGCGCGTTCGGCTGTTAATCAAAAGGTTGGAGGTTCGAGCCCTCGCGAGAGCGGTGTGTATCTTTTTTTCTTTGCGCTGATAGCTTTGGAGAAATGTTCTGATGGTGGTGAGAGTGGACCACGACTACTTCCGTGACGCAATTGGCTAGCGCGTTCGGCTGTTAATCAAAAGGTTGGAGGTTCGAGCCCTCGCGAGAGCGGTGTGTCTCTTTTTTTTCTTTGCGCTGATAGCTTTGGAGAAATGTTCTGATGGTGGTGAGAGTGGAGCACGTATACTTCTGTGACGCAATTGGCTAGCGCGTTCGGCTGTTAATCAAAAGGTTGGAGGTTCGAGCCCTCGCGAGAGCGGTGTGTCTCTTTTTTTTCTTTGCGCTGATAGCTTTGGAGAAATATTCTGGTGGTGGTGACAGTGGAGCACGACTACTTCCGTGATGCAATTGGCTAGCGCGTTCGGCTGTTAATCAAAAGGTTGGAGGTTCGAGCCCTCCCGAGAGCAGTGTGTCTCTTTTTTTTCTTTGCGCTGATAGCTTTGGAGAAATGTTCTGATGGTGGTGAGAGTGGAGCACGACTACTTCTGTGACGCAATTGGCTAGGGCGTTCGGCTTTTAATCGAAAGGTTGGAGGTTCGAGCCCTCCCGAGAGCGGTGTGTCTCTTTTTTTTCTTTGCGCTGATAGCTTTGGAGAAATGTTCTGATGGTGGTGAGAGTGGAGCACGACTACTTCTGTGACGCAATTGGCTAGCGCGTTCGGCTGTTAATCAAAAGGTTGGAGGTTCGAGCCCTCGCGAGAGCGGTGTGTCTCTTTTTTTTCTTTGCGCTGATAGCTTTGGAGAAATGTTCTGATGGTGGTGAGAGTGGAGCACGACTACTTCTGTGACGCAATTGGCTAGCGCGTTCGGCTGTTAATCAAATGTTGGAGGTTCGAGCCCTCCCGAGAGCGGTGTGTCTCTTTTTTTTCTTTGCGCTGATAGCTTTGGAGAAATGTTCTGACGGTGGTGAGAGTGGAGCACGACTACTTCCGTGACGCAATTGGCTAGCGCGTTCGGCTGGTAATCAAAAGGTTGGAGGTTCGAGCCCTCGCGAGTGCGGTGTGTCTCTTTTTTTTCTTTGCGCTGATAGCTTTGGAGAAATGTTCTGATGGTTGTGAGAGTGGAGCACGACTACTTCTGTGACGCAATTGGCTAGCGCGTTTGGCTGTTATTCAAAAGGTTGGAGGTTCGAGCCCTCCCGAGAGCGGTGTGTCTCTTTTTTTTCTTTGCGCTGATAGCTTTGGAGAAATGTTCTGACGGTGGTGAGAGTGGAGCACGACTACTTCCGTGACGCAATTGGCTAGCGCGTTCGGCTGTTAATCAAAAGGTTGGAGGTTCGAGCCCTCCCGAGAGCGGTGTGTCTCTTTTTTTTCTTTGCGCTGATAGCTTTGGAGAAATGTTGTGATGGTGGTGAGAGTGGAGAACGACTACTTCCGTGACGCCATTGGCTAGCGCGTTCGACTGTTAATCAAAAGGTTGGAGGTTCGAGCCTTCCCGAGAGTGGTGCGTCTCTTTTTTTTTCTTTGCGCTGATAGCTTTGGAGAAATGTTCTAACGGTGGTGAGAGTGGAGCACGACTGTCTCCGTGGCGCAATCTGCTAGTGCGTCGGCTGTTAAGCAAAAGGTTGGAGGTTCGAGCCCTCCCAGGAGTAGTGTGTCGCTTTTTTTCTTTGCGCTGATAGCCTTGGAGAAACGTTCTGACGGTGGTGAGAGTGGAGCACGACTGTCTCTGCTGCGCAATTCGCTAGCGCGTTGGGCTGTTAACGAAACGGTTGGAGGTTCGAACCCTCCCATGAGCGGTGTGTCTCTTTTTTTCTTTGCGCTGATACCTTTGGAAAAATGTTCTGATGGTGGTGAGAGTGGAGCACAACTACCTCCGTGACGCAATCTGCTAGTGCGTCGGCTGTTAAGCAAAAGGTTGGAGGTACGAGCCCTCCCAAGAGCAGTGTGTCGCTTTTTTTCTATGCGCTGATAGCCTTGGAGAAACGATGTGACGGTGGTGAGAGTGGAGCACCACTACCTCCGTGACGCAATCTGCTAGTGCGTCGGCTGTTAAGCAAAAGGTTGGAGGTTCGAGCCCTCCCAAGAACAGTGTGTCGCTTTTTTTCTTTGCGCTGATAGCCTTGGAGAAACGTTCTGACGGTGGTGAGAGTGGAGCACGACTGTGTCTGTTGCGCAATTGGTTAGCGCGTTGGGCTGTTAACGAAAAGGTTGGAGGTTCGAACCCTCCCATGAGCGGTGTGTCTCTTTTTTTCTTTGCGCTGATACCTTTGGAAAAATGTTCTGATGGTGGTGAGAGTGGAGCACAACTACCTCCGTGACGCAATCTGCTAGCGCGTTTGGCTGATAACCAAAAGGTTGGAGGTTCGAGCCCTCCCGAGAGCGGTGCGCCTTTTTTTTCTTTGCGCTGACAGCTATAGAGAAATGTTCCGACAGTGGTGAGAGTGGAGCACGACTGTCTCCGTGGCACAATCTGCTAGATCGTCGGCTGTTAAGCAAAAGGTTGGTGGTTCGAGCCCTCCCCGGGAGCAGCGTGTCGCTTTTATTCTTTGCACTGATAGCTTTGGAGAAATGTTCTGACGGTGGTGACAGTGGAGCACAACTGTTTCCGTTGCAGAATCGGCTAGCACGATCCACTGTTAACTGAAAGGTTGGAA
This sequence comes from Rhipicephalus microplus, assembly GCF_043290135.1. Classification (NCBI taxonomy): domain Eukaryota; kingdom Metazoa; phylum Arthropoda; class Arachnida; order Ixodida; family Ixodidae; genus Rhipicephalus; species Rhipicephalus microplus. The sequence goes on from NW_027464592.1 coordinate 9,489,609, forward strand.
GTTCGAGCCCTCCCGGGAGCAGCGTTTCGCTTTTTTCTTTGCGCTGACAGCTATTGAGAAATGTTCCGACAGTGGTGAGAGTGGAGCACGACTGTCTCCGTATCGCAATCTGCTAGTGCGTCGGCCTTAAGCAAAAGGTTGGAGGTTCGAGCCCTCCCGGGAGCAGTGTGTCGCTTTTTTTCTTTGCGCTGATAGGTTTCGAGAAACGTTCTGACGGTGGTGCGAGTGGAGCACGACTACCTCCGTGACGCAATTGGCTAGCACGTTGGGCTGTTCACCGAAAGGTTGGCGGTTCGAGCCCTCCCGAGAGCGGTGTGTCTCTTTTTTTTCTTTGCGCTGATAGCTTTGGAGAAATGTTCTGATGGTGGTGAGAGTGGAGCACGACTACTTCCGTGACGCAATTGGCTAGCGCGTTCAGCTGTTAATCAAAAGGTTGGAGGTTCGAGCCCTCGCGAGAGCGGTGTGTCTCTTTTTTTTCTTTGCGCTGATAGCTTTGGAGAAATGTTCTGATGGTGGTGAGAGCGGAGCACGACTACTTCTGTGACGCAATTGGCTAGCGCGTTCGGCTGTTAATCAAAAGGTTGGAGGTTCGAGCCCTCCCGAGAGCGGTGTGTCTCTTTTTTTTCTTTGCGCTGATAGCTTTGGAGAAATGTTCTGATGGTGGTGAGAGTAGAGCACGACTACTTCTGTGACGCAATTGGCTAGCGCGTTCGGCTGTTAATCAAAAGGTTGGAGGTTCGAGCCCTCGCGAGAGGGGTGTGTCTCTTTTTTTTCTTTGCGCTGATAGCTTTGGAGAAATGTTCTGACGGTGGTGAGAGTGGAGCACGACTACTTCCGTGACGCAATTGGCTAGCGCGTTCGACTGTTAATCAAAAGGTTGGAGGTTCGAGCCCTCGCGAGAGCGGTGTGTCTCTTTTTTTTTCTTTGCGCTGATAGCTTTGGAGAAATGTTCTGATGGTGGTGAGAGTGGAGCACGACTACTTCCGTGATGCAATGGGCTAGCGCGTTCGGCTGTTAATCAAAAGGTTGGAGGTTCGAGCCCTCCCGAGAGCGGTGTGTCTCTTTTTTTTCTTTGCGCTGATAGCTTTGGAGAAATGTTCTGATGGTGGTGAGAGTGGAGCACGACTACTTCTGTGACGCAATTGGATAGGGCGTTCGGCTGTTAATCGAAAGGTTGGAGGTTCGAGCCCTCCCGAGAGCGGTGTGTCTCTTTTTTTTCTTTGCCCTGATAGCTTTGGAGAAATGTTCTGATGGTGGTGAGAGTGGAGCACGACTACTTCTGTGACGCAATTGGCTAGCGCGTTCGGCTGTTAATCAAAAGGTTGGAGGTTCGAGCCCTCGCGAGAGCGGTGTGTCTCTTTTTTTTCTTTGCGCTGATAGCTTTCGAGAAATGTTCTGATGGTGGTGAGAGTGGAGCACGACTACTTCTGTGACGCAATTGGCTAGCGCGTTCGGCTGTTAATCAAAAGGTTGGAGGTTCGAGCCCTCCCGAGAGCGGTGTGTCTCTTTTTTTTCTTTGCGCTGATAGCTTTCGAGAAATGTTCTGACGGTGGTGAGAGTGGAGCACGACTACTTCCGTGACGCAATTGGCTAGTGCGTTCGGCTGTTAACGAAAAGGTTGGAGGTTCGAACCCTCCCATGAGCGGTGTGTTTTTTTTTCTTTGCGCTGATACCTTTGGAAAAATTTTCTGATGGTGGTGAGAGTGGAGCACGACTACCTCCGTGACGCAATTGGCTAGCACGTTGGGCTGTTCACCGAAAGGTTGGCGGTTCGAGCCCTCCCGAGAGCGGTCTGTCTCTTTTTTTTTCTTTGCACTGATAGCTTTGGAGAAATGTTCTGACGGTGGTGACAGTGGAGCACAACTGTTTCCGTTGCAGAATCGGCTAGCACGATCCACTGTTAACTGAAAGGTTGGAAGTTTGAGCCCTCCCGGGAGCAGCGTTTCGCTTTTTTCTTTGCGCTGACAGCTATTGAGAAATGTTCCGACAGTGGTGAGAGTGGAGCACGACTGTCTCCGTATCGCAATCTGCTAGTGCGTCGGCCTTAAGCAAAAGGTTGGAGGTTCGAGCCCTCCCGGGAGCAGTGTGTCGCTTTTTTTCTTTGCGCTGATAGGTTTGTAGAAACGTTCTGACGGTGGTGCAAGTGGAGCGCGGTTGGGTCCGTGGTGCAATGGCTAGCGCGATTGGCTGTTAACCAAAAGGTTGGAGGTTCGAGCAATCCCGTGAGCGGTGTGTCGCTTTTTTTCTTTGCACTGATATCTTTGGAGAAGTGTTCTGACCATTGTGAGAGTGCAGCACGAACTGTCTCCATGGCGCAATTGGCTAGCGCGTTGGGCTGTTAACCAAAAGGTTGGAGGCTCGAACCCGCCCATGAGCGGTGTGTCTCTTTTATTCTTTGCGCTGATACCTTTGGAAAAATGTTCTGATGGTGGTGAGAGTGGAGCACGACTACCTCCTTGACGCAATCTGCTAGTGCGTCGGCTATTAACCAAAAGGTTGGAGGTTTGAGCCCTCCCAGGAGCGGGGTGTCGCTTTTTTTCTTTGCGCTGATAGCCTGGGAGAAACGTTCTGACGGTGGTGAGAGTGGAGCACGACTGTCTCTGATGCGCAATTGGCTAGCGCGTTGGGCTGTTACCGAAAAGGTTGGAGGTTCGAACCCTCCAATGAGCGGTGTGTCTCTTTTTTTTTGCGCTGATACCTTTGGAGAAATGTTCTGATGGTGGTGAGAGTGGAGCACGACTACTTCTGTGACGCAATTGGCCAGCGCGTTCGGCTGTTAATCAAAAGGTTGGAGGTTCGAGCCCTCGCGAGAGCGGTGTGTATCTTTTTTTCTTTGCGCTGATAGCTTTGGAGAAATGTTCTGATGGTGGTGAGAGTGGAGCACGACTACTTCCGTGACGCAATTGGCTAGCGCGTTCGGCTGTTAATCAAAAGGTTGGAGGTTCGAGCCCTCGCGAGAGCGGTGTGTCTCTTTTTTTTCTTTGCGCTGATAGCTTTGGAGAAATGTTCTGATGGTGGTGAGAGTGGAGCACGTATACTTCTGTGACGCAATTGGCTAGCGCGTTCGGCTGTTAATCAAAAGGTTGGAGGTTCGAGCCCTCGCGAGAGCGGTGTGTCTCTTTTTTTTCTTTGCGCTGATAGCTTTGGAGAAATATTCTGGTGGTGGTGACAGTGGAGCACGACTACTTCCGTGATGCAATTGGCTAGCGCGTTCGGCTGTTAATCAAAAGGTTGGAGGTTCGAGCCCTCCCGAGAGCAGTGTGTCTCTTTTTTTTCTTTGCGCTGATAGCTTTGGAGAAATGTTCTGATGGTGGTGAGAGTGGAGCACGACTACTTCTGTGACGCAATTGGCTAGGGCGTTCGGCTTTTAATCGAAAGGTTGGAGGTTCGAGCCCTCCCGAGAGCGGTGTGTCTCTTTTTTTTCTTTGCGCTGATAGCTTTGGAGAAATGTTCTGATGGTGGTGAGAGTGGAGCACGACTACTTCTGTGACGCAATTGGCTAGCGCGTTCGGCTGTTAATCAAAAGGTTGGAGGTTCGAGCCCTCGCGAGAGCGGTGTGTCTCTTTTTTTTCTTTGCGCTGATAGCTTTGGAGAAATGTTCTGATGGTGGTGAGAGTGGAGCACGACTACTTCTGTGACGCAATTGGCTAGCGCGTTCGGCTGTTAATCAAATGTTGGAGGTTCGAGCCCTCCCGAGAGCGGTGTGTCTCTTTTTTTTCTTTGCGCTGATAGCTTTGGAGAAATGTTCTGACGGTGGTGAGAGTGGAGCACGACTACTTCCGTGACGCAATTGGCTAGCGCGTTCGGCTGGTAATCAAAAGGTTGGAGGTTCGAGCCCTCGCGAGTGCGGTGTGTCTCTTTTTTTTCTTTGCGCTGATAGCTTTGGAGAAATGTTCTGATGGTTGTGAGAGTGGAGCACGACTACTTCTGTGACGCAATTGGCTAGCGCGTTTGGCTGTTATTCAAAAGGTTGGAGGTTCGAGCCCTCCCGAGAGCGGTGTGTCTCTTTTTTTTCTTTGCGCTGATAGCTTTGGAGAAATGTTCTGACGGTGGTGAGAGTGGAGCACGACTACTTCCGTGACGCAATTGGCTAGCGCGTTCGGCTGTTAATCAAAAGGTTGGAGGTTCGAGCCCTCCCGAGAGCGGTGTGTCTCTTTTTTTTCTTTGCGCTGATAGCTTTGGAGAAATGTTGTGATGGTGGTGAGAGTGGAGAACGACTACTTCCGTGACGCCATTGGCTAGCGCGTTCGACTGTTAATCAAAAGGTTGGAGGTTCGAGCCTTCCCGAGAGTGGTGCGTCTCTTTTTTTTTCTTTGCGCTGATAGCTTTGGAGAAATGTTCTAACGGTGGTGAGAGTGGAGCACGACTGTCTCCGTGGCGCAATCTGCTAGTGCGTCGGCTGTTAAGCAAAAGGTTGGAGGTTCGAGCCCTCCCAGGAGTAGTGTGTCGCTTTTTTTCTTTGCGCTGATAGCCTTGGAGAAACGTTCTGACGGTGGTGAGAGTGGAGCACGACTGTCTCTGCTGCGCAATTCGCTAGCGCGTTGGGCTGTTAACGAAACGGTTGGAGGTTCGAACCCTCCCATGAGCGGTGTGTCTCTTTTTTTCTTTGCGCTGATACCTTTGGAAAAATGTTCTGATGGTGGTGAGAGTGGAGCACAACTACCTCCGTGACGCAATCTGCTAGTGCGTCGGCTGTTAAGCAAAAGGTTGGAGGTACGAGCCCTCCCAAGAGCAGTGTGTCGCTTTTTTTCTATGCGCTGATAGCCTTGGAGAAACGATGTGACGGTGGTGAGAGTGGAGCACCACTACCTCCGTGACGCAATCTGCTAGTGCGTCGGCTGTTAAGCAAAAGGTTGGAGGTTCGAGCCCTCCCAAGAACAGTGTGTCGCTTTTTTTCTTTGCGCTGATAGCCTTGGAGAAACGTTCTGACGGTGGTGAGAGTGGAGCACGACTGTGTCTGTTGCGCAATTGGTTAGCGCGTTGGGCTGTTAACGAAAAGGTTGGAGGTTCGAACCCTCCCATGAGCGGTGTGTCTCTTTTTTTCTTTGCGCTGATACCTTTGGAAAAATGTTCTGATGGTGGTGAGAGTGGAGCACAACTACCTCCGTGACGCAATCTGCTAGCGCGTTTGGCTGATAACCAAAAGGTTGGAGGTTCGAGCCCTCCCGAGAGCGGTGCGCCTTTTTTTTCTTTGCGCTGACAGCTATAGAGAAATGTTCCGACAGTGGTGAGAGTGGAGCACGACTGTCTCCGTGGCACAATCTGCTAGATCGTCGGCTGTTAAGCAAAAGGTTGGTGGTTCGAGCCCTCCCCGGGAGCAGCGTGTCGCTTTTATTCTTTGCACTGATAGCTTTGGAGAAATGTTCTGACGGTGGTGACAGTGGAGCACAACTGTTTCCGTTGCAGAATCGGCTAGCACGATCCACTGTTAACTGAAAGGTTGGAAGTTCGAGCCCTCCCGGGAGCAGCGTTTCGCTTTTTTCTTTGCGCTGACAGCTATTGAGAAATGTTCCGACAGTGGTGAGAGTGGAGCACGACTGTCTCCGTATCGCAATCTGCTAGTGCGTCGGCCTTAAGCAAAAGGTTGGAGGTTCGAGCCCTCCCGGGAGCAGTGTGTCGCTTTTTTTCTTTGCGCTGATAGGTTTCGAGAAACGTTCTGACGGTGGTGCGAGTGGAGCACGACTACCTCCGTGACGCAATTGGCTAGCACGTTGGGCTGTTCACCGAAAGGTTGGCGGTTCGAGCCCTCCCGAGAGCGGTGTGTCTCTTTTTTTTCTTTGCGCTGATAGCTTTGGAGAAATGTTCTGATGGTGGTGAGAGTGGAGCACGACTACTTCCGTGACGCAATTGGCTAGCGCGTTCAGCTGTTAATCAAAAGGTTGGAGGTTCGAGCCCTCGCGAGAGCGGTGTGTCTCTTTTTTTTCTTTGCGCTGATAGCTTTGGAGAAATGTTCTGATGGTGGTGAGAGCGGAGCACGACTACTTCTGTGACGCAATTGGCTAGCGCGTTCGGCTGTTAATCAAAAGGTTGGAGGTTCGAGCCCTCCCGAGAGCGGTGTGTCTCTTTTTTTTCTTTGCGCTGATAGCTTTGGAGAAATGTTCTGATGGTGGTGAGAGTAGAGCACGACTACTTCTGTGACGCAATTGGCTAGCGCGTTCGGCTGTTAATCAAAAGGTTGGAGGTTCGAGCCCTCGCGAGAGGGGTGTGTCTCTTTTTTTTCTTTGCGCTGATAGCTTTGGAGAAATGTTCTGACGGTGGTGAGAGTGGAGCACGACTACTTCCGTGACGCAATTGGCTAGCGCGTTCGACTGTTAATCAAAAGGTTGGAGGTTCGAGCCCTCGCGAGAGCGGTGTGTCTCTTTTTTTTTCTTTGCGCTGATAGCTTTGGAGAAATGTTCTGATGGTGGTGAGAGTGGAGCACGACTACTTCCGTGATGCAATGGGCTAGCGCGTTCGGCTGTTAATCAAAAGGTTGGAGGTTCGAGCCCTCCCGAGAGCGGTGTGTCTCTTTTTTTTCTTTGCGCTGATAGCTTTGGAGAAATGTTCTGATGGTGGTGAGAGTGGAGCACGACTACTTCTGTGACGCAATTGGATAGGGCGTTCGGCTGTTAATCGAAAGGTTGGAGGTTCGAGCCCTCCCGAGAGCGGTGTGTCTCTTTTTTTTCTTTGCCCTGATAGCTTTGGAGAAATGTTCTGATGGTGGTGAGAGTGGAGCACGACTACTTCTGTGACGCAATTGGCTAGCGCGTTCGGCTGTTAATCAAAAGGTTGGAGGTTCGAGCCCTCGCGAGAGCGGTGTGTCTCTTTTTTTTCTTTGCGCTGATAGCTTTCGAGAAATGTTCTGATGGTGGTGAGAGTGGAGCACGACTACTTCTGTGACGCAATTGGCTAGCGCGTTCGGCTGTTAATCAAAAGGTTGGAGGTTCGAGCCCTCCCGAGAGCGGTGTGTCTCTTTTTTTTCTTTGCGCTGATAGCTTTGGAGAAATGTTCTGACGGTGGTGAGAGTGGAGCACGACTACTTCCGTGACGCAATTGGCTAGCGCGTTCGGCTGTTAATCAAAAGGTTGGAGGTTCGAGCCCTCGCGAGAGTGGTGTGTCTCTTTTTTTTGCGCTGATAGCTTTGAAGAAATCTTCTGATGGTTGTGAGAGTGGAGCACGACTACTTCTGTGACACAATTGGCTAGCGCGTTCGGCTGTTAATCAAAAGGTTGGAGGTTCGAGCCCTCCCGAGAGCGATGTGTCTCTTTTTTTTCTTTGCGCTGATAGCTTTGGAGAAATGTTCTGACGGTGGTGAGAGTGGAGCACGACTACTTCCGTGACGCAATTGGCTAGCGCGTTCGGCTGTTAATCAAAACGTTGGAGGTTCGAGCCCTCCCGAGAGCGGTGTGTCTCTTTTTTTTCATTGCGCTGATAGCTTTGGAGAAATGTTCTAACGGTGGTGAGAGTGGAGCACGACTGTCTCCGTGGCGCAATCTGCTAGTGCGTCGGCTGTTAAGCAAAAGGTTGGAGGTTCGAGCCCTCCCAGGAGCAGTGTGTCGCTTTTTTTCTTTGCGCTGATAGCCTTGGAGAAACGTTCTGACGGTGGTGAGAGTGGAGCACGACTGTCTCTGTTGCGCAATTCTCTAGCGCGTTGGGCTGTTAACGAAATGGTTGGAGGTTCGAACCCTCCCATGAGCGGTGTGTCTCTTTTTTTCTTTGCGCTGATACCTTTGGAAAAATGTTCTGATGGTGGTGAGAGGGGAGCACAACTACCTCCGTGACGCAATCTGCTAGTGCGTCGGCTGTTAAGCAAAAGGTTGGAGGTACGAGCCCTCCCAAGAGCAGTGTGTCGCTTTTTTTCTTTGCGCTGATAGCCTTGGAGAAACGATGTGACGGTGGTGAGAGTGGAGCACCACTACCTCCGTGACGCAATCTGCTAGTGCGTCGGCTGTTAAGCAAAAGGTTGGAGGTTCGAGCCCTCCCAAAAACAGCGTGTCGCTTTTTTTCTTTGCGCTGATAGCCTTGGAGAAACGTTCGGACGGTGGTGAGAGTGGAGCACGACTGTCTCTGTTGCGCAATTGGCTAGCGCGTCTGGCTGTTAACGAAAAGGTTGGAGGTTCGAACCCTCCCATGAGCGGTGTGTCTCTTTTTTTCTTTGCGCTGATACCTTTAGAAAAATGTTCTGTTGGTGGTGAGAGTGGAGCACGACTACCTCCGTGACGCAATTGGCAAGCGCGTTCGGCTGTTAACCAAAAGGTTGGAGGTTCGAGCCCTCCCATGAGTGGTGTGTCTCTTTTTTTCTTTGCGCTGATACCTTTAGAAAAATGTTCTGATGGTGGTGAGAGTGGAGCACGACTACCACCTTGACGCAATTGGCTAGCGCGTTCGGCTGTTAACCAAAAGGTTGGAGGTTCGAACCCTCCCATGAGCGGTGTGTTTTTTCTTTGCGCTGATACCTTTGGAAAAATTTTCTGATGGTGGTGAGAGTGGAGCACGACTACTTCCGTGACGCAATTGGCTAGCGCGTTCGGCTGTTAATCAAAAGGTTGGAGGTTCGAGCCCTCCCAAGAACAGTGTGTCGCTTTTTTCTTTGCGCTGATAGCCTTGGAAAAACGTTCTGACGGTGGTGAGAGTGGAGCACGACTGTCTCCGTGGCGCAATCTGCTAGTGCGTCGGCTGTTAACCAAAAGGTTGGAGATTCGAGCCCTCCCGAGAAAGGTGTGTCTCTTATTTTTCTTTGCGCTGAGAGCTTTGGAGAAATGTTCTGACGGTGGTGAGAGTGGAGCACGACTACTTCCGTGACGCAATTGGCTAGCGCGTTCGGCTGTTAATCAAAAGGTTGGAGGTTCGAGCCCTCCCGAGAGCGGTGTGTCTCTTTTTTTTCTTTGCGCTGATAGCTTTGGAGAAATGTTCTGACGGTGGTGAGAGTGGAGCACGACTACTTCCGTGACGCAATTGGCTAGTGCGTTCGGCTGTTAACGAAAAGGTTGGAGGTTCGAACCCTCCCATGAGCGGTGTGTTTTTTTTTCTTTGCGCTGATACCTTTGGAAAAATTTTCTGATGGTGGTGAGAGTGGAGCACGACTACCTCCGTGACGCAATTGGCTAGCACGTTGGGCTGTTCACCGAAAGGTTGGCGGTTCGAGCCCTCCCGAGAGCGGTCTGTCTCTTTTTTTTTCTTTGCACTGATAGCTTTGGAGAAATGTTCTGACGGTGGTGACAGTGGAGCACAACTGTTTCCGTTGCAGAATCGGCTAGCACGATCCACTGTTAACTGAAAGGTTGGAAGTTCGAGCCCTCCCGGGAGCAGCGTTTCGCTTTTTTCTTTGCGCTGACAGCTATTGAGAAATGTTCCGACAGTGGTGAGAGTGGAGCACGACTGTCTCCGTATCGCAATCTGCTAGTGCGTCGGCCTTAAGCAAAAGGTTGGAGGTTCGAGCCCTCCCGGGAGCAGTGTGTCGCTTTTTTTCTTTGCGCTGATAGGTTTGGAGAAACGTTCTGACGGTGGTGCGAGTGGAGCGCGGTTGGGTCCGTGGTGCAATGGCTAGCGCGATTGGCTGTTAACCAAAAGGTTGGAGGTTCGAGTCCTCCCATGAGCGGTGTGTCTCTTTTTTTCTTCGCGCTGATACCTTTGGGAAAATGTTCTGATGGTGGTGAGAGTGGAGCACGACTACTTCTGTGACGCAATTGGCCAGCGCGTTCGGCTGTTAATCAAAAGGTTGGAGGTTCGAGCCCTCGCGAGAGCGGTGTGTATCTTTTTTTTCTTTGCGCTGATGGCTTTGGAGAAATGTTCTGATAGTGGTGAGAGTGGAGCACGACTACTTCCGTGACGCAATTGGCTAGCGCGTTCGGCTGTTAATCAAAAGGTTGGAGGTTCGAGCCCTCGCGAGAGCGGTGTGTCTCTTTTTTTTCTTTGCGCTGATAGCTTTGGAGAAATGTTCTGATGGTGGTGAGAGTGGAGCACGTATACTTCTGTGACGCAATTGGCTAGCGCGTTCGGCTGTTAATCAAAAGGTTGGAGGTTCGAGCCCTCGCGAGAGCGGTGTGTCTCTTTTTTTTCTTTGCGCTGATAGCTTTGGAGAAATATTCTGATGGTGGTGACAGTGGAGCACGACTACTTCCGTGATGCAATTGGCTAGCGCGTTCGGCTGTTAATCAAAAGGTTGGAGGTTCGGGCCCTCCCGAGAGCGGTGTGCCTCTTTTTTTTCTTTGTGCTGATAGCTTTGGAGAAATGTTCTGATGGTGGTGAGAGTGGAGCACGACTACTTCTGTGACGCAATTGGCTAGGGCGTTCGGCTTTTAATCGAAAGGTTGGAGGTTCGAGCCCTCCCGAGAGCGGTGTGTCTCTTTTTTTTCTTTGCGCTGATAGCTTTGGAGAAATGTTCTGATGGTGGTGAGAGTGGAGCACGACTACTTCTGTGACGCAATTGGCTAGCGCGTTCGGCTGTTAATCAAAAGGTTGGAGGTTCGAGCCCTCGCGAGAGCGGTGTGTCTCTTTTTTTTCTTTGCGCTGATAGCTTTCGAGAAATGTTCTGATGGTGGTGAGAGTGGAGCACGACTACTTCTGTGACGCAATTGGCTAGCGCGTTCGGCTGTTAATCAAATGTTGGAGGTTCGAGCCCTCCCGAGAGCGGTGTGTCTCTTTTTTTTCTTTGCGCTGATAGCTTTGGAGAAATGTTCTGACGGTGGTGAGAGTGGAGCACGACTACTTCCGTGACGCAATTGGCTAGCGCGTTCGGCTGGTAATCAAAAGGTTGGAGGTTCGAGCCCTCGCGAGAGCGGTGTGTCTCTTTTTTTTCTTTGCGCTGATAGCTTTGGAGAAATGTTCTGATGGTGGTGAGAGTGGAGCACGACTACCTCCGTGACGCAATTGGCTAGCACGTTGGGCTGTTCACCGAAAGGTTGGCGGTTCGAGCCCTCCAGAGAGCGGTCTGTCTCTTTTTTTTTCTTTGCACTGATAGCTTTGGAGAAATGTTCTGACGGTGGTGACAGTGGAGCACAACTGTTTCCGTTGCAGAATCGGCTAGCACGATCCACTGTTAACTGAAAGGTTGGAAGTTCGAGCCCTCCCGGGAGCAGCGTTTCGCTTTTTTTCTTTGCGCTGACAGCTATTGAGAAATGTTCCGACAGTGGTGAGAGTGGAGCACGACTGTCTCCGTATCGCAATCTGCTAGTGCGTCGGCCTTAAGCAAAAGGTTGGAGGTTCGAGCCCTCCCGGGAGCAGTGTGTCGCTTTTTTTCTTTGCGCTGATAGGTTTGGAGAAACGTTCTGACGGTGGTGCGAGTGGAGCGCGGTTGGGTCCGTGGTGCAATGGCTAGCGCGATTGGCTGTTAACCAAAAGGTTGGAGGTTCGAGTCCTCCCATGAGCGGTGTGTCTCTTTTTTTCTTCGCGCTGATACCTTTGCGAAAATGTTCTGATGGTGGTGAGAGTGGAGCACGACTACTTCTGTGACGCAATTGGCCAGCGCGTTCGGCTGTTAATCAAAAGGTTGGAGGTTCGAGCCCTCGCGAGAGCGGTGTGTATCTTTTTTTTCTTTGCGCTGATGGCTTTGGAGAAATGTTCTGATGGTGGTGAGAGTGGAGCACGACTACTTCCGTGACGCAATTGGCTAGCGCGTTCGGCTGTTAATCAAAAGGTTGGAGGTTCGAGCCCTCGCGAGAGCGGTGTGTCTCTTTTTTTTCTTTGCGCTGATAGCTTTGGAGAAATGTTCTGATGGTGGTGAGAGTGGAGCACGTATACTTCTGTGACGCAATTGGCTAGCGCGTTCGGCTGTTAATCAAAAGGTTGGAGGTTCGAGCCCTCGCGAGAGCGGTGTGTCTCTTTTTTTTCTTTGCGCTGATAGCTTTGGAGAAATATTCTGATGGTGGTGACAGTGGAGCACGACTACTTCCGTGATGCAATTGGCTAGCGCGTTCGGCTGTTAATCAAAAGGTTGGAGGTTCGAGCCCTCCCGAGAGCGGTGTGTCTCTTTTTTTTCTTTGCGCTGATAGCTTTGGAGAAATGTTCTGATGGTGGTGAGAGTGGAGCACGACTACTTCTGTGACGCAATTGGCTAGGGCGTTCGGCTTTTAATCGAAAGGTTGGAGGTTCGAGCCCTCCCGAGAGCGGTGTGGCTCTTTTTTTTCTTTGCGCTGATAGCTTTGGAGAAATGTTCTGATGGTGGTGAGAGTGGAGCACGACTACTTCTGTGACGCAATTGGCTAGCGCGTTCGGCTGTTAATCAAAAGGTTGGAGGTTCGAGCCCTCGCGAGAGCGGTGTGTCTCTTTTTTTTCTTTGCGCTGATAGCTTTGGAGAAATGTTCTGATGGTGGTGAGAGTGGAGCACGACTACTTCTGTGACGCAATTGGCTAGCGCGTTCGGCTGTTAATCAAATGTTGGAGGTTCGAGCCCTCCCGAGAGCGGTGTGTCTCTTTTTTTTCTTTGCGCTGATAGCTTTGGAGAAATGTTCTGACGGTGGTGAGAGTGGAGCACGACTACTTCCGTGACGCAATTGGCTAGCGCGTTCGGCTGGTAATCAAAAGGTTGGAGGTTCGAGCCCTCGCGAGAGCGGTGTGTCTCTTTTTTTTCTTTGCGCTGATAGCTTTGGAGAAATGTTCTGATGGTTGTGAGAGTGGAGCACGACTACTTCTGTGACGCAATTGGCTAGCGCGTTTGGCTGTTAATCAAAAGGTTGGAGGTTCGAGCCCTCCCGAGAGCGGTGTGTCTCTTTTTTTTCTTTGCGCTGATAGCTTTGGAGAAATGTTCTGACGGTGGTGAGAGTGTAGCACGACTACTTCCGTGACGCAATCTGCTAGTGCGTCGGCTGTTAACCAAAAGGTTGGAGATTCGAGCCCTCCCGAGAAAGGTGTGTCTCTTATTTTTCTTTGCGCTGAGAGCTTTGGAGAAATGTTCTGACGGTGGTGAGAGTGGAGCACGACTACTTCCGTGACGCAATTGGCTAGCGCGTTCGGCTGTTAATCAAAAGGTTGGAGGTTCGAGCCCTCCCGAGAGCGGTGTGTCTCTTTTTTTTCTTTGCGCTGATAGCTTTGGAGAAATGTTCTGACGGTGGTTAGAGTGGAGCACGACTACTTCCGTGACGCAATTGGCTAGTGCGTTCGGCTGTTAACGAAAAGGTTGGAGGTTCGAACCCTCCCATGAGCGGTGTGTTTTTTTTTCTTTGCGCTGATACCTTTGGAAAAATTTTCTGATGGTGGTGAGAGTGGAGCACGACTACCTCCGTGACGCAATTGGCTAGCACGTTGGGCTGTTCACCGAAAGGTTGGCGGTTCGAGCCCTCCCGAGAGCGGTCTGTCTCTTTTTTTTTCTTTGCACTGATAGCTTTGGAGAAATGTTCTGACGGTGGTGACAGTGGAGCACAACTGTTTCCGTTGCAGAATCGGCTAGCACGATCCACTGTTAACTGAAAGGTTGGAAGTTCGAGCCCTCCCGGGAGCAGCGTTTCGCTTTTTTCTTTGCGCTGACAGCTATTGAGAAATGTTCCGACAGTGGTGAGAGTGGAGCACGACTGTCTCCGTATCGCAATCTGCTAGTGCGTCGGCCTTAAGCAAAAGGTTGGAGGTTCGAGCCCTCCCGGGAGCAGTGTGTCGCTTTTTTTCTTTGCGCTGATAGGTTTGGAGAAACGTTCTGACGGTGGTGCGAGTAGAGCGCGGTTGGGTCCGTGGTGCAATGGCTAGCGCGATTGGCTGTTAACCAAAAGGTTGGAGGTTCGAGTCCTCCCATGAGCGGTGTGTCTCTTTTTTTGTTCGCGCTGATACCTTTGGGAAAATGTTCTGATGGTGGTGAGAGTGGAGCACGACTACTTCTGTGACGCAATTGGCCAGCGCGTTCGGCTGTTAATCAAAAGGTTGGAGGTTCGAGCCCTCGCGAGAGCGGTGTGTATCTTTTTTTTTTGCGCTGATGGCTTTGGAGAAATGTTCTGATGGTGGTGAGAGTGGAGCACGACTACTTCCGTGACGCAATTGGCTAGCGCGTTCGGCTGTTAATCAAAAGGTTGGAGGTTCGAGCCCTCGCGAGAGCGGTGTGTCTCTTTTTTTTCTTTGCGCTGATAGCTTTGGAGAAATGTTCTGATGGTGGTGAGAGTGGAGCACGTATACTTCTGTGACGCAATTGGCTAGCGCGTTCGGCTGTTAATCAAAAGGTTGGAGGTTCGAGCCCTCGCGAGAGCGGTGTGCCTCTTTTTTTTCTTTGCGCTGATAGCTTTGGAGAAATATTCTGATGGTGGTGACAGTGGAGCACGACTACTTCCGTGATGCAATTGGCTAGCGCGTTCGGCTGTTAATCAAAAGGTTGGAGGTTCGAGCCCTCCCGAGAGCGGTGTGTCTCTTTTTTTTCTTTGCGCTGATAGCTTTGGAGAAATGTTCTGATGGTGGTGAGAGTGGAGCACGACTACTTCTGTGACGCAATTGGCTAGGGCGTTCGGCTTTTAATCGAAAGGTTGGAGGTTCGAGCCCTCCCGAGAGCGGTGTGTCTCTTTTTTTTCTTTGCGCTGATAGCTTTGGAGAAATGTTCTGATGGTGGTGAGAGTGGAGCACGACTACTTCTGTGACGCAATTGGCTAGCGCGTTCGGCTGTTAATGAAAAGGTTGGAGGTTCGAGCCCTCGCGAGAGCGGTGTGTCTCTTTTTTTTCTTTGCGCTGATAGCTTTGGAGAAATGTTCTGATGGTGGTGAGAGTGGAGCACGACTACTTCTGTGACGCAATTGGCTAGCGCGTTCGGCTGTTAATCAAATGTTGGAGGTTCGAGCCCTCCCGAGAGCGGTGTGTCTCTTTTTTTTCTTTGCGCTGATAGCTTTGGAGAAATGTTCTGACGGTGGTGAGAGTGGAGCACGACTACTTCCGTGACGCAATTGGCTAGCGCGTTCGGCTGGTAATCAAAAGGTTGGAGGTTCGAGCCCTCGCGAGAGCGGTGTGTCTCTTTTTTTTCTTTGCGCTGATAGCTTTGGAGAAATGTTCTGATGGTTGTGAGAGTGGAGCACGACTACTTCTGTGACGCAATTGGCTAGCGCGTTTGGCTGTTAATCAAAAGGTTGGAGGTTCGAGCCCTCCCGAGAGTGGTGTGTCTCTTTTTTTTCTTTGCGCTGATAGCTTTGGAGAAATGTTCTGACGGTGGTGAGAGTGTAGCACGACTACTTCCGTGACGCAATTGGCTAGCGCGTTCGGCTGTTAATCAAAAGGTTGGAGGTTCGAGCCCTCCCGAGAGCGGTGTGTCTCTTTTTTTTCTTTGCGCTGATAGCTTTGGAGAAATGTTCTGATGGTGGTGAGAGTGGAGAACGACTACTTCCGTGACGCCATTGGCTAGCGCGTTCGACTGTTAATCAAAAGGTTGGAGGTTCGAGCCTTCCCGAGAGTGGTGTGTCTTTTTTTTTCTTTGCGCTGATAGCTTTGGAGAAATGTTCTAACGGTGGTGAGAGTGGAGCACGACTGTCTCCGTGGCGCAATCTGCTAGTGCGTCGGCTGTTAAGCAAAAGGTTGGAGGTACGAGCCCTCCCAAGAGCAGTGTGTCGCTTTTTTTCTATGCGCTGATAGCCTTGGAGAAACGATGTGACGGTGGTGAGAGTGGAGCACCACTACCTCCGTGACGCAATCTGCTAGTGCGTCGGCTGTTAAGCAAAAGGTTGGAGGTTCGAGCCCTCCCAAGAACAGTGTGTCGCTTTTTTTCTTTGCGCTGATAGCCTTGGAGAAACGTTCTGACGGTGGTGAGAGTGGAGCACGACTGTGTCTGTTGCGCAATTGGTTAGCGCGTTGGGCTGTTAACGAAAAGGTTGGAGGTTCGAACCCTCCCATGAGCGGTGTGTCTCTTTTTTTCTTTGCGCTGATACCTTTGGAAAAATGTTCTGATGGTGGTGAGAGTGGAGCACAACTACCTCCGTGACGCAATCTGCTAGCGCGTTTGGCTGATAACCAAAAGGTTGGAGGTTCGAGCCCTCCCGAGAGCGGTGCGTCTTTTTTTTCTTTGCGCTGACAGCTATAGAGAAATGTTCCGACAGTGGTGAGAGTGGAGCACGACTGTCTCCGTGGCACAATCTGCTAGTTCGTCGGCTGTTAAGCAAAAGGTTGGTGGTTCTAGCCCTCCCCGGGAGCAGCGTGTCGCTTTTATTCTTTGCACTGATAGCTTTGGAGAAATGTTCTGACGGTGGTGACAGTGGAGCACAACTGTTTCCGTTGCAGAATCGGCTAGCACGATCCACTGTTAACTGAAAGGTTGGAAGTTCGAGCCCTCCCGGGAGCAGCGTTTCGCTTTTTTTTTTTGCGCTGACAGCTATTGAGAAATGTTCCGACAGTGGTGAGAGTGGAGCACGACTGTCTCCGTATCGCAATCTGCTAGTGCGTCGGCCTTAAGCAAAAGGTTGGAGGTTCGAGCCCTCCCGGGAGCAGTGTGTCGCTTTTTTTCTTTGCGCTGATAGGTTTGGAGAAACGTTCTGACGGTGGTGCGAGTGGAGCACGACTACCTCCGTGACGCAATTGGCTAGCACGTTGGGCTGTTCACCGAATGGTTGGCGGTTCGAGCCCTCCCGAGAGCGGTGTGTCTCTTTTTTTTTCTTTGCGCTGATAGCTTTGGAGAAATGTTCTGATGGTGGTGAGAGTGGAGCACGACTACTTCCGTGACGCAATTGGCTAGCGCGTTCGGCTGTTAATCAAAAGGTTGGAGGTTCGAGCCCTCGCGAGAGCGGTGTGTCTCTTTTTTTTCTTTGCGCTGATAGCTTTGAAGAAATGTTCTGATGGTGGTGAGAGTGGAGCACGACTACTTCTGTGACGCAATTGGCTAGCGCGTTCGGCTGTTAATCAAAAGGTTGGAGGTTCGAGCCCTCCCGAGAGCGGTGTGTCTCTTTTTTTTCTTTGCGCTGATAGCTTTGGAGAAATGTTCTGATGGTGGTGAGAGTGGAGCACGACTACTTCCGTGACGCAATTGGCTAGCGCGTTCGACTGTTAATCAAAAGGTTGGAGGTTCGAGCCCTCGCGAGAGCGGTGTGTCTCTTTTTTTTCTTTGCGCTGATAGCTTTGGAGAAATGTTCTGATGGTTGTGAGAGTGGAGCACGACTACTTCTGTGACACAATTGGCTAGCGCGTTCGGCTGTTAATCAAAAGGTTGGAGGTTCGAGCCCTCCCGAGAGCGGTGTGTCTCTTTTTTTTTCTTTGCGCTGATAGCTTTGGAGAAATGTTCTGACGGTGGTGAGAGTGGAGCACGACTACTTCCGTGACGCAATTGGCTAGCGCGTTCGGCTGTTAATCAAAACGTTGGAGGTTCGAGCCCTCCCGAGAGCGGTGTGTCTCTTTTTTTTCATTGCGCTGATAGCTTTGGAGAAATGTTCTAACGGTGGTGAGAGTGGAGCACGACTGTCTCCGTGGCGCAATCTGCTAGTGCGTCGGCTGTTAAGCAAAAGGTTGGAGGTTCGAGCCCTCCCAGGAGCAGTGTGTCGCTTTTTTTCTTTGCGCTGATAGCCTTGGAGAAACGTTCTGACGGTGGTGAGAGTGGAGCACGACTGTCTCTGTTGCGCAATTCTCTAGCGCGTTGGGCTGTTAACGAAATGGTTGGAGGTTCGAACCCTCCCATGAGCGGTGTGTCTCTTTTTTTCTTTGCGCTGATACCTTTGGAAAAATGTTCTGATGGTGGTGAGAGGGGAGCACAACTACCTCCGTGACGCAATCTGCTAGTGCGTCGGCTGTTAAGCAAAAGGTTGGAGGTACGAGCCCTCCCAAGAGCAGTGTGTCGCTTTTTTTCTTTGCGCTGATAGCCTTGGAGAAACAATGTGACGGTGGTGAGAGTGGAGCACCACTACCTCCGTGACGCAATCTGCTAGTGCGTCGGCTGTTAAGCAAAAGGTTGGAGGTTCGAGCCCTCCCAAGAACAGTGTGTCGCTTTTTTTCTTTGCGCTGATAGCCTTGGAGAAACGTTCTGACGGTGGTGAGAGTGGAGCACGACTGTCTCTGTTGCGCAATTGGCTAGCGCGTTGGGCTGTTAACGAAAAGGTTGGAGGTTCGAACCCTCCCATGAGCGGCGTGTCTCTTTTTTTCTTTGCGCTGATACCTTTAGAAAAATGTTCTGTTGGTGGTGAGAGTGGAGCACGACTACCTCCGTGACGCAATTGGCTAGCGCGTTCGGCTGTTAACCAAAAGGTTGGAGGTTCGAGCCCTCCCATGAGTGGTGTGTCTCTTTTTTTCTTTGCGCTGATACCTTTAGAAAAATGTTCTGATGGTGGTGAGAGTGGAGCACGACTACCACCTTGACGCAATTGGCTAGCGCGTTCGGCTGTTAACCAAAAGGTTGGAGGTTCGAACCCTCCCATGAGCGGTGTGTTTTTTTTCTTTGCGCTGATACCTTTGGAAAAATTTTCTGATGGTGGTGAGAGTGGAGCACGACTACTTCCGTGACGCAATTGGCTAGCGACTTCGGCTGTTAATCAAAAGGTTGGAGGTTCGAGCCCTCCCAAGAACAGTGTGTCGCTTTTTTCTTTGCGCTGATAGCCTTGGAAAAACGTTCTGACGGTGGTGAGAGTGGAGCACGACTGTCTCCGTGGCGCAATCTGCTAGTGCGTCGGCTGTTAACCAAAAGGTTGGAGATTCGAGCCCTCCCGAGAAAGGTGTGTCTCTTATTTTTCTTTGCGCTGAGAGCTTTGGAGAAATGTTCTGACGGTGGTGAGAGTGGAGCACGACTACTTCCGTGACGCAATTGGCTAGCGCGTTCGACTGTTAATCAAAAGGTTGGAGGTTCGAGCCCTCGCGAGAGCGGTGTGTCTCTTTTTTTTCTTTGCGCTGATAGCTTTGGAGAAATGTTCTGATGGTGGTGAGAGTGGAGCACGACTACTTCCGTGATGCAATGGGCTAGCGCGTTCGGCTGTTAATCAAAAGGTTGGAGGTTCGAGCCCTCCCGAGAGCGGTGTGTCTCTTTTTTTTCTTTGCGCTGATAGCTTTGGAGAAATGTTCTGATGGTGGTGAGAGTGGAGCACGACTACTTCTGTGACGCAATTGGATAGGGCTTTCGGCTGTTAATCGAAAGGTTGGAGGTTCGAGCCCTCCCGAGAGCGGTGTGTCTCTTTTTTTTTCTTTGCCCTGATAGCTTTGGAGAAATGTTCTGACGGTGGTGACAGTGGAGCACAACTGTTTCCGTTGCAGAATCGGCTAGCACGATCCACTGTTAACTGAAAGGTTGGAAGTTCGAGCCCTCCCGGGAGCAGCGTTTCGCTTTTTTCTTTGCGCTGACAGCTATTGAGAAATGTTCCGACAGTGGTGAGAGTGGAGCACGACTGTCTCCGTATCGCAATCTGCTAGTGCGTCGGCCTTAAGCAAAAGGTTGGAGGTTCGAGCCCTCCCGGGAGCAGTGTGTCGCTTTTTTTCTTTGCGCTGATAGGTTTGGAGAAACGTTCTGACGGTGGTGCGAGTGGAGCGCGGTTGGGTCCGTGGTGCAATGGCTAGCGCGATTGGCTGTTAACCAAAAGGTTGGAGGTTCGAGTCCTCCCATGAGCGGTGTGTCTCTTTTTTTCTTCGCGCTGATACCTTTGGGAAAATGTTCTGATGGTGGTGAGAGTGGATCACGACTACCTCCGTGACGCAATTGGCTAGCGCGTTCGGCTGTTGACCAATAGTGTGGTGGTTCGAGC
This sequence comes from Rhipicephalus microplus, assembly GCF_043290135.1. NCBI lineage: Eukaryota > Metazoa > Arthropoda > Arachnida > Ixodida > Ixodidae > Rhipicephalus > Rhipicephalus microplus. The sequence goes on from NW_027464592.1 coordinate 9,509,183, forward strand.
CCTCCCGAGAGCGGTGTGTCTCTTTTTTTTCCATGCACTGATAGCTTTGGAGAAATGTTCTGACGGTGGTGAGAGTGGAGCGCGACTGTCTCCGTGGCGCAGTCTGCTAGTGCGTCGGCTGTTAAGCAAAAAGGTTGGAGGTTCGAGCCCTCCCGGGTGCAGTGTGTCGCTTTTTTTCTTTGCGCTGATAGCTTTGGAGAAACGTTCTGACGGTGGTGCGAGTGGAGCGCGGTTGGGTCCGTGGTGCAACGGCTAGCGCGATTGGCTGTTAACCAAAAGGTTGGAGGTTCGAGCAATCCCGTGAGCGGTGTGTCGCTTTTTTTCTTTGCACTGATATCTTTGGAGAAGTGTTCTGACCATGGTGAGAGTGCAGCACGAACTGTCTCCATGGCGCAATTGACTAGCGCGTTGGGCTGTTAACCAAAAGGTTGGAGGCTCGAACCCGCCCATGAGCGGTGTGTCTCTTTTATTCTTTGCGCTGATACCTTTGGAAAAATGTTCTGATGGTGGTGAGAGTGGAGCACGACTACCTCCTTGACGCAATCTGCTAGTGCGTCGGCTATTAACCAAAAGGTTGGAGGTTTGAGCCCTCCCAGGAGCTGTGTGTCGCTTTTTTTCTTTGCGCTGATAGCCTGGGAGAAACTTTCTGACGGTGGTGAGAGTGGAGCACGACTGTCTCTGATGCGCAATTGGCTAGCGCGTTGGGCTGTTACCGAAAAGGTTGGAGGTTCGAACCCTCCAATGAGCGGTGTGTCTCTTTTTTTTTGCGCTGATACCTTTGGAGAAATGTTCTGATGGTGGTGAGAGTGGAGCACGACTACTTCTGTGACGCAATTGGCCAGCGCGTTCGGCTGTTAATCAAATGTTGGAGGTTCGAGCCCTCGCGAGAGCGGTGTGTCTCTTTTTTTTGCGCAGATAGCTTTGGAGAAATGTTCTGATGGTTGTGAGAGTGGAGCACGACTACTTCTGTGACGCAATTGGCTAGCGCGTTTGGCTGTTAATCAAAAGGTTGGAGGTTCGAGCCCTCCCGAGAGCGGTGTGTCTCTTTTTTTTCTTTGCGCTGATAGCTTTGGAGAAATGTTCTGACGGTGGTGAGAGTGGAGCACGAGTACTTCCGTGACGCAATTGGCTAGCGCGTTCGGCTGTTAATCAAAAGGTTGGAGGTTCGAGCCCTCCCGAGAGCGGTGTGTCTCTTTTTTTTCTTTGCGCTGATAGCTTTGGAGAAATGTTCTGATGGTGGTGAGAGTGGAGAACGACTACTTCCGTGACGCCATTGGCTAGCGCGTTTGACTGGTAATCAAAAGGTTGGAGGTTCGAGCCTTCCCGAGAGTGGTGTGTCTCTTTTTTTTCTTTGCGCTGATAGCTTTGGAGAAATGTTCTAACGGTGGTGAGAGTGGAGCACGACTGTCTCTGTGGCGCAATCTGCTAGTGCGTCGGCTGTTAAGCAAAAGGTTGGAGGTTCGAGCCCTCCCAGGAGTAGTGTGTCGCTTTTTTTCTTTGCGCTGATAGCCTTGGAGAAACGTTCTGACGGTGGTGAGAGTGGAGCACGACTGTCTCTGCTGCGCAATTCGCTAGCGCGTTGGGCTGTTAACGAAACGGTTGGAGGTTCGAACCCTCCCATGAGCGGTGTGTCTCTTTTTTTCTTTGCGCTGATACCTTTGGAAAAATGTTCTGATGGTGGTGAGAGTGGAGCACAACTACCTCCGTGACGCAATCTGCTAGTGCGTCGGCTGTTAAGCAAAAGGTTGGAGGTACGAGCCCTCCCAAGAGCAGTGTGTCGCTTTTTTTCTATGCGCTGATAGCCTTGGAGAAACGATGTGACGGTCGTGAGAGTGGAGCACCACTACCTCCGTGACGCAATCTGCTAGTGCGTCGGCTGTTAAGCAAAAGGTTGGAGGTTCGAGCCCTCCCAAGAACAGTGTGTCGCTTTTTTTCTTTGCGCTGATAGCCTTGGAGAAACGTTCTGACGGTGGTGAGAGTGGAGCACGACTGTGTCTGTTGCGCAATTGGTTAGCGCGTTGGGCTGTTAACGAAAACGTTGGAGGTTCGAACCCTCCCATGAGCGGTGTGTCTCTTTTTTTCTTTGCGCTGATACCTTTAGAAAAATGTTCTGTTGGTGGTGAGAGTGGAGCACGACTACCTCCGTGACGCAATTGGCTAGCGCGTTCGGCTGTTAACCAAAAGGTTGGAGGTTCGAGCCCTCCCATGAGCGGTGTGTCTCTTTTTTTCTTTGCGCTGATACCTTTAGAAAAATGTTCTGATGGGGGTGAGAGTGGAGCACGACTACCACCTTGACGCAATTGGCTAGCGCGTTCGGCTGTTAACCAAAAGGTTGGAGGTTCGAACCCTCCCATGAGCGGTGTGTTTTTATTCTTTGCGCTGATACCTTTGGAAAAATTTTCTGATGGTGGTGAGAGTGGAGCACGACTACTTCCGTGACGCAATTGGCTAGCGCGTTCGGCTGTTAATCAAAAGGTTGGAGGTTCGAGCCCTCCCAAGAACAGTGTGTCGCTTTTTTCTTTGCGCTGATAGCCTTGGAGAAACGTTCTGACGGTGGTGCGAGTGGAGCGCGGTTGGGTCCATGGTGCAATGGCTAGCGCGATTGGCTGTTAACCAAAAGGTTGGAGGTTCGAGTCCTCCCATGAGCGGTGTGTCTCTTTTTTTCTTCGCGCTGATACCTTTGGGAAAATGTTCTGATGGTGGTGAGAGTGGAGCACGACTACCTCCGTGACGCAATTGGCTAGCGCGTTCGGCTGTTGACCAATAGTGTGGTGGTTCGAGCCCTCCCGAGAGCGGTGTGTCTCTTTTTTTTCTTTGCGCTGATAGCTTTGGAGAAATGTTCTGACGGTGGTGAGAGTGGAGCTCGACTGTCTCCGTGGCGCAGTCTGCTAGTGCGTCGGCTGTTAAGCAAAAAGGTTGGAGGTTCGAGCCCTCCCGTGTGCAGTGTGTCGCTTTTTTTCTTTGCGCTGATAGCTTTGGAGAAACGTTCTGACGGTGGTGCGAGTGGAGCGCGGTTGGGTCCGTGGTGCAACGGCTAGCGCGATTGGCTGTTAACCAAAAGGTTGGAGGTTCGAGCAATCCCGTGAGCGGTGTGTCGCTTTTTTTCTTTGCACTGATATCTTTGGAGAAGTGTTCTGACCGTGGTGAGAGTGGAGCACGAACTGTCTCCATGGCGCAATTGGCTAGCGCGTTGGGCTGTTAACCAAAAGGTTGGAGGCTCGAACCCGCCCATGAGCGGTGTGTCTCTTTTTTTCTTTGCGCTGATACCTTTGGAAAAATGTTCTGATGGTGGTGAGAGTGGAGCACGACTACCTCCTTGACGCAATCTGCTAGTGCGTCGGCTATTAACCAAAAGGTTGGAGGTTTGAGCCCTCCCAGGAGCAGTGTGTCGCTTTTTTCTTTGCGCTGATAGCCTTGGAGAAACGTTCTGACGGTGGTGAGAGTGGAGCACGACTGTCTCTGATGCGCAATTGGCTAGCGCGTTGGGCTGTTACCGAAAAGGTTGGAGGTTCGAACCCTCCAATGAGCGGTGTGTCTCTTTTTTTGCGCTGATACCTTTGGAGAAATGTTCTGATGGTGGTGAGAGTGGAGCACGACTTCTTCTGTGACGCAATTGGCCAGCGCGTTCGGCTGTTAATCAAAAGGTTGGAGGTTCGAGCCCTCGCGAGAGCGGTGTGTATCTTTTTTTTTCTTTGCGCTGATAGCTTTGGAGAAATGTTCTGATGGTGGTGAGAGTGGAGCACGACTACTTCCGTGACGCAATTGGCTAGCGCGTTCGGCTGTTAATCAAAAGGTTGGAGGTTCGAGCCCTCGCGAGAGCGGTGTGTCTCTTTTTTTTCTTTGCGCTGATAGCTTTGGAGAAATGTTCTGATGGTGGTGAGAGTGGAGCACGACTACTTCTGTGACGCAATTGGCTAGCGCGTTCGGCTGTTAATCAAAAGGTTGGAGGTTCGAGCCCTCCCGAGAGCGGTGTGTCACTTTTTTCTCTTTGCGCTGATAGCTTTGGAGAAATGTTCTGATGGTGGTGAGAGTGGAGCACGACTACTTCTGTGACGCAATTGGCTAGCGCGTTCGGCTGTTAATCAAAAGGTTGGAGGTTCGAGCCCTCGCGAGAGCGGTGTGTCTCTTTTTTTTCTTTGCGCTGATAGCTTTGGAGAAATGTTCTGACGGTGGTGAGAGTGGAGCACGACTACTTCCGTGACGCAATTGGCTAGTGCGTTCGGCTGTTAACGAAAAGGTTGGAAGTTCGAACGCTCCCATGAGCGGTGTGTTTTTTTTTCTTTGCGCTGATACCTTCGGAAAAATTTTCTGATGGTGGTGAGAGTGGAGCACGACTACCTCCGTGACGCAATTGGCTAGCACGTTGGGCTGTTCACCGAAAGGTTGGCGGTTCGAGCCCTCCCGAGAGCGGTCTGTCTCTTTTTTTTTCTTTGCACTGATAGCTTTGGAGAAATGTTCTGACGGTGGTGACAGTGGAGCACAACTGTTTCCGTTGCAGAATCGGCTAGCACGATCCACTGTTAACTGAAAGGTTGGAAGTTCGAGCCCTCCCGGGAGCAGCGTTTCGCTTTTTTCTTTGCGCTGACAGCTATTGAGAAATGTTCCGACAGTGGTGAGAGTGGAGCACGACTGTCTCCGTATCGCAATCTGCTAGTGCGTCGGCCTTAAGCAAAAGGTTGGAGGTTCGAGCCCTCCCGGGAGCAGTGTGTCGCTTTTTTTCTTTGCGCTTATAGGTTTGGAGAAACGTTCTGACGGTGGTGCGAGTGGAGCGCGGTTGGGTCCGTGGTGCAACGGCTAGCGCGATTGGCTGTTAACCAAAAGGTTGGAGGTTCGAGCAATCCCGTGAGCGGTGTGTCGCTTTTTTTCTTTGCACTGATATCTTTGGAGAAGTGTTCTGACCATGGTGAGAGTGCAGCACGAACTGTCTCCATGGCGCAATTGGCTAGCGCGTTGGGCTGTTAACAAAAAGGTTGGAGGCTCGAACCCGCCCATGAGCGGTGTGTCTCTTTTATTCTTTGCGCTGATACCTTTGGAAAAATGTTCTGATGGTGGTGAGAGTGGAGCACGACTACCTCCTTGACGCAATCTGCTAGTGCGTCGGCTATTAACCAAAAGGTTGGAGGTTTGAGCCCTCCCAGGAGCAGTGTGTCGCTTTTTTTCTTTGCGCTGATAGCCTGGGAGAAACGTTCTGACGGTGGTGAGAGTGGAGCACGACTGTCTCTGATGCGCAATTGGCTAGCGCGTTGGGCTGTTACTGAAAAGGTTGGAGGTTCGAACCCTCCAATGAGCGGTGTGTCTCTTTTTTTTTGCGCTGATACCTTTGGAGAAATGTTCTGATGGTGGTGAGAGTGGAGCACGACTACTTCTGTGACGCAATTGGCCAGCGCGTTCGGCTGTTAATCAAATGTTGGAGGTTCGAGCCCTACCGAGAGCGGTGTGTCTCTTTTTTTTCTTTGCGCTGATAGCATTGGAGAAATGTTCTGACGGTGGTGAGAGTGGAGCACGACTACTTCCGTGACGCAATTGGCTAGCGCGTTCGGCTGTTAATCAAAAGGTTGGAGGTTCGAGCCCTCGCGAGAGCGGTGTGTCTCTTTTTTTTGCGCAGATAGCTTTGGAGAAATGTTCTGATGGTTGTGAGAGTGGAGCACGACTACTTCTGTGACGCAATTGGCTAGCGCGTTTGGCTGTTAATCAAAAGGTTGGAGGTTCGAGCCCTCCCGAGAGCGGTGTGTCTCTTTTTTTTCTTTGCGCTGATAGCTTTGGAGAAATGTTCTGACGGTGGTGAGAGTGGAGCACGAGTACTTCCGTGACGCAATTGGCTAGCGCGTTCGGCTGTTAATCAAAAGGTTGGAGGTTCGAGCCCTCCCGAGAGCGGTGTGTCTCTTTTTTTTCTTTGCGCTGATAGCTTTGGAGAAATGTTCTTATGGTGGTGAGAGTGGAGAACGACTACTTCCGTGACGCCATTGGCTAGCGCGTTTGACTGGTAATCAAAAGGTTGGAGGTTCGAGCCTTCCCGAGAGTGGTGTGTCTCTTTTTTTTTCTTTGCGCTGATAGCTTTGGAGAAATGTTCTAACGGTGGTGAGAGTGGAGCACGACTGTCTCCGTGGCGCAATCTGCTAGTGCGTCGGCTGTTAAGCAAAAGGTTGGAGGTTCGAGCCCTCCCAGGAGTAGTGTGTCGCTTTTTTTCTTTGCGCTGATAGCCTTGGAGAAACGTTCTGACGGTGGTGAGAGTGGAGCACGACTGTCTCTGCTGCGCAATTCGCTAGCGCGTTGGGCTGTTAACGAAACGGTTGGAGGTTCGAACCCTCCCATGAGCGGTGTGTCTCTTTTTTTCTTTGCGCTGATACCTTTGGAAAAATGTTCTGATGGTGGTGAGAGTGGAGCACAACTACCTCCGTGACGCAATCTGCTAGTGCGTCGGCTGTTAAGCAAAAGGTTGGAGGTACGAGCCCTCCCAAGAGCAGTGTGTCGCTTTTTTTCTATGCGCTGATAGCCTTGGAGAAACGATGTGACGGTGGTGAGAGTGGAGCACCACTACCTCCGTGACGCAATCTGCTAGTGCGTCGGCTGTTAAGCAAAAGGTTGGAGGTTCGAGCCCTCCCAAGAACAGTGTGTCGCTTTTTTTCTTTGCGCTGATAGCCTTGGAGAAACGTTCTGACGGTGGTGAGAGCGGAGCACGACTGTGTCTGTTGCGCAATTGGTTAGCGCGTTGGGCTGTTAACGAAAAGGTTGGAGGTTCGAACCCTCCCATGAGCGGTGTGTCTCTTTTTTTCTTTGCGCTGATACCTTTAGAAAAATGTTCTGTTGGTGGTGAGAGTGGAGCACGACTACCTCCGTGACGCAATTGGCTAGCGCGTTCGGCTGTTAACCAAAAGGTTGGAGGTTCGAGCCCTCCCATGAGCGGTGTGTCTCTTTTTTCTTTGCGCTGATACCTTTAGAAAAATGTTCTGATGGGGGGAGAGTGGAGCACGACTACCACCTTGACGCAATTGGCTAGCGCGTTCGGCTGTTAACCAAAAGGTTGGAGGTTCGAACCCTCCCATGAGCGGTGTGTTTTTTTTTCTTTGCGCTGATACCTTTGGAAAAATTTTCTGATGGTGGTGAGAGTGGAGCACGACTACTTCCGTGACGCAATTGGCTAGCGCGTTCGGCTGTTAATCAAAAGGTTGGAGGTTCGAGCCCTCCCAAGAACAGTGTGTCGCTTTTTTCTTTGCGCTGATAGCCTTGGAGAAACGTTCTGACGGTGGTGCGAGTGGAGCGCGGTTGGGTCCGTGGTGCAATGGCTAGCGCGATTGGCTGTTAACCAAAAGGTTGGAGGTTCGAGTCCTCCCATGAGCGGTGTGTCTCTTTTTTTCTTCGCGCTGATACCTTTGGGAAAATGTTCTGATGGTGGTGAGAGTGGAGCACGACTACCTCCGTGACGCAATTGGCTAGCGCGTTCGGCTGTTGACCAATATTGTGGTGGTTCGAGCCCTCCCGAGAGCGGTGTGTCTCTTTTTTTTCTTTGCGCTGATAGCTTTGGAGAAATGTTCTGACGGTGGTGAGAGTGGAGCGCGACTGTCTCCGTGGCGCAGTCTGCTAGTGCGTCGGCTGTTAAGCAAAAAGGTTGGAGGTTCGAGCCCTCCCGTGTGCAGTGTGTCGCTTTTTTTCTTTGCGCTGATAGCTTTGGAGAAACGTTCTGACGGTGGTGCGAGTGGAGCGCGGTTGGGTCCGTGGTGCAACGGCTAGCGCGATTGGCTGTTAACCAAAAGGTTGGAGGTTCGAGCAATCCCGTGAGCGGTGTGTCGCTTTTTTTTCTTTGCGCTGATAGCTTTGGAGAAATGTTCTGATGGTGGTGAGAGTGGAGCACGACTACTTCCGTGACGCAATTGGCTAGCGCGTTCGGCTGTTAATGAAAAGGTTGGAGGTTCGAGCCCTCGCGAGAGCGGTGTGTCTCTTTTTTTTTCTTTGCGCTGATAGCTTTGGAGAAATGTTCTGATGGTGGTGAGAGTGGAGCACGACTACTTCTGTGACGCAATTGGCTAGCGCGTTCGGCTGTTAATCAAAAGGTTGGAGGTTCGAGCCCTCCCGAGAGCGGTGTGTCACTTTTTTCTCTTTGCGCTGATAGCTTTGGAGAAATGTTCTGATGGTGGTGAGAGTGGAGCACGACTACTTCTGTGACGCAATTGGCTAGCGCGTTCGGCTGTTAATCAAAAGGTTGGAGGTTCGAGCCCTCCCGAGAGCGGTGTGTCTCTTTTTTTTCTTTGCGCTGATAGCTTTGGAGAAATGTTCTGACGGTGGTGAGAGTGGAGCACGACTACTTCCGTGACGCAATTGGCTAGCGCGTTCGGCAGTTAATCGAAAGGTTGGAGGTTCGAGCCCTCGCGAGAGCGGTGTGTCTCTTTTTTTTCTTTGCGCTGATAGCTTTGGAGAAATGTTCTGATGGTTGTGAGAGTGGAGCACGACTACTTCTGTGACGCAATTGGCTAGCGCATTTGGCTGTTAATCAAAAGGTTGGAGGTTTGAGCCCTCCCGAGAGCGGTGTGTCTCTTTTTTTTTCTTTGCGCTGATAGCTTTGGAGAAATGTTCTGACGATGGTGAGAGTGGAGCACGACTACTTCCGTGACGCAATTGGCTAGCGCGTTCGGCTGTTAATCAAAAGGTTGGAGGTTCGAGCCCTCCCGAGAGCGGTGTGTCTCTTTTTTTTCTTTGCGCTGATAGCTTTGGAGAAATGTTCTGATGGTGGTGAGAGTGGAGAACGACTACTTCCGTGACGCCATTGGCTAGCGCGTTCGACTGTTAATCAGAAGGTTGGAGGTTCGAGCCTTCCCGAGAGTGGTGTGTCTCTTTTTTTTTCTTTGCGCTGATAGCTTTGGAGAAATGTTCTAACGGTGGTGAGAGTGGAGCACGACTGTCTCCGTGGCGCAATCTGCTAGTGTGTCGGCTGTTAAGCAAAAGGTTGGAGGTTCGAGCCCTCCCAGGAGCAGTGTGTCGCTTTTTTTCTTTGCGCTGATAGCCTTGGAGAAACGTTCTGACGGTGGTGAGAGTGGAGCACGACTGTCTCTGTTGCGCAATTCGCTAGCGCGTTGGGCTGTTTACGAAACGGTTGGAGGTTCGAACCCTCCCATGAGCGGTGTGTCTCTTTTTTTCTTTGCGCTGATACTTTTGGAAAAATGTTCTGATGGTGGTGAGAGTGGAGCACAACTACCTCCGTGACGCAATCTGCTAGTGCGTCGGTTGTTAAGCAAAAGGTTGGAGGTACGAGCCCTCCCAGGAGCAGTGTGTCGCTTTTTTTCTTTGCGCTGATAGCCTTGCAGAAAGGTTCTGACGGTGGTGAGAGTGGAGCACGACTGTGGCTGTTGCGCAATTGGCTAGCGCGTTGGGCTGTTAACGAAAAGGTTGGAGGTTCGAACCCTCCCATGAGCGGTGTGTCTCTTTTTTTTGCGCTGATACCTTTAGAAAAATGTTCTGATGGGGGTGAGAGTGGAGCACGACTACCACCTTGACGCAATTGGCTAGCGCATTCGGCTGTTAACCAAAAGGTCGGAGGTTCGAACCCTCCCATGAGCGGTGTTTTTTTTTTCTTTGCGCTGATACCTTTGGAAAAATTTTCTGATAGTGGTGAGAGTGGAGCACGACTACTTCCGTGACGCAATTGGCTAGCGCGTTCGGCTGTTAATCAAAAGGTTGGAGGTACGAGCCCTCCCAAGAACAGTGTGTCGCTTTTTTCTTTGCGCTGATAGCCTTGGAGAAACGTTCTGACGGTGGTGAGAGTGGAGCATGACTGTCTCCGTGGCGCAATCTGCTAGTGCGTCGGCTGTTAATCAAAAGGTTGGAGATTCGAGCCCTCCCGAGAGTGGTGTGTCTCTTATTTTTCTTTGCGCTGAGAGCTTTGGACAAATGTTCTGACGGTGGTGAGAGTGGAGCACGACTACTTCCGTGACGCAATTGGCTAGCGCGTTCGGCTGTTAATCAAAAGGTTGGAGGTTCGAGCCCTCCCGAGAGCGGTGTGTCTCTTTTTTTTCTTTGCGCTGATAGCTTTGGAGAAATGTTCTGACGGTGGTGAGAGTGGAGCACGACTACTTCCGTGACGCAATTGGCTAGTGCGTTCGGCTGTTAACGAAAAGGTTGGAGGTTCGAACCCTCCCATGAGCGGTGTGTTTTTTTTCTTTGCGCTGATACCTTTGGAAAAATTTTCTGATGGTGGTGATAGTGGAGCACGACTACCTCCGTGACGCAATTGGCTAGCACGTTGGGCTGTTCACTGAAAGGTTGGCGGTTCGAGCCCTCCCGAGAGCGGTGTGTCTCTTTTTTTTTTGCACTGATAGCTTTGGAGAAATGTTCTGACGGTGGTGACAGTGGAGCACAACTGTTTCCGTTGCAGAATCGGCTAGCACGATCCACTGTTAACTGAAAGGTTGGAAGTTCGAGCCCTCCCGGGAGCAGCGTTTCGCTTTTTTCTTTGCGCTGACAGCTATTGAGAAATGTTCCGACAGTGGTGAGAGTGGAGCACGACTGTCTCCGTATCGCAATCTGCTAGTGCGTCGGCCTTAAGCAAAAGGTTGGAGGTTCGAACCCTCCCGGGAGCAGTGTGTCGCTTTTTTTCTTTGCGCTGATAGGTTTGGAGAAACGTTCTGACGGTGGTGCGAGTGGAGCGCGGTTGGGTCCGTGGTGCAATGGCTAGCGCGATTGGCTGTTAACCAAAAGGTTGGAGGTTCGAGTCCTCCCATGAGCGGTGTGTCTCTTTTTTTCTTCGCGCTGATACCTTTGGGAAAATGTTCTGATGGTGGTGAGAGTGGAGCACGACTACCTCCGTGACGCAATTGGCTAGCGCGTTCGGCTGTTGACCAATAGTGTGGTGGTTCGAGCCCTCCCGAGAGCGGTGTGTCTCTTTTTTTTCTTTGCGCTGATAGCTTTGGAGAAATGTTCTGACGGTGGTGAGAGTGGAGCGCGACTGTCTCCGTGGCGCAGTCTGCTAGTGCGTCGGCTGTTAAGCAAAAAGGTTGGAGGTTCGAGCCCTCCCGGGTGCAGTGTGTCGCTTTTTTTCTTTGCGCTGATAGCTTTGGAGAAACGTTCTGACGATGGTGCGAGTGGAGCGCGGTTGCGTCCGTGGTGCAACGGCTAGCGCGATTGGCTGTTAACCAAAAGGTTGGAGGTTCGAGCAATCCCGTGAGTGGTGTGTCGCTTTTTTTCTTTGCACTGATATCTTTGGAGAAGTGTTCTGACCATGGTGAGAGTGGAGCACGAACTGTCTCCATGGCGCAATTGGCTAGCGCGTTGGGCTGTTAACCAAAAGGTTGGAGGCTCGAACCCGCCCATGAGCGGTGTGTCTCTTTTTTTCTTTGCGCTGATACCTTTGGAAAAATGTTCTGATGGTGGTGAGAGTGGAGCACGACTACCTCCTTGACGCAATCTGCTAGTGCGTCGGCTATTAACCAAAAGGTTGGAGGTTTGAGCCCTCCCAGGAGCAGTGTGTCGCTTTTTTTCTTTGCGCTGATAGCCTTGGAGAAACGTTCTGACGGTAGTGAGAGTGGAGCACGACTGTCTCTGATGCGCAATTGGCTAGCGCGTTGGGCTGTTACCGAAAAGGTTGGAGGTTCGAACCCTCCAATGAGCGGTGTGTCTCTTTTTTTTGCGCTGATACCTTTGGAGAAATGTTCTGATGGTGGTGAGAGTGGAGCACGACTACTTCTGTGACGCAATTGGCTAGCGCGTTCGGCTGTTAATCGAAAGGTTGGAGGTTCGAGCCCTCGCGAGAGCGGTGTGTATCTTTTTTTTCTTTGCGCTGATAACTTTGGAGAAATGTTCTGACGGTGGTGAGAGTGGAGCACGACTACTTCCGTGACGCAATTGGCTAGCGCGTTCGGCTGTTAATCAAAAGGTTGGAGGTTCGAGCCCTCGCGAGAGCGGTGTGTCTCTTTTTTTTTGCGCAGATAGCTTTGGAGAAATGTTCTGATGGTTGTGAGAGTGGAGCACGACTACTTCTGTGACGCAATTGGCTAGCGCGTTTGGCTGTTAATCAAAAGGTTGGAGGTTCGAGCCCTCCCGAGAGCGGTGTGTCTCTTTTTTTTCTTTGCGCTGATAGCTTTGAAGAAATGTTCTGACGGTGGTGAGAGTGGAGCACGAGTACTTCCGTGACGCAATTGGCTAGCGCGTTCGGCTGTTAATCAAAAGGTTGGAGGTTCGAGCCCTCCCGAGAGCGGTGTGTCTCTTTTTTTTCTTTGCGCTGATAGCTTTGGAGAAATGTTCTGATGGTGGTGAGAGTGGAGAACGACTACTTCCGTGACGCCATTGGCTCGCGCGTTTGACTGGTAATCAAAAGGTTGGAGGTTCGAGCCTTCCCGAGAGTGGTGTGTCTCTTTTTTTTTCTTTGCGCTGATAGCTTTGGAGAAATGTTCTAACGGTGGTGAGAGTGGAGCACGACTGTCTCCGTGGCGCAATCTGCTAGTGCGTCGGCTGTTAAGCAAAAGGTTGGAGGTTCGAGCCCTCCCAGGAGTAGTGTGTCGCTTTTTTTCTTTGCGCTGATAGCCTTGGAGAAACGTTCTGACAGTGGTGAGAGTGGAGCACGACTGTCTCTGCTGCGCAATTCGCTAGCGCGTTGGGCTGTTAACGAAACGGTTGGAGGTTCGAACCCTCCCATGAGCGGTGTGTCTCTTTTTTTCTTTGCGCTGATACCTTTGGAAAAATGTTCTGATGGTGGTGAGAGTGGAGCACAACTACCTCCGTGACGCAATCTGCTAGTGCGTCGGCTGTTAAGCAAAAGGTTGGAGGTACGAGCCCTCCCAAGAGCAGTGTGTCGCTTTTTTTCTATGCGCTGATAGCCTTGGAGAAACGATGTGACGGTGGTGAGAGTGGAGCACCACTACCTCCGTGACGCAATCTGCTAGTGCGTCGGCTGTTAAGCAAAAGGTTGGAGGTTCGAGCCCTCCCAAGAACAGTGTGACGCTTTTTTTCTTTGCGCTGATAGCCTTGGAGAAACGTTCTGACGGTGGTGAGAGCGGAGCACGACTGTGTCTGTTGCGCAATTGGTTAGCGCGTTGGGCTGTTAACGAAAATGTTGGAGGTTCGAACCCTCCCATGAGCGGTGTGTCTCTTTTTTTCTTTGCGCTGATACCTTTAGAAAAATGTTCTGTTGGTGGTGAGAGTGGAGCACGACTACCTCCGTGACGCAATTGGCTAGCGCGTTCGGCTGTTAACCAAAAGGTTGGAGGTTCGAGCCCTCCCGTGTGCAGTGTGTCGCTTTTTTTCTTTGCGCTGATAGCTTTGGAGAAACGTTCTGACGGTGGTGCGAGTGGAGCGCGGTTGGGTCCGTGGTGCAACGGCTAGCGCGATTGGCTGTTAACCAAAAGGTTGGAGGTTCGAGCAATCCCGTGAGCGGTGTGTCGCTTTTTTTTCTTTGCGCTGATAGCTTTGGAGAAATGTTCTGACGGTGGTGACAGTGGAGCACAACTGTTTCCGTTGCAGAATCGGCTAGCACGATCCACTGTTAACTGAAAGGTTGGAAGTTCGAGCCCTCCCGGGAGCAGCGTTTCGCTTTTTTCTTTGCGCTGACAGCTATTGAGAAATGTTCCGACAGTGGTGAGAGTGGAGCACGACTGTCTCCGTATCGCAATCTGCTAGTGCGTCGGCCTTAAGCAAAAGGTTGGAGGTTCGAACCCTCCCGGGAGCAGTGTGTCGCTTTTTTTCTTTGCGCTGATAGGTTTGGAGAAACGTTCTGACGGTGGTGCGAGTGGAGCGCGGTTGGGTCCGTGGTGCAATGGCTAGCGCGATTGGCTGTTAACCAAAAGGTTGGAGGTTCGAGTCCTCCCATGAGCGGTGTGTCTCTTTTTTTCTTCGCGCTGATACCTTTGGGAAAATGTTCTGATGGTGGTGAGAGTGGAGCACGACTACCTCCGTGACGCAATTGGCTAGCGCGTTCGGCTGTTGACCAATATTGTGGTGGTTCGAGCCCTCCCGAGAGCGGTGTGTCTCTTTTTTTTCTTGGGCTGATAGCTTTGGAGAAATGTTCTGACGGTGGTGAGAGTGGAGCGCGACTGTCTCCGTGGCGCAGTCTGCTAGTGCGTCGGCTGTTAAGCAAAAAGGTTGGAGGTTCGAGCCCTCCCGTGTGCAGTGTGTCGCTTTTTTTCTTTGCGCTGATAGCTTTGGAGAAACGTTCTGACGGTGGTGCGAGTGGAGCGCGGTTGGGTCCGTGGTGCAACGGCTAGCGCGATTGGCTGTTAACCAAAAGGTTGGAGGTTCGAGCAATCCCGTGAGCGGTGTGTCGCTTTTTTTTCTTTGCGCTGATAGCTTTGGAGAAATGTTCTGATGGTGGTGAGAGTGGAGCACGACTACTTCCGTGACGCAATTGGCTAGCGCGTTCGGCTGTTAATCAAAAGGTTGGAGGTTCGAGCCCTCGCGAGAGCGGTGTGTCTCTTTTTTTTTCTTTGCGCTGATAGCTTTGGAGAAATGTTCTGATGGTGGTGAGAGTGGAGCACGACTACTTCTGTGACGCAATTGGCTAGCGCGTTCGGCTGTTAATCAAAAGGTTGGAGGTTCGAGCCCTCCCGAGAGCGGTGTGTCACTTTTTTCTCTTTGCGCTGATAGCTTTGGAGAAATGTTCTGATGGTGGTGAGAGTGGAGCACGACTACTTCTGTGACGCAAATGGCTAGCGCGTTCGGCTGTTAATCAAAAGGTTGGAGGTTCGAGCCCTCCCGAGAGCGGTGTGTCTCTTTTTTTTCTTTGCGCTGATAGCTTTGGAGAAATGTTCTGACGGTGGTGAGAGTGGAGCACGACTACTTCCGTGACGCAATTGGCTAGCGCATTCGGCAGTTAATCGAAAGGTTGGAGGTTCGAGCCCTCGCGAGAGCGGTGTGTCTCTTTTTTTTCTTTGCGCTGATAGCTTTGGAGAAATGTTCTGATGGTTGTGAGAGTGGAGCACGACTACTTCTGTGACGCAATTGGCTAGCGCATTTGGCTGTTAATCAAAAGGTTGGAGGTTTGAGCCCTCCCGAGAGCGGTGTGTCTCTTTTTTTTTCTTTGCGCTGATAGCTTTGGAGAAATGTTCTGACGATGGTGAGAGTGGAGCACGACTACTTCCGTGACGCAATTGGCTAGCGCGTTCGGCTGTTAATCAAAAGGTTGGAGGTTCGAGCCCTCCCGAGAGCGGTGTGTCTCTTTTTTTTCTTTGCGCTGATAGCTTTGGAGAAATGTTCTGATGGTGGTGAGAGTGGAGAACGACTACTTCCGTGACGCCATTGGCTAGCGCGTTCGACTGTTAATCAGAAGGTTGGAGGTTCGAGCCTTCCCGAGAGTGGTGTGTCTCTTTTTTTTTTCTTTGCGCTGATAGCTTTGGAGAAATGTTCTAACGGTGGTGAGAGTGGAGCACGACTGTCTCCGTGGCGCAATCTGCTAGTGTGTCGGCTGTTAAGCAAAAGGTTGGAGGTTCGAGCCCTCCCAGGAGCAGTGTCTCGCTTTTTTTCTTTGCGCTGATAGCCTTGGAGAAACGTTCTGACGGTGGTGAGAGTGGAGCACGACTGTCTCTGTTGCGCAATTCGCTAGCGCGTTGGGCTGTTTACGAAACGGTTGGAGGTTCGAACCCTCCCATGAGCGGTGTGTCTCTTTTTTTCTTTGCGCTGATACTTTTGGAAAAATGTTCTGATGGTGGTGAGAGTGGAGCACAACTACCTCCGTGACGCAATCTGCTAGTGCGTCGGTTGTTAAGCAAAAGGTTGGAGGTACGAGCCCTCCCAGGAGCAGTGTGTCGCTTTTTTTCTTTGCGCTGATAGCCTTGCAGAAAGGTTCTGACGGTGGTGAGAGTGGAGCACGACTGTGGCTGTTGCGCAATTGGCTAGCGCGTTGGGCTGTTAACGAAAAGGTTGGAGGTTCGAACCCTCCCATGAGCGGTGTGTCTCTTTTTTTTTGCGCTGATACCTTTAGAAAAATGTTCTGATGGGGGTGAGAGTGGAGCACGACTACCACCTTGACGCAATTGGCTAGCGCGTTCGGCTGTTAACCAAAAGGTTGGAGGTTCGAACCCTCCCATGAGCGGTGTTTTTTTTTTCTTTGCGCTGATACCTTTGGAAAAATTTTCTGATAGTGGTGAGAGTGGAGCACGACTACTTCCGTGACGCAATTGGCTAGCGCGTTCGGCTGTTAATCAAAAGGTTGGAGGTACGAGCCCTCCCAAGAACAGTGTGTCGCTTTTTTCTTTGCGCTGATAGCCTTGGAGAAACGTTCTGACGGTAGTGAGAGTGGAGCACGACTGTCTCTGATGCGCAATTGGCTAGCGCGTTGGGCTGTTACCGAAAAGGTTGGAGGTTCGAACCCTCCAATGAGCGGTGTGTCTCTTTTTTTTGCGCTGATACCTTTGGAGAAATGTTCTGATGGTGGTGAGAGTGGAGCACGACTACTTCTGTGACGCAATTGGCTAGCGCGTTCGGCTGTTAATCAAAAGGTTGGAGGTTCGAGCCCTCGCGAGAGCGGTGTGTATCTTTTTTTTCTTTGCGCTGATAACTTTGGAGAAATGTTCTGACGGTGGTGAGAGTGGAGCACGACTACTTCCGTGACGCAATTGGCTAGCGCGTTCGGCTGTTAATCAAAAGGTTGGAGGTTCGAGCCCTCGCGAGAGCGGTGTGTCTCTTTTTTTTTTGCGCAGATAGCTTTGGAGAAATGTTCTGATGGTTGTGAGAGTGGAGCACGACTACTTCTGTGACGCAATTGGCTAGCGCGTTTGGCTGTTAATCAAAAGGTTGGAGGTTCGAGCCCTCCCGAGAGCGGTGTGTCTCTTTTTTTTCTTTGCGCTGATAGCTTTGAAGAAATGTTCTGACGGTGGTGAGAGTGGAGCACGAGTACTTCCGTGACGCAATTGGCTAGCGCGTTCGGCTGTTAATCAAAAGGTTGGAGGTTCGAGCCCTCCCGAGAGCGGTGTGTCTCTTTTTTTTCTTTGCGCTGATAGCTTTGGAGAAATGTTCTGATGGTGGTGAGAGTGGAGAACGACTACTTCCGTGACGCCATTGGCTCGCGCGTTTGACTGGTAATCAAAAGGTTGGAGGTTCGAGCCTTCCCGAGAGTGGTGTGTCTCTTTTTTTTTCTTTGCGCTGATAGCTTTGGAGAAATGTTCTAACGGTGGTGAGAGTGGAGCACGACTGTCTCCGTGGCGCAATCTGCTAGTGCGTCGGCTGTTAAGCAAAAGGTTGGAGGTTCGAGCCCTCCCAGGAGTAGTGTGTCGCTTTTTTTCTTTGCGCTGATAGCCTTGGAGAAACGTTCTGACGGTGGTGAGAGTGGAGCACGACTGTCTCTGCTGCGCAATTCGCTAGCGCGTTGGGCTGTTAACGAAACGGTTGGAGGTTCGAACCCTCCCATGAGCGGTGTGTCTCTTTTTTTCTTTGCGCTGATACCTTTGGAAAAATGTTCTGATGGTGGTGAGAGTGGAGCACAACTACCTCCGTGACGCAATCTGCTAGTGCGTCGGCTGTTAAGCAAAAGGTTGGAGGTACGAGCCCTCCCAAGAGCAGTGTGTCGCTTTTTTTCTATGCGCTGATAGCCTTGGAGAAACGATGTGACGGTGGTGAGAGTGGAGCACCACTACCTCCGTGACGCAATCTGCTAGTGCGTCGGCTGTTAAGCAAAAGGTTGGAGGTTCGAGCCCTCCCAAGAACAGTGTGACGCTTTTTTTCTTTGCGCTGATAGCCTTGGAGAAACGTTCTGACGGTGGTGAGAGCGGAGCACGACTGTGTCTGTTGCGCAATTGGTTAGCGCGTTGGGCTGTTAACGAAAATGTTGGAGGTTCGAACCCTCCCATGAGCGGTGTGTCTCTTTTTTTCTTTGCGCTGATACCTTTAGAAAAATGTTCTGTTGGTGGTGAGAGTGGAGCACGACTACCTCCGTGACGCAATTGGCTAGCGCGTTCGGCTGTTAACCAAAAGGTTGGAGGTTCGAGCCCTCCCGTGTGCAGTGTGTCGCTTTTTTTCTTTGCGCTGATAGCTTTGGAGAAACGTTCTGACGGTGGTGCGAGTGGAGCGCGGTTGGGTCCGTGGTGCAACGGCTAGCGCGATTGGCTGTTAACCAAAAGGTTGGAGGTTCGAGCAATCCCGTGAGCGGTGTGTCGCTTTTTTTTCTTTGCGCTGATAGCTTTGGAGAAATGTTCTGACGGTGGTGACAGTGGAGCACAACTGTTTCCGTTGCAGAATCGGCTAGCACGATCCACTGTTAACTGAAAGGTTGGAAGTTCGAGCCCTCCCGGGAGCAGCGTTTCGCTTTTTTCTTTGCGCTGACAGCTATTGAGAAATGTTCCGACAGTGGTGAGAGTGGAGCACGACTGTCTCCGTATCGCAATCTGCTAGTGCGTCGGCCTTAAGCAAAAGGTTGGAGGTTCGAACCCTCCCGGGAGCAGTGTGTCGCTTTTTTTCTTTGCGCTGATAGGTTTGGAGAAACGTTCTGACGGTGGTGCGAGTGGAGCGCGGTTGGGTCCGTGGTGCAATGGCTAGCGCGATTGGCTGTTAACCAAAAGGTTGGAGGTTCGAGTCCTCCCATGAGCGGTGTGTCTCTTTTTTTCTTCGCGCTGATACCTTTGGGAAAATGTTCTGATGGTGGTGAGAGTGGAGCACGACTACCTCCGTGACGCAATTGGCTAGCGCGTTCGGCTGTTGACCAATATTGTGGTGGTTCGAGCCCTCCCGAGAGCGGTGTGTCTCTTTTTTTTCTTTGCGCTGATAGCTTTGGAGAAATGTTCTGACGGTGGTGAGAGTGGAGCGCGACTGTCTCCGTGGCGCAGTCTGCTAGTGCGTCGGCTGTTAAGCAAAAAGGTTGGAGGTTCGAGCCCTCCCGTGTGCAGTGTGTCGCTTTTTTTCTTTGCGCTGATAGCTTTGGAGAAACGTTCTGACGGTGGTGCGAGTGGAGCGCGGTTGGGTCCGTGGTGCAACGGCTAGCGCGATTGGCTGTTAACCAAAAGGTTGGAGGTTCGAGCAATCCCGTGAGCGGTGTGTCGCTTTTTTTTCTTTGCGCTGATAGCTTTGGAGAAATGTTCTGATGGTGGTGAGAGTGGAGCACGACTACTTCCGTGACGCAATTGGCTAGCGCGTTCGGCTGTTAATCAAAAGGTTGGAGGTTCGAGCCCTCGCGAGAGCGGTGTGTCTCTTTTTTTTTCTTTGCGCTGATAGCTTTGGAGAAATGTTCTGATGGTGGTGAGAGTGGAGCACGACTACTTCTGTGACGCAATTGGCTAGCGCGTTCGGCTGTTAATCAAAAGGTTGGAGGTTCGAGCCCTCCCGAGAGCGGTGTGTCACTTTTTTCTCTTTGCGCTGATAGCTTTGGAGAAATGTTCTGATGGTGGTGAGAGTGGAGCACGACTACTTCTGTGACGCAATTGGCTAGCGCGTTCGGCTGTTAATCAAAAGGTTGGAGGTTCGAGCCCTCCCGAGAGCGGTGTGTCTCTTTTTTTTCTTTGCGCTGATAGCTTTGGAGAAATGTTCTGACGGTGGTGAGAGTGGAGCACGACTACTTCCGTGACGCAATTGGCTAGCGCGTTCGGCAGTTAATCGAAAGGTTGGAGGTTCGAGCCCTCGCGAGAGCGGTGTGTCTCTTTTTTTTCTTTGCGCTGATAGCTTTGGAGAAATGTTCTGATGGTTGTGAGAGTGGAGCACGACTACTTCTGTGACGCAATTGGCTAGCGCATTTGGCTGTTAATCAAAAGGTTGGAGGTTTGAGCCCTCCCGAGAGCGGTGTGTCTCTTTTTTTTTCTTTGCGCTGATAGCTTTGGAGAAATGTTCTGACGATGGTGAGAGTGGAGCACGACTACTTCCGTGACGCAATTGGCTAGCGCGTTCGGCTGTTAATCAAAAGGTTGGAGGTTCGAGCCCTCCCGAGAGCGGTGTGTCTCTTTTTTTTCTTTGCGCTGATAGCTTTGGAGAAATGTTCTGATGGTGGTGAGAGTGGAGAACGACTACTTCCGTGACGCCATTGGCTAGCGCGTTCGACTGTTAATCAGAAGGTTGGAGGTTCGAGCCTTCCCGAGAGTGGTGTGTCTCTTTTTTTTTTCTTTGCGCTGATAGCTTTGGAGAAATGTTCTAACGGTGGTGAGAGTGGAGCACGACTGTCTCCGTGGCGCAATCTGCTAGTGTGTCGGCTGTTAAGCAAAAGGTTGGAGGTTCGAGCCCTCCCAGGAGCAGTGTCTCGCTTTTTTTCTTTGCGCTGATAGCCTTGGAGAAACGTTCTGACGGTGGTGAGAGTGGAGCACGACTGTCTCTGTTGCGCAATTCGCTAGCGCGTTGGGCTGTTTACGAAACGGTTGGAGGTTCGAACCCTCCCATGAGCGGTGTGTCTCTTTTTTTCTTTGCGCTGATACTTTTGGAAAAATGTTCTGATGGTGGTGAGAGTGGAGCACAACTACCTCCGTGACGCAATCTGCTAGTGCGTCGGTTGTTAAGCAAAAGGTTGGAGGTACGAGCCCTCCCAGGAGCAGTGTGTCGCTTTTTTTCTTTGCGCTGATAGCCTTGCAGAAAGGTTCTGACGGTGGTGAGAGTGGAGCACGACTGTGGCTGTTGCGCAATTGGCTAGCGCGTTGGGCTGTTAACGAAAAGGTTGGAGGTTCGAACCCTCCCATGAGCGGTGTGTCTCTTTTTTTTTGCGCTGATACCTTTAGAAAAATGTTCTGATGGGGGTGAGAGTGGAGCACGACTACCACCTTGACGCAATTGGCTAGCGCGTTCGGCTGTTAACCAAAAGGTTGGAGGTTCGAACCCTCCCATGAGCGGTGTTTTTTTTTTCTTTGCGCTGATACCTTTGGAAAAATTTTCTGATAGTGGTGAGAGTGGAGCACGACTACTTCCGTGACGCAATTGGCTAGCGCGTTCGGCTGTTAATCAAAAGGTTGGAGGTACGAGCCCTCCCAAGAACAGTGTGTCGCTTTTTTCTTTGCGCTGATAGCCTTGGAGAAACGTTCTGACGGTGGTGAGAGTGGAGCATGACTGTCTCCGTGGCGCAATCTGCTAGTGCGTCGGCTGTTAATCAAAAGGTTGGAGATTCGAGCCCTCCCGAGAGTGGTGTGTCTCTTATTTTTCTTTGCGCTGAGAGCTTTGGACAAATGTTCTGACGGTGGTGAGAGTGGAGCACGACTACTTCCGTGACGCAATTGGCTAGCGCGTTCGGCTGTTAATCAAAAGGTTGGAGGTTCGAGCCCTCCCGAGAGCGGTGTGTCTCTTTTTTTTCTTTGCGCTGATAGCTTTGGAGAAATGTTCTGACGGTGGTGAGAGTGGAGCACGACTACTTCCGTGACGCAATTGGCTAGTGCGTTCGGCTGTTAACGAAAAGGTTGGAGGTTCGAACCCTCCCATGAGCGGTGTGTTTTTTTTCTTTGCGCTGATACCTTTGGAAAAATTTTCTGATGGTGGTGATAGTGGAGCACGACTACCTCCGTGACGCAATTGGCTAGCACGTTGGGCTGTTCACCGAAAGGTTGGCGGTTCGAGCCCTCCCGAGAGCGGTGTGTCTCTTTTTTTTTGCACTGATAGCTTTGGAGAAATGTTCTGACGGTGGTGACAGTGGAGCACAACTGTTTCCGTTGCAGAATCGGCTAGCACGATCCACTGTTAACTGAAAGGTTGGAAGTTCGAGCCCTCCCGGGAGCAGCGTTTCGCTTTTTTCTTTGCGCTGACAGCTATTGAGAAATGTTCCGACAGTGGTGAGAGTGGAGCACGACTGTCTCCGTATCGCAATCTGCTAGTGCGTCGGCCTTAAGCAAAAGGTTGGAGGTTCGAACCCTCCCGGGAGCAGTGTGTCGCTTTTTTTCTTTGCGCTGATAGGTTTGGAGAAACGTTCTGACGGTGGTGCGAGTGGAGCGCGGTTGGGTCCGTGGTGCAATGGCTAGCGCGATTGGCTGTTAACCAAAAGGTTGGAGGTTCGAGTCCTCCCATGAGCGGTGTGTCTCTTTTTTTCTTCGCGCTGATACCTTTGGGAAAATGTTCTGATGGTGGTGAGAGTGGAGCACGACTACCTCCGTGACGCAATTGGCTAGCGCGTTCGGCTGTTGACCAATAGTGTGGTGGTTCGAGCCCTCCCGAGAGCGGTGTGTCTCTTTTTTTTCTTTGCGCTGATAGCTTTGGAGAAATGTTCTGACGGTGGTGAGAGTGGAGCGCGACTGTCTCCGTGGCGCAGTCTGCTAGTGCGTCGGCTGTTAAGCAAAAAGGTTGGAGGTTCGAGCCCTCCCGGGTGCAGTGTGTCGCTTTTTTTCTTTGCGCTGATAGCTTTGGAGAAACGTTCTGACGATGGTGCGAGTGGAGCGCGGTTGCGTCCGTGGTGCAACGGCTAGCGCGATTGGCTGTTAACCAAAAGGTTGGAGGTTCGAGCAATCCCGTGAGTGGTGTGTCGCTTTTTTTCTTTGCACTGATATCTTTGGAGAAGTGTTCTGACCATGGTGAGAGTGGAGCACGAACTGTCTCCATGGCGCAATTGGCTAGCGCGTTGGGCTGTTAACCAAAAGGTTGGAGGCTCGAACCCGCCCATGAGCGGTGTGTCTCTTTTTTTCTTTGCGCTGATACCTTTGGAAAAATGTTCTGATGGTGGTGAGAGTGGAGCACGACTACCTCCTTGACGCAATCTGCTAGTGCGTCGGCTATTAACCAAAAGGTTGGAGGTTTGAGCCCTCCCAGGAGCAGTGTGTCGCTTTTTTTCTTTGCGCTGATAGCCTTGGAGAAACGTTCTGACGGTAGTGAGAGTGGAGCACGACTGTCTCTGATGCGCAATTGGCTAGCGCGTTGGGCTGTTACCGAAAAGGTTGGAGGTTCGAACCCTCCAATGAGCGGTGTGTCTCTTTTTTTTTGCGCTGATACCTTTGGAGAAATGTTCTGATGGTGGTGAGAGTGGAGCACGACTACTTCTGTGACGCAATTGGCTAGCGCGTTCGGCTGTTAATCAAAAGGTTGGAGGTTCGAGCCCTCGCGAGAGCGGTGTGTATCTTTTTTTTCTTTGCGCTGATAACTTTGGAGAAATGTTCTGACGGTGGTGAGAGTGGAGCACGACTACTTCCGTGACGCAATTGGCTAGCGCGTTCGGCTGTTAATCAAAAGGTTGGAGGTTCGAGCCCTCGCGAGAGCGGTGTGTCTCTTTTTTTTTGCGCAGATAGCTTTGGAGAAATGTTCTGATGGTTGTGAGAGTGGAGCACGACTACTTCTGTGACGCAATTGGCTAGCGCGTTTGGCTGTTAATCAAAAGGTTGGAGGTTCGAGCCCTCCCGAGAGCGGTGTGTCTCTTTTTTTTCTTTGCGCTGATAGCTTTGAAGAAATGTTCTGACGGTGGTGAGAGTGGAGCACGAGTACTTCCGTGACGCAATTGGCTAGCGCGTTCGGCTGTTAATCAAAAGGTTGGAGGTTCGAGCCCTCCCGAGAGCGGTGTGTCTCTTTTTTTTCTTTGCGCTGATAGCTTTGGAGAAATGTTCTGATGGTGGTGAGAGTGGAGAACGACTACTTCCGTGACGCCATTGGCTCGCGCGTTTGACTGGTAATCAAAAGGTTGGAGGTTCGAGCCTTCCCGAAAGTGGTGTGTCTCTTTTTTTTTCTTTGCGCTGATAGCTTTGGAGAAATGTTCTAACGGTGGTGAGAGTGGAGCACGACTGTCTCCGTGGCGCAATCTGCTAGTGCGTCGGCTGTTAAGCAAAAGGTTGGAGGTTCGAGCCCTCCCAGGAGTAGTGTGTCGCTTTTTTTCTTTGCGCTGATAGCCTTGGAGAAACGTTCTGACGGTGGTGAGAGTGGAGCACGACTGTCTCTGCTGCGCAATTCGCTAGCGCGTTGGGCTGTTAACGAAACGGTTGGAGGTTCGAACCCTCCCATGAGCGGTGTGTCTCTTTTTTTCTTTGCGCTGATACCTTTGGAAAAATGTTCTGATGGTGGTGAGAGTGGAGCACAACTACCTCCGTGACGCAATCTGCTAGTGCGTCGGCTGTTAAGCAAAAGGTTGGAGGTACGAGCCCTCCCAAGAGCAGTGTGTCGCTTTTTTTCTATGCGCTGATAGCCTTGGAGAAACGATGTGACGGTGGTGAGAGTGGAGCACCACTACCTCCGTGACGCAATCTGCTAGTGCGTCGGCTGTTAAGCAAAAGGTTGGAGGTTCGAGCCCTCCCAAGAACAGTGTGACGCTTTTTTTCTTTGCGCTGATAGCCTTGGAGAAACGTTCTGACGGTGGTGAGAGCGGAGCACGACTGTGTCTGTTGCGCAATTGGTTAGCGCGTTGGGCTGTTAACGAAAATGTTGGAGGTTCGAACCCTCCCATGAGCGGTGTGTCTCTTTTTTTCTTTGCGCTGATACCTTTAGAAAAATGTTCTGTTGGTGGTGAGAGTGGAGCACGACTACCTCCGTGACGCAATTGGCTAGCGCGTTCGGCTGTTAACCAAAAGGTTGGAGGTTCGAGCCCTCCCATGAGCGGTGTGTCTCTTTTTTTTTGCGCTGATACCTTTAGAAAAATGTTCTGATGGGGGTGAGAGTGGAGCACGACTACCACCTTGACGCAATTGGCTAGCGCGTTCGGCTGTTAACCAAAAGGTTGGAGGTTCGAACCCTCCCATGAGCGGTGTGTTTTTTTTTCTTTGCGCTGATACCTTTGGAAAAATTTTTTGATGGTGGTGAGAGTGGAGCACGACTACTTCCGTGACGCAATTGGCTAGCGCGTTCGGCTGTTAATCAAAAGGTTGCAGGTTCGAGCCCTCCCAAGAACAGTGTGTCGCTTTTTTCTTTGCGCTGATAGCCTTGGAGAAACGTTCTGACGGTGGTGCGAGTGGAGCGCGGTTGGGTCCGTGGTGCAATGGCTAGCGCGATTGGCTGTTAACCAAAAGGTTGGAGGTTCGAGTCCTCCCATGAGCGGTGTGTCTCTTTTTTTCTTCGCGCTGATACCTTTGGGAAAATGTTCTGATGGTGGTGAGAGTGGAGCACGACTACCTCCGTGACGCAATTGGCTAGCGCGTTCGGCTGTTGACCATTAGTGTGGTGGTTCGAGCCCTCCCGAGAGCGGTGTGTCTCTTTTTTTTCTTTGCGCTGATAGCTTTGGAGAAATGTTCTGACGGTGGTGAGAGTGGAGCGCGACTGTCTCCGTGGCGCAGTCTGCTAGTGCGTCGGCTGTTAAGCAAAAAGGTTGGAGGTTCGAGCCCTCCCGTGTGCAGTGTGTCGCTTTTTTTCTTTGCGCTGATAGCTTTGGAGAAACGTTCTGACGGTGGTGCGAGTGGAGCGCGGTTGGGTCCGTGGTGCAACGGCTAGCGCGATTGGCTGTTAACCAAAAGGTTGGAGGTTCGAGCAATCCCGTGAGCGGTGTGTCGCTTTTTTTTCTTTGCGCTGATAGCTTTGGAGAAATGTTCTGATGGTGGTGAGAGTGGAGCACGACTACTTCCGTGACGCAATTGGCTAGCGCGTTCGGCTGTTAATCAAAAGGTTGGAGGCTCGAGCCCTCGCGAGAGCGGTGTGTCTCTTTTTTTTTCTTTGCGCTGATAGCTTTGGAGAAATGTTCTGATGGTGGTGAGAGTGGAGCACGACTACTTCTGTGACGCAATTGGCTAGCGCGTTCGGCTGTTAATCAAAAGGTTGGAGGTTCGAGCCCTCCCGAGAGCGGTGTGTCACTTTTTTCTCTTTGCGCTGATAGATTTGGAGAAATGTTCTGATGGTGGTGAGAGTGGAGCACGACTACTTCTGTGACGCAATTGGCTAGCGCGTTCGGCTGTTAATCAAAAGGTTGGAGGTTCGAGCCCTCCCGAGAGCGGTGTGTCTCTTTTTTTTCTTTGCGCTGATAGCTTTGGAGAAATGTTCTGACGGTGGTGAGAGTGGAGCACGACTACTTCCGTGACGCAATTGGCTAGCGCGTTCGGCAGTTAATCGAAAGGTTGGAGGTTCGAGCCCTCGCGAGAGCGGTGTGTCTCTTTTTTTTCTTTGCGCTGATAGCTTTGGAGAAATGTTCTGACGGTGGTGAGAGTGGAGCACGACTACTTCCGTGACGCAATTGGCTAGTGCGTTCGGCTGTTAACGAAAAGGTTGGAGGTTCGAACCCTCCCATGAGCGGTGTGTTTTTTTTCTTTGCGCTGATACCTTTGGAAAAATTTTCTGATGGTGGTGATAGTGGAGCACGACTACCTCCGTGACGCAATTGGCTAGCACGTTGGGCTGTTCACCGAAAGGTTGGCGGTTCGAGCCCTCCCGAGAGCGGTGTGTCTCTTTTTTTTTTCTTTGCACTGATAGCTTTGGAGAAATGTTCTGACGGTGGTGACAGTGGAGCACAACTGTTTCCGTTGCAGAATCGGCTAGCACGATCCACTGTTAACTGAAAGTTTGGAAGTTCGAGCCCTCCCGGGAGCAGCGTTTCGCTTTTTTCTTTGCGCTGACAGCTATTGAGAAATGTTCCGACAGTGGTGAGAGTGGAGCACGACTGTCTCCGTGGCGCAATCTGCTAGTGCGTCGGCTGTTAAGCAAAAGGTTGGAGGTTCGAGCCCTCCCAGGAGCAGTGTGTCGCTTTTTTTCTTTGCGCTGATAGCCTTGGAGAAACGTTCTGACGGTGGTGAGAGTGGAGCACGACTGTCTCTGTTGCGCAATTCGCTAGCGCGTTGGGCTGTTAACGAAACGGTTGGAGGTTCGAACCCTCCCATGAGCGGTGTGTCTCTTTTTTTCTTTGCGCTGATACTTTTGGAAAAATGTTCTGATGGTGGTGAGAGTGGAGCACAACTACCTCCGTGACGCAATCTGCTAGTGCGTCGGCTGTTAAGCAAAAGGTTGGAGGTACGAGCCCTCCCAAGAGCAGTGTGTCGCTTTTTTTCTATGCGCTGATAGCCTTGGAGAAACGATGTGACGGTGGTGAGAGTGGAGCACCACTACCTCCGTGACGCAATCTGCTAGTGCGTCGGCTGTTAAGCAAAAGGTTGGAGGTTCGAGCCCTCCAAAGAACAGTGTGTCGCTTTTTTTCTTTGCGCTGATAGCCTTGGAGAAAGGTTCTGACGGTGGTGAGAGTGGAGCACGACTGTGGCTGTTGCGCAATTGGCTAGCGCGTTGGGCTGTTAACGAAAAGGTTGGAGGTTCGAACCCTCCCATGAGCGGTGTGTCTCTTTTTTTCTTTGCGCTGATACCTTTAGAAAAATGTTCTGATGGGGGTGAGAGTGGAGCACGACTACCACCTTGACGCAATTGGCTAGCGCGTTCGGCTGTTAACCAAAAGGTTGGAGGTTCGAACCCTCCCATGAGCGGTGTTTTTTTTTCTTTGCGCTGATACCTTTGGAAAAATTTTCTGATGGTGGTGAGAGTGGAGCACGACTACTTCCGTGACGCAATTGGCTAGCGCGTTCGGCTGTTAATCAAAAGGTTGGAGGTTCGAGCCCTCCCAAGAACAGTGTGTCGCTTTTTTCTTTGCGCTGATAGCCTTGGAGAAACGTTCTGACGGTGGTGAGAGTGGAGCATGACTGTCTCCGTGGCGCAATCTGCTAGTGCGTCGGCTGTTAATCAAAAGGTTGGAGATTCGAGCCCTCCCGAGAGTGGTGTGTCTCTTATTTTTCTTTGCGCTGAGAGCTTTGGAGAAATGTTCTGACGGTGGTGAGAGTGGAGCACGACTACTTCCGTGACGCAATTGGCTAGCGCGTTCGGCTGTTAATCAAAAGGTTGGAGGTTCGAGCCCTCCCGAGAGCGGTGTGTCTCTTTTTTTTCTTTGCGCTGATAGCTTTGGAGAAATGTTCTGACGGTGGTGAGAGTGGAGCACGACTACTTCCGTGACGCAATTGGCTAGTGCGTTCGGCTGTTAACGAAAAGGTTGGAGGTTCGAACCCTCCCATGAGCGGTGTGTTTTTTTTCTTTGCGCTGATACCTTTGGAAAAATTTTCTGATGGTGGTGATAGTGGAGCACGACTACCTCCGTGACGCAATTGGCTAGCACGTTGGGCTGTTCACCGAAAGGTTGGCGGTTCGAGCCCTCCCGAGAGCGGTGTGTCTCTTTTTTTTTTCTTTGCACTGATAGCTTTGGAGAAATGTTCTGACGGTGGTGACAGTGGAGCACAACTGTTTCCGTTGCAGAATCGGCTAGCACGATCCACTGTTAACTGAAAGTTTGGAAGTTCGAGCCCTCCCGGGAGCAGCGTTTCGCTTTTTTCTTTGCGCTGACAGCTATTGAGAAATGTTCCGACAGTGGTGAGAGTGGAGCACGACTGTCTCCGTATCGCAATCTGCTAGTGCGTCGGCCTTAAGCAAAAGGTTGGAGGTTCGAACCCTCCCGGGAGCAGTGTGTCGCTTTTTTTCTTTGCGCTGATAGGTTTGGAGAAACGTTCTGACGGTGGTGCGAGTGGAGCGCGGTTGGGTCCGTGGTGCAATGGCTAGCGCGATTGGCTGTTAACCAAAAGGTTGGAGGTTCGAGTCCTCCCATGAGCGGTGTGTCTCTTTTTTTCTTCGCGCTGATACCTTTGGGAAAATGTTCTGATGGTGGTGAGAGTGGAGCACGACTACCTCCGTGACGCAATTGGCTAGCGCGTTCGGCTGTTGACCAATAGTGTGGTGGTTCGAGCCCTCCCGAGAGCGGTGTGTCTCTTTTTTTTCTTTGCGCTGATAGCTTTGGAGAAATGTTCTGACGGTGGTGAGAGTGGAGCGCGACTGTCTCCGTGGCGCAGTCTGCTAGTGCGTCGGCTGTTAAGCAAAAAGGTTGGAGGTTCGAGCCCTCCCGGGTGCAGTGTGTCGCTTTTTTTCTTTGCGCTGATAGCTTTGGAGAAACGTTCTGACGATGGTGCGAGTGGAGCGCGGTTGCGTCCGTGGTGCAACGGCTAGCGCGATTGGCTGTTAACCAAAAGGTTGGAGGTTCGAGCAATCCCGTGAGTGGTGTGTCGCTTTTTTTCTTTGCACTGATATCTTTGGAGAAGTGTTCTGACCATGGTGAGAGTGGAGCACGAACTGTCTCCATGGCGCAATTGGCTAGCGCGTTGGGCTGTTAACCAAAAGGTTGGAGGCTCGAACCCGCCCATGAGCGGTGTGTCTCTTTTTTTCTTTGCGCTGATACCTTTGGAAAAATGTTCTGATGGTGGTGAGAGTGGAGCACGACTACCTCCTTGACGCAATCTGCTAGTGCGTCGGCTATTAACCAAAACGTTGGAGGTTTGAGCCCTCCCAGGAGCAGTGTGTCGCTTTTTTTCTTTGCGCTGATAGCCTTGGAGAAACGTTCTGACGGTAGTGAGAGTGGAGCACGACTGTCTCTGATGCGCAATTGGCTAGCGCGTTGGGCTGTTACCGAAAAGGTTGGAGGTTCGAACCCTCCAATGAGCGGTGTGTCTCTTTTTTTTGCGCTGATACCTTTGGAGAAATGTTCTGATGGTAGTGAGAGTGGAGCACGACTACTTCTGTGACGCAATTGGCTAGCGCGTTCGGCTGTTAATCAAAAGGTTGGAGGTTCGAGCCCTCGCGAGAGCGGTGTGTATCTTTTTTTTCTTTGCGCTGATAACTTTGGAGAAATGTTCTGACGGTGGCGAGAGTGGAGCACGACTACTTCCGTGACGCAATTGGCTAGCGCGTTCGGCTGTTAATCAAAAGGTTGGAGGTTCGAGCCCTCGCGAGAGCGGTGTGTCTCTTTTTTTTTGCGCAGATAGCTTTGGAGAAATGTTCTGATGGTTGTGAGAGTGGAGCACGACTACTTCTGTGACGCAATTGGCTAGCGCGTTTGGCTGTTAATCAAAAGGTTGGAGGTTCGAGCCCTCCCGAGAGCGGTGTGTCTCTTTTTTTTCTTTGCGCTGATAGCTTTGGAGAAATGTTCTGACGGTGGTGAGAGTGGAGCACGAGTACTTCCGTGACGCAATTGGCTAGCGCGTTCGGCTGTTAATCAAAAGGTTGGAGGTTCGAGCCCTCCCGAGAGCGGTGTGTCTCTTTTTTTTCTTTGCGCTGATAGCTTTGGAGAAATGTTCTGATGGTGGTGAGAGTGGAGAACGACTACTTCCGTGACGCCATTGGCTCGCGCGTTTGACTGGTAATCAAAAGGTTGGAGGTTCGAGCCTTCCCGAGAGTGGTGTGTCTCTTTTTTTTTCTTTGCGCTGATAGCTTTGGAGAAATGTTCTAACGGTGGTGAGAGTGGAGCACGACTGTCTCCGTGGCGCAATCTGCTAGTGCGTCGGCTGTTAAGCAAAAGGTTGGAGGTTCGAGCCCTCCCAGGAGTAGTGTGTCGCTTTTTTTCTTTGCGCTGATAGCCTTGGAGAAACGTTCTGACGGTGGTGAGAGTGGAGCACGACTGTCTCTGCTGCGCAATTCGCTAGCGCGTTGGGCTGTTAACGAAACGGTTGGAGGTTCGAACCCTCCCATGAGCGGTGTGTCTCTTTTTTTCTTTGCGCTGATACCTTTGGAAAAATGTTCTGATGGTGGTGAGAGTGGAGCACAACTACCTCCGTGACGCAATCTGCTAGTGCGTCGGCTGTTAAGCAAAAGGTTGGAGGTACGAGCCCTCCCAAGAGCAGTGTGTCGCTTTTTTTCTATGCGCTGATAGCCTTGGAGAAACGATGTGACGGTGGTGAGAGTGGAGCACCACTACCTCCGTGACGCAATCTGCTAGTGCGTCGGCTGTTAAGCAAAAGGTTGGAGGTTCGAGCCCTCCCAAGAACAGTGTGACGCTTTTTTTCTTTGCGCTGATAGCCTTGGAGAAACGTTCTGACGGTGGTGAGAGCGGAGCACGACTGTGTCTGTTGCGCAATTGGTTAGCGCGTTGGGCTGTTAACGAAAATGTTGGAGGTTCGAACCCTCCCATGAGCGGTGTGTCTCTTTTTTTCTTTGCGCTGATACCTTTAGAAAAATGTTCTGTTGGTGGTGAGAGTGGAGCACGACTACCTCCGTGACGCAATTGGCTAGCGCGTTCGGCTGTTAACCAAAAGGTTGGAGGTTCGAGCCCTCCCATGAGCGGTGTGTCTCTTTTTTTTTGCGCTGATACCTTTAGAAAAATGTTCTGATGGGGGTGAGAGTGGAGCACGACTACCACCTTGACGCAATTGGCTAGCGCGTTCGGCTGTTAACCAAAAGGTTGGAGGTTCGAACCCTCCCATGAGCGGTGTGTTTTTTTTTCTTTGCGCTGATACCTTTGGAAAAATTTTCTGATGGTGGTGAGAGTGGAGCACGACTACTTCCGTGACGCAATTGGCTAGCGCGTTCGGCTGTTAATCAAAAGGTTGCAGGTTCGAGCCCTCCCAAGAACAGTGTGTCGCTTTTTTCTTTGCGCTGATAGCCTTGGAGAAACGTTCTGACGGTGGTGCGAGTGGAGCGCGGTTGGGTCCGTGGTGCAATGGCTAGCGCGATTGGCTGTTAACCAAAAGGTTGGAGGTTCGAGTCCTCCCATGAGCGGTGTGTCTCTTTTTTTCTTCGCGCTGATACCTTTGGGAAAATGTTCTGATGGTGGTGAGAGTGGAGCACGACTACCTCCGTGACGCAATTGGCTAGCGCGTTCGGCTGTTGACCATTAGTGTGGTGGTTCGAGCCCTCCCGAGAGCGGTGTGTCTCTTTTTTTTCTTTGCGCTGATAGCTTTGGAGAAATGTTCTGACGGTGGTGAGAGTGGAGCGCGACTGTCTCCGTGGCGCAGTCTGCTAGTGCGTCGGCTGTTAAGCAAAAAGGTTGGAGGTTCGAGCCCTCCCGTGTGCAGTGTGTCGCTTTTTTTCTTTGCGCTGATAGCTTTGGAGAAACGTTCTGACGGTGGTGCGAGTGGAGCGCGGTTGGGTCCGTGGTGCAACGGCTAGCGCGATTGGCTGTTAACCAAAAGGTTGGAGGTTCGAGCAATCCCGTGAGCGGTGTGTCGCTTTTTTTTCTTTGCGCTGATAGCTTTGGAGAAATGTTCTGATGGTGGTGAGAGTGGAGCACGACTACTTCCGTGACGCAATTGGCTAGCGCGTTCGGCTGTTAATCAAAAGGTTGGAGGCTCGAGCCCTCGCGAGAGCGGTGTGTCTCTTTTTTTTTCTTTGCGCTGATAGCTTTGGAGAAATGTTCTGATGGTGGTGAGAGTGAAGCACGACTACTTCTGTGACGCAATTGGCTAGCGCGTTCGGCTGTTAATCAAAAGGTTGGAGGTTCGAGCCCTCCCGAGAGCGGTGTGTCACTTTTTTCTCTTTGCGCTGATAGCTTTGGAGAAATGTTCTGATGGTGGTGAGAGTGGAGCACGACTACTTCTGTGACGCAATTGGCTAGCGCGTTCGGCTGTTAATCAAAAGGTCGGAGGTTCGAGCCCTCCCGAGAGCGGTGTGTCTCTTTTTTTTCTTTGCGCTGATAGCTTTGGAGAAATGTTCTGACGGTGGTGAGAGTAGACACGACTACTTCCGTGACGCAATTGGCTAGCGCGTTCGGCAGTTAATCGAAAGGTTGGAGGTTCGAGCCCTCGCGAGAGCGGTGTGTCTCTTTTTTTTCTTTGCGCTGATAGCTTTGGAGAAATGTTCTGATGGTTGTGAGAGTGGAGCACGACTACTTCTGTGACGCAATTGGCTAGCGCATTTGGCTGTTAATCAAAAGGTTGGAGGTTTGAGCCCTCCCGAGAGCGGTGTGTCTTTTTTTTTTCTTTGCGCTGATAGCTTTGGAGAAATGTTCTGACGATGGTGAGAGTGGAGCACGACTACTTCCGTGACGCAATTGGCTAGCGCGTTCGGCTGTTAATCAAAAGGTTGGAGGTTCGAGCCCTCCCGAGAGCGGTGTGTCTCTTTTTTTTCTTTGCGCTGATAGCTTTGGAGAAATGTTCTGATGGTGGTGAGAGTGGAGAACGACTACTTCCGTGACGCCATTGGCTAGCGCGTTCGACTGTTAATCAGAAGGTTGGAGGTTCGAGCCTTCCCGAGAGTGGTGTGTCTCTTTTTTTTTCTTTGCGCTGATAG
The DNA here is from genome assembly GCF_043290135.1 of Rhipicephalus microplus. Taxonomy (NCBI): domain Eukaryota; kingdom Metazoa; phylum Arthropoda; class Arachnida; order Ixodida; family Ixodidae; genus Rhipicephalus; species Rhipicephalus microplus. The sequence goes on from NW_027464592.1 coordinate 9,541,949, forward strand.
CTTTGGAGAAATGTTCTAACGGTGGTGAGAGTGGAGCACGACTGTCTCCGTGGCGCAATCTGCTAGTGCGTCGGCTGTTAAGCAAAAGGTTGGAGGTTCGAGCCCTCCCAGGAGCAGTGTGTCGCTTTTTTTCTTTGCGCTGATAGCCTTGGAGAAACGTTCTGACGGTGGTGAGAGTGGAGCACGACTGTCTCTGTTGCGCAATTCGCTAGCGCGTTGGGCTGTTAACGAAACGGTTGGAGGTTCGAACCCTCCCATGAGCGGTGTGTCTCTTTTTTTCTTTGCGCTGATACTTTTGGAAAAATGTTCTGATGGTGGTGAGAGTGGAGCACAACTACCTCCGTGACGCAATCTGCTAGTGCGTCGGCTGTTAAGCAAAAGGTTGGAGGTACGAGCCCTCCCAAGAGCAGTGTGTCGCTTTTTTTCTATGCGCTGATAGCCTTGGAGAAACGATGTGACGGTGGTGAGAGTGGAGCACCACTACCTCCGTGACGCAATCTGCTAGTGCGTCGGCTGTTAAGCAAAAGGTTGGAGGTTCGAGCCCTCCAAAGAACAGTGTGTCGCTTTTTTTCTTTGCGCTGATAGCCTTGGAGAAAGGTTCTGACGGTGGTGAGAGTGGAGCACGACTGTGGCTGTTGCGCAATTGGCTAGCGCGTTGGGCTGTTAACGAAAAGGTTGGAGGTTCGAACCCTCCCATGAGCGGTGTGTCTCTTTTTTTCTTTGCGCTGATACCTTTAGAAAAATGTTCTGATGGGGGTGAGAGTGGAGCACGACTACCACCTTGACGCAATTGGCTAGCGCGTTCGGCTGTTAACCAAAAGGTTGGAGGTTCGAACCCTCCCATGAGCGGTGTTTTTTTTTCTTTGCGCTGATACCTTTGGAAAAATTTTCTGATGGTGGTGAGAGTGGAGCACGACTACTTCCGTGACGCAATTGGCTAGCGCGTTCGGCTGTTAATCAAAAGGTTGGAGGTTCGAGCCCTCCCAAGAACAGTGTGTCGCTTTTTTCTTTGCGCTGATAGCCTTGGAGAAACGTTCTGACGGTGGTGAGAGTGGAGCATGACTGTCTCCGTGGCGCAATCAGCTAGTGCGTCGGCTGTTAATCAAAAGGTTGGAGATTCGAGCCCTCCCGAGAGTGGTGTGTCTCTTATTTTTCTTTGCGCTGAGAGCTTTGGAGAAATGTTCTGACGGTGGTGAGAGTGGAGCACGACTACTTCCGTGACGCAATTGGCTAGCGCGTTCGGCTGTTAATCAAAAGGTTGGAGGTTCGAGCCCTCCCGAGAGCGGTGTTTCTCTTTTTTTTCTTTGCGCTGATAGCTTTGGAGAAATGTTCTGACGGTGGTGAGAGTGGAGCACGACTACTTCCGTGACGCAATTGGCTAGTGCGTTCGGCTGTTAACGAAAAGGTTGGAGGTTCGAACCCTCCCATGAGCGGTGTGTTTTTTTTCTTTGCGCTGATACCTTTGGAAAAATTTTCTGATGGTGGTGAGAGTGGAGCACAACTACCTCCGTGACGCAATCTGCTAGTGCGTCGGCTGTTAAGCAAAAGGTTGGAGGTACGAGCCCTCCCAAGAGCAGTGTGTCGCTTTTTTTCTATGCGCTGATAGCCTTGGAGAAACGATGTGACGGTGGTGAGAGTGGAGCACCACTACCTCCGTTACGCAATCTGCTAGTGCGTCGGCTGTTAAGCAAAAGGTTGGAGGTTCGAGCCCTCCAAAGAACAGTGTGTCGCTTTTTTTCTTTGCGCTGATAGCCTTGGAGAAAGGTTCTGACGGTGGTGAGAGTGGAGCACGACTGTGGCTGTTGCGCAATTGGCTAGCGCGTTGGGCTGTTAACGAAAAGGTTGGAGGTTCGAACCCTCCCATGAGCGGTGTGTCTCTTTTTTTCTTTGCGCTGATACCTTTAGAAAAATGTTCTGATGGGGGTGAGAGTGGAGCACGACTACCACCTTGACGCAATTGGCTAGCGCGTTCGGCTGTTAACCAAAAGGTTGGAGGTTCGAACCCTCCCATGAGCGGTGTTTTTTTTTCTTTGCGCTGATACCTTTGGAAAAATTTTCTGATGGTGGTGAGAGTGGAGCACGACTACTTCCGTGACGCAATTGGCTAGCGCGTTCGGCTGTTAATCAAAAGGTTGGAGGTTCGAGCCCTCCCAAGAACAGTGTGTCGCTTTTTTCTTTGCGCTGATAGCCTTGGAGAAACGTTCTGACGGTGGTGAGAGTGGAGCATGACTGTCTCCGTGGCGCAATCTGCTAGTGCGTCGGCTGTTAATCAAAAGGTTGGAGATTCGAGCCCTCCCGAGAGTGGTGTGTCTCTTATTTTTCTTTGCGCTGAGAGCTTTGGAGAAATGTTCTGACGGTGGTGAGAGTGGAGCACGACTACTTCCGTGACGCAATTGGCTAGCGCGTTCGGCTGTTACTCAAAAGGTTGGAGGTTCGAGCCCTCCCGAGAGCGGTGTGTCTCTTTTTTTTCTTTGCGCTGATAGCTTTGGAGAAATGTTCTGACGGTGGTGAGAGTGGAGCACGACTACTTCCGTGACGCAATTGGCTAGTGCGTTCGGCTGTTAACGAAAAGGTTGGAGGTTCGAACCCTCCCATGAGCGGTGTGTTTTTTTTTCTTTGCGCTGATACCTTTGGAAAAATTTTCTGATGGTGGTGATAGTGGAGCACGACTACCTCCGTGACGCAATTGGCTAGCACGTTGGGCTGTTCACCGAAAGGTTGGCGGTTCGAGCCCTCCCGAGAGCGGTGTGTCTCTTTTTTTTTCTTTGCACTGATAGCTTTGGAGAAATGTTCTGACGGTGGTGACAGTGGAGCACAACTGTTTCCGTTGCAGAATCGGCTAGCACGATCCACTGTTAACTGAAAGGTTGGAAGTTCGAGCCCTCCCGGGAGCAGCGTTTCGCTTTTTTCTTTGCGCTGACAGCTATTGAGAAATGTTCCGACAGTGGTGAGAGTGGAGCACGACTGTCTCCGTATCGCAATCTGCTAGTGCGTCGGCCTTAAGCAAAAGGTTGGAGGTTCGAACCCTCCCGGGAGCAGTGTGTCGCTTTTTTTCTTTGCGCTGATAGGTTTGGAGAAACGTTCTGACGGTGGTGCGAGTGGAGCGCGGTTGGGTCCGTGGTGCAATGGCTAGCGCGATTGGCTGTTAACCAAAAGGTTGGAGGTTCGAGTCCTCCCATGAGCGGTGTGTCTCTTTTTTTCTTCGCGCTGATACCTTTGGGAAAATGTTCTGATGGTGGTGAGAGTGGAGCACGACTACCTCCGTGACGCAATTGGCTAGCGCGTTCGGCTGTTGACCAATAGTGTGGTGGTTCGAGCCCTCCCGAGAGCGGTGTGTCTCTTTTTTTTTCTTTGCGCTGATAGCTTTGGAGAAATGTTCTGACGGTGGTGAGAGTGGAGCGCGACTGTCTCCGTGGCGCAGTCTGCTAGTGCGTCGGCTGTTAAGCAAAAAGGTTGGAGGTTCGAGCCCTCCCGGGTGCAGTGTGTCGCTTTTTTTCTTTGCGCTGATAGCTTTGGAGAAACGTTCTGACGATGGTGCGAGTGGAGCGCGGTTGCGTCCGTGGTGCAACGGCTAGCGCGATTGGCTGTTAACCAAAAGGTTGGAGGTTCGAGCAATCCCGTGAGTGGTGTGTCGCTTTTTTTCTTTGCACTGATATCTTTGGAGAAGTGTTCTGACCATGGTGAGAGTGGAGCACGAACTGTCTCCATGGCGCAATTGGCTAGCGCGTTGGGCTGTTAACCAAAAGGTTGGAGGCTCGAACCCGCCCATGAGCGGTGTGTCTCTTTTTTTCTTTGCGCTGATACCTTTGGAAAAATGTTCTGATGGTGGTGAGAGTGGAGCACGACTACCTCCTTGACGCAATCTGCTAGTGCGTCGGCTATTAACCAAAAGGTTGGAGGTTTGAGCCCTCCCAGGAGCAGTGTGTCGCTTTTTTTCTTTGCGCTGATAGCCTTGGAGAAACGTTCTGACGGTGGTGAGAGTGGAGCACGACTGTCTCTGATGCGCAATTGGCTAGCGCGTTGGGCTGTTACCGAAAAGGCTGGAGGTTCGAACCCTCCAATGAGCGGTGTGTCTCTTTTTTTTGCGCTGATACCTTTGGAGAAATGTTCTGATGGTGGTGAGAGTGGAGCACGACTACTTCTGTGACGCAATTGGCTAGCGCGTTCGGCTGTTAATCAAAAGGTTGGAGGTTCGAGCCCTCCCGAGAGCGGTGTGTCTCTTTTTTTTTCTTTGCGCTGATAGCTTTGGAGAAATGTTCTGATGGCGGTGAGAGTGGAGCACGACTACTTCTGTGAAGCAATTGGCTAGCGCGTTCGGCTGTTAATCAAAAGGTTGGAGGTTCGAGCCCTCGCGAGAGTGGTGTGTCTCTTTTTTTTCTTTGCGCTGATAGCTTTGGAGAAATGTTCTGACGGTGGTGACAGTGGAGCACGACTACTTCCGTGACGCAATTGGCTAGCGCGTTCGGCTGTTAATCAAAAGGTTGGAGGTTCGAGCCCTCGCGAGAGCGGTGTGTCTCTTTTTTTTCTTTGCGCTGATAGCTTTGGAGAAATGTTCTGATGGTGGTGACAGTGGAGCACGACTACTTCCGTGATGCAATTGGCTAGCGCGTTCGGCTGTTAATCAAAAGGTTGGAGGTTCGAGCCCTCCCGAGAGCGGTGTGTCTCTTTTTTTTCTCTGCGCTGATAGCTTTGGAGAAATGTTCTGATGGTGATGAGAGTGGAGCACGACTACTTCTGTGACGCAATTGGCTAGGGCGTTCGGCTGTTAATCGAAAGGTTGGAGGTTCGAGCCCTCCCGAGAGCGGTGTGTCTCTTTTTATTTCTTTGCGCTGATAGCTTTGGAGAAATGTTCTGATGGTGGTGAGAGTGGAGCACGACTACTTCTGTGACGCAATTGGCTAGCGCGTTCGGCTGTTAATCAAAAGGTTGGAGGTTCGAGCCCTCGCGAGAGCGGTGTGTCTCTTTTTTTCCTTTGCGCTGATAGCTTTGGAGAAATGTTCTGATGGTGGTGAGAGTGGAGCACGACTACTTCTGTGACGCAATTGGCTAGCGCGTTCGGCTGTTAATCAAAAGGTTGGAGGTTCGAGCCCTCCCGAGAGCGGTGTGTCTCTTTTTTTTCTTTGCGCTGATAGCTTTGGAGAAATGTTCTGACGGTGGTGAGAGTGGAGCACGACTACTTCCGTGACGCAATTGGCTAGCGCGTTCGGCTGTTAATCAAAAGTTTGGAGGTCCAAGCCCTCGCGAGAGCGGTGTGTCTCTTTTTTTTCTTTGCGCTGATAGCTTTGGAGAAATGTTCTGATGGTTGTGAGAGTGGAGCACGACTACTTCTGTGACGCAATTGGCTAGCGCGTTCGGCTGTTAATCAAAAGGTTGGAGGTTCGAGCCCTCCCGAGAGCGGTGTGTCTCATTTTTTTTGTTTGCGCTGATAGCTTTGGAGAAATGTTCTGACGGTGGTGAGAGTGGAGCACGACTACTTCCGTGACGCAATTGGCTAGCGCGTTCGGCTGTTAATCAAAAGGTTGGAGGTTCGAGCCCTCCCGAGAGCGGTGTGTCACTTTTTTTTCTTTGCGCTGATAGCTTTGGAGAAATGTTCTGATGGTGGTGAGAGTGGAGCACGAGTACTTCCGTGACGCCATTGGCTAGCGCGTTCGACTGTTAATCAAAAGGTTGGAGGTTCGAGCCCTCCCATGAGCGGTGTGTCTCTTTTTTTCTTTGCGCTGATACCTTTAGAAAAATGTTCTGATGGGGGTGAGAGTGGAGCGCGACTACCACCTTGACGCAATTGGCTAGCGCGTTCGGCTGTTAACCAAAAGGTTGGAGGTTCGAACCCTCCCATGAGCGGTGTGTTTTTTTTTCTTTGCGCTGATACCTTTGGAAAAATTTTCTGATGGTGGTGAGAGTGGAGCACGACTACTTCCGTGACGCAATTGGCTAGCGCGTTCGGCTGTTAATCAAAAGGTTGGAGGTTCGAGCCCTCCCAAGAACAGTGTGTCGCTTTTTTCTTTGCGCTGATAGCCTTGGAGAAACGTTCTGACGGTGGTGCGAGTTGAGCGCGGTTGGGTCCGTGGTGCAATAGCTAGCGCGATTGGCTGTTAACCAAAAGGTTGGAGGTTCGAGTCCTCCCATGAGCGGTGTGTCTCTTTTTTTCTTCGCGCTGATACCTTTGGGAAAATGTTCTGATGGTGGTGAGAGTGGAGCACGACTACCTCCGTGACGCAATTGGCTAGCGCGTTCGGCTGTTGACCAATAGTGTGGTGGTTCGGGCCCTCCCGAGAGCGGTGTGTCTCTTTTTTTTCTTTGCGCTGATAGCTTTGGAGGAACGTTCTGACGGTGGTGCGAGTGGAGCGCGGTTGGGTCCGTGGTGCAACGGCTAGCGCGATTGGCTGTTAACCAAAAGGTTGGAGGTTCGAGCAATCCCGTGAGCGGTGTGTCGCTTTTTTTCTTTGCACTGATATCTTTGGAGAAGTGTTCTGACCATGGTGAGAGTGGAGCACGAACTGTCTCCATGGCGTAATTGGCTAGCGCGTTGGGCTGTTAACCAAAAGGTTGGAGGCTCGAACCCGCCCATGAGCGGTGGGTCTCTTTTTTTCCTTGCGCTGATACCTTTGGAAAAATGTTCTGATGGTGGTGAGAGTGGAGCACGACTGTCTCTGATGCGCAATTGGCTAGCGCGTTGGGCTGTTACCGAAAAGGTTGGAGGTTCGAACCCTCCAATGAGCGGTGTGTCTCTTTTTTTTTGCGCTGATACCTTTGGAGAAATGTTCTGATGGTGGTGAGAGTGGAGCACGACTACTTCTGTGACGCAATTGGCCAGCGCGTTCGGCTGTTAATCAAAAGGTTGGAGGTTCGAGCCTTCGCGAGAGCGGTGTGTATCTTTTTTTTCTTTGCGCTGATAGCTTTGGAGAAATGTTCTGATGGTGGTGAGAGTGGAGCACGACTACTTCCGTGACGCAATTGGCTAGCGCGTTCGGCTGTTAATCAACAGGTTGGAGGTTCGAGCCCTCGCGAGAGCGGTGTGTCTCTTTTTTTTCTTTGCGCTGATAGCTTTGGAGAAATGTTCTGATGGTGGTGAGAGTGGAGCACGACTACTTCTGTGACGCAATTGGCTAGCGCGTTCGGCTGTTAATCAAAAGGTTGGAGGTTCGAGCCATCGCGAGAGTGGTGTGTCTCTTTTTTTTCTTTGCGCTGATAGCTTTGCAGAAATGTTCTGACGGTGGTGAGAGTGGAGCACGACTACTTCCGTGACGCAATTGGCTAGCGCGTTCGGCTGTTAATCAAAAGGTTGGAGGTTCGAGCCCTCGCGAGAGCGGGGTGTCTCTTTTTTTTCTTTGCGCTGATAGCTTTGGAGAAATGTTCTGATGGTGGTGACAGTGGAGCACGACTACTTCCGTGATGCAATTGGCTAGCGCGTTCGGCTGTTAATCAAAAGGTTGGAGGTTCGAGCCCTCCCGAGAGCGGTGTGTCTCTTTTTTTCTTTGCGCTGATAGCTTTGGAGAAATGTTCTGATGGTGGTGAGAGTGGAGCACGACTACTTCTGTGACGCAATTGGCTAGGGCGTTCGGCTGCTAATCGAAAGGTTGGAGGTTCGAGCCCTCCCGAGAGCGGGGTGTCTCTTTTTTTTTCTTTGCGCTGATAGCTTTGGAGAAATGTTCTGATGGTGGTGAGAGTGGAGCACGACTACTTCTGTGACGCAATTGGCTAGCGCGTTCGGCTGTTAATCAAAAGGTTGGAGGTTCGAGCCCTCGCGAGAGCGGTGTGTCTCTTTTTTTTCTTTGCGCTGATAGCTTTGGAGAAATGTTCTGATGGTGGTGAGAGTGGAGCACGACTACTTCTGTGACGCAATTGGCTAGCGCGTTCGGCTGTTAATCAAATGTTGGAGGTTCGAGTCCTCCCGAGAGCGGTGTGTCTCTTTTTTTTCTTTGCGCTGATAGCTTTGGAGAAATGTTCTGACGGTGGTGAGAGTGGAGCACGACTACTTCCGTGACGCAATCATTCTGCTTCCGGCAGTCGTGCTGAACGGATCGCAGGATCATGAGCTCCAGCGGAGCGGCGACAGCGGCCAATCTTAGCCGCGGAAACAGGAACGGAGATAGCGAATACCAGTTTATTTTGCAGCAAATGCCAAAAGGACGACTTGTTATCAACACCGTGTTTTTACACGGTGATGTACGAGCGAGGCCATACAAGGTCGAAGATTTCAGGGACGCATTGACGCCAACGGGCCTGCTGCCGGATGTGGTAAGCCTCGGTGCATACCAGGTTAACCACTTGTGGGCGGTGACATTCAATGATGCCGCTCCCACGAAACGCCTGCTCGCCTTGAAGGAGCTGCAGGTGAAGGGGCGGCGCTGCGTCGTCGTCGACCCACAGGACCAGCAGGTGCGGCTACGAATTCACTGGCTGCTTCACGGGGTGAGCGACGAAGAAGTACGGACGGCGCTGTCGGCTTTCGGCAAGGTCGTGGAGGTGGGCCGTGAGCGGTGGCGTGTCCCGGGCATGGCCGACAAGTGTTCGACCACGAGGACAGCTCTCCTGAAGCTGAAAAGCGGCGTCAGGGTCGAAGACCTTCCGCACCAGATCAGGATCGATGGAGAGCTGGCCTTGCTGGTTGTGCCTGGTCGGCCGATGCAATGCTTGCGCTGCCAAGGCAAAGGGCACGTCCGCCGAGAGTGCAAGGTTCCCCGTTGCTCGCGGTGCAAACGCTTCGGACACGTCGAGGCGGATTGCGTTCGAACGTACGCCAGTGCAATGGGGCCAGCGAAGAACGAGGCGATGGCTGATCACGTCATGGACGCGGCCGAGGCAGAGGACGCCGCCAAAGGGGTCGGAAGCCCAGTGGTCCCTGTGACTACTGGAGGGGCGGCGCCGGCAGACACACCCAAGTTTCCGGAGACTCTCCAGCTTTCGACTACACCGGCCAGCGCCCCGTCAGCGGCCGAGCCTGAGCGGGTCGAGACGGACGTGGTTCCAGTGGGGACAGCTGATGCAACGGAGGGTCAGGGAGAGACGGCGGCGGACAGCGACGACGAGATGTGCGTGACCAGCGCCACGCTAAAGCGTCCACTCGACGACTCGGTAGAGCAGGACGGGGCGTCGTCCACCAGCAGCCAGGAGCCGCCTGCGAAGGCGCCGCAAGGGAGGCGGCGTAGTCTCAAACCTAAGCCGAAAGTCCCTACCGACCGGAGACTGGAGGACAAGGCAAAAGAAAACAGCGCTGGGAAGCAGGATGGTCCTGGAGGCGGCTAGCCGAGGGCTGGTCGTGAAGGGTAAGCGCCATGCTCCGGGCCTACTCCTTTAGCGAACAAGTCACTATGGCATTAACTCCGCCATTCAGTATAGCTACGCTTAACGTCAGAGGGTTGGCGGCTAGGCGTAGGCAAAGTCAGCTCTATCGGTTGCTCACAGACCAAGACATAGACGTCCTAGCCGTCCAGGAAACTAAGGTAGACGGAGAGGAGGAGACCGGGAGCATGGTGCGCCGTTTCACTGACCGATATTACGCGGTCGTAAGCCACTCGATAGGAACGTCCGCGGGTTGTGTTCTTTTTGTAAAAAAATTGCAAGGCCTTCTTGTGCAAAGTGTTTTTTCATGCCAGTCGGGCAGAATTGTTTATTGTGACTTTGTTTATGGTGCCACTGAATTCAGAGTTATATGCGTATACGCACCGAATAGTGTAGAAGAGCGTGCTCAGTTTTTTTCTAACCTGTTTCAGTGGACAAAGTGTGATAAGAGGGTGGTTTTGTTAGGTGATTTTAACTGTGTTTTAAGGGCTCGCGATAGAGTCAACAGCACTGGCGTTCGTGACAAAAGCAGTGACGTGCTAGGCAAATTAATAACCGAAAATGACTTGGAAGACGTGTATGAATGTGTGGCAGCAAATCGCGAAGTGATCTACACGCGATTTCATGGCAATAGCCATGCACGTTTAGACCGCATATACCTATCCCTAGATGTATTGCCTATGTGTCACGATTTTTCGGTTGAGCCAGTGTCGTTTTCAGATCACTGTTTGGTTGTGTGTCGCATAGGCATGAAGAAACAGCGTAAGGTTTTCAACTGGGATTTATGGAAACTGAACGCATTGTTACTAAAAGATGAACCATTTTTAGAAGCAGTGCACGAGACCATTAATGAAGTGCTTATGGAAAGAACGGAAACAGTAGCAGAGAAATGGGAGTGTTTAAAGCAGAAGGTGAAAATGAAAGCGCTTGACAGATCGAGCACGCTAAAATTCGAAGCGCTAATAAAAGAAAGAAGTCTTAAGAAAACACTGCAGCAGCTGATAGCCCTAGAAAGTCGGGAGCCTGGGACTTGCAAAGACGAGGTGCGCAGTGTCAAGGAAAAATTAGAACTGCATGACAGAGAGCGTTATCGAGGCGCCTGGGTTCGCGCGCGCGCAAATGATCTTGCCGCGGGTGAGACGCCCACAAAAAGGGCGCTTGGTCTCGAAAAAGCGCAAGGACGCCGAAACCACATCGATAAGGTCTATTGCAACGGGACTCTCGCGAGCGACAATGAAAGCATCGAACGGGCCTTTGTTGCGTATTATCAGTCACTTTTTGCAATTCGAAAAGCGAATGTACATGGTTTTAAAGAAGAGTTTCTCAAGCGCTTGCCGCGGCTTAGTGACGACACAAAAAAGCTTTTAGAAGGCAGAATAACGGAAGGTGAAGTGGAACGCGCGATTGGTCATCTGAACCCCGGAAAGTCACCGGGACCCGATGGCCTAACCGCAGCATGGTATAAGACGTTTAGAATAGAACTGTCCCCGGGGTTAGCTGAGCTGTTCAATGAGGCGTACGAACGGAAAACTCTGCCGCCCTCCTTCAGCAAAGCGCATACGATATTAATTCCTAAAACGGACGAAGGGGAAAAACTTAAACTGGTGACATCGTATAGGCCCATATCGCTGACCAATGTCGACTACAAGATTTTTATGAAGGTTCTGGCAGCGCGACTTCAAGGTGTCATTAAAGAAATTGTTGGAGAGCACCAAACTTGTGGAATCAAAGGCAGAACCATTAGCTCAAACATTCACAAGATGCGGTGTGTGCTAGAGTGTTGTGACGAAGATTCACTTGGCGTTGCTCTGCTCCAGATAGACCTGGAGAAAGCTTTTGATTGTGTTGCGCATGATATTTTGTTTGTCATCTTAGATCATATTAATGTCGGTTCCATCATCAAGGAGGGAGTGGCCTTGGCGTACCAGAACTGCACAACACGTTTAATTGTTAACAAGTCTTTGGGGGCCCCCATTCACGTAATGCGTTCTGTGCGTCAAGGCTGCCCCCTCAGTCCACTTTTGTTTTGTATTTACATCGAAGCGATGTGCTTAGCGATAAATGAAAATGAAAAAATTCGTGGCTTCAGCTTGGCGGCAGTGGAAGTTAAGCTGCTGGCATATGCAGACGACATTGCGGTGTGTTGTACGAACAAAGAAAGTGTAGAGGAAACGATAAGTGTTGTGAAACATTTTTGTAGCGTCACAGGAAGCCGCGTAAACTGGGCGAAATCTCTTGGGCTTTGGCACGGAAGGTGGCCTTCAAAGCCGTACCTTTTTGCGAATGTGCACTGGACGGAAACACCGACAAGGTACCTCGGTGTTCCCCTGGAATGTTATAACGGCAGCGAGGAGTATTGGTCGCGTCAAACAAAAGAGACGAAGGAAAAAGCAGACAGGTGGAAAGGCATGAACCTGTCTGTTTTCGCTAGGGCTACTGTGTGCAACATGTTTTTTATCGCTAAACTGTGGTATGTGATGCAGGTGTTACATTGTTCAAGGATCAACGTGCAAAGGCTGCACAGAGTGTTCGCAGTTTTTATATGGGGCTCGAAATGGGAAAGGTGCAGACGGACCAACTTGTTCAGGCGCGTGAAGGACGGAGGTCTTGGTTTGGCGCACCTATTTGTGAGACAAGTAGTAAATAGATTTTTGTTTTTCCGTGACGTCAGGGATCCGTTTTTGCGTACGGTATGCCAGCTCAGGTTAGGCAGTGCCTTACCAGATTTTGTTGTTACTACGGATAGCCGGCCCGTGACGTTGCGTGGGTATCTCAAGGAAGTGGTAGACAGTGTACGTTTTTTATCTGTACGCTTTTCGATAGATTATCTAGCAAGTGTTAGAAGAAAAGAATTGTACAAAGATGTATGTGCTATGGTTTTGCCAGTACCATTGTACAGGGCCATATACAGTGGAAGACCGGGACAAAATGTACTGAAGCGGGTGAGAAACATGCAGGTACCTACAGGGGTGAAAACTTTTTTCTTCAAGTTACACACAGGAACACTATCAGTAAAGACTTTCACAGAGGAACGGGGTTTTTTTACACCATGGGGGTCACACTGCTTGATATGTAAGAAACCAGAAACAATAGACCATGTTTTTTTGCATTGTTGGGAAGGGGTACATTTTTGGGACATATTACAGAGGACAATAAAGAAGGATTTTCCACTAGACCCACACGGAATAAGGTACCTCGCAGTAACAAATGATGATGGGGTCCCATTTGATGTAGTGATGTTGACCGGTCTCCACTGTATATGGCGTGCACGAATGGCCGGATACCATTTCGACCCGGACGCAAAGCCAGCAGTAATTTATTTCAGGCAAAGCATGTCTGCATTCATTGAGTGTAGCAAAATAGAGGATATCGAGCCAGAATGGTTGTCAAGGTTTGAACCCCTGGCAAACCTTAAGTATTTTTAAGAGGACAACATCAGTACAAATGGGACTGATGGCAATGCTTGTTTTTTTTTCTTTTCTTTGTATTGTAATATATGTGTGTGCAATGATTGCCCTGTACAATGTCCATGCCAGGCAATAAATAAAAAAAAAAAAAAAAAAAACTTCCGTGACGCAATTGGCTAGCGCGTTCGGCTGTTAATCAAAAGGTTGGAGGTTCGAGCCCTCGCGAGAGCGGTGTGTCTCTTTTTTTTCTTTGCGCTGATAGCTTTGGAGAAATGTTCTGATGGTTGTGAGAGTGGAGCACGACTACTTCTTTGACGCAATTGGCTAGCGCGTTTGGCTGTTAATCAAAAGGTTGGAGGTTCGAGCCCTCCCGAGAGCGGTGTGTCTCTTTTTTTTTTCTTTGCGCTGATAGCTTTGGAGAAATGTTCTGACGGTGGTGAGAGTGGAGCACGACTACTTCCGTGACGCAATTGGCTAGCGCGTTCGGCTGTTAATCAAAAGGTTGGAGGTTCGAGCCCTCCCGAGAGCGGTGTGTCTCTTTTTTTTCTTTGCGCTGATAGCTTTGGAGAAATGTTCTGATGGTGGTGAGAGTGGAGAACGACTACTTCCGTGACGCCATTGGCTAGCGCGTTCGACTGTTAATCAAAAGGTTGGAGGTTCGAGCCTTCCCGAGAGTGGTGTGTCTCTTTTTTTTCTTTGCGCTGATAGCTTTGAAGAAATGTTCTAACGGTGGTGAGAGTGGAGCACGACTGTCTCCGTGGCGCAATCTGCTAGTGCGTCGGCTGTTAAGCAAAAGGTTGGAGGTTCGAGCCCTCCCAGGAGCAGTGTGTCGCTTTTTTTCTTTGCGCTGATAGCCTTGGAGAAACGTTCTGACGGTGGTGAGAGTGGAGCACGACTGTCTCTGTCGCGCAATTCGCTAGCGCGTTGGGCTGTTAACGAAACGGTTGGAGGTTCGAACCCTCCCATGACCGGTGTGTCTCTTTTTTTCTTTGCGCTGATACCTTTGGAAAAATGTTCTGATGGTGGTGAGAGTGGGGCACAACTACCTCCGTGACGCAATCTGCTAGTGCGTCGGCTGTTAAGCAAAAGGTTGGAGGTACGAGCCCTCCCAAGAGCAGTGTGTCGCTTTTTTTCTATGCGCTGATAGCCTTGGAGAAACGATGTGACGGTGGTGAGTGTGGAGCACCACTACCTCCGTGACGCAATCTGCTAGTGCGTCGGCTGTTAAGCAAAAGGTTGGAGGTTCGAGCCCTCCCAAGAACAGTGTGTCGCTTTTTTTCTTTGCGCTGATAGCCTTGGAGAAACGTTCTGACGGTGGTGAGAGTGGAGCACGACTGTGTCTGTTGCGCAATTGGCTAGCGCGTTGGGCTGTTAACGAAAAGGTTGGAGGTTCGAACCCTCCCATGAGCGGTGTGTCTCTTTTTTTCTTTGCGCTGATACCTTTAGAAAAATGTTCTGTTGGTGGTGAGAGTGGAGCACGACTACCTCCGTGACGCAATTGGCTAGCGCGTTCGGCTGTTAACCAAAAGGTTGGAGGTTCGAGCCCTCCCATGAGCGGTGTGTCTCTTTTTTTCTTTGCGCTGATACCTTTAGAAAAATGTTCTGAAGGGGGTGAGAGTGGAGCACGACTACCACCTTGACGCAATTGGCTAGCGCGTTCGGCTGTTAACCAAAAGGTTGGAGGTTCGAACCCTCCAATGAGCGGTGTGTCTCTTTTTTTGCGCTGATACCTTTGGAGAAATGTTCTGATGGTGGTGAGAGTGGAGCACGACTACTTCTGTGACGCAATTGGCCAGCGCGTTCGGCTGTTAATCAAAAGGTTGGAGGTTCGAGCCCTCGCGAGAGCGGTGTGTATCTTTTTTTTCTTTGCGCTGATAGCTTTGGAGAAATGTTCTGATGGTGGTGAGAGTGGAGCACGACTACTTCCGTGACGCAATTGGCTAGCGCGTTCTGCTGTTAATCAAAAGGTTGGAGGTTCGAGCCCTCGTGAGAGCGGTGTGTCTCTTTTTTTTCTTTGCGCTGATAGCTTTGGAGAAATGTTCTGATGGTGGTGAGAGTGGAGCACGACTACTTCTGTGACGCAATTGGCTAGCGCGTTCGGCTGTTAATCAAAAGGTTGGAGGTTCGAGCCCTCCCGAGAGCGGTGTGTCACTTTTTTTCTTTGCGCTGATAGCTTTGGAGAAATGTTCTGATGGTGGTGAGAGTGGAGCACGACTACTTCTGTGACGCAATTGGCTAGCGCGTTCGGCTGTTAATCAAAAGGTTGGAGGTTCGAGCCATCGCGAGAGCGGTGTGTCTCTTTTTTTTCTTTGCGCTGATAGCTTTGGAGAAATGTTCTGACGGTGGTGAGAGTGGAGCACGACTACTTCCGTGACGCTATTGGCTAGCGCGTTCGGCTGTTAATCAAAAGGTTGGAGGTTCGAGCCCTCGCGAGAGCGGTGTGTCTCTTTTTTTTCTTTGCGCTGATAGCTTTGGAGAAATGTTCTGATGGTGGTGACAGTGGAGCACGACTACTTCCGTGATGCAATTGGCTAGCGCGTTCGGCTGTTAATCAAAAGGTTGGAGGTTCGAGCCCTCCCGCGAGCGGTGTGTCTCTTTTTTTTCTTTGCGCTGATAGCTTTGGAGAAATGTTGTGATGGTGGTGAGAGTGGAGCACGACTACTTCTGTGACGCAATTGGCTAGGGCGTTCGGCTGTTAATCGAAAGGTTGGAGGTTCGAGCCCTCCCGAGAGCGGTGTGTCTCTTTTTTTTCTTTGCGCTGATAGCTTTGGAGAAATGTTCTGATGGTGGTGAGAGTGGAGCACGACTACTTCTGTGACGCAATTGGCTAGCGCGTTCGGCTGTTAATCAAATGTTGGAGTTTCGAGTCCTCCCGAGAGCGGTGTGTCTCTTTTTTTTCTTTGCGCTGATAGCTTTGGAGAAATGTTCTGATGGTGGTGAGAGTGGAGCACGACTACTTCCGTGACGCAATTGGCTAGCGCGTTCGGCTGTTAATCAAAAGGTTGGAGGTTCGAGCCCTCGCGAGAGCGGTGTGTCTCTTTTTTTCTTTGCGCTGATAGCTTTGGAGAAATGTTCTGATAGTTGTGAGAGTGGAGCACGACTACTTCTGTGACGCAATTGGCTAGCGCGTTTGGCTGTTAATCAAAAGGTTGGAGGTTCGAGCCCTCCTGAGAGCGGTGTGTCTCTTTTTTTTTCTTTGCGCTGATAGCTTTGGAGAAATGTTCTGACGGTGGTGAGAGTGGAGCACGACTACTTCCGTGACGCAATTGGCTAGCGCGTTCGGCTGTTAATCAAAAGGTTGGAGGTTCGAGCCCTCCCGAGAGCGGTGTGTCTCTTTTTTTTCTTTGCGCTGATAGCTTTGGAGAAATGTTCTGATGGTGGTGAGAGTGGAGAACGACAACTTCCGTGACGCCATTGGCTAGCGCGTTCGACTGTTAATCAAAAGGTTGGAGGTTCGAGCCTTCCCGAGAGTGGTGTGTCTCTTTTTTTTCTTTGCGCTGATAGCTTTGGAGAAATGCTCTAACGGTGGTGAGAGTGGAGCACGACTGTCTCCGTGGCGCAATCTGCTAGTGCGTCGGCTGTTAAGCAAAAGGTTGGAGGTTCGAGCCCTCCCAGGAGCAGTGTGTCGCTTTTTTTCTTTGCGCTGATAGCCTTGGAGAAACGTTCTGACGGTGGTGAGAGTGGAGCACGACTGTCTCTGTTGCGCAATTCGCTAGCGCGTTGGGCTGTCAACGAAACGGTTGGAGGTTCGAACCCTCCCATGAGCGGTGTGTCTCTTTTTTTCTTTGCGCTGATACCTTTGGAAAAATGTTCTGATGGTGGTGAGAGTGGAGCACAACTACCTCCGTGACGCAATCTGCTAGTGCGTCGGCTGTTAAGCAAAAGGTTGGAGGTACGAGCCCTCCCAAGAGCAGTGTGTCGCTTTTTTTCTATGCGCTGATAGCCTTGGAGAAACGATGTGACGGTGGTGAGAGTGGAGCACCACTACCTCCGTGACGCAATCTGCTAGTGCGTCGGCTGTTAATCAAAAGGTTGGAGGTTCGAGCCCTCCCAAGAACAGTGTGTCGCTTTTTTTCTTTGCGCTGATAGCCTTGGAGAAACGTTCTGACGGTGGTGAGAGTGGAGCACGACTGTGTCTGTTGCGCAATGGGCTAGCGCGTTGGGCTGTTAATCAAAAGGTTGGAGGTTCGAGCCCTCCCGAGAGCGGTGTGTCTCTTTTTTTTCTTTGCGCTGATAGCTTTGGAGAAATGTTCTGATGGTGGTGAGAGTGGAGCACGACTACTTCCGTGACGCAATTGGCTAGCGCGTTCGGCTGTTAATCAAAAGGTTGGAGGTTCGAGCCCTCGCGAGAGCGGTGTGTCTCTTTTTTTTCTTTGCGCTGATAGCTTTGGAGAAATGTTCTGATGGTGGTGAGAGTGGAGCACGACTACTTCTGTGACGCAATTGGCTAGCGCGTTCGGCTGTTAATCAAAAGGTTGGAGGTTCGAGCCATCGCGAGAGTGGTGTGTCTCTTTTTTTTCTTTGCGCTGATAGCTTTGCAGAAATGTTCTGACGGTGGTGAGAGTGGAGCACGACTACTTCCGTGACGCAATTGGCTAGCGCGTTCGGCTGTTAATCAAAAGGTTGGAGGTTCGAGCCCTCGCGAGAGCGGGGTGTCTCTTTTTTTTCTTTGCGCTGATAGCTTTGGAGAAATGTTCTGATGGTGGTGACAGTGGAGCACGACTACTTCCGTGATGCA